>NC_045485.1:23353455-24039955 GCF_009650955.1 Corvus moneduloides
TTATAGGTTTAGGCTTTAACTCTGCCATCTGCTCTGTGTGCAGATGGACACCTGCACTGGCTGCTGCCAGAGGAGGACCCACACTCAGGGATGATTTTTGTTTCCTGAAATGCCTCACAAATTCTGCCTTTCTGTTTTGGTGGAAATGTCTCTCAACACATCTAAGATTTATCCAGTGACTTTGATAGCTCAAGACTGTGGTTAACTAAGACCACTGAGAACAGCGTTGCTGTTTCCAGAATCGAAGTAACATTAATGTTTCCATAAACACCACACAGCATTTCCACACAGTTTAGAAGCTGCAGTTGAATTATGGAAAGTGGAATTGTAACACAGGCTTACGTAGGTCATCAGCTATCAGGGCTTCCAGACTTCCCTTGTCTGGACGAGATAGTATCTTGGCTTGAACTGTAGTTATTGTCCCTCTGGGCAAAAAGACCTTGGGAGGTGAGGTTGGCTGAAGCTGCAAGGAACTTTCCTTTGCATTTCTCGTTAGGAGCTGGTGGATGGAAAATATAAGCAGTGGGATAAAGGATTGGAGGATGATGTTGACCCTGAGCCACAGACTGAAGAGTCAGGGAGTGCAGATTTGGGGAAAGGACAGTGATGTTTGTGTGGGATACTGAATGAATGAAGGTGATGGGCTGTTTCATGGAAAATGAGTCAGAGCTGGGTGAGACCCACAATCAGGAATGATGTTTGGAGCTGCAGGAGTCAGGGACACGAGTCTGTGATCTCATGCCTGGAAGGTGGTGCTCAAATCTGTAGAAGCATCGAAATGTGAGGCAGTGAGCTGGGACTTAGATGCCAGCCTTACCCACAGAGATAAAGGCTTTCCTCCTGAAAGTAATGCAACAACCCAGATCTTTCTATTTTGCTGATGTAAATTAAGGTGTTTTCTGGTGTATAAATACAGGTCTGTGTCTGAGCAGCCAATGGAAGGACTGTAACTTCTTTGCTTCAGGGGATGTACTGGCATTCCCACACTAAACCCACAGTTTTGCAGCACAGTTGCATTTTAGACTGCATCCAACTTGCAATGAATCCTGATTATCACTGTATTAGTTACAACGCTTGTCAGGCTGAGCTCAGCAGCATCACCCCTGTCTGCTGTAGGTCTGTGCTGAAGTGTTTTGTGGAGTCAGGGTCTTTATACCTTTACTTTTAGGCCAAGCATCTCATTTTAGGTGTTTTACCACTTAGGTATATTTAAGTGTCTTACCCTTACTTTACACTTTTACCTTTGCATATCTGCACAATATAAGTTTGATACTCAGTAAAATGGATACCACCTATAGTCAAATTTAACTGCAGTGAAATCAAATAGCAAAATAAGCTTTTCTGCTGAGAACTCTTTATATCAGGGTGAGATAAGACTCTGTGTGCAGCCTCTTACCTCCAAGTGGTGGGAGTGGATTAATCCATCAATTTTTGCCTTGAATTCAACTGGAAGAAACCTGTAGGATCTAGAGGGGCCTTTGCTGTGCAGGGCATGCTGTATCTCTAGACTCTGTATCAGCAACAATCACCTGGATGTGAAAATTTTCTCCTTGTCAAGGGCAGGATATTTCAATTTCTGCTCTGCACAGAGCTCCCTGCAGTCAGTGCTGCCCTGTGCAGGTGTCAATGCTGACATTAGGCTGTGAGGTTTCCTTCGTTGCTATATCTTCCTGACACAACCATTAAATTAACAGCTTCCTCTGAGGGAGCTGGAGGTTAACAGGATGTCAATTCATAGAACACATTTTCTTAATGTCAGTGCAGAGCCTTTGTTGTCCCTGTTAGTCACAGTGCCAAAACAGAAAGGTGTTTCTGCTCACAGGGGATCCCATCCCCAAACTGGTGTAACCGGTCAACACCCTTCCACTGATTCCTGTGGTTTTTGGGGTCAGCCGTTGAGTATGGAACAGTTTGACCCCCCTGACTAACGCAGAAATCATGTTTGGAAAAGCTCTGTGTAGAGCTGATTCCATGTTGGGTGTTTTTTCCTTGTGTTTATAGTTATTGAGCAGTTTAATACTAGTAATTATTAAATAGGGTCACCTGGAAAGGCATAAGCACTCCAACTCTTGCCAACAAACCACTTAAGCACCTGCTTAGAGATAAGCACGCACATTAAGGTAAATGAAGTTGCTTCTGGGCTTGGTGTTGAGCAGATGTTTACAGTTTCTGGGTTAGGTGAAACTCCTTGCTTAAAATCATCATCTTTTACCCTTAATGAGTGGAAATTAGTTTCTAGTATGAGAATTAATTTTCATTAACAAAATGTAAAACTCTCCCCATGCTGAACTAGATGGAATAAGGTAAAAGGTTAAAGCTTCTCCATGCAGATCCTTGGAGCAATGCCATTCATCAGGGAGGGATGATGTGTGTGCAGTGAGAAGTTATTGCATGTGCACTTCCAAACACCTTTGCTGGAGCTTAAAATCCCCATGTTTAAAATTACAGACCTGCTTTGGATGTTGCAAAACAATGTATGGAGAGACAATATCTCACTCTGAAGCATACCTGACCTTATCCTGCTAGGAATGCTGCAGGACTGTGTAAAAGCTGAGATGGAGAGAGTCCTGGGCTAGTGGATCTCCTGAAGAGGAAGATAAATGGTAAGAAACACTCTGAATCCTGCTTCTCCCTTGAAGCATCACTGCTGTGCTGAAGTGTCAGCATCAAAACAGAGGAAAGACCTTTCCAGAGAAGTCTAGCACAAACTGAGAATTCCCACTGCCCTTGATGGGAAACTGTAACCCTGGCCCTTCTCTTGGTGACTGTTTAGTTTCACAGGGTGGAGTGTCCCCAGCTGAGGCATGGGCAGTGTGTGCAGGCATGTCCCTCACAAGCAAAATTGAAGGGAAAAAAAAAAAGTGGGAAAACAAATCATCATCAGATCTTGTGTGGGAATTACTTTGAACTTTAAAGATGGATAACCTGTGTTTTTGGGGGGAAGGCAAGGTGGGGAGTTGAGCAGCACTTGTGTTACGGGGATCTGCAGCATCAGGCTTCAAAACAACTCATTAAAAGCTTGATTTTTGCTGTGCCCACAGTGATGGAGGAAAGGGCCTGCCCTGCTCCTACATGTGGATGAGGATTTTCAGGGTTAGAGCTGAAACGTTTGGCAAGTGAGTGCATGAAGCTGAAGGTTACCTGTAGGCAGCTGTTGCTCAGCCTGAGGGTGTTTATATGGCTATTTAATTGCATGTTGCTCAGTACTAAATGAGTGAGACTTACACAAATAACCACAGCAGCACAAGTGCTGTTGCCTCTGAGATAAAGGACCTTATTTGAGAAACAAATGCTTAACTAATAATACCCCAGGCCCTGTGCACTTTGAAAAGCCTGTACTTATCTCTGATAGGAAAGAAATGGTCTAGTTCTTAAAAATAAACCCAAAAGCATTTGAAGGATGTTTTTTTCCCCCCTTCCATTTTTCTATTCTTTCCCCAGGTTGCAAAAATAACATCCAATAATGAAATGAAAACAAGCTGAATAGTTACATTTGGTGGAGGAGGGAAGAGGTAGTCACAGACAGCTGGAGCATGTCTGGGCCAGTGTCTCGGTTCCTTTCTTTCTGCTCATTCAGTGCCCCTCCAAGAATGCAGACAATGCTGGCTATGACTGTTTCATATTTGATTTCCACACTTAAAGCTGTTCTCATTAGATGAAACCCCATTGTCAGGCTGGCACACATCCACGCTGCCTCCTTGGGTACCACTCCAGAGCCTGCTGTCCGGGCAAGGGTCCTGCTTGAATCTCTTCAGTGAGGATCAGGTATGCAAAGAGCACTTTGCTGGTTTTGTGCTGCTTGTGGCATTGCAACAAAAGCTTTTGGACTCTTCTTGCAGCCACATCCGTGGACTGGCCTCATAAATCTTGGTCTAAGGGCAGACAGAGTGCTGCAGGGAGGGGATGGGGGTTTGGAACTGCCTCAGGAGTGGTGGATCAATGGGGCACTCGGCTGGAGTCAGTCTCTGGGAAAGGTACTGGGAGAAAACACTTGGGCAAGCAGGGCCTGATTCTGCAAAGGGCTGGTCCCCTGCCCTGCTCAGGGAGAGGGGGCAGCTGAGGATACTGTGGGTCTTGGTGAGATCCCAGGGATGCTCTGCTGGGACAGGACCATTGGGTCCAGTGGTTCCAGAGCTTTGCTGAATGTAGGCAGGAGAAATGCTGTGTGTTGGGAGCAAAGCAGGGACTGAATAACAAAGGATCACTTCATTTCTCCTGTAAAATACCAAAGAGGGCATGAAAATTATGAATCTGATTAATAAGCTTAGGGGATTATGAAATGGAACTGCTGTTCTGTCCTTTAGGCTGCAGACCCTTCTGGCCTTTCTCCCCGACAAGCTGGTGCTGTGGTCCAATACGTGCCCCTGCAGCCCTTGGGCAGTGTGACTTTATCAGCATCATCACTGTGACAGTGATGCCACAGCAGGCAGGGCTCTGCCCAAAGCACTTTGCAGCCCACTGCAGCACGAGAGGAGGGAGAGGGGAGCGGGTGTGGCTGTGGTACCACGGGGTGTGATGCTGGAGCAGGAGAAAGCACTGGCGGTGTCTTGATCCTTCAGGTGTCCCAGAGGAGTCCACGGCTGGGCTGTTGTCATGGAAACACCGCTATTTTTGGGGTTTCCAGGCTGGCTCCAAACAAAGGTTAAAGGGAAGAAAACCCCCAAGGGGTGGCATGCGCAGAAGGTGAGATTTCCCTCAGCACAGCAAAATTTGTGAATGTCTGAAGCAACAGCAAGTCCCCCAAGGTGCACGGGCTGGAGGAATGTCAGGGCTGGAAATCAATGCTATGCCTCATGCAAGAGCTGCTCAGGGGTGCGGTGCTGGGCTCTGGGTCACGCAGACATCCATTGCTCCTCCTGCCCTCACCTCTCATCCTCCTGCACTCTCAAGGTGCTCCTGCCTAAGGCTCTAGCTGGAGCAGAGGTACCACATGCTGAATGGTGGTTATTTTTCACACCTCTCCTGCTGTTGATGTCTATGTTGAGATCAGATCTGTGTTTATCTCAGTGCTAGGTCTGTGCAGGTTTTGATGGCTCTCTGTGTTCCTGGCAGAGCAATGTTGACAGCCGCAAGGAAGAGCAGAAGGGCAAATCTTCAGGTTCTGCTTTCTGTAATGTCAAAGCTAACTGTGTAATTTCCATAAAATTTTGCCAAGTCTTTAAATTCAGAGGCCTGGGCTACGCATGCAAAAGGTGTAATAGGTCTGAAGGGCCAAATTAAAGGTTCATGAGATGATCCAATGGAATGAACCACATGGCTTCAGGGGTGCTTCTGATCCCAATTATATATCCCAGTGTAGGTCCATTCAGGACCTGCCTATCCTTGCCCAGTCATGCTACCCTCCTGGCAATCCACCTTCCCAACCATGACTGATTCTTATCTTTAAATGTCCAAACTGGAGCTGCTTCATAAAAGTCCTCACAAGTACTTTTATGAACCCCAAGCTGCACAGAACACAGCCAGACTCAAACACATGGCTTGTGTCTGCAGGGTGAGGGGGTACCACTCGTAACACGATGGGTGTTTGCAGAGGTTTGGGAAGTCAGTGCAGGGAAAGGGGAGCAGAATTGTAACCCAGGTGGCTGATCCCAACCAGGGAGCAGTAGCAGGATGTGCCAAGGAGCAGGGAAGTAACAGCAGGAGCAAATTGCACTGAGGCTCCCATGATGCTCAGGATGTTAAAGGCAAAACTGGCTTCCCACTGAAATGGAGACAAAAGCATTTTATCACTTTTATGACCTGCTGAGTGATTATTTATTTTTAAAAAACCGAAACTTTAAAGAGTATTTTTGTATTTCTTCACTTCCAACTTGGATAAACCCTCTTCTTAAAAATATATTTAATCTCCTTTATTCTGTGTCCAAAAAAAGGATGTGATGGTAAGGAAAATTAGTAGTTTGAATGTCATGAACTTATTAAAGAAAAATGGAGATTTTTTTTTTTTAACAGGGGAGACCAAGTCATTGAAACTATATTTTACTAAGAATACCAGAAGAATAAGTTGGAAGAGGTATATAGTTTGTCATATAGCATATAAGGACAACAGGTGGCCTTTAAATTGCATAGTTGAATACTAAAAAATTCCTTGTTATAAAACAGAAGATGTGTTAGGAAGTGGGAGAATGACTGTGCTGGTGGGACATTTAATGTGCACCCTTGATGAGCCCTGCACAGCACATTTGACCCACAATATTAATGAGAAAAGTGGTTTTCTTTTCAAGTGCATCATCCAGGTTGACTCTGCTGTTCCCTTCCTGCCTCCTGTATGTGACACCCTATCGATTTCTGGACTTGTTCCCGTGCCTGATGGCACCACCTACCCCTGCCCTCAGCAGGATTTTGACGTGGCTCAGCTCAGCTCTGGGGTAGGTGGGTGAAAAGCTTTGCTGGGTGCTCAACTTCCCTGGCTCTTGTGCCTCCTCCTTGTCTCAGCACATCCCTGCCTGGAGGGGTTTGCTATGGAGCCAATTCCAGCCTTTGTGCCAGCTGACAGGCTTTTCTATGCTGGGGGAAGCCTTAGAAGAGCTTTT
Organism: Corvus moneduloides; assembly: GCF_009650955.1. NCBI lineage: Eukaryota > Metazoa > Chordata > Aves > Passeriformes > Corvidae > Corvus > Corvus moneduloides. The sequence continues at coordinate 23,359,986 of NC_045485.1, forward strand.
AGGAATAATTTAAATTTTCTTTGATCCAGCAGCTCTGCAGGTAGAAAACTAATGCTGTTAGAGCAGGAAATAACTGCCTGCTGTGCTGGAGCCTCTCAGGGAGCAGAAGGGGCCCTTCCCTACCAGGCTGGAATGACTGCTCCATGTTCCTCCCCTGTCCAGTGCACAGGAAGAGTTTTAAAAGGGACTGGATTGTGCACAGTAAAGGCAGGACCATAGTTCTGCTGGTGGGCACTCAAGGCCAGCTGGGAGGGCCTTGGAGGAAAGGTTAAAATTCACCTTTTGTGGCCTCAGCCATGACATTGTGTCCTTGCTGTGCACCGCACAGTCACAGGGGGTGTTTAGTGTTGGCTGCCAAAAGGCCACTGAAAATTGTTCTGTGCATCTCCTGCCTTTGCTATTCCATGCTCCTGAGTGTCCTGACATTGAGGAACCTCAGGGCACTTGGAAAGACATGGCCATCCTTAACAGGACACCTTCCACACCACCACACTGGCACTGACCACCACCACTGACCAACTTTAATTCTCATGCTGACAAATGGGGAGCAGGGAAGAAATTCAGGAGGCCACAAATGGGAGTGCCTGAAGGAAACCCCAGGCAGTGCAGAAGGAAGGTTATTAAGGTTATTTTAATTTCTGCTTTATGCTGCTTTTATCACTCTGGACAAGGAGTGAGTTTGGGGTAGGTTATTTTTCCTGAGTGCTGCCAAAGGCCCAGCAGATGCTGTGTTATTCACCAGGTCCCTGTCAGGGCAGGGTAAGTTTCATCCCTGTCCTTGTTTTGGAACCATTTTTTTCTGGGGAGAGTATCTGTGACACAGGCACATGTTCATTTAAACACAGCAGCACTGGCTCTGCTTGGTGGGGTGGATTCTTTTTCCCGGTGTAAACTTCCTGGACTCAGGTGTGTCTGTGCTCCAGACTTCAGGCTGGTGAAGGGGAAGAGGAGCTGAATTTGTGCTAAAGGCAAAGTCTGTGTCCGAGATCACAGAGCAGCGCAGTCTGGGCTGTGATTTCTGGTTCAACGTAGGAGACTGCACCAACACAGAACATTGAGCAGCATTGTCCTGTGGTTCTTTTCCATTCTGGCATGCTAAAATGCAGGAAGGCCCAGGGGGGGTTTTGTGGCACTTTCCATTTTTGATTTAGGGAATTTGAAAAATACTTTTCTTGAAGCTGAGCCTGAAGTTATGATCTTGGCATGTCCCTACCATTAAATTCCCTTGGATCAAAGCAGAAACATCTGGATTCATGAGTGGATGTTGGCTAAATCCACCAGAAAAAAAAAAACCCTTCAGGGGATCCTAGAGGGTTGTAGCCAGGATAAATAATACAACAAAACAAAAGTGCTATTAAGAGTAATTGTAATACTGAAGCTGAATTATAAGATGAGGGCCAAGCCCTTTTCACAATCTGCTTTTCCAGCACAGAACCCTTCAATTTACACTTAACACACATGTGGCTGATGGAACAAAGGAAAAGCTGAAGGAAGATGAAAGCAGTGGAGACATTATTCAGTCTTGCTGGTTTAGCTCCAGGCCCATCGTTCAAATGAGTAGATGATCAGTTTCCAGTTTGTTTTAAATTTTTCTGGCAAGAATTTTACACTTTATCCCAAAGTTGGATGTGCTTAAAACTCTTGTGTTTTTGTTTTAAAGGTCTGCCTTTTTTTTTTTTTTTTTTTTTTTTAATTTCTGAAGGCAAGACTCTGGAAGTGCTCTGCAGGACACACCTGAGTGCTGGGGCTGGAGGGGCAGCCCAGTTGTGTCACCGAGGGGGCCTTGTCCCTGTTCCCAACTCCACGCGGACCCTGTGGGGGAAGAGTTTCTCCTCTTCTCCCACAGCTCTGGGAGGCTGAGCCCTGCCTTGCTGAGCCACATGCTGTCCCTGAGTTTCACAGCACCCAGAGTCAAGGGAAGTGGCCAAAATGGTTGAGTCCCACACACTTGCAGTCTCTTTGGCTGCACCCTGTTGTACCAGCACTGCTCGCCTGGGTTAAAGCTAGTGGAAGGAGAAAAGGTTGTGCTGCTTTCCCCTTACACCTCCTTTTCAGGTTTTCAAGATTAAAAACTGCTGAACAGCACATCCTCTTCCAGCCCCTCCTCTGTAGGTCTCTTCCTTACAACAGGTCTCCAAAGCTGCCATGAGCACCAGGCCATGCAGAATGTTTTCCTGTGATGATGTGAATGACACCCATGGCAGATGAATAAAAAGTGAGTTGCATGTTGCTGAAAATGCCCCTAGAACACAAACCCTTCCCAACCACTACAGCCAGTGCTTCTCATGATCTGGATTTTGCCCATGCAGATCTGCCTTAATCTCACTGACCTTGCACATCACCCTTCCTGATTCCTGGAAAGCCTTGGATCTTTGCCTGCTCTGTCTTCAACCAATGCATCTCAGGGTGAGTTATGTCATTGTGGGATAAAACCCCCATTGGTCAGTCCTTGTCCCATCCTCCTCCTTTGCCGCCCTTTTCTTCCTGTTGTCCATACCGCAGCTGACCTGAGGGAGCTGACCTCTTGATTCCACTCCAGTAGGTCCTTCTCCTTCAGGCTTTAGGTTGTCCTCCATGGAGACATTTCCTGGGATGTACTGTCAGTGCTTAAGGCTCCCTGAAGGCTGCTGGTAGGCTCTGAATGGTGGGATACACATTTGGGGTGAGGCAATGCTTGAAACATGACTGGGAATGCCAGTGATGCACAAATGATGATGTTTAGGCTGCCATATGTTCCACAGAGGGAATAATCCTGTTTACACTGTAAGGAGTGGGAGTTCAATCTGCCTTAAAATAGCCTCAATGTATCTAGGAAATCCATAAAAAGGATACACCAGCATTTCTTAGGACTTTATTTTCAGCAGCTCTTGTTATTTATTTTGCTGCCAACATCTGTCATTTCCTGCACTGTGTATTTCCCAGCACCCACAGGCTGTGTCTGAACTGAAAGCTGACAGGACCTAACACTAAATATGGAGTCCTGCTTCCCGTTAGCATCTTGGCCATCAAAGTGAAACAGGGAAATGCTTCTGCTCAGAGATGTTGCAAAATATTTGTTTTAGATTAGCTGCTATCCCTGCCGCAGTCCACGTTGGCAGCTGTGTCCCTTCACCCAACAGGCACAGGAGGGTCTGCTGGAACTGCAGGGCTCAGGGGTGGAGACAGACCGTTTGAGGAGCTGAGGAATGAAGGATGAAGCAGAGCTAAATTTAGAACCTGAGCTAAGAAAATACCTGTAACTTCACAGTGCACCGTGGTGGCACAAAGCACGCCTCGGTGTTGCACGGCTGTTTGCGGATTGTACTGGCTCAAAGGAGGCTCATGGAAAAAAAAAAAAAAGGCTTTGATGTCTTCAGTAAACAAATAGCAGTGTTAAAAGATCTCCAGTTCTTGTTAGCATGCTGCAAACAGCTATGTTTGAAGAAAAATAAACATCCCAAGGTTGATGGAAGGGTAGGGAAGCCATAAAGTACTGCAACCAGCTCCTTGGTATGAGGACAGCAGAAATGACAGTGCCATGAAAAAACCTTTTCTTTGTCCTTTTGGATTAAAAAGAAAAGAATGAACTGTATCAAGGCTTACCAGTGGTGTGGTGGGAATACATGAGTATAAAACCCCATGGCTACATCACTGCACTGAAATCACAAGAATAACATCAAGTCCCCTGGAAAACCAAGAGTAGGGTTCCCCTGGAGCTCTTTCTGTTGGGGTGAAGAGAAGATGCACCCTTCCTTCAAGCCCCACGTTGACTCTGCTTCCTCAGGGCTTCCCTGGCTACCACAAGGCCACCAGCCCCTCTGAACTCCTGCAGCTGTGGGGCCTCATCCCAAAAACCTCACCAGCTTCTATGCTGGGCAAGCAGCTGGTTTCCAGGAGGAGGGACCAGGTGTGTATTGCACTCTGTGAGGAGGATGAGGATTTTCCAGCCATGTGCCTACCTGAGTTTTACTCCTTAAAGCTTGTTGTGCTTGTCTCACTGCATCACTTAAAGCATGCCTTTGGAAATGCAAAAAACTTGGGCAAAGGATCGAAGAAAAGCACTGAACAATTATCACAATTACAGCCAGCACAACCTGGGGGATCCTAATTTACATTTATATCCTTTTAACAATCCAAATCAGGGTAAGAAAGAGAAAATTTGGGGATTCTCTGAGAAGGGAAATTAAAAATCAGCAGGTCATGATAAAAATCAATATGCCAATATTTACTGCAAATTTAAATCTTATCAAGAGCCTCCAGGGAGCCTCTCGCTTTAGTTTCATGTAATTCTGAACATTTCTCTGTTTAAATATAGTTCACAGAAACTAGGAAATAAATAATTCAGGCATAGTTGACTTTTTAATGCCTCTGTAGGATCACTAACATCTTTCCTTTGATAACACTTTTGTTCTGCCTACCACAGGTCCATTCTAAATGGGTCTGGTGAGACTCCATCCAAAAAACCAGAGCCCATAAGTAAAAACACAGGGAAAAAGGCAAAATTCCAGGAGATGAAAAAAAGCTTATAATCCCAAGTGTAGTAAGTATCCCTCTGGCAACTCCATACAGGCTCTTCCCATCCTTGTGAGCCTCTCCCTGCTGGATTTGCAGGGAGGGTTTGTCACTAAGGCCGAGGCAGGGATGGCTCATAATAAACAGCAGCTCCTTAGAGACTGTAGCCATGGCATGCGGGAGCTGTTTACCTGGCACCACGTGCACTATTCTGTTTGTCTTCAGATGTTCCTACAGAAACAGAAGGTTTTACACTCTGGTAAATAAGGCTCCTTCACCCCCAGGAATATTTTTGGTTGGTTTTTTTTTTTTTTTCCCCTCAAGTGTGCTGCTCTTCCCTTTCAGCTGCAGAAAGCCCCTCCTGTGATTTCTGAATTGCTCCTTCACCCGCCTCCCCAAGAGGACAGATTGTGTCCCAGTGCACAGACAGGACTTGCTGACAGCAGCTGAGGTGGTTGTTTCCAGCACTGATCTGCCCATCACAGCCAGCATGAACCCTCTGCAGGACAGGGATGTGTCCTTCTGCATGGGACCACCTTCCCCAGGGACAGTTATTGTTGGTGTAACGTGCATGTAACAAGTTGGTTTAGAGGAAATAGGCTCTAGCTGGTAGTTTTAAATCAAGTGAATCACACACTTAATGGTGTTGGTGCCTTTGATTGACCCAAATATGAAAGGTAAGGGCTCTGAGACTTTTGAGAGATGCTTTGAAGGTGGGAAGTCACTCTGAGGATCTGTTCCTGGGCACAGTGAGGAAACGCCTTTGGTTTTAGAGGGATTAGAGAAGGACACCTCCCACTGCTGGAGCACTGTTTCTCCCTACCTGCCACAGCAAATATTTTGATTGCAGGAGCCAAAGCAATTGTGTACTTTATCATCTGCAATCCTATCCTCAAACTCATTTCAGACCCATCAGCTGCAGCTGGATGCTGCCATCAGCCAGGGTGACACTGGGCACAACCATGGGCCCCAGGGCATATCCTGTTTCTCCTAAAGCAGACTGGAATGGGATGATTGTGCTTCAGGGCAAGCCTGTGTGCACAGTGGTGGCACCTCGGGCTGCTGAGAGGACAAGGCCCCCTCTGCATGCTGGGGAAGGCAGGGTGGCAAGTTTAGTAGGAATTTTGTAATTAAACTCACATCTCTGAAGATCCTCTAACATTAAATTGACCCCGTCGGAGGAATCCAGCGCTGAGCTGATTTATGGCATAGTGCAGAGCGTGCTTGTTCAAATAACATCAGCCCCCTTTACCAAGCACTGTTTTAGTTCTAGTTAAATTAAAGCACAATTAGCAGGGCTTGCAATTTTCTTAGATAAGCCTGATCTTCAATGAAATTAATACTAATGTCTGTTCAGTGTGCAAGTCAGTAAAGTGACGTGTGGAAAATTGCACGTTCTTGACTCAGCAATGCAGCTTGGAGGATGACTTCATGCCCCTGAATGAGAGGATCAGCGTGCCAGCTGCGCCTGGTGCCTGACCCCTTTAGAGGCTCTGAAAGATCACACATCACTTTAAAATGTCATTTCATGCATGCAGGAGGAAAAAAGAGACTCTGATCTCTTCATGTTACTGAGCTGCCTGTTTAATTTCGTTAGGGTGGTGTGAATGTCTTAATAACATGAAGCAGAGCTCTGATCTGTGGTCTGGCTGTGTGTTTCCAATAGATGCCCTGATGCCTTTCTCAGGGCCAGAGTGGGTAACAATCTGTATTTTCTTGCTATTAATTAGAAGCTGTATTTCATTCTGATTTTGAACAAGCCTTGCAGCATAGCTGACAAGCTTGAAGTCGTCACTTCCAGTCAGGTATTGAATTCTGCTGAATTGTTTTTTTTCTTGAGGCAAAAGCAGCAAATGTGAGTATAGAATTAATACCTTTTAAAATTGTGATTGTATTTCTAAGCCACAAAAATCAGGTGGCAATCAGACTTTCCTGCTCTTGGCCCCATTCTCTGTGATAGACTTGAATGTCCTTTCTTTTTCCTTGCCATACTGCTCGCTCCCAAAATCCTGCTGAAAAGAATCCAGAGAGCGATCCAGGTCTCTGTAATAATCACGTTCCCATAGCAAATTATATAACAAAATTTTGTACACTTGTATTTTTTCTTCTCCTCCAGTGCATTCCACGCACCTACACAGTCATGCTAATTAGATCATGTAATAAACTTAAATGTGGTAAAAAATCTGTTCACAGGGGGTTGCAAGACAGCTGGACTGGGAAAGCGGCCAGTCATTAATTTTGTTTTGTTTGAGAAAACCTAAAGGACATTAACTTACTGAAGATGAAGCAAACTTCATGTAGTGGGAGATGTAATCTAAGGAGACAAATTATTTAAATAGTCCACAGTGAGCCCTGATATAAAGGTTTGCTTATATGAAAAAAAACCCCAAACCTGGGAGAGTTTAATGAAGTCATTAAAAGTTAAACTAAAAAATGAAACTAATGTTAAGTTAAACTTGGTTATTTTAGTTAAATTTAAGTAATCATAATGAAAGGAATGCTAATCCATACCATATACCTACAGAAGAGCTAAGTAGCAAGAACTTAACTGTGTGCCTCAGGTGTCTTTTAAATAAAAAGAGGTGTCTGCATGAGATATGGTGAGAGATTCCATATGTACCTCAATCAATTTTTTTAATAGATTATCTTTAACTGTGCATAATACAATAACCCCTGCATTTGTGGGGAAATACAGGAGAGTGAAAGCAGGGCCTACTCTGACACACCACTTAGAGTGGCAACTTTACACTTGCACACTCATTTCTAGGGAAAGGAGTAACTCTGAGTGCTCTGCCAGTTTGACAGCAGTGTTCACTGGTAAAGGGATCAGCTCCCAGCTAGGAACCGCTTTCTTAATTTCAGTCCAGATGCTAAAAGTTTTGGCCGCTGTTGCACTGAATTGCATTTAAATCTGTAGCCTTTATTGAGTTGATGCTTAAATAGAAGCCCAGTGATTCTCCTGATGGCCCAGGCAGACTGGGAGCATGCCCAGGCTACTGCACTTGTGCAGACATTTGCAGGCAGTGACATGGAGCTGACACAGTAGGGAACACAGGGGAAAAGGAGATGAGACTGGGCAGTGGTGCCATAGTCCAGGAAACAATTTCATCAAAACACCATTAACACGGCATGCGGTGACTTCCAGCTATATTCCTGATCAACACTAGATGTTGCTGTGCTGCTACTCATATAAACTATACATTAGCAAGGTTTTTAAATGGTATTTACTGCAATTTCCTCTTTCCTGTTTCTGTTAGTCACTATATCCTGACACTATATGACACTGGGGAAGCTGCTACTTTAATTTACTTTTCCTTCAAACTTTCAACTTCGTTTGTTTAACATCAAGTTTATGATTCCCCCTCGAACATACATGTAAAACTTTACAAGAAAAAGAGACTCTTCAAGTGATAACATGAAGCAACTCTTATATGAATGTCAAATATTTACTTAAACTCTGCTTCTGGATTTTTTGCAATCCAAGGGGAATGACATTGGTAACCGGATGATTCCAGGAACAGACTGACAGCTGCAAGGCCACGGAGGGAAGTTTGTTTGTAAGGGGACAAAAAATATAAAAAAAAATTTTAGAAAATGTTTAGTCCTGCTGGCTTTTAGGCTTTCTACTCCCACATGTTTGAGTGGGAGAAAGGACAAATCTTAGGACGTTGATTTCCCCATGGCAACAGAAAACGGAAATTACTTTAACCCCATCTAGTGACAGATGACTCATTGCTCAGCCTGCTGCTATTTTCCAAGCACTAAAACAATGCAGCTGCAAAGAAAAGGCCAGCCTGTATTATCTCATAGGCTGAGCACCAGGCTCGTGGGAGAGGGCAGTTCTCTGGCTGTCTGTCTGTCAAAGAAAGGCAGAGCTGGAGCCTTTTGGTGGTCCTTTTATTGTGTAAGGCAAAAGACCCTTGTGCTCTCCATCCCGTGCTGCTGGAGGGCAAACCCGGGGTGTCCCCAAGATGGAGGGGATGCAGTGTGGGATGAGGTGCTGGTGGGTGTCCAACTGCTTGGTCCTGCTCACTCTGGATATCATGGAATGGTTTGGGTTGAAAGGGATCCTAAAGATTGGAAGGGATCCTTCCAATCACAGGCAGGGACACGTTCCACTAGACCAGGCTGTTCTAAGCTCCATCCAACCCGGCCTTGGACACTTCCAGGGACGGGGCAGCTTGTCTGGGCACCCTGTGCCACGGCCTCACCGCCCTCACAAAGGACCTTTTTCTACCATATAATCTAAATCTCTCCTCTTTTGGTTTAAAACTGTTCTGCCTTGTCCCAACTGGCACTCAGGGATCTGACAGGACATTGCCATGCTTTCAGTTTAAATACAGCAATGGCTCATTCCCAAATGCAGCCTGGTGAGGGGACAGCAGGGATGAGCAGGGTTTCCAGGTCCCTATGTATCAAAAAGATAACTGATGGCAGAAATGTGTTCTGTATTGCTGGGGAAGTCATAACAAATTCCCCCAGGAAATGCTGTAATGGGAATATTCATCTTTGAAAGCTTATTACAGGTGAAAGGTTGGAACCCTCTCTTCTCACTGGTTTTCCCAAATCCTAGTAAGGATTCTGCAGTGCTCACAAGTGAGGCTGGTAAGGCTTACTGAGCCTAAGGTACATTTTGTGCATAAGATACTGCGCTACTGAACAGGGACAGTATTAATGCTCCCCCCGAGATGATATACTGAATAACTGGTCAGTTGACATCACTTCATTCACCACAAACTGGGATCAGACGTCACAATATTAGGAAATCCAGGATCCCAGGAAAACTGCATGGTGGGATGGTGTCATGGGATATGTGAATCATTTTCCTTCTGGGAAAGACAGGCTGAACTGCTGGTATAATAGGTGAGTCTTTACTCAATCTTGTCATTTGTATGCTGGCATGATTATCTTTCTCTTTCTAATAGCAGAAAATCAGGTCCACAAGGTTCTGTTTCTACAGCATAATTAACAAAAAGAATAGTTCCATTCCTAGGCTGCTCTGGAAAGCAGACTCTGCCTTAGTGGCACAAAGATTGTCTTCCTGCAGGAATCAACACATACCAACGTGAACTGCCGGCTTACCCCAGACCTTGAATGAGGCCTCCAGCAGCACACTGCTATCTGTCTGTTATCTGGGAACACCCTGGGGTTGGCTACAGCTGTCCCAAAGCCATCGTGTCAAAGGCAGCTGGACCAGGCTGCTCATGCCAGTGCTGATTTCTGGAGAATGAACACCCCGTGTTCTGTCAGGAGGTGCTGCTGGGCTGTGAGGTGTTATCTTGTTCTGACCCTTTTCTTACAGTTCTGCTCAGTGCTTTCCTGCAACACAAAATGTCCCCTCCCAAAACTGCAAGAACTCTGTGAAACTGCCAGCTGTGGGGAAGGAGAACCAGAGATCAACACAGCTTATTCTTGAAACAGAAATTGACTGTTCCTGTCTAAACTTATAGCAGCCCAGTAGATCTGGAGAAAGATGTGGGAAATCAGATTAAATTCCATCTTTTGAGACTCCATCCATCAGCATTCTGGTTTAGAAGCCCATGAGTTATGGCACTGAACAAAAAGACCGTTCCTTTCAGAGAAGAAGCTGTTGCCAAAATGTCCATGTAGAAAATGTGAATAACAGTTCTAATACAGGCTTTTCTGCTTTTGTGTTCTCTCCACTTTACCTAGAAAATGGCTATATTACCTGGGGGAAAAAAATTTTTGTATTTTGCTGGTTGAGGGGGAAAGAGCTAATTAAATTTGTAAAAGTGGAAAATAATGTTGAGAGGTCTTTGTAGGCCTGTGGTTCTGACTGCTGGTGTCAGCTTTACTGCCAATAAGTGCAGATGGTAATGAATGAGCTACCATCAAGCTTCTTTTATTGTCCTAGGGCCTCACTCAGCTCATAAATGTCCTCACTGATTATTATTTCCAGTTATTTAGTGTTTAGTTGGTGAGTGCAGTTACTCCCATTGATGCTGCACCCCAAACCACCAGAGCAGGGTAAGTAATGGCAGTTTTTCAACCAAGCCCTCTAACCCAGCTCAGAGAGGCTGCAGAGGACGCGCTGCAGCAGCTACACGTGAGCCAACGTCAGTACTGAAACCAAACCCTCCCCAGCTGAGTTGCTTGTACATAAATATGACTTTCTAGCAACAGCCTGGGCCCCTGGGACATGTAGAGCACCGAGCCAAGGCCAGGCACTGCCCCAGGAGTGACAGTGTGCAGGGCTGGTGGCTGTGCAAGTGGGCTTGAGCAGGGTGATGGAAGGTGGTGGCTCTCCCAGTGGGCTCCAGGACTTTTGGATAATGCATTTAGGCTTTCCACAGAACATGCTGTGCAGAATTTTGTGTAGCCAGAGGACAGCATTTCTTCTCACAAACAAGGACATAATAGTATTTTCCAGAATAGGAATATAAATTAATTTCCCTATAACAGCATTTGAAGCTGTGGGCAAGGGCTGTGTTCGCTCCCTGATTTACCAGCCTGACGCCTGTGCTGGGCTCAGTTCTTCAGTCGTCCATAGAAACACTTCCTCTGCCTCCTTCAGCCTGCAAACGCTGCGGTGGCTTCTGGAAACCACAAACAACCGCTGTGCACTTTCTGTCAGTAATTCTTCGTTCGCACCAAGGGGTTCTTCTTCCAGCTGTATCTGTATTTCTCTGTACTGCTCTGCCTGGCACCTCATCCCCAGACAAAAGCAGCAGGAGGAGTAGCTCTTCTCCTCTGCCAAACTGGTGCAGATTGAGGTCCAAAATTTCCATTTCCATTTTGCAGACATACTTTCTTCAACTCTGGCAGAATATTTTCATGCCCGTTAAGCCATGAGGACTCAGCTGTGCGTGGCTCTCTGGCCAGCCAATGCTGTCTCCTCAAGCAGCCTTCAAACCTCCCACGGAGCCCCAGGGCTAGTTTCCCTGTGACTAGAGACTCCAAGAAACACCACCCTTTTCCAATTCTCATCGTGGTAGAAAGAGTTTCTTTCTTGGTGTCCGATTCTCCTAAACATGTTCAAGTTTTCCTACTGGAGCTTGCTAATTTCCAAGCAGAGTTGCTTATAAAAATTTCCCTCGATTTCAACACATTTTCCCTTGCACTGGAGCTATGGAAACAGCTGCAGGCTGCCAGCTTTCCTGGCTCACCTTTCCAGGAAGGCTGCAAATTCGTGTTTCCTGGGACTACAATTCCCAGAAAACAAATTGTCTTCCCCCAAACCGGGAACCAATGCTCGCAGGGTCTCTTGCATCTTCTGAAAGTCTTCCTCCTCCCATTTGCTCTCCTGCAGCAAACTGGGAGCAGGAGGGCAATGTGGTGGGAGGCAAGGCATCCTCCTCGGCCCAGGTCCTGCCCCATCGCAGCTCTGTGCATAGTCAGGGGAGAGCATCTGAGGTCAGTGCCTGAGGGCACCGCTTCCACTTTCATAGAACGACAACGTCCCAAGCAAAAGTGGTGTTTAAAGGGCTGGCTGGTGTTAAATTAAGTGGTTTTGGGACTGTGTGAGAATGTTAGAAATGCCCTCCTCAGCTGTGTGTCTCCACTGAAGTAATATTTCAGTATGTCTGTTCTTAAGAGATCACAAAATCCTCCTCGGTAGCCTCTGATCAGACACGTTTGTGGTTCCTGCTGGAACGGTGATGCCAAATGTCCCACTGGCTTCCTCCTCCCAGGGGAACAGTCTTAGGAAAGATTTTTAAAGGAAGGACTGAACTCCATGGACCGAAGCAATCTCTGCACTGCTCCATGGGACTCAGTACCGTACTTGATCACTTAACGACTCTTAGTGTTCCTAATTAAAACCAGCCTTTGCCCAGACGATCACTGTGCGAGTGCTGTCTCCATCAGCAGTCATTAATAGCGGTACCACCCTACACAACCCTACCTGAATGGGGGGGCTATGATCTCCTGAAGGAATCCCTGTTTTTTGCAATTAGACAAAGGTGTTCCTTTTACAACATCCTTCCAAAGTCTGCTTTTCAAAAGATTGAAAGCTCATGACTTTGTCTGGAGTCACAAGAAGCCTCCCAAAAATCAGCGGAGTGTGTCACTGGCAGGTTAAAAGGTCCCAGGCTGATGTTTGCAGTGCAGAAAGGCCAGGCTGGGTTTTCAGCAAGCCAGAGGAGTTGGGTAATGAGCAGCATCGTGTGTCCAGTGCTTTAAAAACACAGTGGGATTGGGGGTTAAAACATGAAAAAGTCAGTCCTGCTGTTTCACAAGGAGGGTGCTTCTTCCCGTGTGCAAAAGGCAGGATGACTCAGCTGCTCATGATAGCAAGTTTGCTGAAACAGATACTGACCTTCAAACAGGGCTATCACTAATATAAATTCCAACCTGAATACAATAAACCTAACCCTTGCCTTTTTTTTTTTTCTCCACTACTCTGTTTTCAGGCAGTTTTTCACTCAGATCTCTCCCAGGGGATCTCAGCATCCCTCTTCATCCTAACTGAAGCTTAAGGAGAGCTTTGCTCTGTGAGTTCAGCCCATCAAGAGAAAAAGGAAATGGAAAAGAAAAGCCATTCAGAATAAAGATAAGACAACCTTCCCAGCACCTAGATTGAAGCACTTCTGAAGAGTTCATAAGAAATATCCCCACTTGCCACCTGTTTGCACAAAAATCGGTATTTGGACACCTAAATATTCCACAGCTGCCTTGCTCAGTGATTGTGGAGTCTGCTCCCTCCCCAGTTTGTTCCTAGGAAGACTCCTGGCACTGGCTGTGTCCCGTGGAAGCAGATGCTGTGAGCACCTGGCTCCCCTGGGACCAGACAGCACCAGAGGCAGCAGAAGAAAAGCCGAGCCACACTGTCAAGATATTTTAGCAACTTTGAAACACCCCAGTGGTTTCATACCAGAGGAGCATGCTGTACCCGGGCTGGGTGTTCTGCACCAGCACTTGCAATCCTGAAGCACCTTTTCCTCAGCATTCACTGTGCAGTCCCTCACTTGCCTGCCTCTATTCACCCACTTTTAAAGTAGTGTGAGTGCCCTCACAGCACACATCTACCAACAGTGATGAAGAATGGCTGGCCAGGGTCCTAGCTTTGCCTGGTTTTCTGAAAACTGCAGGAGATTTTTCCTTTCCATTTAATAAGGTTAGATGCAGGAATATTACACATTTTTTTCCCCCCGAGATAAAAAGTCTCTTCTTCCTACATTTAAAACAGTAAGAATTGCACTAGTTACTATAAAAGAAGAAGAAAAAGGCCATGAACCACTTGCTGTTTGGTCCTTCCGTATAACACCAGTGACGTTGGAAAGAGGAAGCACCTCGGAGCTGGAGCTGCGCCGGGCGATCCCGCGCTGCCACTGGCGTGTCCTCACCCGCTTATCTCTGCACTTCACCCACTCGTGGGGCATCTGTGCCCCAGAGCAGCGGTGCTGCCTCACAGGTCCTCTCTGAAGGGCTTCAGAGACAGCTGTGTCCACGGCGCAGTGCTGGGATCTCACAGTCTCCCATGGATTAATGCCCAAGTGCAGCATTCACATCGTTCCTGGGGGCTTTGGAGGGAATTCAGTGCCGATCCAGGTAAGTGCTGGCTGGCTGGAGCAGGAGTTTGCTGGAGCTGGCTCAGTGGGGTACTCGATGATGGCATGGCTAATTTTGGGAATTCCACAGACAGCAGGAGAAAGTGATGTGAAGTTGTCCTCTGCCTCGTTGGCTTCATTTCATTCCTGGCTCCAAAGCGTAGTTTTGCTTTAAATGCGGGAGGAACAGCGCTGCCAGGAGATAAGAGTGTTTGGATCTGGGATGGGCAGTTTGCTCACAGCAGCCCTTAGTTTATTAAGTCAATACCGAACACTGAAGTGCAGCTCTGAATCACACCCTGCAGCAGCCTCCGCTCCCCTAAACCAGCCTGGAGATGTTTGCTTATGGGGAGAACCCAAAGATTTGGAAACAGGTATCCTTGGAAGCAGCTTTTCAGTTACACATTAATGCAAATTCCAAGTAAATGCTGGTGATTTGCATAAGGACCTGCCTGGACCTACCAGGAATGGTGATGTGACCCCCAAATAAATGCCAGCCCCTTTACGAGCACAGAAACCTCTGGTGTCCTCAGCTGGAAACTGAGGGCTGTGGAGCAGATGCCAACCAAACCCCTCAAATTCATGTCATCCACCTACATGCAGGAGAGCCAGAAAATTCCAGCAGTGACTTCCTCTGGCTTCTCTGAAAGAACTGAGTATTCAGGTATGCATTAAGGACTGCCAGAAAGCTAAAAAGCAAAGACAGTTAAAGAATAAAGTAAAAGCCAAGCGGCCCATTTATGGGTGTGCATTACCAGCTGCTGTACGTGATACTTACAATTAAATTGCTGAAGAACTGGTTCTGGGTCAGGTTTATGTTCCCTCAGTAAGTGTGACAGAGGGTGAGATGGGAATCTGGCACTTAGGGCCACTTTCATTTGTAGGTTTAATAAAGACTGACACCTCTGAGGCTGTGTGCCACTGGCTTGCCAGTTTGTCACTGTTCTTCATGTATTTGCTAATAACTGTCAAATCTACAGTGAAACACTGATTGGCAGCTAAGGGGGTGCAAAAACTGGGTGAAATGCAAAACTTGTCAATGTCTTTTCTTTAACTTTTCCCTCTGCTTAAAGAGGACCTGATGGGCTAGCTGGACAAATGGGTGTTTCATTCACATCAGTACAGACCCTCCTGCTGCACACGCTGATCCCAGCCCCACTTGGGACCAGTTACGGCCTTCAGAAAGGCTTCCACGTGAAGGCAACTCATCACGTGCTGTACACTTGGGTGTTTTTATCTGCCCAGCATGCTGAGATTTGTAATGCTCTGCTCTTCCCAGATTTATGGATGGAATTAAAGGAAGGTGAGAATATACCCCCCAGCCGTGCTCTTCTGAGGGCCGTGCAGCTCCTGTGCTGGTGAGTACAAACAGAAATGATTAACTGGACTCTGCCTGGGCTTCATATGTCAGGTTCTGTCTTTCTTTAATTGTTTTGTGGATTTTATTTTTCACTTGTCCTTCCTTTCTCAGTTTTCACCCTATGGCAAAGCCTGGTTTTACATGTTCTACTTGAAGTGTGCAAAACAACTGGAAGTTGGGGGGAGAAAAAGAGGAATGGAGAATTATGCTACTGGTTTTAGTGGAGGGCCTGAGCAAACTGGGAGCAGAGTGTGGGGAACTGGGACTGATGGCAGCTTTGAGTTTGGTCTAAACTCTGGAAAGGCAGCATCCAGCATTTCTGATTGCTTTTTTTGTATGTGTGCTTGGCAAATAGTAAAATTATTTCTTTGAGACCAGCTTTCTCTGCTTCCTGATGGATTTTCGGCAGGAAAAATGAAACCTTTCTTCATGGGCCTTGCATTAGGGGTTAGGATCTGCTCCATCCCATGTTCTCCTTCCCTGTTTTGTGTGGTGCCATGGTGTGTCCAGTGGGTTTTTCCAGCTCATGGTATGTTAAAAGTCTCATGACTCATTCAACCCCATTTTTTTCCTATTGCAATCCATCCAATGCGCCACCACTTAAAAATCCTCCTTCCTGTGGCCTCCCTGCCCCTGGGCTCCCAGCAAGACAGTGTGTGCAGCCTTGGGGGAGTCAGGGTGGTGGCCAGAGGGGACAGAGCCATCCTGGCTGCTAAAACCCATGGCCCCAGCACAGGGACTTCAGCAGAAGCCCTCGCTGCTGAGCACATGAAGGAGCAAGGTCTGGGAGCTGCCTCTGGCTCTCCAAACTCCTCTGAGGGAGTCAACTTCTGGTTTACAGGAGTCAGAAGCTGGGGAGACACTAAAGCAACAGTAATCATTGGTGAAACACTGGCTCTCCATCACCAGCAGGATCGAGTACAGTTTTCTAACCAAGTTTTGAACAGCAAAGTTTTGAAACTTATAGCTCAGATAAAAAAGAAAACACATGAAAGCAGCTGCATTACTGATCTCTGGGGGAGAAGTGGCTGTCTCAGAAGGACTGTAGGTGAATTTGGAGCATTTAAGAGCAGAAGCAGCAACTTCCTTATCTTCTCGACCATCTCTCTACTAGATGCAGTTGCAGTTTGTCCGGATATTTGTAAGTTTTTCAGCATGAATACCAGAATAATCTCTTCTGATCATCTGGTCTGACCTGCAGTGTCAGGCGAATCACAGAATTTACAGTTTCCTTGAACCAGTGTAGCCTTTAGAAGAAGAAGCCTGTCTTTAGTGAAAGCATTTTTAATGATGATGATTTTACTTTACCTGATGAAGGACGGGTTCAGTGTTTGGATTCATGTCAAATTCAGCATTGCCTGGTTCAGATTCTGGAATTCAGGTGACATCCAAGAAAGCATTTTCACTTCACAAGAGTAACTTTCCAACAGTATCAACAAGGATGTGAGGAACCTGGAAAGTGGGATATTGCAAATGAATGCAAAGAAGCTCATTCCTGTGATAATCAAATATTAAAGTGATGAGCTAATTCTGAGCATTTTAACAGTGTGAGGGAACAAAGCTAGAGTTTAAATGAAAATATTAAGAACAAATACTCCCACTACTTATAGGCACATGTAAGCTGACAGATTGTTTTAGATGCAGAGCATCACAGAGCTAGTGCCAAGCGAAAATAAGAGTATAGAGAAAAATGTAGCTATAGAAAGATAAGTGTGTTATAGAAAGAGATTTTGTAGTGCCTTCTCTGTATGGGATCATATACAGTCAGAACAGCAATAAAGAAAAATGGTGTTTACTAAAGCTAACAAGAAAAATAAACTCAGGAGAAAGAACATGGAACATTGTGAAAGAAGCAAACAGTGGCTCTGAGGATGAGATACTTGCATACCTTTAAGTAAAACAGAGGGGGAAAAGAAAGTGGAAAGGTTGGAGCAGTGCTGGATCCAGAGACATGAGAGCAATGCAGAGTTGGTGTCATGCTGGGAAGCACAGCATGTCTCAGAAGCAAGTGAGATTTTCACCAGATAATACCAAAATTATGCAATGAGTAGCATAATTCATACCCCCCCCTTGAAACTTACTTTAAAAATAAAACATTAGGAGGAACTTCAATTCAGACACTGTTGCTTTTAATATAAACAAGGGAACATGGGAACCCAGAGTTATAAAATCAGGGGAAAATGACACAGAGAACAGGCACATGAGTAGAGCAGTATTATATCCTTGATAATCAGGGGGCTGGAGCACCTCTGCTCTGGAACCAGGCTAGAGACAGTTGGGGGAGTTCTGCCTGGAGAAGAGAAGGCTCCAGAGAGACCTTGGAGCCCCTTCCTGTGCCTAAAGGGGCTCCAAGAGAGCTGGAGAGGGACTTTGGACAAGAGCGTGGAGTGACAGGACAAGGGGGATTAGATTCAAATTGGCAGAGAGTGTATTCAGATTGGTTATTAGGAAAAAAATTTCTTCCCTGTGAGGATGGGGAGGCCCTGGCACAGGGTGCCCAGAGAAGCTGGGGCTGCCCCTGGATCCGTGGAAGTGTCCAAGGCCAGGTTGGACAGGACTTGGAGCAACCTGGGATAGTGGAAGGTGCCCCTGCCCATGGCAGGAGTTGGAACAGGATGATCTTTATGATCCCTTCCAACCCGAACCATTCTATGATTCTATGTCCAGAGCAGATTATGAACTTCTACTAAAACTGGAAAAAACACAGCTGCTTAAGTTGCAGCCAGCCCAGCCCTGCAATGAGTAAAACAGTGTTACAGGGGCATCAACCAGCCTCACCTGTGGCTGATCCAACCTCACTTGGGCTGAGTCATAAATACCAGGAAAGGGCTGGTTTGGGAAGTGTTGCAGTGGGGATCCTGCAACACGCATATATCAAACCAGGAGTCCCGTGGAAAGGAAATATATATGGACAGACAGATTCTTGCTAGATGTTTCAGAGATGTTTATTTCTCCAGCCGCATGGCCGGAGCTCTGCCGAGGAACTGTTCCAGTCACGGGCCCAAGGGTCCTTCTGCCCGCGCAGGGAACACAAACCAACCAATGGGAACGAGGCTGAGCAGGGGCAGGGAAGCCCCGCGCCTGTCCCCTCAGGGCCCCTCTCCCAGGGCTACACGGCGGGGGAGGGACCCCAACACCTCACCCGTTTTATTTTAATAAAAGGAGAATGAAAACAACTGGATAAACATAACAAGAACAGTTTCAAAACAAAACAAGCCACCCTCCTGAGTCTTTAAATGTCCAAACAGATTCTCTGGAACATCTTAGGGCTGACAGAAGGGAGACAGAATTCTCTGAGCATGCTTTGTGGGGAAACTGAGGCAGGAGAGGGTTTAACTTCTTCCCTCCCCCTTTTCATCCCCCACTCGGCATTGGAAAGGGATTTTTGGGGAAACAATTGGCAAAAGCATGGTTTTGTGAGGGAAACCATGGATGAAAAAACGGATTGGGAATACACTGGGGGTAATAGGACATAGGGTAAAAGGGAAAGGTGGGATTAGGAAAGGGAGACTGTAAGGGGGACTTACAATGGAGATACTGTCTAACATGACTACGATTTTTTGCATATATACTGCCTTTTACAGGAACACCATCAGGCCCAGTGACCTGCGATGCTTGTAACCCTTTTCTCCCTAGTACAATATTAAATTCCACCACCTCTCCATCTCCCAAGCTTGGGATGCATTTTTCAGGGTTATTCTTTTTAATAGCAGTTCTATGCACGAATATGTCTTGCTGGTTGTCACACCTTGTTATAAAACCATAATTTTGCTTAACATTATACCATTTTACTATCCCTAAGGTCTTAGTTACTATGATCTTTTTCCGAGTGGCTGCTGTTTTTTGTCTCGCTGCGTCTTTGCTCTCTCCTTCGGTCGCTCCCGTGTTGGAATTGTCGGGGCTGCTGGTGCCTGCACGCTCTTCCTGGGGTCGCGTTCGGGGCTGCGCGGGCCGGGCCGGGCCGCGCCGCTCAGTTCTCCGTGCGTCGCCTCCTCTGGTCGCAGCTTCGCTGCCAATGCCGGGCGCTGCACCCACGTCTCGGCCGGGCCCCCGAGCGACGACCCCCCCGCGCCCTGCTCCAGCGCATGTTTCGGTTCGGCGCGGCTCCGTTCCACCGCCACCGCCGCCCGCCGCCGCCGCCTGCGCGCCTCCCCTCTCAGTCGGGCGTTCACGGGGCTCGCTCCACCACGCGCTGCGCAGGGCCGGGCGGGCACCGCCGGGTCCCGCCGCTCCTCGCTCCGCCACCGACACTGCGGCTCGCGTGGCTCCGCCCGCGCGCGGGAACTGCCTCGCTGCTGCTCGCAGAGCGCTCGGTGCACGTGGCCTGGGCCGCACGGTCCCTGCGCCAGGACACAGCTGACATCGCTCAACAGTCTCGGTAACTAAATAATATTCACGAAAATATTCTTCCATCGGCATATATTTTGACTCCAGTATTAACTGTGTCCAAACGGTTTTCCAAAAGCCCTTGGTAAGAATTAAATCCCAAGAAACATAGAAAAAGTTCTTAAACAACCATGCCAGGAAGTGTTTCAGTTCTTTCTGAGCTTGAATCAAGCTAAAATTTACAAATCGTTGTTCAAGAATCATTTTAAGTTTAAGATAAATGTCCATATGCGGCTCGGAGAGCCAAGAGTCTTCCCACTGTTCCTCCATAGTTTAGATATGGAATAGCAAAGCAAAACCAAGAAGAGGAATCCAAAGTTTCCAGGGTTTACTCACACAAATCAGTCGCTTAGGGATCGGGGATCGTTCTGCTCACAAATCTCCACCATTTGTTGCAGTGGGGATACTGCAACACGCATATATCAAACCAGGAGTCCCGTGGAAAGGAAATATATATGGACAGACAGATTCTTGCTAGATGTTTCAGAGATGTTTACTTCTCCAGCCGCATGGCCGGAGCTCTGCCCAGGAACTGTTCCAGTCACGGGCCCAAGGGTCCTTCTGCCCGCGCAGGGAACACAAACCAACCAATGGGAACGAGGCTGAGCAGGGGCAGGGAAGCCCCGCGCCTGTCCCCTCAGGGCCCCTCTCCCAGGGCTACACAGCGGGGGAGGGACCCCAACAGGGAAGGGGGTGGTGGTGTTTGTATGCATGAGGATGTGATGGGGCAGCAGGAATCCTGGGGGCTTAAGAGGGAACTCTGGGGATGAATGACCAGAGAGGCTGGGTGAAAGCAAAAAGATATTGGGGAGGAAGGACTGACTGAGACCTGGAAGTGGTTTCTGGTGAAGAAATGGGCTGGCAGGTGGCAAAAGGGGAAGGAGTTGCCAGCTGGGTGGTGATGGGGATGAGACAACGTGTCATCCCTGTGGCTCCCAAGGATTCCCCAAGGTTGGGCTGGGGAATTGCTTTTGGGAAGCGTTGAAGTGTTCCTGGGGCTTGAGCAGTGAGGGTGCCAGCTCTGAGGATCCAGGCTCTGCAGAGGAGCCCTGGTGCAGCAGGAGGGGTGCTGGGGTGGTGGCTGCCAGTGCTGACACCAGCCTGCAAGGGACAGGCAAGAAATACAGAGCTGAAGAGGCATCAGATAAATCTGTGGCAGGTTGTGATGCTGCACAGGGGGGTTTGCTGCTCTCTTGGGGATAGCAGTGTTGCCGTGGGGACTGTTAGCAGGTGGCTTCTTTGCCTGATGAGATCCCATTAAATATCTGAAACTTCGAGATGTGGTAGCACCCACGCTGGATGCTGGTGAGCACAGTCCCAACTTCAGCAGGGCAGGAAGTGCCCAAAGCGCTCACATTACAGGAAGCTAAAAATTTTTCAGGCTTGTGCTAAGTTCATTTATTTCCTCAAGAAAAATCCTGCATCCCAAAGTAATCTGTGAGGGGGTGTCTCAAGGTTTTTCTGGAAGAGGAGCTGTTCCCTCTCAATAACACAAGGAAAAGCCCCTGATGAGCATCACCCAGCACAGTGAGCAGGGTATGTCTGGTGCAGGCTGATTCACAAGAACAGAGAGTTTTGACATTGCTGAAAGACAAAAAAAAAGTGGTGCATACTGATGGCTGTCACAGGAAAGGCTCGCTCCTTTCAGCGCCTTGGTGCTGCAAAATACACTTTTTACAAGACAAAGGTCTCTTCTCAGGAGTTTGAATGGCTGTTCTTAGCTATTGACAAGCCTGGAGTTAGCAAAATAGGCTCTTCTTTCTATTATGTAAGGTGATAAATATAAATGTACTATGATAAATAGTCAATGGAATATAATAAGTTCTTACACCAGTAAATGTGTTTAATTTTGTTCCTAGACAACAGCGACAAAGGGATGCTGCAGTGAATGCCTCACAGTGATAGAGTTTCAGTAGTGAGAGGAAATGAGATCTTTTTTCTGAAAGAGGAGAGAGAGAGAAGCTTTATGAATGAAGAACAAATCTGAAAGGTGCTGCTTCTTCCCTCTGTTTATGCTCTAATATCAATACAGGGAATAACAGTGGAAGCTGCAGCTGCAGAGGGCACTAGGGGTCACCCCTGTCTTATCTATGTCATCTGGATTTAATTCTGAAGTAAGATAAATAACATGACAGGAAACAAAGCCAGGCTATTCTGATTTCTTTTTCTTTCTTTTTTTTTTTTTTTTTTTTTTAATTGTGTGGGCCAGACAGCTTGCATTTCATTTCTTCATTTTCCCCTCCTGCCTGCCTTCTGTCTGTCTCTCCTTTAAAACAAAGCCCCAGGAAGCCAGTGGGTTGCAGCCAGGGAGGATGTTATAGATGCAGGGGACTTGCATCAAAATTCCCTCTGTGTGGCTCCCATTTATTTAGAGCAAAGGTCAGGCAAATCACAAACGCTAAGTCAGTCGGGCAGAATCACAGAGCAGTCTTGGCATGTTCCTGCAAGTACTGCAGAGCAAACTGATTGCAGCCATGAATAGCTCCCTTGTAGTCCAGAGAGTAACTCCTGACACGTTTTGCTCTGCCTGCCCAACAATCCTGTGCCTAAAGATCTTTCCTTCCCCTTTTTGTTCCCCCAACTAGATAAATGTCCCTGATTTCTCATGCAACTGCATCTGATACTTGCATTTGAAGGAGGATTTGGTGTCTGGGCTATGAAGAGAATTGCAAATTCTCTTCTCTGAGACTTTTTTTTGACCTCGTGTTTAGGAAGCAACCACTGCTGTCAGCTTATTCTGCCCAGTGTTGGAGCTGTGCATTTTAAGGTGGGATGCAAGATGTCTAGGGAGGAAAAGTATTTCTTTATGGAGACAGATGATTTTTCACTAGACAGACAGTCTTTCAGGCACACAAGATGTGATGAAGAGGCTGCACCCCCTACCAGCCTGCTCTTTTCAGCTCTAGTAGTTGATGTTGCAAGATGTGGATCCCCTTTTCTCTGCAGATAAATTATGGTAAATTGTGGTGGCTTTTGTCACGTGATGTGGCGGAAGTTGAAAGTTCAAGAGAACTTAAGAACTGGCCTGTCAATTTATTGAAAGAATCAGCTGCCAGGAGCTGGGAAACGATTATAAAGACAGAACTTCTGTCTTGGAAAGTCTCTTTCCTGCAGATCCCTGGAGACAGGGAGAGCTGCAGAGAAGGTTCCCCATACCCATGCCCCACTTGCATGCTCCTTCCTAAGCACCGGCTGTAATTCCCTAGGGGTTACACCCTGGGGTTGGGTGGTGCTTAGCCTGCCCTGCCACACAAGAGCAGAGACACGTTCTTGTATCATCACAGGGATGATAAAGCTGCTTGGAGCGCGTCACTGTAGGGGCTGTTTCCAGAGCAGTGCGAGGGCAAATCCAGACTCGCCACCCGAGCTGTGCTCAGGGCTGGTGGCTGCACACACAGGACACCTCTGTCCCTGCCACTGGCTCCTGCCAGCTCCAGGCCTGGCCATCAGCTGCCTCTTAGCTCAGAGCTGGTTCAGTGTCAGCTCAGGTATCCGTGGGCTGCAGCAAAGTTATCACCCAAAGGTGGAGGAGTGCTCCAGCTCCCTGTTTTATGGTTTTATGTAACATCCAGCTTATATAAGACTTGGTCTGTTAACAAAATGGGTGGAGCGTGTCTCGCTTGGATTCCTCGCTAAAGAAACACTCATTACTTAACGCTTACTCAAGTGCTCATTGCATAATTTAAGAATAATTTACTTAGTTCCTTTCCCGTTGCTAATAATAACACGGTGACGTGGCAACCTGTTATGGACAAATGATAAAACATGTAATTCTTCATTCAATGAACTGCACCTTGGAATAAATGAGAAGTAGTGCTGTTGAGGTAGATGTGGGGAAACTGAGACATACCCCAGAGGGACTTAATAGGAAAATAAGGCATGCCCCAGAGGCAGAGGATGGAGGAATGAGACATACCCCACACCCCAACCCTGGGCTGTGTATTGCTTTCTTCTTGCTGCCTCCTGGCAGGAGACAGTTTCAGGGTGCTGGTAGAGGAGGAAGGACGTTCTGGCCTTGCCAAGATGGTTTGGCCTGCAGGATGTGCCTGGGGACACAGTGTCGGTAGCACAATCCTCATCTTCAGGGTTCCACCCGGCATTGTTTCCCACGTGGAGGGAAAAGCAAGGGGTGAGCAGGCAGCAGCACTAAACACTCTGCAGCCCATGTCCTCATCCCAAAGCTGATTTGGATCCCAGGGAAGTCCCACTGGTCTCTGTCATTAATTAAATGCCTTTCCAGATCCAAACTTCAGTCCTCCAGCAGGAAAAGGTGGGTTGTATCCTGCTGTGTGGGAACGGTAAGGCATTAAAAGCTGTCAGATAACCAGACCCTGTGGTAGAGAGGACCATGTAAATTGTTTTCAGAGGGACTTGTTGAGCTCACTCAAACCTGGCATTCACGTTCCTGCAGGGCTTTAAATAGAAAGACAGTGTGTGTCTGAGCTCAACACCATACGGAGCGGGTTTGCACTCTCTCCTTCCTCCAGATCCTGTGCTTCATGTACTGACGTGCTTGGCATTCCTTGAAGTTTTGTGAATTGCTGCAAAAAAACTCCAACCCTCCTTTTTATTTTATTTTCACCCTTTCCCCGCCCCCCCCCCCCCCTTAAAGCCTTGCCTTTTCCTGCAGCCCTGTCCATATCCTTGTCCCTCCACCGCTGCTCGGGGCAGCTGCCACACGGTGGCATCCAGGTATCTTGTGGAACGATGCACCAGTGAAGAAAAGGGCGGGATAGCTTGGATTCGGGCATTTCCGGGCCAAAAGCAAGTTTGTGATACAGGAAATATGTATTATTTTAGCTCTGAGGCGCATTTCTGTCCCCTGAGGCTCTGAAGGGGTGATACAGAGGGGAGATGCACTGCTGCAGGGGAAATCAAGATAGACACGGTACCTCATGAATTATTCTATATATTTTTCTTCTTCTTTTTTTTTTTTTTTTGAGGGAGGGGGATTTTTAAAATTTTTCATTTACCACTTTCATCCACACTCCCACCTCCCGCCGAGAGAAGGAAAAAAGCCCCAACCAAACCCAAACAGCAAGAGCTTTGTTTGTGTTTCCATGGGAATTCTGTGAGAGGAGAAGGGTGTGAAAGAAAACTGAAATATTCTGGCCAAATCTGATAAGGTTTGGATCCTGAGCAGCCCCCGGGCTTGTCTTGTAGCAACTAAAGTCCAGGAGTCCCGCTGTCCCCTGACTGTGCAGAGGGGCTGCTGCTGTGTCATGGGAGGTATTACACTGCTGTGGAATTTTGCCAAAAAAAGCCATTTGGCTGGGAGGAGACAAGACTACAACTCCCAGGAGGCCCCGTGGCCGAGTCAGGCACTTCATGCTGAAGTGCCTTTCAACAGAATTTCCTCCCCTGCCTGTTCCCTCAGAGTTAGGAGGACAGTAGTGGTCCTTGAAGGGGAGAGGAGGAAAAAAAGCACTTGGCAATGTCATTTCTACAAAAAACCCTGCCTTTTCCTTTTGGAATACTGCCCTTATGGGACAAACCAATAAAATCACTCTCTTTTTTTGGTGCATCTATGTGGCTTAATGCCTGCTGGCCCACACTGGGTTGTCTTGGGTTGCTCCATCCTTGGCAGTGTCACCAGTGGCTGCCTCAGTGTGGATCCACAGGGTTTTTCTGAGATGTCTGGTGCACACCTCCACGGGGCTCCATCGCCTGCTCTGGGTGCTGGGGGGGCACTGGAGTCGGGGTTGGAGCTGAGCACTGTTCTGCCCCATCCCTTGTGCCCCTCCTGGGAGGATGTGAGGCCCTTTCTCATTGCACTGCTCTGAAATGGCTACAGCAAAACACATCTCCAGTCCGTAGTGAGGTGACACTCTGGGATACAGGGTAAAATAGCCCT
Organism: Corvus moneduloides; assembly: GCF_009650955.1. NCBI lineage: Eukaryota > Metazoa > Chordata > Aves > Passeriformes > Corvidae > Corvus > Corvus moneduloides. Next base: position 23,385,586 of record NC_045485.1, read on the forward strand.
TTTGTCCTAAAGAGCTGCAGAGTCGCTGTGCTGTGGGGCAGAAAACTCTTTGCTCTATAGTCAGGACATCTTCAGCAGAGGTTGGGGACAGGCTGCGGGAGCAGGAGGCATGGTGGTGTCTTTACACAGAGCCAAAGTAAACCCTCATCTCACCAAGGATGATAAAGCTGATTCCTCCCTTCCCTGGGGCTCTGCAGGCTCCTTCCCAAATGTGACCCAACCAGGGGAAAACAACTCCTTATTTTTTCCCCTAGTTCCCCTCTGGTCCCTGTGGCTTTGCAGAGGCAACAACATGACCCACACTTGGTGTCAGGGAGCCCCTGGGTGGCTAAAGAGGAAATATAAGGAGGGAAAAGGCCCTTTCAATGCCTGCAGATATGAAAGACAGGCAGCAAAATGCTCCACTCAAGCATTTGATGGTTGTTTTTTTTATTTTTCCATCTTTGATGTGTGGGTTGCTGTGAACAGTGTCAGGAGCACTGGGCTGGGGAATAGCCATTATTAAATAACACTGGGGTTTGTCCTGGTATAGCTCGGCTCATTTAACAAAGGAAAAGCAAATGGGTGATAAGAATCTCTGTGGGCATAACCTTGTATTTAGGTAACACCTGTGTTCAACATGTCAGACAAATCCCTGATGTGGCTCTGCTGAGATCCTTCCTGCACTCCAACCCATTGGCAAAACTGCCTTTTGCCACAGAGGAAGGGGAGAGTGTTTCTCTGGGTGTGAAAAAACGGTTTGAGAGACTTGGAGAAGGTGATGCTTCTTTGTGCTGTCACATGTTCACTCCTGCCTGCTCTTAGTTTGGCATTTATTTTCCCCCCTTTTTTTCCCCCTTAAAGCCTTGCCTTGTTTGGCATTTCTCTAGTTTCCAGCAGCTGCTGTCCCTCTGCTCCTCCCCCTTCGCCCTGCATTGTGATGTCAAGTGGTGACCAAGATTGAAGACAATGTCCTTATTTAAAAAGAATGCCTGTTTCTTTTCCTGTACTATCTTTCAGCTGATGGGTTGGGTTTGGTGTGCAGCAGCACAGGCTTTCAGTTCTCCAAGAGCCCTTCTGCAGATGTCTCTACATGCCTCATGTAGCCCCACTTTTGGCCACCTCATTGGGCGTGGACATGAAAATTTTTAGAGAGAAGAAAAAAATATGAAGTATGACTAAATAACAATTAAAAAAAAAAGTTGTTAATATCAGCACCTTTTTTACAGACTGCAGCAGCGTCAAGCCCTGTCTGTCACTCAGAACACTTTTTGCTCCAGAGTCTCGCCTTAAATACGAAAACTTCACACCCCTGTGACGGTACCAGGCATCCTCTGAGGGATGTGTGGAAGTTCCTGAGGATTGAAAAGCGGGTGGGAGAGAACCAAAGAAACTCCCGACAGATAATACTGTGCCTCTTCAGTGCTCAAGATATTTTCGAGGGTATGTGCCAAGTATCCACTTTATGAATTGCCTCTGGGACAGGGAAGGTTCTGGGAAGTGTAGAAAACCACTAATGGGACATGGGCACAGACAGTGGTGTTTCTGCTGGGAGAGATAACTGTGTGTGGACAACCTGCTCTGTTGTGGTGCTGCGGAGGGGGGAACACTGCAAAGTAGAGGCCAAAATGCTCACCTACACTGGGTGCTCTCTTCTGCTACTGGTCTAGCCCTGCTCACTGCCAACATAAACCTACAGCAGAGAGATTAAATACGCATTAAGTGAGCTAAGGTTTATGGATTTAGAAAGATTTGCCAGAAATCAGCCAGTCACATAGAGGATGAGCACTGAAATGAGCTCTGGGTGGGAGGGCAGGGGTTTTTCTGCAGAGAAAGTTGTTTTTCTCTGTGTTTGGTATGTCTCTGCTCTGCATCAACAAAGTGGAAAGGTGTGCAGAGATGGGAGGTGGCAGAGGTCCCCTGCAGCCTGCTGGCCTCCTGCCCAGGAAGCTGTGAAGTGAACAGAGAGGATGGCAGAGACTGGGCATCCTGGGCAGGTGGGTGCCCTGAGGGATGCTCCCTGTGCCACCTCTCCACTCATTCCTCTTCCATACGTTTAGCGTGAAACCTCTCTGGAGTGCTGGGTAATGTGCCCTTCTGGAACATGGCTCTGCCCACTCTTTGGGGTGGAAATGGCAATGATACAGAGTAACTTCGAGTATTTCCCATTGCCCTGCAGTGTTCCACCCCAGTTTCCTCTCTTGCTTTGTTCTTTCCCGACACTGAGTGCTACAAATGTCTGTGCTTTTTCCTTGCTCAGTGCAGCCAGCACTGCTGAGCCACCTTGACTCACAGCTCTCCACAGATGCTGAATGGGGCAGTGTTTGAACCCAACCCCATGAGCTGAAGGAAACCGTGTTGCAATGCTATTGGGAACCCACCTTAGATTTCTAAGTTTGATTTTAGGTGTGAAGCACATCACTCACACTGGTTTTGTTAAGGTGTTGGTAAGCCAAGTCATAGTAAACCCAGTGTAAACGAGCTGAGCCTGTGTGTTACAGGTGTGCCCATAAACAAGGCAGGTGCTGCTCTGGTGGAGAATGTGATGCTTCAATATTGCACTGCCAGAATAGGGGATAGAGGCTGCCTCTGAATCAGCAGTGATCAAAGTTGGGTTATTTATCTCATCTACATTTGAGGACTCTGGTTCAGTTCTTCATGATTTAAAGAAATAAAAAATAAAGTCATTTAAGGAAGAAAAATATCCTAATAACCACGCTGAAGTCTTGCTGTAGAGATAGAAGTGGAATCACTGGGTTCCCTGAAGAAATCACCAAGATCTCCCTGTACAGCTGCAGCAGTGAGAGCTGCAGTGCTGCAGACAGATTTTGGGCGTTTCACCAGCACTCACGGCTGGGTTATAGCTGGAACCTGCTGGGGATTTTGCTTATCCGCATGTCAGTTCAATGCTTCTGCAAGCACAAAAATTTTCTCTCTCGCTAAAAAATCTGTTTCTTTGCATATTGAAAAGGGCATATGGGAAGTAACATGGTAAATGCAGCATGTGCAGGGGAGGACGGCTCGGATCCGAACAGCACCGGACCGTAATTATTGGGTTGTCTTATGCTGAAAAAACCCCCATCGCATGTGCAATTAATAATTGTTAATTTGCACACGCTTCTTCAATTTGTTTCCCTGGCCAAACGCAGTTTCTCGGTGACGGCGAGGAACATTTGCTTCTCCCTCTTGGAGTGTCCGAGCACGAAGCGGAGAGCTGCGCTCCCTGTAGAAGCGGCACTCGGAGCGCGCAGGAATCCCAAAGCCCCTCCACGCGCTGCGAAGTTGAAATTAAACAGCCCAATTCCTCCCCTCTCGCTCACTCTGCGCTTCCCTCGGCTCATCACCCTCACCCTGGGCGGGGCGCGGGGTGCCGTCCCTCCCCTGGGCCGTGCCTCGGTCCCGGCAGCGGCCGCGGTGCCCTCAGCGGGGACGGGCGCGGGGCGGGCCCGGGGGCCGGGCCTGGGCAGCGCGCCCGGAGCCGACGGGCGGGGCTGGCTGTGGGGAGGTTCCTTGTGCTGCTCCGGGCGGCTCCTCAGGCCGCTGCTGCCCCACGAGAGGGACGGGACCCGGCTGGCTCTGACGGCACCATGGGGCACCCGCGGCCGCGGGGGCCGGAGGTGGGTGCGGGCGGGTGCGGCCGCGGGGCGCCCCGGGGTGGGCGCCCAGCCCGGGGCAGTGCGGTGACTTCAGCGCAGAGCGTCTGTTTTCAAGTGAATCCCCTGCCCGGGCTCTTTGCTGGGGCAGACTTTGCCGCGGGGAGGTGTTTGTCGCCTGTCGGACACACTCGGGATGGTTTGCGCGTTTTTCGGGTGGGTTCGGGTCGCTGCGGTCCTGCCCTGCGGTCTCAGCGGGCGCCTGGGTTGGGAAGCTCGGCGATGCGATGAACTTCGGTGTCTCCGGCGCTGGTGAAGCGTGACCCTGCCACGTCCCTTCTGCACCCGCCTTTTCTGGGATATGGGAAAACCCTGAGAGTTACTCGACGTGCTGACCCAACCCGTTCTGCCGAGCTGCCGGCTGGGTTTCTTGCAATGAGAGCCTTTTCTGCCTGTTGCTGCTTTTCTTTATTTGGCATGATGCTCTCTAGAAATCGTCAGCCCCAAAGTGCCTCCGGTCCGAGCTGGACCATGGTTCAAGTCAGTGCAGCTCCCTTGGCTTTGGAAGCGTTCCTGCGGGCTGACCGGGCTCTCCGCACACAGACGGACAATGCCCATTGTGTGCCCAGGTCTGCGTGACCCCCACATCCCTCCTCTCAGTAAATCCGCTCGATGCCCTTCCAGTGCGGCTGTTTGGGGACGGGCACCGGCAGATGGACGGGATGGATGGAGCTCTGCTGGCTTGACACTGGTGGAAGGTGCGGGTGTCACGGCGGGGCCCAAGTGCCCAAGGCTGCTGGGACAAAAGCCCCCTGTGTGCATACGGCGTTGTGTTTCGAGCTGCCTGTGTTTGCAGCTCGAGGGGTGGGAGCTCTCTTTCGAGTCTTTAATCACTCAAGAATTCATGTTTTCCCTCCCGTGCCGTCTCTACCATTTGATAAGCATGAGCTCATGCCAGAGGCTTGCAGGTAACCAGCGAACTTAATTTCCAACCACCTCATGATGCTCACAAGAGTGTTAGCCCTGTGACTTGGGTCTCTTGGCCAAATCCTGCCCAGCTTTGCCAGAAGTTGGGAAGCTCTGAGTTTGAGTCCTTGGGCAGCCCTTCGTTTGCTGCTTGTCGTCAGCCTGCTCTGTGTTACTGTGCCTATGCAGAGAGCCCCTATCTCAGGGTCACTGTTACCGTGTGATGCTGAGCACTCCCCAGCCGTGCTGGGATCCCTGATCCGGACTCCGGGGATTGGTGCAGAGCGCTGGGGCGGGATGGCAGCAGCCAGTCCCCGTTGTGCACCTGCCCTGCCCTTGCCTGCGGCTGAAAGAGGCCCTTCATCCCGTCCTTCTGCCATGAGGTAGCACCAAGCCTGTAAAGTCAGGGGGTTTTTTGCAGTTGGAAAGTGTGCCTGGCCTCCCCTAGGCCTGGGGGTGTGGCACGGGGGTGACCTCCCACAGTGTCCCCATCACCCATCTTGGTGCAGGGTTTGCTGGCTGCAGGTGCTGAGCCCTGGATCTGCCCTCCCCTCCGGAGAGGCAGCCAGCCCCAGGCTTGGTCAGAGCTCCCTGTGGGACAGAGCCAAGGTCACATCCCTCTGAAAAGACCTGTTAGAATTTACAGAGATAGCTGTAGACTGTACTTCAGCCGATTAAATGAAAATTTATTGAGAGGTACAGCTATTGAATTTGGTTTTGCCAAGATTTAACTTTCCTAAGTAGAGAAGCTTGAAAGGTTTCACTTAAATACTCATCTGCACATTTAGTTTTATCTGGATATATAACACCATCCTTTTCAGGGTAATTGAAAATTAGTGCTGAGGGTCTGGTCTTACTGGAAAAGACTTAATAAATTCACTTTTCCTAGAGGCCATGATCTCTTCCTATTTTGAAAGGCTTAGAACTCCTGCCACAAAAAATGCTGTTGTTGACACGTGTCTTCTGTGTTCTCACAGCTGAGGAAGAGTGTGCTGGTATCAGTATTGCAGCTTCTTTAAACTGCTGAAGATGCAGTTTCACATGTGTATAAATGAAATTATAAGTGCTAGGTAGGTGATCATTGCTGGTGAAATTAACCTTTCACAAAGCGGGCTGAAGTCTTGTGCCTCACCTAGAAATTTTTATTATTCTTAATAGTGACAAAGTGTAAAGGGTTGTGTCATCTTGACATTGTAATTCCTGTAATTTAGGAAGTGCTCTTTAGACTGCAGGTATGTCTGTGGTGGAGGAAAGATGTGTTAAGGGAGTGGGTCTTATCTCCAGCAGTGATTTGAGAAATCTCCTACATGATTAAGTGCAAGTTCAGTCAGCTGAACTTGGGTTTTTACAGTTACTCCTCCTCTGAAAATGGATTTAAAGCAGGTTATCAAACCTTCAGGGAGAGAAATGTCAGGGGAACGCACTTAAATGCTGATGTTACCACAAGTGTTATTCCCTTGAAATGACATAATAAGGAAGATATCAGTTACTAATATTCATAGAGGCTTCTAGTTTTATCTGCTCTGTCTGTACCCAGTGAATTCACCAAAGGAGAAACTCAGTGTGTGAAATTGCTGGAGTACTGTGGGAAGCCATTGTGCTCCGTGAGGAGCAGCACCTTTGTGATGCCTTTGCTGCAAACAGGTGGATCCTTAATTTCATGTTGGTACAGCTATTTTGCAGCAAGTGATTTTAATAATAATAATAATGCATTAGTGAGAATCAGCAGTGGCCAATGGCCCTAAATCTATGTATAACAGAGCTGAAGAAGCAATTTGATTTTCTTCTGCAGTGTCTGATGTCAGTAAACACCTGGTCTTGGCTATGGCTGAGGAAGGAGGAGGGCGAGAGCAAACCTTTCATGCCTTTTCCTCCTTTTGTCTGACTGGCAATTATTTGATGATGCATTTTTAACTTGTTCTCACATGCCCTGTACTGTGGAAACTCCTGCAGGGACTGAGATTTGGTCATGATCATTTGCCTTACTGGAGTTGCTACTGTGTTCTTTTTCTTTCCCTTCACAAAACCTTGGCCAGCCTTTTTTTGGGTTCTTTTTGCCAAAATAAGGGTTTTTTCAGTCCATATTTAGGTGCTGCTTGCCACACTTTTTCTGCCCTCTGAGAGGTGGGATGCGTGTGCAGCTTGTGTGCAGCCTGGCTTCTTTGCACCCACCTATGCATGGCCAGACCTCAGCTCTGCTGAGCTGCAGGATAGGGATAGATAAATACAGTCAATTCAATTTTTTTTGTTGTTTTAGATATATAAATAAGTTCTAAACAGATATTTACCCAGATGCGCCTGCCCTGTCCCTCACTTTCGTGGACTTGTGATCATGTGATAGATTTACATACCAGCTCTGCATGTGCAGATGCCCTGGAAGGCAGAAGGTGGTAGAGGGACTGATGGAAAAAGCTCCATTTGCCAGGTTTGATTTAAAAAATATTTGCCATGTTGCTCCCTCACCTGCTTGGCACAGGGTGTCCAGGGTGGCACAGGGCAGTCATGGCCCTTGCAATGAGACGTGCACACTTCCCCTGGCTTCTATGCAGGGGGGGGAACAAACAGGAATGAAATGTGGAAATGAAGACCATGAATTTTATATTTATATATATATATTTGTCTTTGGAATTCAGAGTTTTCTCTGTTTCTACGCAGAGGAGTGGGAGGTATCACTGGGGGCATCGCGTGCCATCACCACTGTCCCGAGCGCTTCGCACATCCCTCGCTCCTCGTGCCCACGCGCTGCGGTGGCATTTAGTGATTTCTGGATCCTTAAAGCAGATAAACACCAAAACCTGGGGGTTTACATAACAAAGCAGGAGTGGGGCTCGTGTCTGTCAGACAGCTCCAGCCCCCGGGCACCCATCTGCTGGTGTGGGGAGAGGGGGAGAAGCCGTCTGGTGGCTGCTACTCCCACACTGGAGAGCTGGGACCCCAAAAGGAGCTGGGATGGCACCAGACAGAGAGGAAGCTGTGCACCCCAGAAAGGAGGCCGGTTTTGTCTCAGAAAATAAAACCTTCTATTTAAAAACAGTTGTGGCTCGCACGAATCTAAATAGATACAGGTCAGGGAGATCTTGCTGAAAAAGGGTCAGGGAGGGGGATGGAGCAAGTGCCAGAGGATCTGTCGCCACTCCAGCAGCAAGTGTGGTGTCAGCTCAGTAGGCAGGGTGACAGCCTGTTCAGGGCTTATTGCCAAAATGGAATGTATGTGGGGTTTTAATATTGAGGTAATTACCTGAGAGAATCTTTTTGGGCTACCATGCTTGCTTGGGTGCCAATAAAAAGTGCCTGAGAGTGGGGCTGGGTGGGAATGAACTCTGGCATGTCTGTCCACCTGTGCCAAGTCTGCACCGAAGCCGGTGTTGGCCATGTGTGGTGTTTGTATCTCTGTGCTCTTTGGTCACATTTCTGCGATTTGTTTTCCCTTAAATCTTCCCTTTTACTCCTTGGGGATGCAGAGTGGACCAGGTTGAGCTCCATCAAATAAAATGGTGCTATCCTCCAGTAGGATTTGACATCAAACTAACCAGTTTGCACTAGTTACCTTAATGTAATGACATTGTCCCTTCCTCCTCTATTCTTGTTTTTATGGCAGAGGAGGAATAGGTAAAATAAATGATCTTCTGCTCCGAGGAACTGACTATTTAGGGAGAAAGGCTGTAATAAAAGGGCAGGTGTCTTAAAAAAAGGTGAATAGTGATGGGCTGCACATTTTGCAGAAGAAGAAGAAGAGCACCCCTCCACTGCCCACTCATGGAAAGCCTCCGGGGGAGGAGTTGTAGGGCTGAGGATGAGAAAACTCATCACTATTGGCAGGTTTACTCAACAGAAGGAGACTTTTCTGTCTGGGTGGGGGAGTCCTGTGCACACCATACTGACAGCAGCAAATATTCAGACTATTCATGGTGTTGAGGTCTGTTTTCGTGGTTTATACCTGCTGGCGAAGAAAATTAAACTGCATTTCCTGGATTGCATTTTTCAGGTCAGGCTAAGTGGGCCTGATTCCTGTCTTACATCTTTCTTTCTGCCGGTGCAGTGAGCCCTCATGTGTGCAGCCTTCACATGAGGGCTCTTTTTTCAGAGAAATAAGATAAGCCTACTTATAAACACCTGGTGCTTCCCTGGGCCCTCTCAGGATTGGCAGCAAGATCCCAGTGAGCTGGGGGCACTTTACATCTTCCTCCCCAGGGCTGGGGAAGGTGGTCCAGGCACAGAGGGTCCTCTCTTCTCCAGGACGAGTGTTCCAGAGCACAGAGACAAAAGGCAGTGCCAGGCAGACAATGTCCCACAGAGCAGCACTCTGACAGCCTCTGTCCCAGCCTGTGCAAGTGGCTGATTCAGAGCCAGTTGCAGTTTCTGGTTGTCTGGCCGTGCAAGAACTTGCTTCTCTTTTCCCTCCAGGATCTGCCAATGCCGTGTCCCAGGGTTCTTCCTTGCCACCAGCACTCGCTCATCGCTGAGCCACTTCCTAGAAACTTCTCCCATTTTGCCAGCCAGACTTCTGGCAGGATTTTTAAAATCAGAAATACTCATTTCTTGTTCTTCCTGCCTGTCTGTATTTGCCCCACCCAGAAAACACCCGTTGGTGAGCACAGGCTCTCTGCATTGCCTGGGTCAGATGAACCTCGCAGCACAGGCTTCTGTCACCATCAGCTGGGCTGACTCCTGCTTGAAGCCTTCAGGAAGCCCTCGGGGGGTGTGTGTGGGGGGGGAAATAAACCAGCAAGAGTAATTAATTGCACCTTTCCAGCACTTTCAGTAGCCTGAGGTGTTGTGGCCATGGCAGGACCTCGTAACTGCACCCCACTACCTGGCTAAAGTCAGCCTTTCTCTGGGGGCTTTTTTTAGTTTAAAAAGTAAGTGTTCTCACTCCCAACCATCTTTGAATGTAGCACAGAAGACGTGGAACAATTGGATGGTTTGTGCTTGCATTTTCTCTTTCAATTCAAGCAAGATGCAGTTACATGATGCAGTTGACTTCACATGAAGAGCATGAATCTGCCTTGCTTGTGGTTCTCTTGGGTGCAGTGGGAAGCACCTGTGGGTGCTGGGGTCTTCCAGGGAGTTCAGCTGTCCTCTCGCTGTCACAGCTGAAGGGCTGCTGAAACAATTTGGAGAGCAGGCAGTGCATCATAGTCTTTTCAGAAAGAAGTACTTTGTTTTCTCATTTCTCTTTTGCTATTTATGTAGTCCCCGTGAGATGTTCTGAAGTATATTTTTCCATGACTGAGGTTTCCTGCAAATTGATTTTTTTTTTTCTGTGCTGTGTCCCACCCAGAGTTAAGTCTTACCAAGAAAGAATAGTAGATGACTCATGGTGGCTTTGAAATCTCTGTGGTTAGACCTGATCATGCAGAATTTTGGCCGCAGTTATGGCAAGTGAGCCATTTTGTTCATCAGGAGAAAGAACTGGTGAGATGGGAACTGCTGTCTGATCCTGTTTGGCCTCTTCTCTCCCAAAACTGTTGCATTTCTTCCTGCCAAACAGCTTTTTTGTACATGTAGAAAACTCTCTGGAAGCACTTGTCTGGCCAGCACTGCTCCAGAAGGTCATGGCAGTTGAAGGGGAAACAGTCTTTAATTTTTGCCTCATTGTGTGCTGAGGTGTGGAGCGTTAAGCTTGGAAGTCGTAATCGTAATGCTCCGATTTCCTGTAGGAATTTGTGGGAAGAATACTGTAGAGGAGTTTTGACTAAAGGAGAATGAGCTGCAGGGTGTCTGCCTTGCCCAGACACCAGTGTTGCTTGTAAGTTGCTGGAGGTCTGGGGATGTGGTGAGGGAGAGGAGGGAGGAGGCAGCTGAGGCTCGATTTGAGCTCTGAGATGAGCGTCATCTTTCCCTGTGTGCCATCAGCGGCCTCCTGTGCAGGCTTGATCAAGGCATTGTTTCTCCCCTCTAGGAAAGTGGTTAAAAAAAAATTGTCCACGGCATCTATTTTGCTCTAAGCAAGCTGTCAGTATTGTCAGTGTGTGTAAATGAGCTGTTTTGCATAAATTTGCAGGTGTTTAGTTGTATTTAAGAAAGAAACATAAGGGAGCTATTCTGTTTCTGCAAGTTACTGCTTCATAGCAGACAATTTCTCATTGAATTTGCCTGGATTTGATCTCAGTCTGAAACCTCAACCATTGTTCCAGAGTTATTTGAGAAATCAGAACCCAATTTCTGTGATTATTTACTCATCCTTAATTCTGATAATGCATCAAACACTTCAGGGTATAGAAAAATTAATTTTTCAGAAACTTGAGTACCCTGTGTCCTAGGTGCTGTTATGTTACTGTGGAGGGTCTCCATGGGAGAGGCTGGTTTGCAAAGCTACCTGGAGCCCTCCATGAAGTCTTGGGGACAGCATCACCTCTACCCTCTGAGCTTGGCTTAATGGCTTCTCTTAAAATTACCTCTGGGACTTCCCCGAGCCAACTGTTTTCTTCTTATAAATGAGACGTTCCCAGATATTTGTTTTAGCTGGCCAGGGAGAAGGAAAATGCAGTTCTTGGGAGGCCTTAATGTTATCCTAAATCCGCAGATGAAGATATTTGGGAACTGGTTGGAGATTTCTGGGTGTGAAAGGGAGGCTGAGGGCTGGTGTTTGGCCGTGTCAGTGCTTGCTGCTGGCTGTGCTGAGGAAAAGCAGCTGTTCATGGAAATGTGGATCAGGAGCAGACATGCACCCTCCTGTTGTCACCTCTGGGACCTGCTGTTGCTGGTTTTTTGGGATCGATGCCTGATTGTACAACAGCCTTGTAGTGCTGGGTGCCGACAGTGGGAGCTGCGGCCACTGAGCGCTGCAGCGTTAGGAGTAGACTGGAAAATAACTGAAGTCAAATGAGGATAGAGACATCAAATTCTTGTGGAGCTTATCAGCCAGAATGCATCAAACGTGTTTAAAAGCATTGCTAAATAAAACATTAAAAATCGTTAGGGAGCTTCAGTTTGGAAAGGTGCTGAATCCAGTTCTACAGGCAGGAGTACAGGAGCATTTTGGGGTGATGAGAGTGGCTGTGCCACATCGTGGGGCTTTGCACTTGTGGCTCCAGCCTGTCCCGGGCAGGGACAGCAGGTGACAGTGTTCTCAGGGAGGTTCAGGGTCCCATTTGGGATGGAGAGGCAGCAGGATTCTGGCTGAGGAGCAGAGAGAGGAACTGGGACATACACTTGCTGGGACAGCCTGGTGACCCCAGGGTGCCGCAGTTCCTCTCACACCCATAAACCAGAGTTCATCCCATGCTCTGGGTTTACCAAAGTACACCCCTGGCACAGTGTGTGCACAGTCAGCAAAAGCTTGGCAGAAGTTAATGTTCAGCGTGAGCAATCACAGGGTTGGTTCATGCTGCCAGGAAGGATCAGCGTGGGATGGCACCGTGCAAACACCTGTGTAGGCCTGGCACTGCATGTGGGTCCCAGCCCCGCACCCTGTGCTTGGAGCTGCCTCTGAGAGGGACAAAAGCATCAATAAAACTGGTGGTGGTTGTCCTCAGAGCTGGTGGTGTCCTGGGGAAGCCACCCTGGGAGATGAGCCTGTGCCTTGGACTTCTCAGGCAGGGGAGGGAGTTGGACTTGACTGCTCACATGGGAACATTTGAGTTCTGCACTGTAGTGGGGACTACACTAACAGTGGTACTGTTTAGCAGAAGGGTTGCTTTCCTCCTCCATCATGGCCCTCTGCTCCTGCCAACTGTTTAGGTTTTTTTTTAATGGAAATTATTTGAAAAGTTCCATTAAGGCAAACAAACTCCCAAAAGTCAAGACGATGGAAACAGCATTTTATTAACGTGTTAAACTTTTAGTTAAACTATCAGTAAAAGTACATGGTCTCAATCTGCTATTCCTTGTTGCTGTGATACCTGCAGGAATTTCTCATTTCTTTGAGCAGGTCACATAAAGGGTCAACAAAAGTCAGCTCCCTGTGCTTTCACATGGAAAAAAGCAGGAGGGGAAAGAAAGGTCATGTTCCCACTTAATGGGAACAGTTCAGTCAGCAGCAGGGTGGCAGCAGGAGTGGGGACATTGACCTCCTGACACATACCTGTGCTCTAGAGCTGCTGCCAGGAGCCAGTGCCCGTGCAGGGCACAGGGCTGGGCTGAGATCCTGTTGCAGTTGCCAAATCCCTCCCGAGCACAAGCTGCAGTGCTTTCCCTGGAATTAGCGTGGCTGGTAGGAGATATGTGAAGGGTCTATGTTTGCATTTATTAGCTGCCACCTAACCCCACTGTGGGAGGGAGGGATGGAGGTGTTGGGCTGCCTGCCAGCATTCCCGCTCGTCTCTGAGCCGCCGGAATTCCGTGCGGAAATGTGGCTTGGCAGGTGGCAGCTGCTGGAGCAGATGTGGTACTGGGAGATACCAGAATAGTGTTGAGTGATGTACAGGACATCAGCCCTGTAGATATCTGTACATTTAGGTCACAAAAATATGTGCTGTATTTGGATGACGTGTTCAACTACAGGTAAGAGCAGCAGCCATGCGTATCATCCTGTGAGCACCGTGGTGGTCCTTGTTATCCCTGATCCTTGTGGTCACTCCAAGAGTCCTGTGCATAACACTATCACTTTGGTAAGCTCCTTGCTTTTGGGATTTTATGTAAAGCTTTTGTGGGCTCTGTCTTGTGCCAAGCTCTGTGTTTCTGTCAGCACCCAGAAGTGCTGCATCCTTTGGTCTTGCTGCTGTTGATGCTTTTTGCAGCAGGCAGTTTTCCCATCCTCTCTTTTCCATCAGCCCAGGACTCGAGTGACCACTCCGTTGCATCTCAGTTGTGCGGTTTGGGGATGCTGAGGTGGAGCCGATCCCCAAGGTGCTGTCACCTGGTTCCTTTTGCCTGCCTGCTACTACAGTGCATCTCTGGGGGTGAGTAACCAGGTCCCAGGGGCTCTGGTCATCCCCTGTCCTGGGGTGTTATGTGCAGTGCTCCTGGGTTTAGGGCTGCAGGGCGTGAGGATGTGTGCTGTGACCACATCAGGGAGTGGAGGGCTGGTGGTGATCTCTGGAGGATGCACAGCCTGAGGTGCGAGTGCTGTGCTTAAACACTCTTGTCCATGCCTGAGGAATCCAAAACAAGGTGATGAATTAGTATATGTAGGGCCAGCGTTAATTACCAATAAATGCCTAATGATCAGCTTCCCGGGAAGGCTGCACTTCCTGTGGCAGCCCGGGGAGCAGGGATGGTGCTCCTGGAGTGCTGCTCCAGGGGGAGTGGGAGCCAGAGCAACCAGTACATCAGCATGAGATCAGCAGCCGCTGCCCATCCGAGGATGTTTATGTTTTCCCTTTACTGTTCTGTAAAGCAAACGAAATGAGTCCTTGGGAGGTGCCTGACGCTTAGGCTGGGCCTGGGTGTGGGGACAAACCAGCACGGAGGGGTTTTCTGGCTGCAGCCGTGGTTAGTCACCAGTGCCTTGCCTCATCCTTTCCCTTGACCTGCGTGGCTTTTCTGTGCCCTTTTCTCTAGCAGGAGTGCTGTGGGATGGATGCTGCAGGGGCAGAAGGGGCTCTGCCCAGTGTGGATAGTGCAGCAGGGACTTCCAAGGATGAACCTGTTGTTTCCAGGCCATGCCAGCCTTGAAGCATCTCATGCCCTGTTGCAAACAGGCCATGTGGATTCCTGTGACTTTGCTATTCCTCTGGGCAGGCTGGTGGCTTGGCAATAAGCCTCACGTGGCAAGGACTGTGGAAATCAATAATGCAGAGCCAGGGAACTGTGGTGCAGGAAGCGCTAACTGGTTTCTGCTTTTAGAGGTATTGCTATTAAATGTGGGTACTTTGTGGGAATAATTGTTTTGGAAACAGTGTTTTAAAATATGTTGGTTTTATCAGGATTGGCTAAAGATAAGTAAATTAGGTCAGGATGAAGTTTCAACATGTTTATTGTTGATCTGAATTTTTATTTCAGTTCTCCAGCTCCAGATCTTTCCAGGGTGGGAGCAATGCTTTGGTTCTTACTCAAGGGTTGTTTTGTGTGTTTTAAAAAACAAACCCTAATCCTTTTGCACTGCCCCTGCAGTATGAGCATCCAGAAGGGCAGATTTTCAGGAGGCGTGTGCATGTGCCGTTGTTGGCTGCTGGCTCCTCTGGCTGAGTGTTTTCCATGTACTGAACTGAAGAGCAGAGTTAAGGCATTGCTGAGCATTTTTCAACCCTTTTGTCTTTTAATTTCATAGTTAGGAAATGTAACATGCTACCTACAAGAGCCCTGGGTTTTTGATTAAATATTGGGGGGAAAGATAAAATCAGTGTGTGTCTATACTTTGTGTGAGTGTGGGGATTTTTCCTGGGCTGGAAAAGCAGGATGCTCTTTGCAGGTGCTGGCAGGGATCCTGAGCACAGGGGCACTTCCTAACTGAGGTGGAGGGCTGACTCCTGCCCAGGGCTGGGGGAAGGAAGGTGTGCCAGGGCATTAATCTGGGGTGCTGACAAGCCCAGCTCCTCCTGGGGGAGGCAAATAACTCCTCAGAAAGGGCTCTTGTCACCTGAGGCTATTTCTCCATGACAGAGTGGTCCAAAGCTAATTTTAGGTTTGAAATGGGATGAATTAGGAAATATTTACATGCAAAAGATTCATCACCACTAGACAGAGCAAATAGCTGTTGAGGGTATCGTGCATAGCAGTTCCTTGGCATTTCATCTGGGCTCTTGGTTGCCCCTATTGCACCCAGGCTCCTGGCAGCAGCAGGAGGAGAGAGAGAGAATTCATGGCTCAGATTCTTTGGGCATTGTTTTGATTGTTTGTTTGTTTGTTTTCTATTTAATAACCCCATCTCACTGCCCTGTTTTGGCCTGAGCCTGTCTGTCCTGCTCCAGGCAGCCTGGGAGGTTTTTGTGTGTCCCACCATGGGCGCTGCTGTCTGCAGGAGAAAACCAAGTGTGGGAACAGAGGTCACTCGTCACAGCCCTTGCCAAAAGGTCGCTGTACTGGGAGAGATGCCATGAGAACAGGAATGAGATAATTTTCAGGGATTCTAGTGTTTCTCACCGTAGGGACAGGAGTTGATACAGAGCGTCAAACCCTGGGGAGGCATTAGCAGGAAATGTCTGTTTTTCCTGGATGTATTTTCGCTTCTCTGCTCCCCTCTTTCTCCAAATGAAGTTTTTCTGGGTTTCGTAGCTCTGTGTGGTGCTTGTCAGCATCGGAACCTCGTTAAGGAGCTGTGATTATCTGAGCTTGTTTCAGATCTGCCACGATACAGAATAAACTCAGGCTGACCAAGTTTTAGGTAATCTGTGCTATTACCAGCCGCATACATTTTCACATCAGGACGTGAGTGTCTTCAAAACACAGAACTGTTCATGAATATTTACAAAAATATGTATTTCCTGCCTTCCAGTTTCCATGCCTTTAAAGCTGTGCTTTTGTTGTCCTGTGCAACAAGTAGAAAAAAATTTTCTTTAGTGAAGGCTGAGATGGTCATATGATCCCTGAAGTAATAACTTGGGGTTAAAGCATAACCAAAATGGCAAATAACAAGTAGATATCGGGCTTGCAAAGTTGCAGGATGGAGCTGCAGGTTTGCAGTATATTCACAAGGGCTTGGGGATTAATATAGTTAATTTCTGATTTTTAAGTCATTGTCCCTGCAGTTGAAATCTCGGCCGACTCTTGATGCTGTCACTATTTCCAGTGTATGTATTTTACCAGTTCAAGAGGTTTGGGGTCCATGTGCTGTGGGGACAGCCTGGGAATGGGAGGCAGAGACCTTAAGTGGTGCTTGGGAGAGGAAATAATTAATACGAGAACTGGGTTGGACAAAGGCAGTGTCAGCAATCTTTATGGGGTTTGTAGTGTGTGTTTTACTTCTTTACGTTTTTGATCATCTCCTTTTTTCCTTGTCTGTTCATTCTTTACCATGTTTTTCCTTTACTGCTGAGTCTTTTCATTGTGTTTTCCTTCTTGCTGCTTTTGCCCAGGCAGACTTTGAGCTGGATAAAGCTGGAGCAGCGCCTTCCCTCTGTTCAAACACAGGTTGCCACACCAGCTCCTGCCCCAGCAGCAGGTTTGGGGTGTGGGTGCTGAAGGTGCAACTGTTCCCCTGCCTCCTCCAGCCCTGGGGGTCTGCAAACCCCTCCTCAGGCAGTGCCGTGCCTTTGCCATTAGATAGGGCTTTCTCCCTAGTCTCTGCTTTAAACAAGCAATTAAACTGAAAGAGAATAGATTAGATATTAGGAACAAATTTTTCCCTTTGGGGGTGGTGAAGCACTGGTTGCCTGGAGAAGCTGTGGATGCCCCATCCCTGGAAGTGTTCAAGGCCAGGTTGGACAGGGCTCGGAGCAACCTGGGATAGTGGAAGATGTCCCTTCCTGTGTCAGGGGGTTGGAACTGGATGATCTTTAAGGTCTCTTCCAACCTTGAATCACCATTCTGTGATTCTAATTCAGAGCACTTCTCCTTTGTCCACCCTGCTCACAGCAGCCTTCTGCAGGCTTGCAGTCTGCTGTCACGTTTCTCTGCCTTCTCTCAGTGTTGACACTGTTCTCACAGGTCAAATGCTTTAGGTCTGAGTCTTCCTGTGTTCTGCACCATCTCTTCCTGCCTGGTTCAAAGGCAATAGTCCTGTTTGTGCATCTTGGCACAGGTTTTGCCTTTGTTCGGATTGCCGGTTCTTGACTCAGTCAGACCCTGGTTTTTCTCTTTTGGTTGGCTGGGGTTTTTTCCTTTTAAAAATCTGCTGCTTGTTTGCTATCCTGAATGGCAACAGCTGAACACTGAAATGCAGCACTTGTTTCTCATAAGTTTCATCCTGTTATTTGCAGTCTCCTGCGATTTGCTGGGTTCACTTGAGTGCAGTATCAGGGGTTTGTAATTCCCTTCTCTGGTCCATCAGCAGTGCAAGCAGTGAGTGGCACTGGACAGGCAGGGCTTTCTTGCTGTGGCCTGCCTGGTTTGTGGCTAAATCCTGGATATCCGTGCTTGGTGCCTGTTTACACCCAGCCTGTTGCAGATTAACCCAGGCATTCCTCAGCTTGCCCATGGGAATGCAGAGAGTGTCCGCATGGAAACTCTGGCCAAGAGGTTAAGTAGCTCTTATGGAGCAGAGCCCTGTAAAGCAATTTGGCAAAGCTTTCAGAAGGATGTGGTATGTCCTGTCTTTCCAGCTGACCCCAGTGCCATCTTCCCTGCCCAGGGCTGGGTTTGCCCTGTGTCCTCTGGCTCTGCAGCAGCCAGCTGTGGTGGAGCATGGCCACTGCCCAGGCTCGTGGGGCTGCTGGCAGGGCTACAGGCAAGTCACGTTTTCTCCTCTCCACCCAAAAATTTGGCTCTAATCTCGATGGGGGGAATCTTGCTGCTGGGACTGACTCAGGTCCATCTGAGTTTGGATTCTGCTTTATTGCAGGATTTGTCTGTGCCAGCTGTGAAAACAGCTTTAGCTTTAAAAAAAAAAATCCTGAGTTATGGAGCCTTGCTGTGGTCCCTTGCAAATAATCATTGCATACACTGGTTAATTGTTTATCCATTAACCAACTGTGTCAATTAATCTGACAGAGAACCCAGCTGTACCTGGCATGGCAGGGAGGAAAGGAGGAGGAGGAGGGAGGATGAGCATCCTCTCTCCCTGTTGACTCCTCTCTGTTGCTCTTCCACCAGCCCTGCTGATGCTGGTATTTGTCTGCTAGTTTCCTTCAAGTGTAATTGTTGGCATGGCATGTCCAGAGTGTGTTTGGGCTTGTGTTCTCTTTGACCATGGAAAACTTCTTTTGGAAAGGGCATTAAGTTTCCACGAAGCAAAAGCATCTTCTGATGGAGAGAAAAAAAAAAATCTGTTTTGTTTCCAAATGTGAATGCAGACAGAAATACAAAGCAAGATGCTGCTTTCTTTCCAGCTAGAAATGCACAAAAAAATTCTTTGTGTGAAGTGCTGAGTGGGAAATAGGATTTTATTGTATGTGTTGGTGCGGAGTGAGGCTCTGGGCTCCTTCCTGCCATCCCCAGGGTTATCTGGGAAAGCCTGGTAGCATTGCCTCCCTTGGGAATGCTCTTTATGTATGCCTGCTTTCCAGGGAGAAAATCAAACACCCAAAGCCAGGTGGAATGACTTCACTCCAAACAAATGAAAATGTACCTTATGGTCTCTGAATAATTGAAATCCCCTGCAGTATGTTGTTAGAATAGGAAAAGTGTAAAGCTTCCAAGTGGGAGAACTGGCTTTCCATTAAGTGGTGATGAGGGAGGTGTGGGGCAGTGCCAGTGCCAAATTCCTGCTGCACAGAGGCTGCACAGGCTGGATAGGGTAACATCAGTGGGGTGAGAACAGTTTGATAATTGAAACAAAATAAAATATAGTAATAATTGTAATGAAAGGGGAGTAACACTGATGGAAACAAGTGATGCACCACACAGTAATTGCTCACCACCCCCTGACCAGTGCCCAGCTCCCAGCAGCAGTTGGCACTTTCCAGCCAATTTCCCCAGCTGATATCCTGGGTATGGTGTCCTGTGGAGTGGAATAGCCCTTTGGACAGTTTGGGTCAGCTGTCCTGGCCATGCTGCCCCACAGCTTTTTGTGCACCTCCTCACTGTCAGAGCATGGGAGACCAGGGAGTCCTTGAATTAGAGGAAGCAGTACTTAGCAACAACTCAAACATCAGTATGTTACTGTGTTATTCTAGTCCTTAATCCAAAACACAACACTGTACCAGCTAATAAGAAGAAAATTAACTGTGTCCCAGCTGAAACCGAGACATTGCCCTACAGTTCAGTGAATCACTAGGAAAGGAGGTACCCACATGTGTTTTTATGTTTGAATTATTCAAGCAGATCTCTTGAAGTGACCTGGGGGCCCAGTGATCCCCTGGTCTGGTCCTAAAGCCTTCTGTGCTCTGGTGGCATTCCCTGCCACTGATGGAAGGTGACAGAGCCACCATGGCCCTGGGAGCCCTCACTCCCAAGATGAAGCTGTTGGTGCTGCATTTACTTTGGTATAAGAGAAGAGATTGACCCAGTTTTTCTTGATTCAAGTCTGTGTGCAAATGGATTTTTTTTTTCTGAAGGCAGCTGCTTCTGGCATGTTTTTGGGCTTACATGGTATCAGCCTTATGTAGTAATGAAATAATGGACTTGTTTCAAGAGGAAACAATAATAGAGAATGTCCTTTCAAAAGCAGCTAAACACATGATTTATTAAAATGTTAAATTATTTCCAAGTTACGGCATACCCAGCTCTTGCTGTGGAGCTCACTCAAGAATAATTGCACAGTGTTCTTTGCAGAACTTAACATCAGAAATGTCACACTTTTGGAAAAATCATTCTTTAACACAATGTGAGGGTTTCCACAAGTATAAATGGGCATCCTTGTATTGGCCTCTGTAAAATGTTGCCAGTTTGTCCCATCCTTATTTTTTCAGTGTAGCTGTCGAGCTGTGACATCTATTGCAGAGCAGGACAAAGACTGAAGGGACTTTTTGTCATCACCAGGGAGATGCCCAGGAGCTGGAGCCTGGCTGTGTGCAAGGACCAGCAGCCAGCTCCACAGCCCTGTGGTGAGATGCAGAGCCTGGAGAAGGAAGGGGAGGAGGAGGAAGAGGGTTTGCAAATACTTACAAGCAGGGAAGCCTTGTGTCAGTGTCAGTGACTATGCCTCATATATCGATTTACTTTTGTTTCCTTATTTTTTTTTTTTTTTGCTTCTTCCTTCCCCATTTTTCTCATGACTCAGGCTCCTGGCATGGATAGATGGGAATAAAGGTGGGAAGTGCTGTAGTCCCCAGTGCCCAAACACCTCTAAGTGCCACTGCCTGAGTGCTCCGAGCAGGCAGCAGCTTTCCCCCTGGCTGTGTCCCCGTCGCAAAGGGACAGTGGGCTTGTCTCCTGCAGCCACCTGGGATGCTGGATGGGTGAGCACAGAAGCTGTGGAGTCTACCTTGTTGCTTCCAGGCTTTCTGTGGGCATCAGGATGCTCCTGACCCTGGAGAGGAACCTTTACAGCTGTAACTTTTGAGCCTGCTGAGAGGATGGAGCCGTGGGAGAGCATGAGGCATGCAGACACCACAGGCAGTTGTGTAAGGTGCACAGAAATAGAGGAAATCTTAATAATGCCAGGAGTTTCTGTCAGAAGTTCCCTCAAAGGAAGAACACGTAGCAAAAACGCCTACAGGTTTTTCTGAGTGAGCTTTTCCTCTGTGCAGCCTGACCTGAGAAACGCAGCGCTGGGTGAACTAAGTCTGGGATTTAGCCAGGCAAGGTATGGTTTGTAGCTTTAGGGCTGAACATTTGGCACTAGGAGTGTAGGATGGGGATATTTGGGATGAATGTGGGTAAAGGGATGGAAGAAAGATGTGTGTCCATGCATTGCCAGTGGTTTCCTTGAGCCCTGTCTTACAGAGAGGGTGGTGACAGCCCTGCCCCATCTCTCCCCAGTGCCCCACGGCTCCTGAGCGCAGGCCCCTGAGATGTCTCTGAGAGCAGAAAGCCATGGAGCCACATCCACGCTGAAGAAACTCGCTGCAGACATGAGCAACATCATCGAGAGCCTGGACACCAGGGAGCTCCATGTGGAGGGGGAGGAGGTGGATGCGGAGATACTCGCTGACCCCAAAGGCTCTGGTGAGTTGACACCCTTGTGTTCTCATCCCATGTCCTGCCCGGGTTTAGCAATCTGTTGGCAGGTAGGGTACAGCCTCAGGGGTTTTGCCAAGCCCAGCATTGACCCTGATTTAGAACCAGGAGGGTCTTAAAACTTGAGCTTCTCAAGTCAGGTCCCTTCTGTGTAACCTTGTCTTTGAGCTCTCTTTAATAAAAGTTGCTATCTTTTGCTGGAATTAATGCTGCTGTATAAATGCTCCCGTGTTAAAGCATAGCTGTTGTCTGCTGGCTTTCATGCCCTCATGTTACAAGGCTGTTGAGCTAACAGTTTTGTGGGGTTTGTGGTCCTTCCAGTGTGCATTCCCTTCTCTGCCATCTACCACACCCATGGGTTCAAGGAGCCGGGCACGCAGACGTACCTCACGGGATGTCCTGTCCGAGTGCGTGTGTTGGAAGTTGAACGCTTTACTTCCACTAAGAAGGTCAGAACTTCCAGAAACTCCATTTGATTTCTGTAGAACTGTATTTAAAATCCTGTTTGTGCCTTAATTTTGCGCTTGCTTGTTTGTGGGCCGAGGAACCAGCAATGCCTGTGTCTCAGAAAACGCTTAGGAGAGAAGGTTATCTGTCTATCTATAAAATCTAATAAAGAAGAACAAGAAATCATGAGACAGAATAATCCTTAAGTAAAATTGAGTAAAGGCTCTTTAGATGAGCAGCTGCAGGAAAATGGCTTATTTCAAAACTTGCATCCCATGTGGTGATGTTCTCTCCTGCAGGTACCAAGCCCCAATGTTTACACCATCGAGCTGACCCATGGAGAGTTCGTCTGGCACGTGAAAAGGAAGTTCAAGCACTTCCAGGAGTTTCACAGGGAGCTGCTGAGGTACAAAGCCTTTGTACGCATCCCTATCCCCACCAGGAGGTGAGTGTGCATCCCTGTGGCCGTGGTGGGCTTTGGGAGATGTGATCTTTTTACTTCTAATATTGTACCTATTTGGCTTCCCATTTACTATTGTATTACTATAATCTACTATTATTTGGTCCCATTTACTTTGCTGTAAGGAGAAGAGGGCAGAAGAATTCAGTCTCCATGAATATTTAGCATCTATAATAAAAATATTTAATCTATGTGTTTAGCAGCCGTAGTCTAAGTGATGCAAACATCTCTCTGCTGATGCAGAAAACTTGCCTCCCAGGCCATCAGCTTTTGAGCTGGATTTGCCTTGAACTTGGGGAAGGGTTATGATAATGCTAATGGAAATCACTGGAGTTTTGTGGCTTTCTGACAGCATGGGCAGGATGTGGGAGGTGGGGCGGTCCCTAGCCGGGCTGGCCTTGGTGCTTGGGATGGCTGGAAATGTAAGAGGAAGGGGAAAAGAAGTGGGAGGAGAAGTGGTGTAGGTCAGTGAGAGCCTCCTGATATAGACAAACATTGGGATATGATAGGAAAGGTAAAATTATGAGAGGTTAAGGGCTGGAGGAACATAATGCTCTAAAAACAGGTTGTAGGCTCCGTTTACTTACAAGGGAAAATTGAGGCCCTCAAAAATCAAGCACTGATATTTCTGTGCTGTGTTTTTGTTTGTGAGCTAGTTGCAGCATCCCAGCTTCTTAAATGAATCCACACTGTCTTCTTTTCTGGTTTGTTTTTTGGTTTTGTGTCTATCCTGCCCA
The DNA here is from genome assembly GCF_009650955.1 of Corvus moneduloides. Lineage (NCBI taxonomy): Eukaryota > Metazoa > Chordata > Aves > Passeriformes > Corvidae > Corvus > Corvus moneduloides. Next base: position 23,408,307 of record NC_045485.1, read on the forward strand.
CTTGTCAGTTTTTAAGATCTTGGATAGGAAAAATAAAGGCATTGCAGAAGAGGGGTTACATATCAAGGCATACACACTCTTGCAGCACTGAGACTTGATGTTGGGGTGTGCTTTTCCTTCCAGTCACACGGTGAGAAGACAATCCATCAAAAGGGGGGAGCCGAGGCAGATGCCGAGTCTGCCGCACACCGCAGAGAGCACGGTGCGGGAGGAGCACTTCTCTAGCAGGAGGGTGAGTGCCCACCTCAGTCTGGGGGCCAGAGGGATGCTCTGAGGTGCAGAGAAGCCAGGCAGGTGGCTTGCAAAGCCACACACTTACCAAAACCCTTGTTTGTTACCGTTGGAGTATGTTGCTTGACAAAGTTTGGCTTTGACAAGTCCAGCTTTAATGCCAAATTCTCTGCTGTGCAGTGATGAGGATGCTGCTCCTGGGGTTCATGTGGGCAAAGCTTTCCTCTGCAGCTGAGAAACACCATGATGCTGGGAGTGGTGGTTCCCCTCCTCCCACCTGCTCTGATTTAAAGATAGACAAGGCAGTTTGCAGAGTCAAGTTGCGTGATGGAGGCAGCCCCGTGGCCATCAAAATCTGAGAGATTTCAGTGCTGTCCCCCTCAGAAAGAGGAGATGACAGTCAGGCTATTGATGCTGCAGTGGGTAATTTTAGCCCAGGCACACGTGTTCTGTGTAACTTCATCAGATGTTAACAGATGGGCCCTTCCATGGAGAGGGTGGATGTCTTCCTACCTCTTCATTGCAGCTTTGCTGTTTGCGAGTTAAAAACCCTATGTTTGTTCAGGCTGTGCTTGTTGTTCTCTTTCTGCTGCTCCTTCCCTCCCTCCCTGGGCTTTGTGCCACTGGAGCTTCAAGGCCCAAAGGATTAAAGGATTGTGTCTTGTAGCTGTGCCATGCAGAAACCTTGCTGTTCACGGCTTCTCTGATGTGCGGGAAGTTGCAGGAGAGAGATGTGGGTTTAAAAGAGGAAGAAAGCTGGTTTATAGATGCTTTTTTTTTTTAGCTCATGTTTCCTTTCAGTTTGCTTTGTGTCCGGTAGGACTCTGCCCAGTTTCCCATGCCCAGACAGTTTAATTTTTTCTTTTTCCTTTTACCATGAAGATGGGAAGAGATTACTTCTCCCATAATAGTCTCTTCTCTTCTCCAATGCTGGCTGGGGAGGACAAGCCCAGCCACTGCTCTCTCTGTGTCTTTGGGACAGGACAGCATGGTCCCTGTGTTCCTCACCCCATGAACCTTTTGTTTTGGTTAAACAGACTCTCTCAGTTGACTCTGAGCCTGTTTTCTCACAAGGCTGATTCATGTGGGTCAGAAACAATGGGGACTGATTTGGTATTTGAAATTGTTCTGAAACTTTGGCTCAGTCAAGAAAGTTGACCTCCAAAGTGACCCTGCCACAGAACAGGTCTGTTGGTGGAAGGTACAAACACAGAACTCTGAACAGTAAACAACCTGTGACCAAACTGTTTATAGTGCTGAGCTGTGAGCACATAATAATGTATTTATTTATCCACTCAAACTGAAAAGTGGGTCTGATTTCTTGATTGCTTCCTAATGCCAGACAGTTGGATTACAGGAATTTTCAAGAAAAACCTCCACATCTTATCTAAAGTTTCAACATTTTAATTGTAGAAACAGCTGGAGGACTACTTGACAAATATCCTGAAAATGCCGATGTACAGGAACTACCATGGAACAGTAAGTAGAAATTAGTTTGCTTAAATGTCTAAAGAATATTCACTTTACAAATGCTGAATTTGTTGGAAGAAGACATGGAGCTTCTGCAAGAAACATTTTACAGCTGTTTTGTGAGCATTTTGGCTTAGCTGATTTCTCCAACACAGATGTACTGTGATTAAAACCAAAGGAATGACTCGATGTTAGAGGTTGCTGGTATAACGCAGTGATAACCTCCTCAAGCTGGTCCAGTCCCGACAGCTGGCTGTACATGTATGATGTAGTGGACTTCTGTTTAATTCTGCAGAGTGCTTAAGATGATAAGTTAAAGTTTTAAATACTTAAAAATTTGAATCCAAGCCATATTTGTAATTGCTCTTTCAGTCTGGGCTTTGTGTGTGGTTCTGGGTGCAGGTTTGTCTCAGGTTTCTAGTCTGTGCAGTTCCACTGGACATCAGTGACGTTGAGTTTGTGCGAGTGTGATACCGAGAGGTGAATGGGTATTTTGTCAGTTCCAAAGGGAGATGGTAGTTGGCTTATTTCCCCAACTTAGTGCTCTTTGAAATGAGGACAGATGTCAAATCAAGCTTCAGGCCTATTTTAAGCAAAAATACTTCTTTTGAAATTCATCCTCGAATGTTTCTTCAGAAGCCCTCACCTGTCAGCCGCAGCTGTGACATCTCTTGGGGATGGTAATTTATTTCCCCTTTTTTTGGCTGCATAATGACTGTGTTACTCCATCTTTTGTATTACCAGCAAAATCTGATGCACGCACTGAGTAGCTGCTGAGTTTAGTGACATTTCTGAGCACAGAGTGATAACTGCGAACACCTGGTTTTCAAACAAGCCAAAAATACAGACTGAACTTTGGGTTTCTGTAGCAGCCAGTTCTCTTCCACTTTTGTTGTTGTTGTTAGATATTCTTCTATTTTGCAGGATTTCAGTTGTGTGGAGATGTTGGGCAGCTCATAGTTGGATGTTGTATATAAAAACTGTGTGCTGTCTTGCAGAGCTCAGTGCTGAGCACCGCTTGTTCCACGGGACAAAGCGCCCATTGGGCTTGCCCCTTGTGCTCTGGATGGCAAGAAATCTTCAGTTTGAGGCTGAGGAAGCTGCATTCCTTAGAGTGCTTCTTTAGGGGACAGGCTGTGGAGCTTAATTCCAGTGCAGTGAAGAGCTGTGTCAGTCTGCATGCGGAAAAGTCATCTTTTGTTCTAGAAGCAAGATTGGGATAACTTGGCAATTTTGATCAGTAGCATATGCAGAGCGGGGGAGAGTTATTTTACAGTGTGGATCCGTCTTGTCACTTTTAGGCAGGCGTTGCCTTTTTCAAATATTTTGGAACATTTCTGCTCCTATGAGAACGTGGGTGATGCTTTGGCCAGGCTGTGGTTTGAGACGAGCTGCACGGTGGGGGCCAGGGGAGGAGACAGGCGGCCCTGCCTTGCCCAGGCAGCTGTGGGGTGCTCCCCTCCTGGGCTGAATCACCCTTCTGTCCCCAGCCCCCGGAGCCAGATGTCCCTTTCCACATAAATTCTCAGTTTATTGTTGGCTTTCACTGGATTTGGCCACAGAGAAGTGTTCAGGGAGGACTTTGCTGGCCATGGTGGTGGTACGGGTCCTGCAGGCGGTGCTGGAAGAAAGCACAGAGAGGGAAGTGCTTCCTTTATACAACACCAAAACAACCCCCACCATTCTCAGACAAGGCTAAAGTGAAGATGTTTGGCACTTTCCCTGGAACTCCTGAGAACAAAATGAGGGCTTTGCTCTTCTTGTGGGTGAGAAGTCTTTTGCCTGGATACTGACAAATGCTGTAACTGTCTTAATCTTGGAGCACATTTGGACTCCTGTGTGTTTCTCTCATCAAATCCATGCACTGAGAACTTTTTTAAAATCAGGAACTCTGCTAAATCAGGCATGGAGTTGCAAAGGCAAGCTGAGACCTGCCTGGAGTGTAACCTTTGGTCATTGTGAAGAACCTGCTTGGGTCAGTAGCATCTCCGAGATGTTTTTTACATCTGAGCTGCACAGTTTAATGAATTTGCTTTTTTACTTCTTTTGTTTTTCATTTGTGGTTCATTTATTATTTGCCAGTGAGAACAAACTGCTTTATACACTGTCTGGAGATGTGCCATGCACTGAGACAGTCGAGCCTGCAAGTCAAGCTTGTGGTTTTGCTGACCTGAAGTGTCTGGTGGGCTAAGGATCAGGTCCACAGTGACTACATAACATTGTAGAGGCTGTACATCCGCTAGCTTTTTATATTCAATAATTTCATTTTTTTAGTTTTGTGATTTATGTGATTAAATCCCATGTTGTTTCTTCTTCTTTCCAAAACCTTTTTAATAGTACTTTTGGGCTGAAGTCCTTCAAAACAATTACTGTTAAAATGAATGTTGTGGGAATCTCAGTGTGTTAACTGTTCCCACTTTTTTTCTGGAAATTGGAGAAATACAGCCTCAACATGCTGAGGCTTAATTGGATTCTGTATAAAAATTTTATTAATTGGACCTTTGCATTATTTCTGTATGAGTTCCCATACTTGAAAGATGCCCAAGCAAAATGAAAAATAAGATTTGATTGAAGCACATGTATGCGTGTAATGTTTTGCATGAACTTAAGAGAGAGTAAAAACCTCATCTTGAGTGAAAGCAACACGATATAAGAACAGCTGAGATGTGAGAGTGGCCACTGGCTTGCCTCTGATGTAGCCCTTGGATCTGCAGACCTTTGTGGAGATCCCAACTGACCCATCAGTATTTTTAGTTATTGCAATTGAAATGCAGCACATTTAGGGTTTTTTTCAATTTGTATTTCGTATAAGCAAGCTTTTTTTGTGTAAGAAATTGTGCTGAACAATATTATTCTGAAGCGTGTGTAGTTCCACTTCATTGCTAGTGACCAGTGCTAATCAGCTTCTGATGCGTTTTTGAACCCACTAAATAAAGAACAAGAGTCAAAATAGAAATAGGAAAATACAGCATGGAGAAGCTGAATCCTTTCTGAAATGCAGATGCTCTTTGAAATTTTTACTTACATAAATCATGCGTGCTCCACATTGTTGGCAGGACAGGATGGTTTGAACACCTTGCAGCTGGTTCTCCACCTTCCATAGCCCGTCCTCCTGCAGCCCATCACTCCCGTCCGCCTTTATATTTTTCTTTTCATTGCCACAACAATGTCATTGAAGCTTCATTCTCTAGGCCCGTATCTCATACCAAAAACATCCTGCTGCGGGTCACTGTGAAACCAGAGCGGGATGCCAGATCCCAGGGAGGCAGCTGGGCAGCGCAGGAATTCCGATGTGACGAAGATGAAAGCTCCTGGCTGCCCTGCCTGCCTCTCCCAGTCTCTCTGTGAATGATGAGCCCCTCGGATGAGGGGCACTGTGACAGTAAAAATAGCTAATGTGGCAGTAATTGCAACAATAAATCATTCCATCAGATGTTTTGCTCTACGCTGAGGAATTTTCCTTCTAACTGGAGGAATTTATTTAAGGGGGTTTTTTTACGAACCAATGCTTGATCAACATGTTGGATGGGCTCCTGTCATTGCTGTTGCAGAGACTGCTTGGCTGAAGAAGAGGTTGCTGTGCTGCCAGACAATCTTTCTTTCTCTTTTATGTAGTGGTAGTTCTGTTTCTGCAAGTAATTTTTCTTCTTGGTTTTTCTTTTTGCTTCTTTGAGGACAATTATTTCTCTGCATGCAGTGCTCCTCAAATTCCTGCCAGCTTTCTGGTTCCAGCCAGCATTTTCAAAGGGTTCTGACATTTATATGCTTTGTGTGTGTGTGTGCCCACTGTGAGAGAGATGCCTGGGTTTCTGATTTGTCTGATAGGAAATGCCATGAAGAAGTTAAAATGGGATCCAGGCAAAGAACTGGCCTGAGAGTTTGCTTGGGACCTCTGATAAGGGTTTGTAGGGTAAGCCGGATTTTTTCAGGTGCTTCCCACCCTGCTCTGAGCATTGCTGCAGAAACAGCTGAAACATTTGTAGGACACACCTGGTGCTTTTCCAGAACATGTAGGGAGAACAGAGAGAGCAAGATGGTTAGTAAAATAGCATGGAATGACGGGTTCTAACCTCTTTCTGAAAACAGGCTGAAATCACCCTAAAATCAAAAGATTAAATTTGTCTCAGCTGAGTAGAAGTTACTTTATGTCCTTGAGATACTCAGAGGGAAGCAATAGTGTCTTTTTTTCTTCTCCATGGCCTTAGGTGATATGAGAAGTTTGGGAAGGTCCCAGGAGCAACTGAGCATGAGAGGATGAAAGGAACTTTGGTCCTACTGCTGTTCTCTGTAAAAAAATGATGGTATTGGGAAGGGAGCTTGTGCTAGCCTCATCATAATGGCAAGATAGACCTTGACCCCAACTTAACTGATACTTTTTGGTATACTGGGTGTCTGAAAATGTCTTTGAGACTTAGGGGTCCACCCGTGTAATTCCTGTGCAAAATTGGATTTTGCTGATGAGGGCCCTGAGGCTGGTTTGCCAAAGAGCTGGTGACAGTGTCCCTTTCCTTGAGAAGAGAGAGCCTTTCCTTGGAGTTGCTGTGGGTATGGGTGGGCATATCCTGAAGCTGGTACCACGGCTGCCTCCTGTCCCAGCTGCGATCAGGAGCACGGGCTGAGCCCTGGACTGCAGCCCCAGCAGGGTTCATTGCCAAAATGTGCTGTTAGAGGTTCCCTCTGGCTTGCTTGCTGGCCAAAGGGACAGTGACACCTGCCCTCTCCCTGCCCTGAGCACCTTTCTGGACTTGGACAGCTTTATGTGACAATAAATTAGAAGTGCCTGGGTGCAGACAAGGTTCTGCTGTGTGAGGCGACTCCTTCGCAGGGCTGTGCCTGCACAGGACACCCTGGCAGGGTGTTTCTCCGTGCTGAAGGGGCCCAGGGCTCATATCCAGCAGACTGCCAGGAATGTCCTGCTGTGCCAAGAAAAGCCTGCTCGGTCGAAATTGCCCAGTGTCCTATTTTTAGAGGTGAATGTAGTCATGCTGAGCTTTCTCACCGGCTTTGCTTGCTGTTATGTTCCCTGCAACCCCTGCTGAAGCAGGAGAAACCATAAGGAGGCAGGTTCCTTGACTTTGGGATTTGAATTTGCTCTCCTCCTGCCCCACTGTGGCTTTCCTGTGGATTTTTGGCTCCTGGAACCGGAAGGGCAATGCTGTGTGTGCAGCACTGACCTGCTGCAGTGGCCTTGGAGGATGCTCGTGGATTGTGTGGCTGAACCCTCATGTGGTGTCTCCATGGGGTAGGGGGCTCAGAGGGTGTGCCCAGCTCTGGGCATGTGTCCTCATTCCCTTTCCAGTCTTTCTGTGAGGGTCCCTGGAGGGAGGAGAGGATTCAGGCAGCCAGCCAAGATCGCACAGACCCCCCAAACAGTTTCAAATGTGAGTCCTTGTTTCAGCCAAAAATCCAGGAGGGAGAATACAAGGGAGTCCCTCTGATACATTGGAGCTTGATTGCCCTGAAATGTGTTCTCCAAAGTACATCTAAAATAAGCAAACAGAAAACTCAACCAAACTACTCTCCTTGGTCTTCTTGAGGTTGCTTAAGTGATGCTGGGTAACATCTGCTCAGGATCTTCTGTAGGTCTCTGTGACAAGTCACCTTGATGAAGCAAAAACTTTTGTAGATTTCAGAGTTATAAAGATGGGGGAATCTCTTTCTCTTTCCCAGATGGAGTTTGTTGGAGTAAGCCAGCTATCATTCATCCACGACCTGGGACCAAAGGGCATGTGAGTTGTGAGCTGTGTCTTTGTGAGTTATGATTCACTAAGAGCATGGCTTTATACCTAAATGCTGTTAAAATTAATAGCTTTCCTTTTTCAGCAGTAACTGACTGGGGAATATTTTGCCATCTAGATGTGAAAAATTATTACTGTTCAGGCTGAAATGCTACAATTTGGAGAAATGGTTTTGAGACTGGGCTGCTTTGCGAGACAATGCTTACGGGGTTTCCGCCTTTCCCTCCCTGCAGCCTGTTGAGCCATTTAATTTTCTGCTTCCTGCGCTATAAACCAGGACCTTGAGCTTCTTAAAACTCCATTATTTTCTTCTGGGCGGGTTATTTTTACCCTTCACCCAGATTTCAGGGTATAGCACACTTGGGCACAGTTGGAGGTGACAGGAGCCAGCTCTAAGCATAAGGGCTGGGGGTTCAGCAAGCACCCCCCTCCAGAATTCCCCCTGCACCTCCAGGTGAGCTGCATCCCCCACCCTGACCCTGTTCTGTCCTTGCAGAGAAGGGTTCATCATGAAGCGCTCCGGGGGCCACCGCATTCCTGGCCTGAACTGCTGCGGCCAAGGGAGGATGTGCTACCGCTGGTCCAAAAGGTACTGCTGGGGTGGCGCAGGTGGGGCTGCCACGGGCTCCCTGGGCACACAAAAATCCCCATTTGTCTTTTTCTTCCAAAAACTCTCAGGGAGAGAATCTTGCTTTTTTTTTTGAAAGCCACAGAATTTCAGGTTGAAGGGGCCTATTCCTTGCCTCACCCTTCAGTGTGGTGGGTTTTTTCTTCTGCTTTGGAGTTCACAGAAGGGACAAGTTACTCCAGAGAAAATCTGGGATTTCCTAGAGCTGACAGAAATGGCAGTGACCTCCCAGACTGTGCCCAGCTTTCCCTGCTGTGGGAGCACGGGTGGCTTTGTGCCTTCAGGAGGGAATGTGGCTGGCAACCTGCCCCAGGCAGATTTCAGCCTGCTTTTCTGAGCTTCCCTTCCTCAATTTACGGAATGAAAATCAATTAATTGAAACACTCTTTGGACCGCTTCTGGGCGGGATCAAACCAGACGTGACCTGCAGCTCTAAGGAGCTGTTTGGTGCAATTAACCCTGGCATTAAATACATTGCCTCTTGCTTGTTACTGCAGGTATTGAATCCCAGTGTTTTCTCCTGTTCCTGTGTCCCTTCCTGCTGCAGACAGACATCATTTAATGTTCCCATCCCTTTACCTTCTGTGTTAGGTCTCGGTGTTGCCTGGGGCTGCAGCACAGGGAGATGTGTGCTGTGGGGGAGTACCTGTGTTACCAGGCAGCATCCAAAAAATGCAGGGTGTATTTCCTGGAGCATGCCCTTCCTAAGCAAATCTTTCCATTTGAAAATCCAAATAGCACGTATCTGCATTACAGCAACAATTTCTTGGTCGTTGGAGCTTCCCCAGGTGTTATGCACCTTTGGATTTTAGCATCACCCATGGGCCATCATTAGTTTTATCTTTAATAGTTTTGTTTTCCAAGAAAACCTTTCTTCATTCTTGTGAAGAAAAGGTCCCCTTTCTGCACAGTCTTTCCAACATTTCTTAATTTAAGTTTGCAGAAGATCTCTATAGTGAGGGCACAAGGAGATAAAGATGTGACCTTCCTTCAGGTCAAATCATTAAATTGTCACCATTTATGGAAAAAAATACCTTTTCCTCATGATATTCCTCAGTTAACCCTTCATTGTGTTATCCAAGCTGTAGTGGGGACAGTAGCACATCCAGCTCTGATGGATCTCCATTTTCTTTTAGAGCCTAAAAAGGGAGTGGGAGAAGTGTTTGAGTGGGATTCTGTACAGAATATCACAAGTGGGACACTAAATTCCCATCTTGGCCCACTGGGACTGACAGTTTATGCATTAATAAATAAGCAAATAACAGTAGTACTTCCCAGAGAGGGTTATTTAAAGGAAGGATTTTAGGACATGGAGGAGGATAGTGGGGTGAAGCTGTGAATGGGCACAGGCAGAACTCCTCAGGCATGTAGAGCTGCCAGGGAAAAACAGAAGGGAGAATACTTGGAAATATACCCTGTGGGATGTTTAAGAGTGAAAATATGGGCCAAATAGAGAGGGGAGGTATTTTGGCACCAAGTGAGAGGTGATGCCAGGTAACTCTTTCAGGGCTCTGAAAGCAAGAAAAAAATTATGGGATCTAATAAAAAATTATGGGAAGTAGATGAGGAGCTGAGGCTGTTACTAAAGATACAAGAATGAACAGATTTTTGCAGTGTTTTGTGTTGCTTTGTGTGTTTCTGAGTGTGCAGAAGAATGAGGCAGAGGTCTGGTGATGGAGACCTGTGTGGGACAGAGGGGGCTGGTTACCCCAGCTACGCTGCAGGGGGAGAAAAAATTAGAAATGCCATTCACAGTAAAAAATGTGTTTTTTCCCAGAGTTGCCTTCAGGCTACAGTATTTATGTAAAACCTGCCGGTCATCCTTCCTTGTGTGTTTCTAACAGGGTGCCTGTTGCTTGGCAATAAAAGCTTTCCAAAATGCCTTGTTCATATATTTTGATAGGAGTGAAAGTGATCCTAGCATCAGAATTAATGTTAGAAATGTCACATAACTCCCATATAGCATACAAGCTGAATAAAAATCAGGGATGGAGCAATCCTTGTTGTGCCTTGCCTCGTGCTAGGAGGTTTACGACCAGGGATTTTCTCATGGGTTTTGTTAAACAAGGGAACTGGTATTTTTAAAGACTCCTGTAAAAAGGAGTTATGGAAATAACTGTAAAAGTCCTGTTTTGAATTTAAACTCATTACCCAAGTTCATAAAATAGATACTTTTCTGCTCAAGAAAACCACCCCCTGGTCTAGCTCCTGAGAATAATTTACCATTTAGTAGATTTCCCTGATAAATGATTTGCACTTGTTTTGAAGAAGCACTTTTCCATTTTATTAGCTCTTTTTGTGGCTCATGTTTTGAGGCCTGACATGGGTGTGAAATCCAGGTGATGTGGTTGCTGTGTCCATACAGGTGGCTGGTGGTGAAGGACTCATTCCTGATGTACATGAAGCCTGATTCAGGGGCCATTTCCTTTGTCCTGCTGGTCGATAAGGAATTCAGCATCAAGATAGGCCAGAAAGAAACAGAAACTAAATACGGGTTGCAGATCGACAATCTCTCCAGGTAAGAAAACAACTCGGTTTATCCCCTTTTAGTTTGCTTTTGCTTTTTTATGGAGGAATCGATGCCACTCTACAGGAGTGGTTAACAAGCCTGAGTGGCTGCTGCTGGTGTGCTCAGACCTGCTGGGGATTTGGCCCTCATGCTGATCATTTCCGATGTCTTAATGAGGCATTTGGAGCCTCTGTTTGTCCATCCCTGTGGTTATTGCTGGGGCCTGGGGGCATGGTGCGTGCTGAGTTGCACAGTCTGGTTTGGCAGCAGTTGCTTAGGTAATTTTTTACGCACTCTATTCTCTTTATGCTGCAAGCAGGGATGTTTTCTTCTGCATCCCAATGGAGTATTACTGAAGAGACATACTAGTGGAGGATAAAGAGATATGTAATGTTTTTATGTTAGTGCACAGTATAAATTCATCTCTTAAAAAATACAACATTAGCTGGCTCCAACTCCAAGTTAAGCTGGTGCTAATAATTTAAACATGGGTGGTTTTTTTGTGCCTGGCAGTGCAATACTGTTAGTCACTCAGAGCATCTCAGTGCTGTGCATTCTTTTGCAAACAAAACAGCCAAGTCCCTACGTTTTGTGTAAATAAAACATGACTGGTACAGATGCATTTGCCAACATGGACAGGCAGAGAGGAGCAACCCAATTAAATGGAAATGGCTTCAGCCTCCTGCCCTGTGCATTGTGTGTTCTTACAGGTCGCTGATTCTGAAGTGTAACAGCTACAGACATGCCCAGTGGTGGAGGCAGGGCATAGACGAGTTCATCCGGAAACACGGCAAGGACTTTCTGACGGAGCATCGCTTCGGCTCCTACGCAGCCGTGCAGGAGAACACCCTGGCCAAGTGGTGAGGGCCTGCTACCTGCCTGCCCTCAGCACCCCGGCTCTGATGGACAGATCTGGTAGCTGTGGGGGCTGGTGGTAATTAAAGAAGTTGCAAAAAAAAAAAAATGGGGCTTTCTTCAGCAGGGACAGAGTAGCAGTGCTGGTGGCAGGAGCTCTACATCACAGCTCATCGCGTTTTGCAGCTTCAAGTTGTGTTTGAGTTTGAAAGTGTTGGGTGTTTGTCATTGTAAGGATAAAGAGAAGAAAAGGGAATCAGCAAATGGAGATCTGGATATAGTCGGAGGGTGACTGAGCTGTATGCACACAGCAGTCCCTGAGGAATCCTTCTGTCCCCAGTGTAACCTGATTGCACTAATCCATTCCCAGCAGTGCCTCAAAAACTGGATTCTGGCTGGAAGCAGACCAGTGCTTTCGCTGCAGCTTCTGCCTTGCAACAAGTGCTGCCTGAGTACTTTCTATAAATCAAAGGAAACACCACTCCACCATCCTTTCCTGAGAGACAAACCTGGCTTGCATGTCAAGCAGAACCCAGGAATATTGTGTGAAGTTAGCAGAAGTGCCAAATGGCACTTAGTACTCCCTTACTGTGCTGTTTCATCAAGTTACTGATAACAGCATTGAATTCTCCCTCCGTGTTGTCCTGATTCTGGAAATTAGGATTGTGTTTGCTTTTGAGAAGAGAATGTAAATGTCATTAACACAGAACCCCGTCGCTCTTCCGCTGTGTACTTTGTTTAATGAAGGGGAGGAGGCATAACTCTGCACCCTGTCTGCTTTTGCAGGTATGTCAATGCCAAGTGGTACTTCGAGGATGTCGCCAATGCCATGGAAGCCGCTAAGGAAGAAATTTTCATCACAGATTGGTGGTTCGTACTGACATGTTTGGGTGTTGCCCAGCTGTCTCTCCGGGGACGCTCCCAACAATGCGGCACTGTTCGGAGCCCTACAGTATGGCAGCTAGCCCTACAGCCAGATGGTTTGGCAGCACACCCAAACCTCTCCTTGTGTTGTATTCAAAGGCCTTTTCAGGAGGGCTGGCAGCAAAAGCACATGCTTCAGATCAACAGCTTGGTTGTCTCCCTCCGTGGAAATGCCCGAAATCGCACGGAGGCACCACCTGAGCTGCAAATGTGGTGGCTTGAGGGGCTCGTTGGGAGTGTAAATCGCTGCAAACCTGAGGGGCATGGGTGTCTTTCACTGTGTAAGGGAACAGGGATGCTCAACAGTGCTCTTGCCATGGGATCCTGCATGGGATCTTCCTTTTAGTCTCTCCTCACTGCCTTGGGAAGCCTTATGCCAGTGATGAGAGCATCTTGTGAGTGTGTCCTTTTGGTCTACTCTTGAATGGGCCAGATAAGGGAGGAGAGGAGTTTTGTCACCCTTTCTGAGCTGTGTGTCTGCCAAAGGGCCTGGCTTTGCCCACTTGTTACCTAGTTTATGTGCTTATGCAGTGCTCTGGTTCCTGTTTGTGGCAGGAAAAGGGTTCTCTCACAGACTGGGCAGAGTTTCTTGGCTGGGTGCTGGTTGTGGCTGCCCATATCCTGCCTTTCTGGAGATCAGTCTGCCTGAGCCAGCCTGGACCGTGGGCATGGGAGTCTTCCAAGACATGATTCAGATTTCCTGTGCACCTTGGACATGCCTCTGCTCCTCTTTCTCTGTCTGTGAAATGAACCTGTTGCTGCTTATCTGCTGCCTCTGGGAGCTGGGAGAATTAGTTTCTAGGAGGAAATTATTATGAGAAAATGACATACCATGTTAGCATTTAGTGGGGTGAATCTGTTTCCTGCCATGACCACAGTTAAGCCTAATGCTCATGGATCCCCATATGCAACATCAGGTGGCAGTTCAAGAGCATCCCATTTCAGACCCATTGTCTCTTAGTGTTTTATTCAGACAGTTGTTAAAGTATCATGGAATTCCAAAACTTACAGAAACTTGGTGTAGGAGATAAAAACAGGATGTAGCAATATGCTTTATGCAAGCCCAAGTTCCCATGCTTGGTACAAAAGTAAAGGAATGAAGTTCTGTCACCTTGCTGTGCAGGAGTTAGATGAGATTGCTTAACTATTTCTTGTAATTCTTGAAGTGATAAAATATCCTGTTGAGAGATCCTATTGCTTTGTCTTTAGGCAGCAAAGAAAATTCAGCACAAATCTGTTCTGTTCAGATGGCTCAAGTGCCAGGAGAACTGAAATCCCACTCTTACTTATTTTTTAGGTCTGCATATTTCTTTCAAACCTACCTTGGGGTTTTCTTTTGTTGCATCTTTCTTTCACAGATAGAGTCCAGATTCCCCTATTTATACATCACTGTTCAACCTGGTCTCGTGGGTTGTTGAATATGAAGATGAATGTGCTGGACATGTCCTCTGCCCTCTGTGATGCTCAGTTATTAAAGAACAAAGAGCAAGATATTGCAGAATGCCTCACTCTGAGACATGAGCTTTCACATCCACTTTATTTAAACTTCAATTCCTTTGCTTCCCAAGTTGGTTATTTAGGCCAGTGCTTTGTTTGCAGGCTACATCTGCTGTGTTTTTTATATAGCTTTATCTTCTCAGGCTGAGCCCGGAAATCTTCATGAAGCGACCTGTGGTGGAAGGGAATCGCTGGCGGCTGGACTGCATCCTCAAGAGGAAAGCGGTAAGTGAGCTCCAGCTGCACCCTTCACCCTGCACCGCCCAGCCAGGGGCTCATGCTGGGGCTGGAGCACTTCCACCATTCATTTTGGTAGAGATGAGAGTTAAAGCCTCACATCAGATGGCCTTGGAAAAGCACGTGTTTTGATTTGTTCGCCTTGTTTGGGGTTGGAAGAGCTCAGAGGCAGAGGGGTGGATCCTCCGATTGCCCCAGGTTTGGGTCACTTCCACCTTGCTTTACAACTGCCCCAGTTCCTGGTGGGGTCAAAGACCTGCTGATGTCTGGTGCTCTCCATGGGGTTTATGTAATTTAGAGGTACAGGGAAGGCTTTTGTGAACTTTGTGGTGTGTTTATGGGTGTGGGCTGTGCTCCAGCTATTCACACACCCTGCGATAACACCGGTGCTAAAAAGAGCTTGCGCCATATCAGAAGTGAGTCACAAGGTTTATTCCTGTGTCTGGGAAACTTCTTGGACTCTTGTTGTATTAGAAGGCCAGAAGTCCTTCTACTATGTGGACACAGACTTTAAACTAAAAGGGGGCAGGTTTAGATTAGATGTTAGGAAGAAATTCTTCTCTGTGAGGGTGGTGAGGCCCTGGCACAGGGTGCCTGAGAAATTGTGGCTAGCCCATCCCTGGAGTTGTTCAAGGCCAGGTTGGATGGAACTTTGAGCAACCTGGTGTAGTGGAAGGAGTCCCTGCTCATGGCTGGGGGTGGAACGAGATGGTCTTGAAGTTCCCTTCCAACCCAAACCATTCTGTGATTCTGTGACATGCTGAAATAGTCTTTGACTTTTTCCCTTTCCAAGCCAGTTGTCATCAAAGTCTTCCACATACCTAGATAAAAAATGAGAGCTCTGTGTCTGACTGTTGTTAATTTGGAATTACTCTTATTTTCTGGCAAAAATAAACTGGCCACAGGGCATCACTCAAGAAAAGGAGGAATTTGGCTTCTTTTTGTCACGTTGACATGGATTTTCTTATGGCCATAAAAACATTGTGAGAGTGATGAGAAGAGTGAGGTCAGTCCCTGGAAATGCTTGTTCTGTCACTTGTGGAGTTTCTTTGACTCAACAGGGCAGTCAGCAAGCTGATGTCAAGGTGTAGGGGTAAGGTTGTCTTTACTGTGCGTGCAGTGCTGCCTTGGACTCCCCTGGCTGCAGTGGAGAGCAGAATCTCATCCACGATTTGGAGATTGGCTAAGCTCTTGGTAGCAGCTTTATGGGAATAGGAATTTAAAAGGTTGTGGAAAGTTTAGGTTCCAAGTTTGAGCTGGAAAACTCTGCTGCAAGCTTTTAATGCATGCTGATTTATGGGAAGTGGGGGTGTCCCAGCGTGTGACCAGTATTTGCCAAGGTTTGGGAGGCACTTGGCACATTTGAAAGTGCTTTTAACAAGAGCTCTTAGAAACCTTCCCATGGATACAATGCTGGTCACAAAAAGCACTATGTTTTTAGCACTGCTCAGTGTATTCCAGGAGCTTGTTTAGCTCTACCAGCAGAAAGAACCTCTTTGCTGATGTTGAGTTGGTGACATCCCCTTCAGGAGGGGGATGTCCATGTGACCTCACTGGTCTTGTCATCCTGCAGAGACATTTAACTGTGGGCAGCCCTCAGGGCAACACGAAGCAGCAGAATACTGAACTTGAGTGGATGAAGTGATAGGAGTGAATCACACTTGCAAAATCCACCTCAAAGGGTGTGTAAAAGGAGCTGCTGTAGGAATGACCTACATGGGTCAACTTGGTATAGTTCAGACAAAAACAACAAAACCCACACAAACCCAGGTACTGAGCCCTTCTCAGGAAGCTGGAGAGCTTTCCCAAGGAGGCGGGTCCTTCCAGGCTGTGGGGTCCCCAGGGTGGATCTGGAAGAGCATAATCAAGAGCAAGTAACCTCAGTCAGGATTTCCATCAGCAGACACAACACATTTACTGCCTCTTGGCTTTTCCTCCCTTCAGAAACAGACAGTATCCATTATATGCCTGCCTTCCATGTGTTCCTTTTTATTTCTGACAGCAACAAGGAGTGAGAATTTTTGTTATGCTGTACAAAGAGGTGGAGCTTGCCCTGGGGATCAACAGTGAATACAGCAAGCGGACGCTCATGCACCTCCATCCAAACATTAAGGTAATTGCACAAGGCTGTGTGGAGGGTGTTTGCATTCAATTGTTCTTGATGGCTGGTGCTGACCCTGGTGTATTTGGGTGGGCTCTGCAAGTTCAGGAGAGTTTCCCACCATTGCAGTGGGAATAGTCTGACGAGACACACTCATATAGTGACTGCCACATCTGGCAGTTTCATTTCTTTAGGTTCTAGTGGAACATAAAATTGCTTAGTTTAGATTTGCCACAGCAACTATTCACCTTAATACACAAGAAGCCTATTTCATGTGACAAGTTAATGGTGTTAATGGAAAATTACAATTTGAGAACGTTGTCTCATTTCAGCATTTCTATTCAAATGTGAACGGTGAGAGTCAACACTGGGCGTTAACGTTCCCACCACAGAAGAACAGCATTGCACTGTCCTGTGCTGTTACGCTGCTGTTCTGGCACTGAGCAGGAAATCAGGTGTGACAAACCAGTAGATAAGGCTAGATCCAGTCTCTTAGAGACACATATACCTTAATGAGCAGTAAGGTACTTGTTATGCTAGAATAATTGATTTATTTTCACTTGATCAGTTGCCACAGTGAAGGGAAGCATCCGTTCATCATCTTCACAGCAAAACTGGACAATACGCACAAGCTGTGTCACAGGTTTTGGGAGCAGCCAGATGAAATTCAGTAGCTTTTTCTCCAGGAAGCAGGTGTAATGCCTCTAACACAAAAAATAAAACTCTAAGCTTAGATATAGCAATTAGGGTTCCATAAACACTTGTCAGAAAGAAACTCCTAAACAAATGCTGAACAACTTGATTTTAAGTAGGGGGAAAAAACCACCCGATTTCTGATTTCACTTGTGTGGTGGTAGCAACCAAAGAAGTGACTCAGATCACCAATATGTTGTTTTCTTTCAGAGCAGGCTCTCTGTTTGAAAGCTCAGCTATTACAGCTCAACTGAAGCAGTTTCTTAGATTATGGTCCTCTTAGGAAACTGTTGTAAGGGTGACCTATCCCAACATCAGTAACCATTGGGATTCCTGCCTCCTGGGGAAACACCTGCCTCCCATATGGCTGACCTCAGCTATGGGGCAATTGATTAGCTTCAGTAATTAAGCAGTGGATGCATCCATTAACAACTCCAATGTTTCCCCATCATCCCAAGCAGCCAGAAAAGAGCTGGACAGCTCTCTGCCTGGAAGGATTTAAATTTGACAGCTGTGCTGAGCTCAGGTGCTGGTTTCCTCCACAGGTGATGAGGCACCCAGACCACGTGTCCTCCTCTGTGTACCTGTGGGCCCACCACGAGAAGCTGGTGATTGTTGACCAGTCCGTGGCCTTCGTGGGTGGCATTGACCTGGCGTACGGGCGCTGGGACGACGACGAGCACCGCCTGACCGACGTGGGCAGCGTCAAGCGCGCCGCTGCCGTCAAGTCGGTGTCCACGGCCAACCTGGCAGTAAGTGGGCTGGGTCCAGCTGGTGGCCACAGTCAGCCATGGCAGGTCTGTGGCAGGGATGGAATGGGCTGTGTCCTCTTCTGAGCATAAGGTTGGGTTTTGGAGCTTTAATGACAAATAAGTGATGAGGAGGAAGGATCTAACCATCAAATGACTCTTCAGGGCCAGGTGCTGACCAGCCCTTGCTAGGGCATGGAGCTGAGAGAGCTGAGTTTCCCCTGGAGCTTGGAACAGCAGCCACAATTTGAAGTCTGTGTTCTTAAAATCATAGACTCTTAGAATGGTTTGGGTTGGAAGGGATCTTAAAGATCATGTTGTTCCAACCCCCATCATGGTCAGGGGCACCTTCCACTAGACCAGGTTGCTCCATGTCCTGTCCAATCTGGCCTTGAACACTTCCAGGGATGGGGCATCCACAGCTTCTCTGGGCAACCTCTCTTTTCTTAACAAAACTTAGAAATGCAGAGTAAGCACTTGCAGAGCGCTGTGAAATTTTTGTTATTCATGCCCTCAACAGCTGCCTTGTTTGCTGAGCTTTCTGCTAACCTGCATCTGTATGCAACCACATGTCTCTCAAAATTTGTGAGGTGTAGGTTGATGAGAGTTTCGGGGGAGTAATAATCCAGAGTAAATTTATGGAATCAAATGCTGCTAATATTACTAGGCTTTCCTAGTGGGTGCCTCCTCAGTACAGACTCTCCCCAGAAAGCATGCCTAGTTCCCACCAAAGTGTGTCTGTCACAGAGCAAAAATTGATTTGTTGTTTCTGAGCACTGATCTGCATGAGAATCTGTAGTTAGAGGGGGACCTCTTCATACCTGACCTGCAGCCATGTCTTGTGTCTTTTAAGTCTGCAGCGGAGTCGTCTGAACGTGTCCCCCTGCAGCCTCAAGCTCTGGCCCCAGAGAGCCACTTGTTCGAGAGAAATGCTGACGATGCCCCAGACACATCAAAAATGAAAGGAGTAGGAAAACCCAAAAAGTTTTCAAGGTTCAGTATTTACAAGCACCTGCACAAGCACGGCATGCACCACGCTGACAGCGTCAGCAGCATCGACAGTGAGTCAAGTAAGTGATGTTCAACTAAATAATGTATATAAAGGATGTGTGGAGGTGGGTGGGTGGGTGGGTGGGTGTATGTGCACATTCACATGATTTCCAGGGCAATGTGTTCTTTGTATGGAAGGAAAGTTGACAAGTTACCTAACTATCAGAATAATAACTATGTGTAGTCAACATGTAAATTTGTGTTGCTGCAAAATACAGAAGAAAGGTTTTGTGTGGATTATTTATTTAGCTAATTAGCAATTTTCATGAGCCATCAGATGATGTGATACAGTGTATGTGATTCTTAATGTTTGTGTTGTTGGAAAGTGTTTGTTCCTGCAAGAGAGAAATGAATCTTTAATTTTTCAACTTGGATTTATTATACCAAGCAAATAATTCCTGAATGGGATTATCCCCTCTCATAGACTAGTGTTAAAAGCTAGGTTTTAAATAAGTTCACTTAAATGGAAATATTCCAAATTTACCCACTTACTAGAGAGGAGAGACTGTTCAACAGTTGAATATTTAAATGCAGCTTTTAACTACCAACATTAAAGACAACTTCAGTGCTAAAATTACAAGGATCAGCTTGGCAATTGTTCCAGCATGAAATCCTTCCTGAAAGTCCTCAGCTCCTGGAGATGTGGGAACTTACTGGAATTTCCATCCCTCCCTGCAGATCTTACTCCTGCCTCTGGCTCCTTGTGGGAGTGTTGGTTGCACTCCGCTCAGGACACAGCCATGGCTTTGTACTTCATTACATCTGTTTGGGTTAAAACCAGCTGGGTGCTGAGTTTGGTCTTTTGCTTGTCAGTCACTCGTAGTTTCAGCAAATTGCTGTCTGGTTTGAGCTCCTGTGTTCCAGGTGTCTTCAGACAGGAGCAGGCACCAGGGTGGCAGAGGTGGACGTGTGTTTTTGCCATGAATAGAGCATCTTGACTTTCTGCAGGTTACTCTAACCCCACTAGGAGCCAACCGAATATAATCCAGAGTTTAAGGCCCCATCTGAAAATGTTCCATCACCACAGTGAATCCAAACAGGGGCTCGCTGAGCCTCGGGAGGGTAAGTGGAGGAAGGTAGAGCTGTGGACCCCTTTAGGCTTTAGCTGCTGATGTTTTTGCATTATAACTATGGTGAGAGTGAGGTTGGGTGCCAGGATCAGTCTTCCTTGCATGTTATTCTCCCAGCATCTTTCTCTCTCCTCTGTGGGCATCCTGGCAGAAGAGCTTCTCCAGAAACTACAAATACTGCAGCATAAATAAATAAGAAATAAAAAACCCAAAAGAAAACAATAACAGCAAACCCAAAATCAAACAAAAAACCCCAAATGAGCAAACAAAAAATTTGCAATACTGACAGCAGGGAGCAGTTGCAGAAATAGTTCTGATTCTGGTATGTGATGATTTCAGCAGCTCTCATCCTGTAAAGGAAGGAGCTGCTGGGAAGTTCTGTATTGGATATTTTTAAAGTAAGCCTGATGCAGGAAGACGTGCAAACAGAGAGAGGAAACAGCAGAGTGGCTGCTGCCACTCCTGTGTTTGGACAAAGACTTGGGTCCCTCCTTTGGTCCCTAATTAAAGCCAAGGAAAGCACACTCAGCTGAGGCAGGAGTTGGGTGGTTGCGAGCACTGAACTCTTCCCATCTCTGGACTGGTGCTGGAAGGGGCTGTCCCAGTGTGGTACCTTTTCAAGATGCCTTTGGGTTCAGGAACAGAGTGAGGAGCAGTTCTTCAGCATCTTCCTCTTGCAGACATCTTCCTCTAAGGCGTTAATTGCCGATTGTAAAATACCGGTTACAAAGTAGTGGCAGGCAGCAAAGCGTTTCCGTGTCTTTGTGGAAGCGATGTGCAGTGTCCCCTGTGGCCATTCGTGCTCGTCCATGAGTCACTGTGCAGTCACCGGCGCTCGGCACACCGAGCGTGTGTTGGCCTGTGTCCCACGCATTCCCCTTCCCACTGGGGCACTCCCAGTCAGTGATTCCCTTCCCCAGCTCCACCTGGACTCTGGCTAGGAGCTCGAGCTTCCCCAGGCAGCTGTGGTGCGGACCTGCTGCGTGGCATTTCTGGCATGGCTTGGCTCAGCTCGGCTCAGCGGGGTCGCAGCGGCGCTGGCAGGGCTTGCTTTGTGTCTTGTGCTGCTGCCAGTGTGTGTTTTGTTGACTGTTGAATGTTGTGGGTTTTTTTTCTTTTTCTAAGGGGTTTTATGGTTACCTGGTGGTGTGGTTGGGTTAGGAGGAGGTTTCTGCTCGTGGCATTGTTGTATAATCGCTGCATTAGTATTTGGTGTCACAGATGAAGGCTGCTCTCAGGGTCAGGAAATAACACCAGTTAACTGTTTATGGTCTAAGCCAATATTTTTGGATTTTTTAAAAGTGAGGAAAAAGAGTTCACTGCACCAAAATATGTGCTCTAGAAAAGGGATCCTGTTAGAAGGGAATAACCCTGTCTGCAATATTTTAGACTGTTTTTAATCAACACACATTTGGAATTCAGGATTCATTTGTTCAACATGTAAAATTGTATCAAAAATGTCATTGCTATTTGGAAAAACCAAAATAAAACTAAAAAGACCCACAATACTTCATGAGGGAACATGAACATCTTGTTCTAGTTAATGAAGACTAGTTCTGTTAGAGGAGATACACCCTGCTAGAGAGGCAAAATAATAAACTCTCTAGCAGAGAAGGTGGAATTAGCTCTCTATTAATGTAAAATACATGAAGTAGATGACATACATTATGTGGACTGCCATATGGGAGTATTTAGGTGTTACTGAACTGGGGAAAGGCAAATGGTTATAGGGTGATGTAGTCCAAGATAAAATTCAGCCATCTGCTTTTCATTTCCATAACAGACTCCTATACATAACCTGTTCTGATTGTATAAAAAATGCTAAAATAAGGAAGAAGAAGTACTAACATGCATCCCTTGAAAGCAACAGGAGGGCTAGGGAGAAACCAGCTTCAGCTGCTTGGGACTGGCAGGTCCCACCAGAGCTGTTCCATGGAGTGAGTCTCTCACTGCTGTGTGCAGGGGATGGCCATGACTTTGGAGCATGTTTTTGTTTTGTTTGCCTGGGACAGATAAAGGATCCATCCGCAGCCTGAAGACGGGTGTTGGAGAACTGCTTGGGGAGACCAGGTTCTGGCACGGAAAAGACTACTGCAACTTCGTCTTTAAAGACTGGGTTCAACTCGACAAGCCTTTTGCTGGTAAGTGGGAGTCTTTGCATTCCCCCAAACTTCCTTCTGCACCTTTTCGGTCCCAGCAGACCATATTTTTCCTGCTTCCAAGCCAGAGGTAACGAGGCTGGTTTGGTTTGGCTAGGAAAAAGCAGCAAAACTCCCTTTGAGGGGTTTTGGGGCCAACTGTGCTGTTATGGTCTTGCAGTCCAGGTCATCTGCCTTGTGGGTGCTTGGTGCCATCTCCCAGAAAGTTCAGTCTGAGGAGGGGGACACTGTGCTTTTCCACGTTCATGTCCTTTATCTGAGGAAATTCAACCATGCTCCCCTGTCCCACAGACTTCATTGACAGATACACCACGCCGAGGATGCCCTGGCACGACATCTCCTCCGTGGTGCACGGCAGAGCCGCGCGCGACGTCGCCCGGCACTTCATCCAGCGCTGGAACTTCACCAAGGTGGGTGTGGGTGTCACTGCTGGGGGCATGGAGATAAGCACAGCCTTGCCTCATCCTCCTGCCCTCTGTAGGCATCTGTTTTATCTCTTTGTGTTGTTCTGATGTGTTGCAAGCATTTTTTCTTTATCTGTTGCAAGCATTTTTTCTTTATCTGTTTCTTTCCCCCTGTGCAGATTATGAAACCCAAATACCGGTCCCTGTCCTACCCATTCCTGTTGCCCAAATCTCAGCAAACTGCTAACGAGTTGAAGTATCAGGTGCCCGAGGCTGTTCCTGCCACAGTCCAGGTGGGTGTTGATGGTCCCCTGCTCTCATACTCTTGAGAGGGCTTGTTCTGTATCCTCCCAGGAAGTTTGAATGCTTGACAGACCCTCTGCAAAACTTGAATTTTATAAGATGCAAAACTCTTATCTAATGCAGCTCACAGATTAGGTGGTCAGATCCTCAATTGCAATAGAATAATGCAACTCTTATAGTAGAGAGGCATTAATTTATATCTCCACCTTTGAGGTTAGAGGACTGAAGTGTGTACAGTACTCAAGTGGTGGGAACACTGACTTTGCATAGCCATGTGGTTTTATGGTTTGTTTTCTGCCACTCTTCGTCTCACGCCTAATACTTGGGGTTTATGATTTGAGAAGGCCTGATGGGTTGAGATTACCCACTGAGCATTTATCTCAGCTCTCAGAGCAGTCTGCCAGGCCCTGACGCCGCGCTCAGATGGGTTGTGGTCAGTGAGAGCCCAGCATTAAGTGGAGACTCGGGGCTGTTGCTTTCTGCCTTGAACTTCTTCTGCACTTCATTATGCAGCCCTGCACCCCTGTGGGTCCTCTGCAGTTCCACACAGCCAGCAGTCTGATTTGTGACAATCATCCTCACAGTCAGAATTGCCAAGATACCTCTGTGTAAAAGCCCAGTTAGCTCCATCAAGTGCATGTACTTGAATACTGCTGTTACCCAGCAGAAATAGGAACTTGTTGAAGAGTACAAAGTCAAAATAGATATGCTGAAGCAGCAAAACCATTGTGTGTCTCTGTGGATGAAAGATGTATGAAGTAAGAGCAGTTAGACCAAAACCAGGAAAAATGCATGACTTTGGTCTTTGTAAGGAGTGGTCTGTCCAGATGACAGCAATGCTTGGGGAAGCTTAGTGAAATAAGATGCTTTTTTCTGGGTTTGTGGGTTGCCAGGGCATTGTCTGCTCCTCGCTGTGTGGTGTGAGGGATGGGCAGCACAGGGATCTTGTGTCAGGGGTCTGGGGTGTTTTACATCAGCCTCCAAAGCAATGCTCACAGCTTGCTGGGAAATTGTCCCCTTCAGGCATCATCCTGCTCCCTGTGGCTGTAAATGCCTCCCTGTCTGTGTCTGATACCAGCTTTCTGGGAAATCTTGTTCTCATGAAGTGATGGGGCTTGTGTCCCCTGAGCACATTTTAACCACAAGATAAGCCACAACTTCTAAATCACGGGGTTTGCTGTAGCAAAAGTTAAGCTCTACTGATTACAGAACTGGAAGCAGTTCCCAAAGGAGAAATTAAACTGAGAACAACCTAGATCCAGCTTGCCCTCAATCCAGCTGCAGAGCTGCTGGCTCAGGGCATCAGGCTGTGGGAGAGGAGGATGAAGCTCGAACGGTGACTGTGGAATCCACAGACTCCGGTGCTGAGTGATGGGTGAGCAGTTGGAAAACCAGCCTGGCCACCACATTGCTGAGGCATTGCAAGTAACTGATGCATCCAGGAAATGAGGGGCTGCTCTCAGTGATGCCATTAACAGCAAAAAGAGAGCAGGTTTGTCTTGTAAATTATTCATTTGAAACTACCTTGCTCATTTCTTATTTATGCATCTGTCAAAATAGCCCTGCATGTTAGCCAGATAAATAGAACTAGATGATTTTAGGCTGCAGATATGTTGTCCTGAAATGTACCAGCCTTCCTAGTCTGAGGGGAAACTGGTGGGGAAGAGCATTTGCAGCACCAAGCATGGTGGAAGCAGTGAGGGGGGCTCCTCTGCCCAGGCTGGGGCACCCTGCCTGGGTGCAGGTCCTCAGGCTTCAGCTGGGTTATGATTTCTGGGTGACCTCCTCAATCTCCAAGGCAGGGATTTGCATGCACATACTAAAATTTTTACTGTCTCCTCCCTAATACCCACACTGGCCTGATTTGCATTGGTCCCCAGGTGACACCAGTGCCCTGAGCATCCCTGAAGTCCCACTGTGAATCCGTGAGTGACTCAGTCTCTCCTCCTGATGGAGGTTTCAGGTTTGGCTGCTGTAGGAAGTGGGGTCAGGGGAGGACACCTGCAGCCTGGATCTGAACTCCCCTCCTGGTTGCCTTTTTCTGGAGCTCCCAGGGTGTGCATCAGGGCATCCCTGTGTGACTTTTCCTTTCCTGCAGGGACAGGAATATCAACCTCTTGCCTGTCCAGTTTATTCATTTTGTAGCAGAGGGCTCAGGTGCTCACATCTCTTCTCAGTGGTACAGTTCTGCACAGAAAGAAGCAGATATCCTAGTCTTTCACCAACTTTTTATCCAGAAAAACTGGAGCAATATTCTTGTTCTTCTTGATATTGAATCCTTTGGCTGGCCAACAGCCAAACCCCTGTTATCCCCATTTGAGTACTGTGTAGAGATTTTCTAGGCAGAAGTTACTGCCCCAAGGTAAAATCCAGCATCCTGGGACTGTCCTTGGCTGTGGGATGATTGAGGAAAGCCTGGCTGCTGGGCTGCTTGTTTCTGACCTTGTTTGCAAATCTGTCTTCAATTGTGGGCAGATCAGAGGAAGGGAAAACACAAAGGATCCGTGGGGATTGCAATGTTGCTGCAAGCCCAGACCATTGACCTGTCAGCAGCAGATTCCAGCCTCATTGTACCATCTGGTTTTGTTCTCCTCTGTGAGAGGAGAGGAGTAGGAAAGCGTTTTTGGGAGGATAGGGCACTGACCAGGGCTTTCCCCTGGGCAGGGAGGATGAATGCAGTGTGTGTGGGAAACGCTGTGGAGGTACAGGCTGGGAAGGAGGAAGAGGAGTCAGGCGTGGTCTCTCATCCTCTTTCGTTTGAGCTTTGGGGCTTTGCTCGCAATAGCAACATAATTTTTGCAAGAGCACATTGATTCTTGCAAGAGTCAAATAGAGATCGGCCAGAGGCAGTGCCAGGTTTTTTTCCATCTCTCAATTTCCACTCCAGAGTCTGCAGTTATCTGCCAAAGGCAGCGTTGCAAAAGATGTGATGTGGTGAGGCAACATCCCATTCCTGATGGAAATGCAATGAAAGTTTAATGCTCTGGCAGCAGCTGACGCCCTCACCTCTTTGAAGTCAGCGTGAGAACTCGGCATTGTTCAGGATTTATGCACTAGCCCTCAGCAAACATCACATTTATTACCCTTGTATCAGTTAAAGGGATGACAAGCTATTGAGAAGCTTGAGGGGGAGGGGAAGAGAGAAGCAGGAGCATGGAGACTCCAGCTCTGGATGGGAGGTGCTCTGCTGGGCAGCATGTGGCCTTTTCTCCCCAGGAAATAGGTTGGGTCTGCCTTTAAATACCTTGACAGGGAAGAGAGAGATGGAACATCAGTGGTAAGGGAAGGGCTGTGTAGCAAATTTCCAGGTGTGAGTATGTGTGTCTGTGAATGCCACAGCTGTGTCTCCATGGGATGCTGCATTGTCCTGCCACCTCCTCACCTGTCCCTGTGGCTGCAGACCTGTTAAAAGTAACTTTATTTTGAGGAGGTCCAAGATGAAACACCTTACACCCATTCTGCTGTCCCAGCCAACATTTTCTGACGCCTCTTCTTCCCTTTGCATGGGGACTTGATGTTGTACCTGATGGGAGCTTTTTGGGTGATGCTGTGCCAGCTTTTGGGAATTGCCTGACACATTGTTCTGGGGTGAGGCAGAGGGATGATGGCGCTGTAATGGGGCAGCCCAGGGTGTGGAGTGAGCTGGGGTGCCAGTTATGTGGAGGGGTGAGGAGGAATGTAGGGAAGGGCAGGTGGATGATGCACTGGGAAGTCATGGTGCTGGAAAGGGATGGTCCTAAGTGATGGTTCTGTTGTGTTAACTAGCAGAAAAACCCAAAACAAGGTTGAATATCAGACTTTGTGCACTAGAAAGCTACAGTCTGCCACTTCCTGAAGTGCAGTTCCAGACTGCTGCACTGGTAAGAGTGGAAGTGCTGTGAGCTCCAGTCCAGGCTGCACATGGAAGAATCAGCCTGCTTCCTACCCAGAAAAGCTGTTTTTTCTGTTCTTATTAATGCCTGTAATATCTTATTAATGCCAGTGGTGGAATTTTGCTCAAGATCTTAGTCTGCCATGGTGTGCTCAGTGTGGTTTCAGCAGTGCTCAGCTTGGGATGAGTGGGAACACTCAGCCTTGGCTTTGTAAACCAAATGAGTGATTAAAAACCTTCAGGAGTGAGCAGCATGGCCTTGCAGAGGCTTATGCAGGCACAGGGCAGCTGTGACCCCAACACTCAGTTTGGGAGACTGCAGAGTGCACCCTCCTGTCAGCCAAGAGAGCAGCCAAATACAAGAGTTGCAGGGCCTGTTTTTTACTGGGAAAAACAGATGTGGGAGAAAGTTCCTGTCGAGGTGAAGGAATTAGCTCAGGAGTCATGTGCTACTTAACAGCAATGGTCCTCAGTGCCACCTCCAGAGATGCTCTGGAGGAGAGAGGATTGATTTGATAATTCCCAAGAGATGGGGATTTTTCTGGAACTGACACACACATTTCACAGATCCCCCGCCCCTGGATCTTGTGCTGTGGGGGACTGGCCCTGAGTTCTGGTATAATGGTTATATTGAGATATTTTAAGACTATTGTTTCAATGTTTTTGTCTTGACAATGTTTAAAGACAGAGGCTAATAATGAGTAACTATTCTCCCAAGCACGTACTCTGCCAACACTTAATTAAAAACTATATTTCCATCTAGGAAAGCGTCACTTGGGGCGTAGTGTGGCTGCCTCCTGACTCAAAGTGCAGGAGCAGGAGGTGCCACAGCATCTCTGGCTGGGGGGACGGGATGCTGGCTGCTGTGGGGCTTGCTCAGCCTGGCCCAGAACATGAACAAAGGTTGTTTCTCATGTTGGTTTGGCCCTCTTGCCCAAAAACTGCAAGATGGAGGGGCAAGACGTGCCCTGGGGATCTTGCAGGAATCTACTTTAAAAGTGGATTTCCAGTAAAAACTAAGAGGTAGATGTGGGCAGCTGAACTATGAATTTTAAAAGTCATATCATCACAAATGGGATGGCTTTTGCAAGAATTTGGCAAAAGAAACAAATGACCTTGAGTGCTGAGGACAAAGGCATGGCCTGCATTATCAGACTGACTGTATGATTCTGTACAGCCTCTCTGGGGGAAAAACACCCTGCCCCAGCTGGAGACCAGCTTTAAAGTGCTGGGCAGGAGATCACTGATGGGATGTGCACCCCTAAAGCTTGGAAATTTAGGTTGTTTTAAAAGCAGTTTATTGTGAGACCTTAAGCAAGAACAAGCATCTGGAGCTGCTCAGGTGGGAGAGGGCAGTAATGCAGCAATGGGACAGGGCTCTTACGTTTTTTAATCAAAACATTGCTAAGCAATTCTACTGTTTCTGAATGTCCTTTCTCATGATTACAAATGCAGTAAAAATGTTCCACTTATACCTTATTTAGTGAAAGCCTGGCTGTGCCAGGGAAGAGTGTTGGCTCTGGGAGAATTCAGGTGCCGTGGTGCTGTCCTGGATGGACAGAGCTGACAGTGTCCCTCTCTTGCTTTCCAGGTGATCCGTTCTGCTGCTGACTGGTCTGCTGGCATTAAATACCACGAGGAGTCCATCCACAAAGCCTACATCAGTGTGATAGAGAACAGCAAGCACTACATCTACATAGAGGTGAGTGGTGGGGAGGGAAGGCAGGAGGGTCCTGATGCTCTGGGCATGGCTTGCCCATTACTTCTTGAGGTTTGGTCCTAAGTTTTTATGCATTTAGACAGATCCACTACCTTCAGGGTCTTTGGGCCAGACTGATGGCTGTGTACCCTGACAGCATTCTGACCATGAGGTGGAAAAAGCAGACCTCTCCTTTATAAGGCTCTTCGGAAAATTGCCAGCAGCTTTCATGGCCTGTGCAATAGTCTCCCTGTCCCTTCTGTGGCTTTGCAGTGTCCCCTGTGCATGCCACTCACAGAGAGCTCTTCATCCACACAGCCTTCAGCTGCAGGAGTCTCTTGTGTCAGAGTGACACTCAGTGCTTGCTGAATGGAGATGCGTTTTCTCCTCTTTTTTTTTTTTTTTTTTAGCCTCCTGTTAGGTTGCTCTTTACATGAACTTTCTAAAGAGTGTGATTAATGAGAACTAATTCATTCCCTAAGCAGGCACAGACACACACATCATTTAATCATAATTTACAAAAGCCTCCACTCCAGTGGCACACAAGCCCAGCTATCTTTAGTTGCTCTTGGTCTGAAATAAAGCATGCAAACATTTTTGGTTGGTTGCTGGCAGTGTCTGACAGTAGCTTTGCTTGCTTTTCCTGCAGAACCAGTTTTTTATTAGCTGTGCTGATGACAAAGTTGTCTGGAACAAGATCGGTGATGCAATTGCTCAGAGGATTCTTAAAGCTCACAGGTAACCTGTTCTTAATGAGGCAGTGGAAGTCTTCCAGGTGCATTTCCATGGTGTGGTGCAAAAAATAACCCCTCAGTGAGCACAGCTGGACAGGAGCTGTGCCAACGCAGAACCGAGGGGGTCGAGCATCTGCATGTGCAGCAGTGAGACTCCTGAGTGGTTTCTTTGCATCCAGAAAGTGATTTTCTGGACTTACCCCAATGTAAATGTATTTTTAACTATGGAGCTTGTTTGAAGGCAAGTCCTTTGTGCTCTGGTTCAGTGACACCTTTGCTCCATTGCCAGCTTGCCTTTGAGCTGGGTGGTCAGGCAAGCTCATGGGTGGGAAGAGTGAACTGGGATTTGTGGTTTATTTAAATCATCTAGAGAGGAGAGGCTTCAAATAGGGGAAGCAAATACATTTTGAGGGTTCTGCTATTGTTTGAACAACTTTTTCTGGTACATCTGCAGGGTGTTCACCACCTCCAGTCTTTGCAAGGGGACCGTTGTTTGTTCCTGGGTGGATGGAATCCAAGCATGTTTTAGACACTCCTTCAGCACACCTGGCCCTGTGTTAACATTAATGCCACAGGTAGTGGCTGGTCTTCACTTTGATCCTGGGCAGTCTTGCTTAAGGTTGCTCCCTGGAGTCTCTTTGAGACATACATTTCATAGTATAAAACTGTACCCTGCTCTTGCTGGGCTGACATACAGAAAGCTTTCTGAACTTTTCCCTTTCATCTCTCATGGGTTTTTTTGCCATGCACAGAGATGTCTTCTTGCATGGATTATTTTTTCCATATTGTAGTTGTCCAGAACTCTGCAGGGCCTGCTTTTCCAGAGGTCCTCTCTCCAAGGTTGCAGGAATTTTGCTCTTTTTGGCACTTGAGCTTGGAAGTTCACACTTGGATAAAGGCACCCAACCTGAGACAGCCACCAGAGTGCAGGAAGTGTCTGCAAGGCCACAGGAGCTGCCCTGGGCCAGGCTTTGTTCAGAGCACTGTGGAAAGAGGAGCACTACTGAAACAGGGAGAGCCTGGGTGTTATCTGCTGTGCCATTAACAACGGGGTGGAGTTGCCTGTGATCTGTGTGAGCTGCAGTGAATAGCCCAAATAATTGAAATCAGCTAAGGATGAAAAGATGGGATGGATTTTCTCACTGTGGTGAATGAGGAGCCATGCCAGTGCTGCTGGAAATGCTGTTGCTGTGTTTGTATTGCAGCCTCGAAGCTCACAGGCAGCTGGACACAGCATCTTAGGGTACCTTCCAGTGCCTAAAGGGGCTAGAGGAGAGCTGGAGAGGGACTTTGGAAAAGGGCATGTGTGATAGGACAAGGGGAAATTGCTTTGAAGTGAAAAAAGGTGGAGTAGATTGGATATTGGGAAGAAATTCTGTACTGTGAGGGTGCTGAGGCCCTGGCACAGCAAATTCTCCAGGTAGGTTGTTAAGGTTTTCCCATTATATAAAGTTTATGTAAGGGGTGTCATTCTGTCCAGATACTAAAAATCTGTCACAGAAGGGGTCACACAGACTCTTAGTGACCCATTTCCAGATGTGATGCTCACTTCTGCAGTACTCCAGTTGTATGCCAGTCTTGTGCTGGCTTCATGCTGGCAATTCCTAATCAAGTATAAGGTTCAAATTCTGCATTACCTAAGATTAAAAGTAAATTCAGACCTAATTGGTTTGTATCATAATGCTAATTTTCCAAACTGCCCAGGGAGAACAGCATTTAATTGTAAATTAAGGTCTGTAGTGAGCTTGTATACTTCTCACTCTTCTAGACTAAATATTTTCTACTGATGTTATTAATAATGTTCTTTTCTTGGTTTCCTCTTTTTTTCATGGGTGGCTCTCTAAGCAATTTAATAAACACTGTCCTTACACAAACAAACTGCTTTTTGGGGAATGCTTTTGTTGGTAGACCTTTCCCATGCTACAAACAGACTCAGTTTCACAGTCTCTTGTGTCTGGGTAAGGCCTCATTAACTGTTTCTGAGCTCTGCTGGCAAACCAGAGCCAGTCTGCAGTGCCCAGCACAGCTGGAAGGAAGCACTGGTTGAAATGAAAGACACACAGGTCCTCACGGTCTCCCTCCTTGCTCAGATGGGACCCCAGTGCTTCACAATTCCCTCACCCCGAAATTCACAGGCATGGCTTGCCCGAGGAAGGAGTACTTCTAACAAAAACTGCAGACCGGCTCATCCTCAGAGTGTTTCTGAAATGGTTCTGTGCTGACTAAACTGTGTTTGCCATCTAGTGGCAGCATCCTTCCATGGAGCATTATCCTCGTCCTTCTCTTCCTTCTCCTCTGAGGCACAGAGCAGGGAATTCCCAACACCCAGGGCACCTGGAAGGTGTTCTCAGAGCAGATGCACCTGGCATTTGTCAGCAGAGGAAACACAAAGGGGGGATTTGAGAAAAACCCCTAGCAGTGCCACGATTGTAGCTTTTGTTCTGAATGTGTTCACAATTAGGGTATGGATTAGTTTGGAGAACTCTGGAACTGTGATGTATCAAGGACATATTTGCCTTCCCTGAATGATCAATGTTTTGCTTGTGCTCTGAGCTTTTTCCACATTTTCTGATGTTTCTGACTTCTGAAAGCCAGGAGGCAGTGGGAACGTTGGTTTAGATTTTGGGTTTCTGCCTGTCACAGCTCTGTAAGCTTTGCTGTGCTCTGCCAGGCAGTCGTACACACCAGTCTGCACCAGTATCAGTGTGGGCTATTGGGGTGCTCAAACAAACTTCTACAGTGGCAAACACAATATGAAAAATCCTTAGCTGGCCCCTGAATTTTGGTAAAAATGTGTTTCTTTTCCTTTAGCTTCTTTTGTTATCTGCTGAGAGTAAATTATCCCCTCTCCTCCTGAAGGAGCACTCACAGAATTTCTGATGGCCGGTGATGATTTCCTGAAACTGGAAATGCACTTCACGCTTTGCTCCCTTGAAATTCCTGTAGTGGCCTTGGATGGGAACCAAGTTGGTCAGCTCAGGGGAAGTGAAAGGAGGGGAGTTCACCTTGTGGGAAGCTGTAACTTTTCCAGGCTGACGTGGCATTCCCAGGCTGATATTCCCCCAAACTCTCGTTTCAGGGAGAACAAGCGTTTCCGGGTGTACGTGGTGATCCCGCTGCTGCCGGGCTTTGAAGGGGACATCTCGACGGGCGGGGGGAATGCGCTGCAGGCCATCATGCACTTCAACTACAGGTACCACAGGCAGGCTGTCAGAGACCCCCTGGACACCTCCACTGCTGCAGGGGGTCCCCAAGCCCCACCTGCCGTCAGTGTGACCAGCGTGGACACAGCTTTGGGCAACCTGGTCTTGGGGAAGGTGTCCCTGCCCATGGCAGGGGGCTGGAGAATAGATGAGCTTTAGGGTCCCTTCCAACCCACACCATTCTGTGATTTGTTTTCCATTGAACTGATCAAACCAGACTTGCTGATTTATCTCCAAATCTGCCTTTTTGGCTGACATTTGGCCTAGCTCTGCCTTCATTGGCCCCATGAAGGCAATGGCATCTTCCCCAGTGTGATTCCCCTGCTCCAGGATGGATGTTTGGGGGGGCACTTGCAGCCCAGCAGGTCTCATAGGAGATGCAGCAGTGCTGGGTAGCCCTTGTGCTGGGAAATGTAGAGGAAGGCAAAATGGCCCAAGATGGTTTTACTGGAAAGCTGCTGTGTTATGGTATGGCCAGGGCACAGTCAGTGTGCAGAGACTGCTGCAACCCTCAGAGTGAAATCCCCCTTTCTGCTGGCCTGCAGGGGTCCTGATGCACATCCAGGAGGATGAGTGGGGCAGGGGACACAAGCAGATGGAAAGTAGCATGTACCCCTGACCCTTCTGCCAGAGCTTCCTCCTGCGAGGGCAACCACAGGTCTTGAGAAATTGCCCATGGGTTGGTTGGTTCTCAGTGGAATGCCAGCTGTGGCTCTTCCAGCCCAGCCATAATCACACAAACTCCCTGACCTGGCCTTCTGCATATGTTGACGTTTTTGTTAATGTGATTTCACATCCAGGCCCAAGGCACAGAGGGTAGCAGCCCTTCTTGTCTAGAAGGCAAAAGTGCTCCCCAGCTCCTCTGTGGGTTGGTACGAACTCCTTTGCAAAAAGAGCAGTCATTTGGGATAAAAGTGTGCTCTGGAAGCACCCTGTTTCTCCTGCAATTTGAGAGGCATCTGTGTTTGTGATTTACCCCGCCCAGTTCTGCTCCAGCACGTGCTGCTGTCTTGAGCCATGGGGGTGCTGATAGCTGCCTGCCTTCTTTCCAGGACCATGTGCCGAGGGGAAAACTCCATCCTGGGCCAGCTGAAGGCAGAGGGTAAGAGCTTTATTCCTCTCCTCTGTGTTGTTTACTTTGGATGCTGCTGTTTGATGGATGCATCTATAACACGTAATGCAACACGTGCTGCGGGCTCATGGGGCTGTGAGTGACCTCCTCCCTGACCATCCTGCCATGGCAAGGTCTGCTGGGTCACACGAGCCGTGGCCCCTTGTCAGACTTCACACCTGGCTGCAGCCCTGAGCCAGAGGAGGGGAACACCCCAGGGAGGAGCACGGCACGGTTGCAGCTGCTCAGGATTGTGTTACTTGGAAAATGTCCTGAGCGGGGTCAGGCTTCTGGGAGCCATGAGCCTTCAGCCTGCCCCATGGATCCCACCCAGGGTTTGTTTCTGGCAGTTGTCAGACGTGGAGAGGAAGAACCTGCCTAAGCAGGAGGCTGTTTCTGAGTTGCTTCCTTGCCGTGAGGAATCCTGCTGGAATTTGCTCTGCTGGGAATCGGAGCACCGTGAAAACCCACATATCACAAACGCTAGGACCATGCAGAATGCCTCATTTGTTCTAGGTCCTGCTGTAAATCTGAACTGCACACAAGTACATTAGGACACATTTGCCATACTGACCATGGACAAAACACCTGCTTCTAGCCTCCTTTCTGCAAAATCTGCAGAAAAAGTCTCATAGTCCACTTATTGTAAGATGTTTGGACCCTTGTGTGCTGTGCCCAGGAGACTGGGGTAATTTCTTACTGAAGTGGGAGTCTCTGAGCAGGCAGCAGATCAGAGCAGCACAGTGAGCTCACAAGCAAATTTTCAAGTCTATTTTTTGAAAAGATTATTTTCATTATCTGCTTATTTATAATTTTTTTCAAAGTCAAAAGTGAACTGTTATTTATAGGGGGTCTTCATGTAAACAAGGCCTTTTCCTTTTCTCTTCCACCTCCCTCATCCCATCAGTTTTCTTGTCTTTTTAATTTTCAGTTGGAGATAAGTGGATAAACTACATATCATTCTGTGGACTTCGGACATATGCAGAGCTGGAAGGAAAACTGGTGACGGAGCTCATCTATGTGCACAGCAAACTGCTCATTGCTGATGACAACACGGTTATAATTGGTGAGTGGGGGCTCTCAGGAGGGGTTTGGGGCACTGGGTTGTACCTGCATCAGTCCCTTCCCATCCCCACACACAGTGCAGGCTGCAGAGTGCCACGGGCTTTTCTGTGTTGTCATTTCTTTCCTGAGAAATATTTTGCTGTTTAAAAGAAAAAAACCCAAAAACCAAACTCATAAATTCATCAAGGGGGAGGAAAGGATTCAGAGGGCTGTCATTTAATTTGTTTTTCTAAAATGGTTTTAAATCTGTGTGTAACCGTGAAGAGAATCCCAGTGCAGGGAATATTGTCCATCTGTCTTGTATCAAACTCTGCTCTAGCAGGAAGACTTGTGAGACTTGTCATCTGTTCCTGAAAGAACAGAATGTGCTGTAAAATTTGGAAGGTTTGGACAACATGTGTCACGTATCAGCTCCATTTCCTAAGAATGGGACAATATGCTACAGGGAGTAATAGATATCATTTCATCCTCTTCTCTTACCATATTTATTATGAGAACATGAAGCCAAGACAGGAGTTCAGGCTCAGAGCTCTACGCTGCAGCAGAATTTCAGCCTGTTTCTTTAAAGAAGCCCTTTTTGAGCTGTTATCTCAGCAATGACAACTTTGCCAATGAATATCTTCATACTAGATTTTACAAGACTCAAAATGCTCCCTCCCTTCAAAGCAGTGGTCTCAGATGACCTGTGGTGAGGTTTGCTTGTCTGTCACCCTCTCAGAGGCCAGATCCCGTCTCCAGTGCACAGAGTGGCTCAGAGGTGGTTTGATATCACAGCAGGAGCTGTGTTGCTCCAGCTGGGATGGTCTGGGGGCCTGAGGCAACTCTTAGTTTCTATTTTCTGTGCCTTTAAGCTTGAGGATAGATTTTTATATAGCCTGTGCATCTCTGCTGCCTGGTGAGGGGATGGGAAGATAAGAGCGAGTGCATGGAAATTAGGTGCTCATGGAGCTACTGTGTAGGAGGAAGGGGTGAAAGGACAGAGGGATTTAGCTGGTTTTTCCTCTGGAGGTGTTGGCTCCTCTGGAGTTAATCCAGTTCCTGGGAAGGCTCAATGGTTTCAATGGTGTCTGGAGATTTTTTTGTTTGTTTTGGTAATTTCTGTGGGTTAATGACCTCTTTATGCCTATCCTTCCCTGCATCTTGCTGTTCCCTTGGAGCCAACAGCTGCAAGCAAAGAGTGTCCTCCCGTCCCCTGTTTTCTGATGTCTGTGCAGGACAGAGAAACCTGTTTGGGGGGATAAAGCCTCAGCTGGTCTTGAGCAGATCCCCCTGAATGGCACAGCAACCTGACCATGGTTAGGAGGTTAAATGGCAGGGAGGTTAAAACGACAGGAGCTTGAAAGTCTTTTCCAAGCCAAACCATTCTGTGATTTACCCACAGAGCCCATCGTGCCTCGGGTAACTGGGTATCCAAACCAAATGCGGTTCGGACCTTTGAAAGCTGTGGCTCCTTCAGCAGAAGCATCTGGGAAGTCGCAGAAAGAATAAATTTTGAAAATGTTGGCCTGGGCTTGGCTGTGATTTAATCTTCTTCCAAACTGTTGAAGCCTGCAAAAATTAGTTGAGTTTTTTTCCCCTTCCCCCAAATTGTCTCAGGGTCTGTGTTTCCATAAGGAAGCCCCCTGGGTGGGCTTTCACCTGTCGAAGCCGTGGAGCTGAGGGGTGCTGAGGGCCCTGGGGGTGTTGGGTGGTGATGGAGGGTGTGCAGGAGCACCGGGAGCAGCAGTGGGACATTGCCTGTGCCTCGTCCTGCCCTGCCCAGGCTCTGCCAACATCAACGACCGCAGCATGCTGGGGAAGCGGGACAGCGAGATGGCCGTCATCGTGCAGGACACCGACACCGTGCCCTCCGTCATGGACGGCCAGGAGTACAGCGCCGGCCGCTTCGCCCAGTCCCTGCGGCTGCGCTGCTTCAGGTGGGGCGTGGGGCTGGCCGAGCACGGCAGGGAGGGATGTGGGCACTGAGCAGGGATGCAGGCAGGGCTCGCTCAGGCTTAACCTGCCCCCACAGCCTTTCAAACCGATGGGGCTGCCACTGCCTGCCCAGGTTTAGCTCTGCCTGGACTGGACTGAGCGCAGGGTTTTGCTGCTGTTTGTTTCACTGCTCCTGTCCACAGCTTGGTAGCTTGATTTTA
Organism: Corvus moneduloides; assembly: GCF_009650955.1. Classification (NCBI taxonomy): domain Eukaryota; kingdom Metazoa; phylum Chordata; class Aves; order Passeriformes; family Corvidae; genus Corvus; species Corvus moneduloides. The sequence goes on from NC_045485.1 coordinate 23,444,743, forward strand.
CAAATGATTTTGCTCCAGGATTTCGCTAGCAGAGCTCATAAACAAGTGGTATTTCTCCTCCAGATCCCATTTGCACACCCTCTTAATCTTGGGTGGCACTGTCACTTTTTAAAAGAAGCTTCTTTGCTGGGAGCAGCCATCTGGCCCACAACACGGCCATTTTTAGTTTAAGACCTTTTTCTTTCTCCTTTTTTTTCCCCTCACCCTATTTCCCATCTGGACAGTTACTGCACAGAAGAAAAGCAGCATTAGAGCTGACAGATTATCACAGGGGACAGGAGTGGGAGGGTGCTGGGAGCACACAGGGTTTGGCACGTCCCAAGGAAACCTCTTGTGTCCTGGCATTTATCAAGGGGGGAGTGCCCAGTGCTTCAGGCTCTGTGAGCATCCATCCTTTGTCTTCTCAGGGTTGTCCTTGGCGGCTCCGATCTCAGTCCGGAACACCAGGATCCTGTCTGTGACAAATTCTTCAAGGAGGTGTGGATTGCCACAGCAGCTCGCAATGCCACCATCTTTGATAAGGTGAGGAGCACAGCAACTTCCCCCTCCCTCCATCCCGTGCAGAGGCAGCAGATGCCAATGGGAAAACCAGCACAGGAAGGGCAAAGGCAGCAGGTCCAGTTCCTGGGGTTGGACCTTTAGGGATGTTTTGAAGGAATGTGTAGTGTCAGATGCAAGAGCTGTGAACAAGAAACTGGAGCTGGTGCATTCCCAGGGGTGTGATAGCACCCATGAAGGCAGCAGATCGGATTTCTCCTTGCGTTTGCATCAGCTCCAGTGAATGGCCATGGTGTAGTTACTACTTGTAATTAGCCACGGTGTAACTGGAGTAGAAGCAAATTTTACTTCTGTCTTTTAATGAGCTTTTTCAGTGATCTGAAAAGGCCCTGGAGCTTCCCCTCTGCCTGCTCCAGCCTCATTGAGGATAGGCACATACCTCTTCCCTCCATGTTCTCCAGGCTGTTAATTCAGTCACTCCCATCCTGGGGAATTCGTACTGGATGCTTTGGTCTTTCTCAGGAACTCTGCATTGCAGCATTTCCCTGCACTCATAGGCGATTTCTTCTTTCTGTTTTGTTCAGGTGTTTCGATGCCTTCCCAGTGACGAGGTGAATAATTTAACCCAACTGCGTGATTTCATCAACAAGCCCAAATTAGCAAATGATGATCCTGCGAAAGCAGCAGAAGAATTAAAAAAGATTCGTGGGTTTTTAGTACAATTCCCCTTTCGTTTTCTGGAGGAAGAGTATTTGCTTCCCTCCGTCGGAACAAAGGAGTCCATGGTACCCATGGAGGTTTGGACTTAAGAAAATGCAGACTGCTTTACCTTTTAAAGTCTTGTTCTCAGGAGAGACGTTAATGAAAAATATGGGATTTTGGAAAGTGAAAGGAGACAAAAAGCTTCTCCACCAAGCTAATGTGCCTTTCTTAAGGATTTTGGTGGAGGAACTTGAAGCAAATCGACACTAGCAGAGGAGAGGAGCAGAAAGACTTGGAAATGATGGCAGATGAGAAGTTTAACCTCTGGAGGAGTTACTTCTTCAGGCATGTTCTGAGCATCTAAAGGATGCAGGCTACTTCCTAGGACAGGAACTGACTCCCAGTCGATGTTGTCACCACTGCCAGCTGTATCCTGTGGTTGCGTTCGTACTGTGATCGTGCTGTGGCTGCACAGGAGTCGTGGGCTGCGTGTGCTGCTTCTCAGGCTTTGGGTATCTGCCCCTTGGCTCGCTGGAGGTCCCCATCTCACCCCTTCCACGCGCCGTCAGAGCACGTCGTGCAGCCCTTGCGCTGTTGGGAAGTGCTGTTTGCTGCTGCCTTGGGCTGTCCTGCAGCTTTCCGAGTGTTTCACTTCTTAAAGGGAAACAGACTAGCAATCCTGTATCAGAATCAGCATTTTGGTCTCTTCATCCCTTTGGGGGAAAAAAAATCCTCTATCTATTGCAGCTGGAGCAATCAGCAGCCCTCAGGCTTGGCAGAGGGCAGTCTCAGTGGAGCTGGAGGTGCTGGAGATCACTGGAGTTTGCTGGCCTTTGCAGACACACACAGCACGTCAGTTTGGTCCCACTGAGTGTGACTGTTTTCCTCAAGGGAGGATCAAGGTTCCAACTCAAGCTTGAGGTGTCCAGAGCCAGAGGAAACCAAGGCACTGCATGTAACAGGACAGAAACTCAAAAACCAGCATGAGCTGAACCAAGCTCTGCACTCTGCTTGTGCATTTATCTTGGGGGTTTGGGTAGATTTTCACTTCCATCCCTTTCCCTCTATTTAAAAGAAGGGGAAGGCCATGAAGCTGACACCATGCTCAGACTGAGCTGATGCGTGGGTTTGTAGATGGGGTGAATGCAAGGGGAAAGGGGAGCAGGTAACAAAGCCCTGTCTCTGCTCCACTTTGTTACTGAACCAGCCACAACCTTGAGTTCAGTCCTACAGGACCTGTCTTCCCAAGCAGAGGTAGAACTCAGCATGCACATTCCTGTTTTCCATTGCTGTTAGATGGTTTCCAGAGCTCATTTGCATCTCTCTGTACAGAGAAGCAGCAGTTCAGTCCAGCATCCTGGGAAAAACACTACTGTTCCTGGGCTAGGAGCTCGTGTGGTGAGCACCAGCCTGGGTCTTACCCCGTGCTCCATCCTGCAATCAGCCAGGTCTCCCAATTTTCATGTCCAGCTCCAGCCTGAGGTGTTCCTGGCAGTCTGCAGTGCTGTGTCAGGTGCTGGGAGAACAGCATTAGAAAACACCTAAGGAGAGTTGGATCTGGAGGAGTGGGAGGCTGAGCTCTTCTGCTGCCCCTGCACCCAGGGATCCCTTCCCTAGCTGGGTTATACCTGTGCCCAACACTCCTTGGTCAAAAGGTCCAGTGAACTGGTATTTATTTTAGTTCACAGAAGAGTTTATTTTTCCCTTTTCTGGCTCTTCCAACAGTTTTTTAACTGGAAAAGAATCCCACTGGTCACCTAGCTTTCCCAAAATGTAGCTGGCCTGACATTTTTGCTGATTGCCTTCTGTGTTCAGACCTGTAAATAGGCACCAGCTAATTCTGCACCTGCTGCATCACCCAAGTAGGGAACAAACCCCAGATGTTCTTCCAAATCTCAGCCCATTCCTACAGCTTCCACTTCCTAGTTTTACATTCGTGTTCTGTAGGTGCAGTTGCCTTTTACACTCCTTTCTGGCTGGTGCATCTGTGGTCTGGTTCACCTTTGGGAAGTGCATGTACAGCATTTTATGTGGTTGAGTCTGGGGGGTTGATGCTTCTACCTGGCATGCTGTAAGCACATAAATATGTTCCCTTGATGTTTTTCTCTTAAAAAATTGACCCGGGGTCACCCCCCACAGAGCCAAAGCCATGTGTGCCCTGACCATTTACAATCGAGAAAGATCAAAGGTGTCCTGTGATTTCATATCAGTGCAGGTTCAGAGCTTTTCTCTCCTGATGCTTTTAGCTGTTTTAGTTTGACTGAAGCTGCTGACTTTAAACAATTACAGCCTGCCAGAGAATCCTCGTCAGTCACACAGATCAGTGTTGAGAGTCAGAAAGTGTTCAACCCCACCACCTATATACACTGAACCTTGAAGTGAAACACTCCTGTCACCTTCTAAGTGCTCTTAGTCTCCCCATCCTCATATTAGTAAAAGTTTTTATAATTATTAAATTATCCTTACATTGTCTTTTAAAATGGTAGGTAGCTGATTGTTGGGGCTTCCTAACTCCCCAACAGGAGGGAGTTAGGGTGTTAGCTCCCCCTCTGCCAGGCTGCTTTGGGGAAAAACCACACAGGTTCTGCAATGCTCACTGTTGTGTGATAGCTGCTGGTCCCCGGTGACACAGCAGAGCCATGGAGGGAGATGTAATTGACTGATTCGGTATGAAAAGGTGCTAAGTAGGAAGGTCTTTCATTATTGAGGAAGCAGACAGGCCTGGTGCTGGCTCTCTGTCTGGGAGGAGGTTCCCCTCTGTGGGAACAGAGGCACCGTGCTGATCATCCCTTCCCTGTGTTGGTGCTAAACTCCTGATACCAGGAATTTAGTAACATTCAAATGTAAGCAGGGTGTGCACGGCAGCCTCGGCACAGTGAGGAGATCCCAGCATCCCCAGGGGCTTGTGGGGCCACCAAGTTCCCTATGGAAGCAGCACTGCTCACCCCAAACAGACAACAGGCTGGAGCCACTCCCGGTGAAGGCCCCACTCATTCACACCATGGCTTGTGCTGTTTAGAGCTGGCTCCTTGGGTCCTGTCAGCTACAGGTTTGTTTCTTACATTAAGAAGCCTGTGAGGTTGAACACCTTGAGAGAGTTGATTTCTGCACCTGAACAATCACTGCTGCTTAGTCTGTCATACCAGCTTGGGCTTCAAACTGGAGAGGGTCACCCACGATACCCAGAGCTGGAACAGGTGATGTGGATTCAAGCACTAGCAACCCCAGAAACATCAACTGTTTCTTGTGGCATTTATTTGTTAGAATTACAGGAAATGAGAACTTCTCCCAGGCTCATACTTTATTTTGTAATTCAACTCAAGTAGAACACTTCTTTTCCCTTTAATTTATTCCTTAACACATGCCACTTTGAGAACTCACACTCCTTCCTTAAATTTTAATAGTCTGATATTTTAAAATATGTGTTTTGTTGTATAGATGTTGGACTGGATAAATGTTTCACGGTAAAGTTAATGCATGATTTAAAAAATGAGGGATAAAATGTCATCGTCTGCAAGAACTGTACTAAAAAACAATTTATAGGAGAACCCCTCCAGTGCTCCATGGAAGAGGCGAAGTGCTCGGCTCAGTTTCTGCTCTCTTGGTCTCAGTTTGTCCCCCTGACTTGGTGCAAGCTTTGCTGCATTAAACCCCAAACACTCCATTTTCCTTTCTTTTGATCAAGTTTCACAACATGATTTTACAATCCTGGTGCTGTCCCTGGGAGAACCTCGGTGCACGTGTTGCCTAGCTGGGACTCTTCCATGAACAATTTACAATATCTTTATTCCTTCCGAGGGAGCATCCCTGTACAATCAAGTGCAGATGTGGTTTGCTGTTGCTATTTCAGTGTAACAAGCCTTGAGCACTTGTAGCAAGGATAGTCCGGGGTTGTATCTGGGCACAGAGCTGCATTTGTGGGGACACTCCCATACAAGCATGAGAGTACTGGAGGATAATGCCTTTTCCCTCTCCTGCTGAATGTGGAGCCCCAAATCCATGCTGGTCTGAGCTGACCCCGCTCACCAGCAGCAGAGCCTTTCACGGTGCACTGCTGTGGTGGCCAAGGGGAAGAAAACTAGCGCTCTCCAGACCAGGATATGAGCAGAGTTTGGCACCCCTTGGGTGCCCCAGGAGAACTGTCACAGCTTGTGGCACTCATTCTGCAAATGGTTTCAAACAAGCAATCGCTACTGCACTGCTGAGATCCTGCTGAAACCAGGAGCTTTGCAGCATCCTGCTCTAAAACCTGGAGTGTGACTTCATGGCAATGAATCAAGGCCAGCATGTGAATCTCAGTGTATCAAAGTGGAGCTGCCCCAATAACCATACATTGACCACTGAATGCAATGATCCTCTTGGGGTGGCACTTTTTTTTCCCCTGTTTTCCTTTCCTTGCCTGCTTTCTTGTTGTATTTTCCAGTATTTGTGATTATTCTATTTTTAACCTTCCAGTATCTTTTCATAAAATCTCCTCTATGTAAATAATTCCAACTTTCCCTAGTTCTGACACTAGGGAAATGAGAAAAAGTGTCAAAAAGTCACAGTTTTGGGAATGTTTTTTTTTTTTAAAAATTGTGTCTCTAGCTAAACTAATCCACAAAAGGAGAGCTTCCACTTGGGGTGTGAGCGCAGGTCTCCGTGCGTCCCTCCCTTCCAACAGTGCTGCTGTGACACTGAATATCCCTTCTGTGAAGGCTGCTGGAATTGAATTTTGTATCCTTGTTCCTGCTAACAATTGCTTTCCTTTCCACTCCATTTGTATCTGGTAAATGAATGTGTATTAATGGACTGAAAATACAACCGATCATCATGTCAGCATGTTTGGCTTTGGTGTAATTTCTCCTTGTTCTGGGGGCCTCATCCTGCCTTGGGTTGAGTTCTGTCCTTGCTCGGCATCAGCAGCCGAGACGTGATGGAGCTGCAATAAAAATGGCTAGACTTGAGTCATTTGGGTTTTCCTGGGAGAGAGAAATTGCTGGGGTGAAACAGCAGAGAAAGAAAATTGGACTTCATAAATACATTAAAAAGTCGTGTTTTAAAGGAGTTTCAATAATCCAAAAGCATTACGAAAGGCGTAGACAAAAACACTCTGTCCCCAAAACAGAATTAACTTGCCCCTGTCTCCTTTAACTTCCAGTAAAGGAAATTCAGCAGAGAGAGAGGAAGAAGCAGCTGCCTGTTGTCCTCCAGGGGCAGAAGAGATTAATAAAGCATCAGTGGCATTTCCAAGCTCTCTTGCAAACTGAAAACATATTAACTTCTCCGTTTCTTAGGTTTCATCTCCTTCCTCAGATGCCAGAGGGCTCTCCGCATGTTCAGAACTTCCAAACCCAATCTGTGTCCTCGACAGACACAATAAACCAAGACAACAGAGCCAGAGGGTGAGGCAGGGGGTTGGTAAGAGACATCAGGCAGCTGCTGAGTGACACCCTCAGCTTCTGCTGCCACTCCAGCATCTCTGCTGATTATGTGCCTCCTGAATCCCACTTACGGGCTCCTGAAGAGGAGATAGTGATGAGCAGGAGTGACGTGGGACCTGACAGTCACTGCTGGGTGCATGGTGATGAGCCCAGGGTGCTGGATGGCAGCAGGGTGGCTGTGGGGTCACACAGGGCAGCCACAGCTGAGGCTGGCGGTGTCTTGCCAGCATTGCTTGGTTTCTGTGCGAGCAGCAGGAGAGCTGTGGGATCACAGTTGAGGCTATCTTGGTGTGGAATTAGCGTGAAACTGGAAGTGGTCCTGAACCTAGGGAGTTCAGGTATCAATTTGTAGGAAGGATCCTTTCCCTTTTCTACATGGTTGTCCTGGTTTCAGTGGGGATAGAATTCATTTCTTCTTAGTAGCTGGCGGGTTCTGTTTTGGATTCAAGTAGGGGCCCACCTTGAGGGCACTGTTGCTGCTTTTGCTGTTTTTCCTCTCCTACAGTGCTCTTACAGGGCCTGACTTCCTTCACATCCAACCCTAAAAGCAGAAGTGAATGCCAGCTTAGGGCTATGGCTGGCACTGACTGTGTGGGGAGGCAGGAAAGCGATGGCAAAACTCCCCCTGACGTTCCCCCGACCAGAATGTTCTTGTTTGCTCGCTGGAGGACTTGCAAAGCCTCAATTTGATGGCTCCTCACTGAGCAGCAACACAGCCCACGCCTACCCTGAACACAAAGTGCCCTTGCCAGTGTGTTTAACAACCTGTTCTTTCCAGCATGGATTTCTCCAGCCATTTTTTGTGCCGAGGCTGTTCCTGCCTCCTCCCACAGGTCAGCTCCTCCATCATGGATGTGTCCGCAGGAATCCTGTGCCAGAGGCAGGAGGAATCCTCTCATCCACCCCAGCACCCAGTACATCTGCTCTCTGGTCCTTTGTTGGCAGTTATGCACCGAGCTCTCAATAACACATCAACTTTAATGAGTGCCAGCCCTTTGCATGCATGAAATCCCTAATACGCTGTAGTTATTTTTTGTGCTGAGGAGGAAAACAGGGAAGAAAGGAAGGAAGGAAGAAAGAAAAGGTTTTGTGAGCCAGGTCTAAGGGTACATGAAGAAACAGGTTTCTTCTCACGGCTAAAAAATCAGCTTATTTTAGTTTCTCTGCAATTGTGCCGGCTCTTCACATTTTCAAGTACAGCTCTGAAGCGCTGATGCAGTGGAGCGAAGGTTTGAAGAGCTTGAATCACAACAGCACTGTGAGTGAAATGCTTGATTTTTTTCTTATTGGAAAAATTAAAAGTGACAGCTTCAAAATTGGTTCCACTGCTTTGATTGATTAGACAGAATATTTAGCTCAAAATGATTATGGCAAGATTTTCTACAGAGGCTCATGGCTGGGATGGAAATTAATTTGGAGAAAAGGGGAGGGGGAGTTGTTTAAAAAGAAATTACTCTTGAAAGGGAACTGTTTATCCCTAGAATCCGTGATGAGTAATCTCTCCATATTCAGCCTGATCTCAATAATTAAATATTCTGTGAATTCCCATTTGAAGACAAAGGAAAGGGGGACAGGGAGATGGTGTTAATGAGGCTTCACAGGTGTGTCTATTCCCTGGAGATTCTGGTGCGCAGTGGCAGCAGGGTGCTGCCAGTGTGCTGCTCAGTGCCCAGCAGGTGGCCTGTGGGTACGGAATATCCGGACTGGGAAACCTGCCCTGGGCCAAGGGTTGGGTGTTTAATTGGAGTCCTGCTGGGCAGGTGAGCTGGAGGTCACCCATTGGGAAGCTGAGGGCCACTGAAGGTGGTTTGGGCACAAGGGAAGTTCAGGTAAGAGCTGGACCCACCTCTCCAGCTGGAGAATCCACCAGGGCCAAGCACAGCTTAAAGCAGACACATCACGAGGATGCTCCAGTGTCTCCAGACGGACAGCTGCTCTCTTGCTCCAGATCCTTCCTGGAATGGGAGAGCTGAGGCCACCTGGGAGAGAAGGGACAGGCAGGTTGGGCTGTCACCCAGTGAGATACCAATAGTAGAATCACAAAATGGTTTGGACTGGAAGGAACCTTAAAGCTCATCTCGTTCTACCCTCTGCCCTAGGCAGGGACACCTTCCACTATCCCAGGTTGCTCAAAGCCCAGTCCAGCCTGGCCTTGGACACTTTGAGGGATCCAGGGGCAGCCACAGCTTCTCTGGACACCCTGTGCCAGTGCCTCGCCACCCTCATAGGGAAGAATTTTTCCCTAATATTCAGACTAAACCTACTCTCTTTGGCTTAGAAGTGATTCCCCCTTGTCACTCCAGGTCCCTTTCTCCAACTTTCTTGCAGGCTCCCTTCAGGTACTGAAAGGCCATAATTAGGTCACTCGGAGCCTTCTCCTCCCCAGGCTGAACAATCCCAATTCTCTCAGCCTTATAGCAGAGGTGCTCCATACCTCTGTCCCATCTTGTGGCTCTGTCCTGCTTCTGGTGTCCTGCTTTGGCATTTATCTGATTCATCCTTGTTCCTTTCACTAAACAGGCAGAAAAGCATTTCTGCTCTCTTCCCTGGGTTATCTTCTGTATTCCATTCTTTATCAGACAAAATGCTCATTAAAGGACCTGGCCAAGCCCAGCAGACTCATAGGCTGGAACCTGCACACTGTACATCCAAGACAGAAACAGAAAATGGGTCCTTCAGGAGAGGACTCAGGCTGCTTGCCTAGCATTTTTTAATTTCAACTTGAAAGATGTGTTTGAGACTTTGGGTTTTTTGGTTTTTTTTTTTTTTATATTTTAGGTTTTCACATTTCAGACATGCTTCCTCTTGAAATTGGTACATGGTTTGTGAAATAAAATATAAAAGCACTGTAACTGCAGAAATATGAACTAGGTACTGTATATGGAAGTAATTTAAGATAATGTTTTTCTTTATACAGAGAAGCCCCATTTTTGACCAGTACGGAACTGGGAAACTCCAGAAACAAAGACAGCTGTAGCCACAAGCCACAGCTGTAGCCACAGACTAGCACAGCATTTATAGGATGTTTTTCCACGGGTGTCTCATGTCTCCTGCACAGGGAATCCCAGGTGATCCCCACATATCTTTGAGGACTGTGTGTTGGCCGACACATCCTGTCTGGAAAGAGTAATGCAGATGTAACCTGGGCATTTAATCACATGTAGGAATTTAAGCCATGTTGGGGCCATGTTACAGGGGCCCCAAGGTCACTTCTAGGTAACAATCCACCCAATCCACAATTTTCACTGACAGGTCACTCTTAGGTAACAATCCACCTCACTCTTCTTGGCCTGACACAGCTGCTCTGCCCAGGTGTGTGTGGGGTTGCAGAGCCCATGGCTGAGGGATGCCGTGCCTACAGCTCAGGGCTCCTGGATAAACTGAGCTGCATATTATGGGAACCACAAGTTGTGAGTGACATGTTCATCTCCACACCTGCACTTCCAGTTTGGGTTAAACCTGCCACCAAGACAATGCCAACTGCAGCTGGGGACACACCTGGAGCCCTGCAAGGTAGGAGCTTGGAGGATTTCCCCTGGGTGCTGCTTCCCGGTTTGCTGGGGAGCCTCTGATCCACCTCGCCCTCTCCATTTCTGTCCTTGCCTGCAGCACTGCTCATCTCCATCCCCTGGAGATGACCACCTGGAAGCCTGGTGCTGCTCAGGCTCAGCAGTGCTGGGGCCCGATATTGCGCTGGTGCACAGCGATGAGATTAAATTCACCTAAGGAAAATAAGCATTGCGGGAGAGATGCTTTCCAGCGGATACAAACGCTCCCTGAAGCCGAGGGCTGAGTGGCCGCGTTCCTCTAGAGGGTGCTGCGGGCCCAGCCTGCGCTCCCCTGGGGCGGAGGTGCCCGCTTTGCGCAGAGCCTGCGAGCCCTCACCCCGCTCCGCCGGGTCCCTGCAGGTCCCTGCGGCCACAGCCGAGCCGCAGGACGAGGTTGCAGCTACAGCACATAACACCGCCAGGCTTCCTGCTCCACCCCCTCCAGCCCGGTCCTGCCTCTCTCGAAGGGGTGTCCCGCACATCTGGCCTTGCTGCTGGGTGCTCGCAGGTCAGCGTCTCCCCCCTCGCTCTGAGCACGGTCACGCTGAGACATTTTAAAATGAAGTACTACGTGTACCATGACTGTTTGGGCTTAAATACATTCCCTGCCTAACATGTCCTTCCCACAAGGCTGCGTTGGCTCTCCAGTGACTCGCTGCAATATGTATCTCCACTTTGTTTCCTTGCAGACCATATCTGTACGACATCGATTGTACTGGCTAAGAATGCTTACAAACCTATTTCCTGCTGCAGGATGATCACATTATACACAATTACACACTCTAGGAATTTCTCCTGAGATCCAGCTGGGTACAGGCTGGAGTGGCGGAGGAGCCGGAGCGTGTGCGGAATCATGAATCATTCATTCAAGCTGGCTTCAAGCTCTTGGGTTGTGCGAGCATGTGGTGAGCTGCACGAGCTGCTTATTGCCCCCAAAAAAGCCTGAATCACCTAAATCGTTCCAAATTTGGTTTCCACTGTGTGTACATTTTCTGTGTCTTGCCACTTCATTATTATTATTTTTACCATACCAGAAAGGTTTATGCAGAATTTATTCAAAATGTCTCAGCAGGAGAAGTCTCCATGAGCTGGGACATGCTGTTCCAAACAGAGACCTTCTCAGCTGGAACAAAATCCATGTGCACAAGGTTTCTACCCTCAGAACAGACCCAGTATTGCTTGTCCTGTGTTACTGGTGGTGATGGCAGCAGCAGCAGCACAACGATACATTTGCATTGCAGCACCATGGGGTCCTGGGATGCCAAGGGACCTAAAACCTCAGCATTTTCCTGGCCTGGAAATCTCGCAGCCTTATACGGGACAGAGCTGACTGGAACTCATGGAGATGCTGTTTGCCCTTGAGAAGGGCAGGGATGTCACATGCAGAGTTTTTCTATAAACAGGGAAGCTGATGCTTTTCTTTGACCCACTCTTGGATCTGTCTAGCAAAACCATGTGCTGTAGTGTCACGGGAGGGACATAAAGATGACGTATGGCCATGATGAAGCCCCCAATGAGGACTACAAAGCCCATCAAGCTTTGCTGGCTGTCCCTGAGAGCAGGGCACTGGCACAGCCGTGGTGCCAGGGCTGCAGCGTGGCACATTGCATCGCCCAAAAACCTGACCCTCCACCTTCCTCTTCCTCTTTCCTGGCCAAGCTGCTCCAGGAGCAGCTCTCCTGCCCCACGCTGTTTCCTCTGGCCTGGTGACACACCCCCCTGCACAGCACCACTTCCCTGGTATCCAGCTATGTTTTATCCACTGTTCCATCATTATCTGCCAGCTCAAAAGACTGGAGCATATTTGTTAGTTAAAGATTTCCTTTTAGGGAGCTGGCGGCAGATTATCCTGGCTGTTTCTAACAATGTGTAATCTAAGCTGTCACCCACATTTCCAATATTTTACTTCTGGCAAGGCTACAGCAAGGCTGGAGTGGAGCTGAGGGGTTGGAGAGCCCTCCTCACGCTGGATGGATGGTCTCTTTGACCTGGGACCTCACCAATCACATCACCTCCACCCTCAGGTCACCTGAACTTAACTTCAGTTTCTTTAACCCTCTCAGAGATCATACTCTATTGCTTTCCTAAGACTATGACTTCCAGTTGCTTCTTTTAAAATAAGAGCTAGAAGTCAGTCACACGTGGTTCCAAGACCTGCAGAAGTGCTGAATGTTGTGAGAGTTGGGACAAAAGTGAAGGAAAATGTCTCCACAGAAACACTTCAGACATGTCGTTTGGAAGACCCACCCTTGCCAAGCGGGCTTGTGCACTTCCCTTTTGTTCATCGTAACTTTCGTTTATATTAACCTCTGCAAAGAGAATTTAGCAGAGGATTTACTGGCACACAATTTTTTCTAGTTTTCTGATATGGCACATCCACTCATCCAGGGGGGGTTTAGCAGGTGCCCAGCATCTTGTGACAAACTGAAGGGACGTTTCCCTTCAGTGCCACGTGAGATAATGTCACTTTGACCCCATATGTTTCTTTCTTTCTGACTAAATAGCTGCTGCGTTGGTGGTTTTGCTGTGCTTTATCTGAACTCAGTGTAAGGCTGATGTGCTCGTTATGTTCTCACATTCCTTTATCTACACAGCCAGGACCTGAAACAAAACACAGGCAATTCTGTAAGGGAAAACACAACTGCTTTGCATGCCTGGAAGAAATTGTTGTCTTACAGTTGTCTTACAGGTTTTTTCATTATTTTAATGGCTAATCCTAAGCCAACTGCATCTCAGCTCTAACACTAGATCAAGTTAGAGACTGAAAAGTAATGAAAAACCAGGCTGAAAAAGGGCCTGCGTGTTGCAGGAGCTCAAGTCCTATTTTTCACAAGCAACCTGGGCTTTTAGCAGCCTAATTGCCATTTGCTAGCAGCTGGACTAGCTCTTAATGCTCAGTTTTGCAGACGAAAAGGCTAATTCTCTTTCAGTGAACAGCATGTGTCAGCTACAGCCAAGTGTAAGACTCAGACTTTGCTGTGCATATCATCTGGTGCTTCTGAGAGCTCACAAAGGGCTAAGCCCACCACCTGCCTGTGTGGAGGATGGTGGATTTTCTGTTAGGTTATGGCTAACTTGCTTCTTAAAAGATTGTGTCAAGCACTGAAACCTTCTTTAGCAACTAAATACTTCAGAGAAATTTTGCAGAGAGGTCCCTCGTGGGGCTGTCAGTACCTTCCCTCTGTGCATTCTGGTGAAATGATATGGTACCAGAATGGCTTTATCACCTCTGTCCAAGCATGTGGTGGAAGGGGACCAACAGGACACAACTCACCACAATCAGCTTTGGTCAAGTAGGACTTGAAAGTGGGCTGAAGCACGGGCTCATTTTTACAGCCCCCCTGAGAGGCACCAGGGAGGAGGCTTCTTACTGTCAGGACAGATTGGAGCTCTTCCAGTATTCAAGGGCACAAAAACACTTTCTGCCTTTGCCACTGCCCCAAGCCTTTCAGCTGACTCCTCAGCAGAGGCAGGGTTAGAAAAGCACCAGTATCAGAACAGCGCATGGACAAACATCATGTTTGGTATTTGTAGATGTTTCAGTTTCCAGAGCCCTGCATTGGGCATGGCTGGAGCACCACTCTGACAGCGTCAGACAGCAGCGATGGACAAAGAAGTCAGTCTCCAATTGCTGTCATCTGTGGTGTGTCTCTTCCCAGTCATCTCCATGTGCTTTTGAGGGTCTTGTAACTCTTGGGGGTGCCAAAGGTCTTGGCAACCTCTGTGCAGGCTGCAGTACTGATTGTCCTAGGAGCCACAAACTGAGAAACACAAATTTCTGAATTAATTAAATATATAATGACACTTTTTAAAGTCTCTCTAATACTCTGGCGCTTTGAGCCTGTAGGGGACAGAATTTCAAAGGAAGTTTTCTGGCTTATCCCTCCAACTCCGCACTGGTACACAGAGGAACTGGGTCTCAGTCATGTCTTTGTCGTTTGGGGTTGACATAATTTTCTTACCAAGGTTCTCCTGAGTGTCCTGACAGCTCCCTTGTAGTAACCTACTCATGAGAGCCCACACTGCAGGCTCAGATGTGGGCGGGGTTTCCCCCTGCTCAGAGGATCAGCCCACCCTTTTCTGCTTTCTTAACTGAAGGTGGAGTCACTCCACTGAACGTGCAGAATGCCTTCATCAGATATTTGCAAAACCACACAGTTTCCTGCCTGGTGTTTTGGTAGTTATTCAGAAATCACATGTTAACACTAAAGTCATCAGCTTGTTTAAATGTACCCGTTTTCTTTTGATCTATATATCCTTGTGCTGAACCAAGTGTGACCATGCTTTTCCCATCCTGGATGCACCTTCATTCCCAGGTTTCTACTGACCAGTGAGATGTTGCACAGCCAGGAGGACCCTTGTCCCTTCTTCCTGGGTTTGCCTCCCCTGGGTAAAGATGTATAAATCAGTGTATGTAAACTCTGCAGGACCTCCTGGGCCTGAAGCCAGCCTCCATCCACATCCCTGCAGCAGAAGGCCTTCCATATATAAACCCAGACGCAAGCACCTCCTCTCTGAGATGGTGAAGTGGTATTTTTGGGTGCTCTGGTAATGATTTTCTCTTTCAGCTAGTCAGAAAACCCATGCCTTGATATTGTCCATCCGTTTCCTAAGTGTACAGCATGTCTTACCTTTGGTGAATATTTGGGTAAGCTTTTTTAAGCTTTTCCTTGCTATGACACGACCTAGAATATCCCCCTCCTCCTTCTTTTTTTCTTTTTTTTTTAAACCATTTTCATCTAATTCCAGGAGGAGTGCTTTCATAGACTGCCACATCTCCATGAAGGCATGAGGAAGTAAACACCTCTGAGCAAAGCCTCCCCAGAAAGGCAACAGCAGTTGGCTCAATCCCTGTCTTCCTACTCAAACCCTCACACTTCAAGCACTACTCAAACGATTACTTTGAGTTGCTTTAAGTACCTCCAGTTGTTTTCTGACTTGCTTCTGCTTTGGGCCTTGATGATGAGTGGGAAGCCTGAAAACACTTGTAAAGTCTGTTCTGTAGTTTAACATTTCTTTTATTCTTTTTTTTTTTGTGTGTGTGTGTGTATAAAAGACTTACGCCTTTTGCAGGGGAAAATGGCAAGTATTCAACATGCTTCCAACAAGGCAGAAGCATCGTGCCTTTGTGGCCCTACCTTCTTTGCAGAACAACACATTTCAGAAGCCATGGTGAAGACACCAATCATTAAAAATAAAGGGAAATCTGGAAAAATATAAATGCCAAGGAGGTTTTGGGCCTGGATTGCCTCTGGTCTCACAGGTCTTGGAGCACCCTGTATGCTCGGCTGCCACCAAAGCCCCGTGGGACCTTTGTTGCCAGCACCTTTGCCAACTGCAGTTCCAGTTTTGTAACCCCTTTCCCGAGGAGAGATGTTGAACCCTACCCACACCTCAGGATAGATTATAATTTAAAAAAAAAAAAAAAAACTCACTGTTCCTGAAATGTGTCTTAATTAACTCTCAGCAATTTGCATTTGACAAAAGATAGAAGCCAGTTTCTCTTGTTCTACTGATCTGTGCTTCATGCCAGATGGGGGTGGCTTCGGGTCAGGTGTTTCCCAGACCTGGGGCTGTCTTTGGGATGCAAGGCAATCCAGGAGAGAAAAGGGAAAGAGAGAATATATATACTGGTTGGCTTAGGGTAGCTCAGCTCCAGACTGATCCACATAAAAAATGTATTGGGATGATAAATAATTTTGATAAAAGGTACTTGACAAACGGAGCAGCTGTTCCACCCCATGGATGAGGCTGTAAATCCAGTATTTATGGGCAGGGGCTCCCAAAGGACTTCCCTGCTGTGCCAGGTGGGTTCTGGGGAACGTCCCTTTTCTGGCAGCTGACGCATTCTGGATCTTACACATACTAATATTATCCCTGAGATCTCAGCAAAGAAAGGAGAAATTAGTATTCCTCAGCGGGACTGTGGGGATGTAGTTTGCTGGGGGCAAGGCCATGTTAGGTTTTCTGCAAGCAGTGCAAAAATGGGGTTTTGATTGGTTTCTAACCAGTCACAGTTGGCATATTTTAAATGATTATAGAAGACCTGACACTCTCCTGAAGAGCACGATTGCCCTTTAATTTTTTTTTTCTTTGTAGAGGAGGCACAAAGGAAAGAGGTTAAATGACAAAACCGAGTCCTGCATCACTAGTGTGGAGTGTTCCCAAATATCAACATGAAAATGTATTGCCAAGAGGACATTTTAGACCCCTGATGCTATAGCCAGGCTGAGGGGAGAAACATCAGAGCCTGCTGCATCTGCTGAGGAGGCACAGCCATTATTATATATAGCTCTGCTTTATCTAAAACTTGCAACTTTACATTTAAATTTTAGCATTCTGGTAAATAACACAGAGGTGCTTCAAAGGGTGTGGTTGCTTGCTATCCGGGAGAAGCCTCCTTTAGCTCAGGCCAGGCAGAGAGTGAGTCTGAGCTACATAAACCAGGCAAGGGCACAGCAAGCACTCCTACTGCTTTTAACACCTTGCTGGGAGTGGCTTCTAGGCTGGTGTGTCCTTGGTGGCTTTGGCCCATGGTGGCAGCCCTCAAGAGAAGACAGATGCAACGGCAGTAGAATAGGCATAAAGTAAACCTTGTGCTGGTCCTTGGTGTCAAATATTTTGGGGAAGAGCAGCAGCTTGGAGGGGAGCTGTGGGTGAGTTAACCTCCTGGAAGTGAACCATCCACTGTCTCTTTCACCGTGGTGCTCCAGGACTTTGCTGCTTGAGTGCACCACCCTGTTCCCTTGTATGAATCTGTAGGGGAAGGGTTTTCCAAAGAGCCCTTGCTGATTTTCCATTTACTCCCCTGTCGCAGTGATTACAGAGGTTTGTACTTACACAATGCTTAAGTAAGGAAGTGATGAACTATTTACAGGGGATTTTTCTCTTGTATACAGCTATAGGAAAAATCCTGGCAGCAGGGTTCACACACGTAGTCCAGCTCTGCTCCAAGGATGCAATGGAAAAACACTTCTCTCTCTGGAGAGGAACCCACATCAGCAGGAGGACAAGCAATCAGTAAGTGATAATGAATCAGTTAAAGTGCATTTGAGATCAATAGATGCAGGTTAGGACACATGTAGCCAGTCATTTCTGAGTCTCTTTTAACACAGCTGTATGTTAATCTAAACCCCAATTATTATGCAATTTACAGAGTATAAATTTTTCAACATTCTCAGTTCAGTTTGGGCAGAGTCCTTCAAGTACTGCCTTACATGGGCTAACAGTGGGGTAAACCAGTCTGGACTTAGGAAACCAGAAAAATTGGGGCCACATGGTCACAGAATTATTGTGGAATAAATCATATGTTGGGGCGCAAACATGTTTCTTTGTTTGCTTCATTCCTTTTCTTGATCATCTTTTGAAGAATGATCCAGAGCCCAAAGCACCTGAAGCTGCTGCTAATTGGGCAAGGGCCTGTGTGTCACTTAGATTTACTCATTCCACATACACCCCCTCACAACATAATTAACAGTGGTGGCACTGCTAGATAATTAAATTTAGTTTTAGGCAGAGGTCAAGTGACCTGGATAGCTTATATGAGGGCTGATGGCCTTCAATGAGTAAATCAAAAATAGTGATCTCAGGGTCCCCCACTGCTCATAGCAGAGCTTTGGGTCATTAAGGTGCTCATTGCTCACCAAGGCCTGTAGGAAATATGGCATTTTCACATTTCCCCACTTTACAAATGGAGATGAAATAGAAAAAACAATGACCTGCCACAGAATGATCCCAGTGTCTGTGGCAGTGGAAACGGAAATGGAGCTGAGGAGGGATGAAGGGACTGAGTGGGAAGGGCTGTGTGCTTCTTCTGTGGTTATTCTGTAATGAAAGATGGGATGTGGTAACTCAATTCCTTCATTTGGCTTGGTGGTGCCCTGCCCATGCTGCATCTCGCCCATAGCTGTGCCAGTGCTGGCTGGAGCAGCAGGGTCCAGCTGCCATGCCCAGAGGGGACCTGCCAGGTGGAAACTCAATTTCATGCCAAATGACTCACAGCAAAATATTTTTGAACCAGTTCAACTGAGTACTTTGTTTTGAGTCACGGTGACTGTAGCTGCGAGTTTTGTTTAGATGCTCCTGGCAGAAAAAAACAGTGTATGGAGAGACACAGATAGATTGGTAAATAAATAACTAAAAGAGTAACATATTGGAAACTTAATTTTTTTATGGAAAAAGCTTCCTGCAAAAAATGACTGCTCAGCTCAAGCTTTTCCTGCAGCTTGGCTGGGCACCAGTACAGCCCACGTAGCAGCCATGGCATCTCTGGAGGTCACTGGGTGCACATCTCCCCTCCAAGGCTCCTATTTTGCCCCAGGCAGCCTGGAAACAGCAGCCCTCTCTGGGATTTTCCTGTCACTTCCCTCTATCACTTTATACATTTCTAATTTCAGTGATAACAGGAGGGTTCTCTACATTTTTCCCATCTCGATAGGCAGTGGATAGATCATAATTAAATTGCAGCATAGCTTGGGACTTGGCACTCGTGCTGAGGATCAGGGCAATCTGTCTATTTGCTGGATTAGACATACATATATATATATGCATATATTAATCCTTATGTTTTTCACAAATAATCCTGTGTGTTCTTGGATGGAAAGCACATTAGAACAAGCCAGCGTCCTCTCTCATCCTGTTTGTTCCTCCCTTCTCTCCCTGAGAACAATGACAGCACGAGGAAGTCTCGCATTGGTTTGTTACCAGTTTCCAGGCAGTTTTGCTTCCAGCTCCCCAACTACAAGCGCAACATGGCAATCCCTGGGCTGGAACAGACACAGACAACATCTGGTCTAGAAAAACACCACAAAAGATTCGGGAGTTTCTTGAGTTTAGCATTTTGATCAAATTTACCTTTTTATATGTGAGTGAGGGCTATTGACTGTGCACGATATTAAGGAGTGATGATTTGTAGCTTGGGAAAAAGGGTTAAATCCAGGCAGGCTGCCGTCACTGCGGGTGATGTGCAGCCCCGCGCGACTTCCGCTACCTGCCACTCGGGCAGTTCATTACCAAAAAAATCACATTCTGCTGCGCCCTCACAGCCCTGCAAGCTGAAACGCCGGCGCTGCCGTCCCCAGTCCCTGTCAGCCCTGCTGCAGTCAGGACTAGTAAATGATAAGCCAGGGATGCATTCCCCCACTGCGGGCTGCCCAGCGAGCCGAGGGCAGAGGCACTGGCAGCACCAATCCTGCTGTTCTGGGGAGGCTTCAGCAGCTCCTTCTGGCCTTTGCTCCGTCCGTGTTCCGCAGTCCTGCCTGGTGAGGCTGCACCTCCCGCACCAGCAGCAGCACGCAGCCTCCCCACAACTGCACGGCTGTTTGTAATACCATTTATTATTACTTTTTGGAGCACATCTCCAATCAGAAAGTGTAAGAAAATCCCATCCGCCTGCCAGTTGACTCATGTGTAGGGTTTCCGCTTCCCAGATCTGCATATTGTAAGCTCCTGACACAAGTTGATGTTGTAAGTACGGCTTCCATACGGTTCTCTCAAAGGCAACAGATTTTTTTATACATATATATTTATATACGGCACCTGGTTTGGCAGGAACCACATCCGAAAAAGGGAAATAAGGAAAACTAAAAGCTGACTCTACCTAGCTATTGCTGGCTTGGGAGGGGGTTTGGCCAATTCCAAACACAGCATCAATCTCTGATTCCTACTCCGGATCAGCATGGGAATTGGTAGGGCTGGGATGGCTCCCGAGTGCCGAGCGAACAGGTCGACAACAGGTCAGCAAATCCAGGTGTGACATCTGGATCCAGCTGCAGAAGAGCCAAATCTCACTGAGCATCCCGAGGAGCACAAAGCAGGCGGATGGCTGCTCCTCTGGCCTTGGCGCTTCCCACACTCCTGCCTGGCCGAATTTGGGTTCAGCACCTGAAACTGGGCGGCTTTTCCCACCGGACCTGACAGGCACCACTGTCCTGGGGTCCTGGGATGGGGGAACCCAGGCGGCCTGGATCCCTGTGCCTTTCTGCCCAGGTCCAGCTTGGATCCGAACATCCCTGCCCGCGCTCTCTCGGGGGGATCTGCGTGCTGAATAAGCCCGTTTGTGGGGCACTGGGCGTGCACCCCCGAGGGTCCCGATGCTCGGTCCCTCCGAGGGTCCCGCGGCCACCACAGGCTGCGTCCCCGTCCCCTCCCTCGCCCCTCGCAGCCCCCGCCCGCCCCTGAGGGGGCTCTGCCCGCCCCCGCGCGGCACCGCCCCCTGGCGGCGGGTCGGGCGCCGCCCCCGCGGTGACAGACAGGGGCGGCGCGGGGCCGTGCGGGCGCGGTGCGGGGCGGGCGCGGCGATGCGCCGCCGCCGCCGCCATCCCGACGCAGCCCGCGGCGAGCCCTGCCTGCCTGGCCGCCCCTAGCCAGCCGCGCTGCGGGCGGAAGGGCAGGGGCGGCGGCGGCGGCTTCTCCTTCCCGGCGCCCCGCATGAGGAGAGGCGTTAAATAGCGCCAGCGCCGCGGCGGCCGCCACTGCCCGCTCGGTGGCGGCGGGGCCGCCTGGCCGGCGGCGGAAACATGGCGAGCGACTCCCCGGCGCGGAGCCTGGACGAGATCGACCTCTCGGCGCTGCGGGTGAGGCGCCGGGCCGGGGCTCGCGGGGAGGGATGCGGGAGCGGCACCCCCCCATCCATCCATCCAGCCAGCCAGCCAGCCATCCATCCACCCATCCACCTATGCATCCATCCATCCCCCGGTGGCGGGGAGATGGGGCTGGGGGGGCCGCGGGGCTCGGTGTGTGTGTGTGTGTGTGTGTGTGTGATGTGCGCCTGCACGTATGTACATGCGGGTGGATAGCCGTGTGCGCGTGCATGTGCATGCCCGCCGCCGCGTGTGCGCGCATCCACACGTGTGTGCATCCGCACATGTGTGTGTGTGTGTGTGTGTGTGTGTGTGTACCCGCCGCGTGGGGCTGCGGGCACGGCCGTGCCCCCGCAGGTGTGTGCGTGTCCGTGTGTGCGTGTCCGTGTGTGCGTGTCCGTGTGTGCGTGTCCGTGTGTGCGCACCCGCGCAGCGCGGCGGGGACGCGGGTGCGTGCGGCCGGGCGGGTCCCCGCGGCAGGGGGGCGCGGGGCCGGTGCCCCCCGGACCCTGCCGCGCTCCGATCTCCCCCCCGGCAGCACGCGTGGGCAGGCGGACACGCAGGGACCGCGGGGCCGGGCATCGCCGGGGTGCGGGGCTGCGCCCCAGACCCCGCTTTCCTCGCCCCGGCTCCGCAGCCTCTCTCCATCTCTCTCCCGCTGTGTCCCTGCGCGCTGCCTCCTCCTCACCCCCCTGGAAAATGAAGCCCAGCGTGTACCCTTGAAATGTCTGGCTCGTCAGAGGTGTCAGCCTCGGCGTGGGCTGTGGCCTGATGTCCCCCCCGTCCATTTTTCCTGTAACTTTCTTCCTTCTCCCCCTTTCTCCATTTTTCTGGCCGTAAGAACAGCTCGTTGGGAACGAGCACGGGGAGTCATTGAGAGAAACAGCATTTATGCGGGAGGCAGCAGCCAGGCTGCTCCTTGCAACCCGCTGGCATAGACAAATAAATAAAATTAGGCAGAATCCGCTGAAGACTTGAACAAGTGTATTTTTAGAAATATTATTTGCTTCAGTGCAAAAAAAAAAAAAAAAGGAGAAGTCTATCTTTATTCACTTGCCCTACTTTCTTCCTGGTGAGTTTCTGGTTGATTAATAGTGTAGATGATTGCTCAGCAATACACAGTGTACATGAGATTGGAATGGGGGAACCATCTGCCTTAAAAGCAGACCTGGAGCTGGTTTCCCCTCTTAGGTGGAAGGTGCCTTGGGAGAAAGGTTGCTGAAGCCGGTGGAGTTATTCCAGGAGAACAGTATAATTTGGGGGGGAGGGGGCCCTCTCCTCCTTCCCCACCCTCTGTTTTTTTATTTTAATTTTTTGTTTAACATCTGTGTCGGGAATTGTATTTGAACTAGGGTACCATTTCTTTTTAAAACTGTAGCCACACGTGCTTAGGTTTGGGGTTGGTTTTTTTTTTTTTTCTGTTTGTGGCTTTTTAATAGCAATGCACACCATATACAGTCAGGGTTTTGTTTTCACTTTAGGAGGAAATGTATATTCCCTCCCTCCCGCTGAGACCCAGCGGCAGCGCCTGGTCGGTGAGCAGAGCAGTGCTGGCATTTCAGGGTAAACGGAGACAAGGGGACCTGAAACCCCGACCGACAGCGGGGTGGGACAGCAAAGCCCTGCTGCCCTGCCCAGTGGTGGCCAGTCTGCCAGCACGGGGCTGCTGCCACTCAGACCTCTGCCCCCTCTCAGGGGAAAGACCTGCTATGGCACTTTCCTGTAAATTATGAGAGATGTGGTGGTTTGCAAGCGAGACAAGAATAGGAACTTAATTTGCCAAGGAATAGATCTTCTTCTAAACTAAGCTCCTCTAGCACTTAGAATAATTGTTAAAGGTCGTAAATTCAGCAGATAGGGCACGAAGCGTGAATCATTCCATGGGGTCTGAATCAGAAATCAATAGTAAATTTGCTGCCTGAGCACAAAACATGGCAGGGAGGAGTAATTCCCCAAGCCTTGCAAAATTTTTATGTATTAAAAAAGAAGTGTCACATTGCTGCGGGTTTGTAGATGAGTCTGGGGGGAGGAGATGTTGCTCTTGTGCTGCTTGTGTGTTTAAAGGGGTGAGGGGTGACTCTGTGAAATGCTGGGAGCAGGTAGTGACTCAAAAATCTGGCTAAGGGGATGATTTGTTCCCAGCAGCGGGGAAAGGAAGCACTCAGGACGCTTATCTCTGAGTTTGACTCACTGAAATGTTCCAGGAGGCTGGGGCTTATGAACCACAGGCAAATGTGTAAGAAAGGTGGACCTTTGACTCCCAGTTTGCTCTGTCCTTTGCTTTGGCATCCCTCCTCCTGTCCCAAGGAAGGGAGGTGGATTTGCAGCGTGGCAGTGTGCTGTTGAGGGCTGAGCATGGCACAAGCAGAACCCTGCACACCAGTATTCATTTCAGTTTGCTGCTGACCACGGGCTTATAGGGTGGGATTTGTAGATCTGGGCTGGAAGGTGACATAGGAGGTGGCAGGAGCTCCTGTTTTTGCCACACTGTAGAGTTTATTTTGGCCACTCAATCGGGCTCCACCACAGCAGTGCATCTGCTTGACGTGCTGGCGGCTGGGCCAGGAACAAAGCACTGAATTCTGATTAAAATGCACGGCCTGGTGCATCGAGTAAGTGCACTTGGGGCTGGCTCCTGCCTTCTCTGTGACATATTTCTGTCCATCACTGGGCACCGTGCTCATTGCTGTGGTACCCAGGAGTGCCCTTGTGGGTGCAGAGGGCTGATGGTGCCAGGATAGGAAGGATTCTTAAACCAGAGATCTTGCAGTGGTGGTGCTGGTAATGAGGATCGTTAATGTTGGAGAAAACTGTAACTTAAAACAACGAGGCCATCGAACAGGTAGCGCTGCATATTATACTGACAAGGGGATAAGATAAACTACATTGTAATGTTCTTTTGTATGGGCAAGGAGATATTTTTGCTAGTCCACTCAGCATGTTTAATAGCCGGATGACCTGGTGGTGTTATTAGCAGAATAATGATTAACGCAGGGATTCACACAGGCTGTTGACAGGCATGTTGGAGAAACAGATTTTTGCAATAAATGAGAATGAGCATGAGGAGGGATGAAGTGGGCTGTGGTCTCTAGTGGTAAATGCACAGCTGATCCCAATAGGAGAGAGCAGAAAGATGGGGCTGGGTTTGGTGTTTTTTCCCCTGCTTTTCTTTTTGTCTCAGAAAATGCAAGAGCCCGTCATCTCTTGCTGAAGGCAGTGGCCTTGATCCTTCTCAAATATTCAGGTCAATAGCTTTTCCTCTGCTGCATCCATCTGCAGGGCTGGGCCTCTGGCTGATGTACCAGCGGTGGCAGTGGGCTCTTCTGCAGTAGCTGCCACACCTGGATTCATTTGAGTTGCTTTGTGAGGTGTGTGGGCGGTTATAGAAGATCTCAGGGAGGAAAACCTTTCCCAGGGAGCTGATAACCCCTGGGTTGGGACTGGTTTGGGGCCAGCAATCCCCCCCCTGCTCACAGCTCTTCTTTGTCTCCCAGGCAGGGTCTTGCCCTGGGCATTGGTCACCAGGCTCACCTGGGATGTACAGCTTGGCTCAGGGTTTCCTGCAAGGCAGGGAGTTTAAAAAGAGCCTTTTTGGGGAAGAAGCAATTGTTTTCTTCACGTACCTGGATGTTGCTTTTGTTTTGAACTCATTAACAAAACCGAGGCTTTTGTTATTTACTTTAGTGAAGTGCTGACCATGCATTCTCTGGAAACTGTATCCTAAAATCGTTTGTTGTTTTGGAAAAGCCTGGCCTTTCATGCTCAGGCTTGGAGAGGAGACAGTGCAGAATTTAAGGAGCCGGTGAGTATTAGCTGTTGCTGGGAAGAATTGGATGAAACCCAAAAATGTCACTACTCTTCCTTTAGCTTTGCTTTGTACAAAAGTGAAGTTTCAGTGGCCATTTGTTTGCATTAGTTGATCACTGTCAATGAAGATAAAAGCTGGTATGTTAAAAACCCACAAAACTCAAACATGCTGGCATTGTCTTGTTTCTAGAACTTTGCCAGTTTATGGCATATTTCATCATCATTAAAGATTTAGGAGAAGTTCTAATGGGGGATAAGCACTGCGAGCCACCACTCAGGAGCATTACCCTGGCAGCATTATTTTAGGTTTCTTCTTCCACCGCCTTTTAGAAAAACTCTGTAGCTCAACAGAATTTGGGCAGCTTTTGTAAAGGTCACCTTCCTAAATAGAAATAGGAACAAACTTGACTGGAGATGACTTCTGGAGATTAAAAACAAGACACGAAAAGCTTTTTTTTTGCTGTGTTTTACGTGATAATGCTACCATGCAAAATTTGGGGCAGATGTTCAACAAATAAATATATTTATTCACAGTTCCCGAGGAAAGACACTCTGAGGAGTATTCCATCAGGGACTTAATCTGTCCTCTTCCAGTGTCATTCAGTGCATGTGTAAGCTATGGACCATGACAGTATCCATGTACTTTGTCTGTTTTGGAGCCTTTTGAGTTCTAAACCATAAAACTTTGCAGCAGAATACTGGTCTCTGAATCATAGAATGGTTTGGGTTTGAAGGGACCTGAAAGCTTATCTAGTTCCAAAACCCCTGCCATGGGCAGGGACACCTTCCCCTAGACCAGCTTGCTCCAAGTCCTTTCCAGCCTAGCCTTGACTACTCCCAGGGATGGGGCATCCACAGCTTCTCTGGGTTTTATGTTTCAGTGCCTTGCTACCCTCTGAGAAAATAATTTATTCCTAACATCTGATCTAAATCTTTCCTCTAATTTAAGTCATCCCAAAGGGATGGCGATGTCCAACTCCATTCCTTGAACCATTGGTGCAGGCATGCATCCTCTATGCAACCTGTGCGTATTCTTGTGTGTGCTCATTAAAAGTTCCAACAGAAAAGGGTCTGTCTTCTGTCAGATCTTTCTCTGGGGTTGATTGTATTCTTTTCTCTGCCTTTTGGAGTTGTGCAGCCCAGCTGCTGCTCTTCTGCAGTTACTCTTCAGCACTGGTTACTCTTCCCCATCTTTGCAGTTTTTCCACAACACAGTAGTGTATGGTGTTTTTGAAAGCATGGAGAGTTCTCTGTTCTCACTAGTGTTCCTTTGCTGGGCAGCCATAAAAATTAATAATTTGGAGTGAATTTATGGCAAAATATATGCTTGAGCAGGCTGAAGTTTGAGCACCAGCACTTTGTTGAATCGAGCTTTGAAGCAACAAAGAGCATTTGATTGGTGTGCATATTTAAAATAAAGGGTCTGTTTTTAATCCATGTGACAAGGAAGAGTTAGAAGAGGTTTTTAACCTTGCTTTGTGAAGGTAGTTTTTGTCTGCCAGGCTTGTAGATGTAGTGGTGCAGTTTGTATGGGGTGAGGGAGGAAACAGTTTCCATTTTTTCTGTAGGTGAATCCCCATGAATGAATCGCCCATCTGTGGAAAAGGTCCTTGGAAAGTATCATTCATGTAAGGCCAGGTCAGGTGAAAGCTGCAATCACCTCCTGGACTCAGGCTCAGAGCTGCTCCATGCAAACCCGTGCCTGACTCCTCCTAATGCACTCTTACCCTTTGGAAGAGTAATTATAGACACCAGTGAGAGTTCTGTGACTCTGACCTGCAGACCAAGGACGGGGTATTGATCCCTTTCTCATTTCTTCATGCCTCATATATAAATGGGGAGAATCCTGCTAGATTTCCCGTGCTTCCCCTGGTAAAAAACTACCAACAGGCAAAAGGGTGCCTGTTGTGAAGAAACAGCATTGGCAAAAACTGTTGTGCCTTGGGGTGTGGAGGATGGTGTTGAGGGCTCAGGACCTAGCACCTGAAGGCAGCTGCTTGCCCTGGGCTGCCAAGGGAGCACACATGCTGTTTTCCCTTACTGCCAGCTACAGAAGAGGCTGTGAGCCTTGCAGAATAAAAGGCAGACCCTCATTCCCCCTCCCAGGGTTTTGGCTGATTTTTTCTCCCTGCTGGTAGCCTTTTTGGCCCTGACTGCTCTGCAGATGTAGAGCCTCCACCACATGAGTTTTCTGTTTGCTGATGCTCAGGTGCCTTCTTTGTTACCTTTCACACAGCCATTAAAGCAGGCTGCAGGTCAAAACCCACTAGTGTAAGTCATTGATAGCTCCGTTTAGTGAGAGGTTGTGTTTCCCACTTAGAAAGCCAGTAGCTTTAATTTCCTTCTCCCCAACCCCCTTCTCCTGTCCCGTTTTGTCACTTTGAAGTGTGGCTGCACGTTGGAACTGATGGTCAGTCTGCTCCGGGCTCAGGAAAACAATTTACGTAAGTGAGATTTGATGTTTTCCACGTAAATCATTCATGATTTCTAAAGGAGTGTTGGCTAAGGAACATGGTGCTTGGAAAATGGATACTTCCTCTCTCCCTGCATTCCTCCTCCATGGCTGTTTCTAGATGAGCCCTGTGAGGGGCTGAGCATCCCCTTCCTGCAATAGGATGAGGATGCCCAGCACGTAGGCCCCCAGCCCTGGGGACCTCCTCCAGTGGCTCATTAGTGAAAGGAGAGGAAAAGCCACCAAGGTTGGAAAACACTGATAAGAAGTTTAGTTGGCACTCAGTTCTATCTCTCTGCACGCCTGATTTTTATTTTGTAATGGCCAATCAGAAAACGTTTCCCTTTGATCCAGAATGTTTCTTTTCCGTGTTAATTGGCTGCAGTGCTTGCCAGAAGTTCAAGGTTGTGTGTTGGTAGTAAATGATGGCAATCAGGCGGGCAGCACTGGAGTGGCCAGGTTGGATCCCAGCTCCTGCTTCCACCCAAGGGGAGCCAGCAGCATGTCCTGCCCCACACTCAGAAGCTGAGTTACCCCGACCAGCAGAAGGGGTTCCCTTGGCTCTGCTGCAGGTAACCAGCTGTGCTCTGCCACAGGAGCCCTGTCAGAAGCTGATGGCTTCATGGAAACACCATCCTTTGCCAGTCAGTGACGCCTGGGTGGGTGACATGGTCCCATCCTTCCTATATGGATGCACTGGGGTGAAAACAGCCCTAGCCTCTGGCAGATGTGGTCCCTGCCTGGTTTGTGCAGCTGTGAGCAGTGAGCTGCTCCTCCGAGCAAAGCCTGAGCAATGCAAGTTCAACATCCTCTTGGTTCTGAGCGCTCCTGCTGCAGCGAGGGTGGGTGTTTCTGCTTGCCTGAGCGCACGTGTGGTTTTCAGCTTCAGAGCGCACAAAACCTTTTGTTACAGTTTTTGCTTGTTCCCTCCAGCGGTGGTATTTCAGGGTGCAGAAGGTGTTGCTTTCAGAACAGTAAATTGTTCTAAAAGCAGCGCTCTTTAAAAGCCAGGGATATTGCCTCACATGCATATTCCTTTATAAGCTAACAAAAAAAGTAAATAATTTATGTGGCTGACGGTTTCCCCTCCCCTTCCTTTTAAAAACTCCCTTTTCTCCTAATTTTGAAACTCGGCAGGAAAAAGCCTGCTGCCAGCTGAGTCATGTGTTTAGTGCATGACAGAAGTGACTGTTTGGGATCATGCCCTTAATCCGCTGGATGGTGACTTTAGGATGCATTGGAGGTGGTAGAGTCTTTGCTGAGGAAAAGATCGCACAGCTTGAGCCTAATAAAATGTGTCTAATAACCGCTGTAGCATGCTATAGAAATACATGAGATCAAAGCTTCAGAGGCATTTATTTTCATAATTTGTGGGTCAGATCCTTGCAGGACTAATTGGATGCTGTTTGATGTCCAGGCAACAATAGAAATCTCCCTGTAAATCAGAATATATTTGCCTTTTCCTTTTTCTTTCATACAAAAGCATAAAAGCTGAGTGTGATTTTGAGATAAACTGGCAAAAGTGAAGGCACAGGTCTCCTCCCTACCTCACTGCAATCTTTCTTAGCTGTATTAAGAGGGCAGTGAGGCACTGGAATAGGTTGCCCAGAGAAGTGGCATATGATCCAGGCCTGAAAATTTTCAAGGCCAGGTTGGATGGGGCTTGGAGCAACCTGGTCTGGTGGGTAGCATCCCTGCCCATGGTGGGGGATGAGCTTAAAGGTCCCTTCCAACCCAAACCATTCTGTGATTCAATTACACTGAGGCCATATAGCTGGCACAGTGACCAAAACAAACGTGTCTAGTTGTCAGATGTTGCTTTAATTAACATTGGTACTTCAGGAGCATTAAGCCTGATGGCTGTTGCCTACCAGGCTACTGCTCCCCAAAACATGAGCCAGGATGAAACCAGAGAATGAGTTTTGATGGTGCAGCTCAGTGTACCTCACTAGTTGTGAAACTCTGGTGGTATCTCAGCACTGTGGGAGGTCACCCCCAAAACACAGCAAGTCGGATATGCTGTGGGCTTTGCGGGGCACTTACAAAGTTCTTGTATTTATATATATAAAAACAATGTGTATAAATATATATAAAAATAAGCATGGTTCCAACTGTTCCCTCTTGAGTGGAACAGGACAGCAGGGTGTGGCTATGAGTGGCACAGCTTGTGTCCCTGTACCTGGCACGTAGACCTTCTTCAGAACACAAGCCAGAATTTTCCAGGCTCACTCAGATAGGAGATGCCAAAACAGCCGTGAAACATGGCTGAGAAAGAAGGTGCAGTGCCCTTAAACCTGTGGGGTTTGTGGTTTATGGTCCCACTGAATACTCGTGGTAGGTGTTTGGGGAAGGGGCTTCTCTCGTGCGTCTGCAGGTGCCACCATTTGGGGAGAAAAGAAAGATGGGTGTGCAAGGCAAATGTTTTTGGAGGAGAACCAGAGGCCAAAGCAGCAAAATGAAAAGGACTTTAAATGTGTTTTCTGGCCATGCAGACAGGCTGTCTTCAGTGCAATAAATCTTCAGCCTTTATGTATTGATTAGCTTCAGTAAATAGTGTGATGACTCTGCTCTTCCCATTGCTATTCTGTGGGGATCGGTGTGTTAGTATGGCTGAAGAGGCTATAATA
Source organism: Corvus moneduloides (assembly GCF_009650955.1). Classification (NCBI taxonomy): domain Eukaryota; kingdom Metazoa; phylum Chordata; class Aves; order Passeriformes; family Corvidae; genus Corvus; species Corvus moneduloides. Next base: position 23,474,380 of record NC_045485.1, read on the forward strand.
GCTAAATGGGATTCCAGTAGTGAGAGCAGTTTACAAATGCTCTCCAAAGTGATCCTCGCAGCCAGTGTGACTGTGTTTGACTGCTCTAAATGTAAACAAGTGCTCCACTGGTGACGAGGCTGGTAATGGCCATGTTTTCTAATGGGCAAAACTGTGTTCTCCTTGCCAAGTGTCCTGCAGTGACTGTGCCCTGCCCTGGCAGGGATGGTCCACTGGTTGGGGACCTGTGATGGGCTCATTCTGGGGGGGGTGAGTGAAGAGGAGAGGCTGAAATATGGGGCTGCCTGGCTAGAAAATGGAAAATGGCTGAAAATGTCCTTTCTTATACCAGCCATGCAATATGATGCAGTATTCAATGTGATGCTGGGCACAGTTTGAAGTGATTTTGCTTGTTGAGCTTTGCCCCTGCTCTTGGAGCCAGGGACGTGATGTGGCAGCCTGAAGGTGGTTGTGTTTGAGCTGTGGGCAAGCCCCAGATCCCTGAGCATTTGCTACAGTAAAGCATGAACAGGGCAGGAAGATGGCAGGGACAGCAGCTCGTTGTCCTTGTGGAGCAGCAATGGGAGGAGGGATGGATGGATGGAGAGATGCTTTAGCTGTTAGTTGCCATAGCTGAAAGCCCATCCAGAAGGCTTTCCATTGGCATCTCCATGTTTTGTGACAACCTGTAACAACACCATGGTGCAAGAGCTCTTCCAGAGCTAGTTTGGACCACGAGCTGAAATTCCAGGTTGCTCTGGAGACAGTGGAAGGAAAGATAGGATGGAGCAGATGTAAAATTAGCATAACAATACACCTTTAATTCAACTTGAAGGAAATAATTGAAGACTAGTTGTCACTTATGCTTGTGACCTCTGCCAAGATGACTCATGCTGCAATATAATATGAGTCACTTGTTAATGATGGCCTGTTAAGGAAAAAGTGCCAAATCCCTGTAACTTCTTCACTGTGCGCTGTAAAAGCCAGGATGAAGAACGGTGCTCAGGATATTATTGCCTAGAAGTAACTGATACTTAAGAGTGCTGAAGCACCTTTACTTTGCTCTGGGTGACTCTGGCATGGAAAGGCAAAGGTCCTGAGCAGAAATGCTACTTCTCTGGCCTTGGTTTAAGAGCCACACAACACTGTGTACCTCTCCTCCCCAGCACTGCCTTGACATGATGTTGCCCGAGGGTGGGGACCCTGATAACTTTCCTTCCTGCCAGATGGCTCAGCTGGCCAGAGGACAAGTGCCTGCTGGTGGGAGAGAGGGAGGGAGGGGGGTGGGTGGGTGGGTGGGTGCTCAGCTGTGCAGAGGGCATGGAAAGCCATGGCCACCTCTGCAGAACATGGGGAGGGAGGTCTTGGGGACAACCTAGCCAATGGGAGAGTGGGAAGGTAGAAATAAAATAACTCTGGGAAGGTTCCTGGGCCACCAATGATGCAGAGCCCTGGGCTGGAGACCTGCAGCCAGAAGCAGGGGGGAGGGAGGTGAGGAGCTGCAGTCTGTGGCCCTGTGGTCCTGTGCAGTGAGGGCTTGGCCAGGCTCAGCTTCTCCATGAACTCCTCACTTCTGCAGTGTGAGAAGTTTTTTATGGCCTTAAGGAACTCGCAGTGCTCCTGCAGCAATTGACTTGAGCACTCACTTGTTAATCATCTACTAGATGTCTTAAATGCTTCCTCTTAGTGAACTAGTGTTTTTCCTCAATAAATGAGATTTCACAATCCACAGAAGAAAGTGAGAGCCTGGTGTGAAGGTGCTTGTGACCAGGGGCAGGAGCTGACCAAGGAGTGATCAGCTCCTGTGCTCGGGAAGGGGTTTCTCAGTTGACAAAAGCCTCATGATTTTGTCTGTAGTCAGGAAATTCTGTGAAATGCTGACACACAAAGTTAACTTGAAAGGGGAGTATTTTCCCCTAGATCTCATAATTGTAGAGAAGCATGGAAAAAGGCCTTCCTGAAAGATCATAATCCAAAGGGCAAATAGAAGACTTCAAGTAGTTTATTGAAAATTCAGAAGAAAAAATGGAGATAAATGTGTGAGGCCTGCCTTCTTCCCCAAGTGATAAAACAGATCCCTGAGCTGCTTGTGCCATGCTTTCATTTTCCAAGTGAAAAGCTGCATTACCTCTACCATCCCTCTCTTCTGCCACCTGTTCCACGGTGTATTTTGCCCTCTGGACTTTGCCTTGGCAGTCCAGACAGATCTAGCATCCATCCAGGATCTTGCTGCCTTAGACAGTACCAGTGTAGGCACAAGGAGACAGGATGGTAGTGGTGAAGGGCTGTGGAGGAACGTTGAGGCATGAGGGGATGAGGAAGAATGGACCTGAAGGGAGAGAACTTTGCACTTGCATGTTCGTATGAAGGCAGTCTAAGGCCTGCCCTATGTACTGAATGTACGAGTTGGTTGTATTGCAGAAAATGGTGTGTAGTACCTTAGGAATAGTTCTCTCTGAGGTGTGGAGGAATGTTACTTCCTGAAGAGAAGCTGCCAGTGCAGTAGGACCCAGATCTTCACCACATCTGCGTTTTGTCTTGCTCGTTTGATAATGATCACCCTATTCTTTATCAAGTTCCCTCTTTGGCGTAGTGCTCCCGCTGCTGTGGGAGCTCTCAGGAGCTCTCATAGTGCCTCTTGCCCAGGCAAAGGTTTACCATGTGATTGAACTGGAGGGATGCCTGGCAGGTGGGCAGACCATACCCCCCCAAAAATGGAGCAGCGTGGTTATTCAGTGAGAAAGGGCATAAGTTCAAAGCTGAACTTGGTTTCTCAATAAATCGTGGGTTTGTTTTTGCCTGTTGTCGTGACCTCTTCCGTGCTGCTGGTGTAAAGCAAAGTGCCTGCACAGAGGAAATGTCCTCAAGAGAAGATGCAAAAGCTCTGCTCATTATCAGAAACAAGTAAAACTGCTCCAAGCTAATATGGCTGCCTAAAAATAGAAGTGGTGTTAGGGGGAGGGACTGTCTTCTGTGTTCGTTTGCCCTTGATTTTCATGACATTTTGCTGCTCTATATTGTGTGTCTTGTTCAGGGGACTGTGTCCTGGTCACAGTGGAGTAATTCACAAGAATGTGGGCTTGTGTCAAAAAACATCATGAGGAGGACTGAAGAGCTTGTTGCGGTTTAGCAGTGAACTGGCAGAATGCAGTTATTCAGGTTTATTCCCTCATCCTCCTGCTCCTCACAGGTTCACAGCCTGTCCCTTGCTGTGATCTTGAAGCCTCCCCTGAAGGAGGGGGAGGCCTGAAGAAGGGATGTGACTGGCAGTGAGGCTCTGGGGTGGCATGGATCCCTGGTGCTGTGAGGTGGTGGGAGCAGAGGACATCCATCATGTGTGCACCTTGCCAGAGAGGACAGTCATACCTCAGCTGAAGGTTGCAGCATCTACTTTGCAGTTAAGGAAAAAAAAAAGAAAAGAAGAAAAAAATTACTTATGAGACTTAATTACTGAGTTATTGTTATTCAGTATTTAAAGCCCAAGTTTCATAACTGCCTTGTGATATCAGCATTCATGTTCTTTGTCAGTATTATGCAAGCAGCTCACCTTGTGATCATGAAATACTGAAAAGTGCTTTCTAATGCTCACCCTCGTTTCTCAATGAGTCCATAAAACCTCTTCTGCTTTCCATTAATTATGGAACAATGGGACATTTTCCTCTTAAAAAGAGCTGAGCCTTCTTTGTTTTTTCTTCAAGTTCTTGAGCCGGCTGCTCCTCTGAGACCTTTCTGCTCCATATGGCTAGACCAGAGTGGGCATATCCTCTGTCCTTCGCTGCACTGTCTTTTGCCGCTTGGGACAAAGCAGGAGGTTTGTGGACCAATCTTAGGGGCAGAGGTCTTGCTCTACTGAAGTGGTTCCAGCTGGTGCTTGGCTGTTTCTGGCACTGGTGTGGTTGGTGTGATTTGCCTTCAAGGTTAACTGAGGCAGCTGGGAAAGACGGGAACAGGTCCAATGGGATAACTCTATTTCCTTCCCAAAAGAGCTGAAATACTAGCTTGCTTGTTGCTATTCAGTTGTTTTCCAAGTGGGAGTTTCTGTTTAACACCAGAAGAAGCCCTTTCTGGACCCAATCAGGAGCTGTGCTATAAGTGAGACCCTGGGAGTGCAGCCCTGGTCACACCTGTGGGAGCATCTGTGCTGGGTCTGGATTTTCCCTACCTCCACATCCAGATTTTGCAGAAAACTCAGAGTAGACCTCTAGTTTTTCTCCTGATCAGTCCAGTTCTGCCACTCAGTGGCATCCAGAGAAAGGGTGGGACAGGGAGGGTTATCCTGTTCTGTGGGGGTTGCCTGTGGGCTGGCTCTGCCAGAGGTCGTGGGGTCTTCATATTGTTGGGAGAATCTCGAATGATTTCCTTGACTTAAGAGATGCAGAATTTAATCTTTCCTCTGAGCTTTCTCAAGAAAAAGGAAATAGTTGTTTTTTCCCATCCCTGTAGGAGGAAAGGGTTCAAATGTTTTCTCTAAGCACAGATGTGGAGTGTGCTGAGCACACTGGAGAGGATGTGTCCCCAGGCTCCCTGGCCAGTGCTGCTTCTCCACTTCTTCAGACTTTTCCTTACACACACATCTGGAGATCCATAACTCTTTTCACATGCTAATGAGGACTTTATAGATAACATCCCCTGTGAGGAAAGGAGTGCTAGGAGAGTCTCATAGCAGGGGAAATCAAGGTGAGGAGTGGTCAAGCATGTTCCTTAGATTGATTTATAAGCCATGCAGCCCTGGCAGAGCTCAGAGGAGAAGTCAAACCCTTTGGCCTCTCATCCTGTGTTGTAGCCATTAAACTATGCTCTCCAAAGATTAGATAACCTGTGGTTTTAGTGTCTGCAAGTCTTGATGAGCAAATTCCTTTGGATAAATGCTTTTCTTGTATACTTGCCAACACAGAGTGATGTTTGGGACATGAGGGAAGGGAAATGACTTGCAGGCGTCAATTTTCAGGAGATGAATCAGATGAAGAGATAATACCCAACAGGTTAGAGCTGTTGGAATGACTCAGTGGTGAGGATCACATTCTGTGTCTCTGGTTTAGACTCAGTGATATGGGGGACCCAGGGTGCAGCTCTACTGCCAGCAGCTTACCATGAGTTTGGATATTACTGAACAATCTGGATCTCTGGCAATGATGAGCACTGGAGTTTGGGCTTGGGATGGATGCTAAAGGGATTGTAGTAGCACAGTATTTGGCGTTACCCTGAACAAGAAGTCCAGCCTGGCTTTAGATTGCTTTAGATTGCAGTCTGGGGAAGCCAGTAGCTGAGTTGGTTTCCCTGCATCATGAATATTCCTTTTCAACACATCAGGTCTTCAGAGAAGGAAAGTATGGAAAAAGCATCTTGGTCTTGTACTCGTTTGTCTTCCTCGCTGTAGCCTGGGGCTGTAAGATGGACCAGAGCTCAGCTGAGCACACACTGCATTTGGCTTACAGTGAAACTGCAGCATCTCCCCTCCCTTCTGACCAGGAGAGATGGTGATGGGCCAGCTGGGTCTGCAAGGAGGGATGAGGTGATGCTTTCTGGGGATTTAGGGTGGCCTGGCAGAGTTTGTTGTACTGTTTATTTTCCTTTCTGAGGCAGTGTGTTGTTGCTGAAACACGTGGATTTGATTTCTGGTTATGAGCATCATTATCTGCTTCTGTAGCCATTAGCTCTCTGTCTTGCCCATGTGGGAAGATGTAAGTTGCTTCATCCGATAAGGCTTTTCTTATCTGTTCTGCTGTTTGTGTAGAATTGAAATTACTCTAGGAGCTATAAAAAAGAGGATAGAGCCTGGGAGTTGCAGCTGAGAAGTTGTGTTTCTTTTCTGTACACAGATCAACAAAATGTCAATAGAACCTGTGAGTGCCTCCATGCATCAAGCTGAAGCTGAGTTCTTGGTTGTGTATTATGTCTAGAACAAAACATATGTCCTGTGATTTCCTTTCCTTCCTTACATTGTGCAGCATCATCAGAACACCCCATTTGGCCTTTTAAACTCATCAGCCTGCTTGTGAAATATTCAGTAAAGCTTGGGCTGAGTTTGCATCACTGTCAGTGGGTTGCATCTTTCTGGAGTGGCTTTGATCTTGCTTACTCCATGCTGAGTAATTTACACTCCTCTCACATGAGCTATAGCTTCAATGGATGTGCCACCCTCTGAGAGTCTGGCCCTTGCAGGCTTCTCTGTTTCTCCTAATCATAAGCATTTAAATGGTATTAAAGCTGCTTATCCCAGTCTTGTGCTTTTTTAGAGTCATTAACACCTCTGCAAAGAAAGTGTAAAACTCCAGTAAAGTCAGCTGGTGGCACTTTGCAATGGTTTGAATGGTTCTACGGAGAGCAGAGGGCTGGACTTCCTGTGCTGAGGAGGGTCTTTCAGAAAGGGGGTGCTGGTAGTGGTGCAGTGCCTACGGGTGGCCAGCACCCAGGCATGGTGGTGTTCCCCTTCAGCCTGGGGTCAGGGCTCCTTTCCGGGTGTGAGAACAGGCACCTCAAGCTTTTGTTGAGTTCCTCCCCCAGCACGATTCCCTAGAAGCCAGAAACATCCGTCTCTCCATGTTTCTGTTTAAGGGCACATCTCAAATGATGTCAGCAATTTTCTATTCTGTTACCTTTACAAAGAGACGTTGGTGTTCAAGGGTGATCCCACCAGGAAGTCATCCAAAAAAACCCCAAAGCTGGCTTTGTTCTTCACCTCGTATGTGTTCTTGTGCAGCAACTGTGCCACAGTGGTCTGATCTGCCTCGTGGCCATGGAGAAGTCCCACTCTCGCTCTCATTCCTTGGTCTGTGAAGCCAGTTGAGCTCTGCACTAATTAATGGGAAATTGTCATGACTAACGTTTGGCTGGTAGGAAAAACTAATAAGGGTGAATAATAGCACAAGATACATGGAAGTCAACGTTTTTCTCCTTGGAGGCTGTAGATGTAATCCACTTAATATTCTGTGAAACACAAGATTAATATTCTTCGGCATAATACATGTGAGGGCTTTTCTTTTCAGTTTGCTGGCAGAGGCACTGCTGCATTGCTAAAGCTGAGGGCAGGGGATTAGGAGGGGGGGAAGGTTGCTGACCCAACTTCCAGAGGATTCAGAAACAGCGAAATCTGACTAGAGGAGATTAAACTTCTTCCTTGCTGGCAGGACTTTTCTGCAAGAAGTGTGGCTCGCACTGGGATAGCCCCTGTTGAAACCTGGTAGGGTGTCTTTCACCTCTTTGGATGCCTAAATTATTGGGGAATAGATCTGATTTGCTTGGACTGTGTGGTGTGACTCTGCTGGTGGGCTCCCAGTGCAGAGCTGGCTCCTGCAGAGTGTGGAAACCAGCTCCAGCCTTGCACTTGTCCTCCTTCACAACATAGTTTTGCCATGATTTAAACTCATAGTACTGCTAAGCTTCGTAGAGGTTCCTTTAAAATAATAGTAAAGCAAAGCCCCTGTTCTTTCTCTTTCACAGGATGGAAAGAATGCAGTGAGTTGCCAAGCTTAAAGAGGAGTAGATACAGCAGAAATAAATAAATCAAGACCATTTATTTAAAGTTGATTAATCTGACATGTTCATAGTTTTCTAAAATAAAATCTAGCCCCAGAGAGTTTAGCAAATCAAATAACAATAACGGCAATTAATTTAGAAGCAGTTACTAATGTTTCTCATCCCCTTTTCAGATCCCTAAACACATATCATTAATCTCACATCTTATGATTGTGGGCCAAATCCTCGTGGGGACGTGCAGTGTCTCTCTTGGGTTAGAGAAGAGCTGACCCCATTCCTGAGTATGGGGAAGGACTGTGGGCAGGGCTGAGATGAGTGGCTGGTGGATGCTGGCACTTTGTGCCTCCAGGAGGGTTTGGTCTGATTTTTCAGTTGAAATTCCAATTATTATGGGCTTCCTCACCTGCTTTGTTTTGTACTGGCCTTCAGCAGGATGGTCCCTGTAGTTTTACAGGGCTTGCCTAGCTGCTGTATGCATGTTTATATTAACGTTTCCAGCCTGCTCGTGTGAACTAATAAAAATCCTGGAGCTCTGCAAAGAGTTAGATAATGTCACAGGTGGTTCCAGGGACCAGAGCTAGCAGAGAGCTCCCAAGGCAGGGAGGTGTCACAGAGCTGTGATTTGACAGGGAGCACAGCTGATCCTGTGAAGCAAAATGTGGTGGTTGGATTTACAGGACATCGAGATGACTTGCAAAGTAAAACATACACATCTTCCTGGGATGTCTGGGAGAAAGGTCCCTCCACTTTGTCTTTCCAAAGTGCTGCTCTAATGCATATATTAAATGAACTAATAAACTAAATAATCTGTGCGTCCCCACCGAGTTTGGTAATTCAGGGCATTGGGGTTTGAAATGAAAAACATATCCCTGAATTTCTGAGAGTGTTTCACAATGTAGGAAGCCACCAAGAAATACAGAAGACTTGCTGTGGGAAATACTTTACACCCTGGCAAAAAAATTCTTGCAAATCACTTCAGCAACTGTGGATCAACCCTGACTTTTAGGCTGTTTTTTTGGCATGCATTAGGCAGGAGCTTGCTTTTTGCTGTGGGACCTTGTTTTCCACCCAGTGTGAGTGTCTGTCATAACCAACCTTTCAGACTTCCTGCTGGATCTGGCATTGCTGGAGACAGCCTGTGAAATGTAGGAAAAAAGGTGAGAAGCCTTCCTTTCCCCTTCCTCACAGCTTGTTAACTCTTGGATGAGACACGTATTTCTAGACTGAAACATGCAAACTAACATATATTTGATATTATTTTAAAAAATTTTGCTGTTTTGTCAAGACAGTTCAATGTAAAAGTGAGTTTATAGTACACAGTTTTGGCAGCTTGTTGGTATAGTTGTGGGGTTTGGGGTTTTTTTCAGTCTGTCCTGCAGAGTTCTGCTCAATAATTCGAAGTGATTTGTTCCCTGTATTGTCCTTTCTTGAAGCTACTGCCACTGGAGAGTTACCTGCCTTCTTGCTAACCAGCCCTTGTAGAGCCAAGTGTGAGGAGCTGATGACAAGTGACAGGCTGTGGGTAAACTCTTTGAAAAGCATGAAACCAGCAGCTAACTCCATCTCCAGATGATCTGTGAAAACTGGGCTGATGTGAGAAACTCTTGACTGAATCCAGCAGGGAGGTGGTGTTTCTCCAGTGTATATAGGGACAAGAAAATATTGAAAAGTAATGGCACATCTTTAATCTGGGATGCAGGGATTTCTGGAATGCATGCCTTCATGCCTGGCTGTGTGTTGCTTGTTGCACAGATCTCTGCTGTTGAAGGCTGTAGTCTATGGGTTGTTGATACTACAACCCTTTCATCCCTGACAACTTTTCTGGTCAGCTCAGCCCACAACCATAATTGAAAAATAGACATAGAGGTACGAAACCATCCTAGTTTAAAAAAGCAAAAGGTTTTAAGATTGCTTTTCTTTTCTTGCTCCAAAATGCTTGTGGGAGTGAGATGTTCTCCTGTTTTAAAGCATCCCTTTTGGCCACAACTCTCACTGCAAGGAGGGAGCAGGGCTGTCATTTCATGATAGAGGTGATCCCATATGGTGACCCCAGCAGCCTCCTGTGAGGGCTGCAGAAGCTGGAGTGTCCAGCAGTGCCTCAGGAAGGTGCAGACTGGGTTCTGTCACCCCTGCAGACACACTCGCACGAAGCCACAAGTGTGACCTGCTGTGGAGAGTGAATGTTCACCTGCATGTGAGAGGGTGCTCCCTGCTCTTGGCATGGGCTTGGCAGCAGCCCTGCTTTATGCAGTGTGTCTCCAGGAGTGGGATGTTAAGAGGCTGTCATTCCCAAAACAGCTGCCTTGCTAAGTAATTAAACCAACTCCTCCAAGACCCCATAAACCTTTGACAGCGTTTAGTGGTAGGTAACGATTTCAGCTTGACGCAATCATTTGCTGGCTAAGCTTGAAACTCTCTGTTTCTCGGAGGGATGAGATCTACACATTTAGGAATAATATCTTATTGGTCTGAAACTACACGAGTGACTTCCAGTGAGGAGAGCGTCCAGCTGCTGTGCTCTAATTGATGTCTGCCTCCAAAGAAGTGTGGTACAATACTGGTAGTGACTTTAGATCTTCTGGGGACTATAGATATGATTTATAATTGGCACTGCAGCTTTTTAGAGACACTGAGCTTAGCCAAGCCTTTTATATATTGCCCCGTTGAAGTTGTGTGCTTGAATTAGGCATATGTTGAAGGGGTTGATGGCGCTGAGGCTGCTTTCATGTAGCAAGGCATTGAAAGCCTTGGGGTTCACTTGGCAGTTGTGCTTTTGCTGATGCTTCTGGTCTGATTGGCTTCTGGCTGTTCTAAATGAACAGTCTTCTGTGAACTGGAAGGTGGGCTTGTCATACAGTGGCAAACAATTCACGGAGTCTGTCCTGGTGATCTGTGTAATGTGCTGTAGAGCTTTGAAAGGGTGAGAGGACTGGCTGCTTTGGAGGGAAACTAACTTCAAATGAAGAATAAGTACAATTGTGTTGTCTTGAGGGTTACTGAATATCTCAGCATTTTCTTACTGTGCTGAGACTCATGGAGGCCACATGTTCATCTTCATTAGCCTCAAGTCAAAACTAGCTGCCTTTTGCTTGAATGCCATCAGGACAGATGGACTCACCATGTTGCTAGCAATGCTTTTGAAGGAGTGGGGCGGAGGCTTGGACCCTTCTTGTTTTGATTGATGTAAATGTGTAGCTTGTGGGTGGCTTTTTCTTGGACTGGACTGCTCTGACATGCAACGTTGGAGGAAGGTTAATTTTAGATGTGTCATCGTTGTCCTCTCCTGGTGTCACTGCTGCATCTTGGGCTGTGGGACCCACCATTTGCAGTGCTACAGCTGCATCATTTTGGTTGGGAAAAACCATTTTTTTCCAGGTCACTGCATGTGTTCCTTACAGGCTTAGAGCTCCCACGTTTCATATTTGTGGAGAGGGTACAGAATGGCTGCTTTTTCTTTTGACATGCTAGAAATGAGAAACTAGGTCAGAAGAACTCTAATTTTGTGTGTGCAAGTGTGAGTCTGTGAGCAGGAAATCTGGAATAGTCAGTTTATTGTAGCTTCAGTGGCTTGGCCTCCACAGGGCCAAGTGGGAATGAGCTGTGTATGTGCATAGGGGATTTTGTATTTTTCTTCCCTTAGCACTGGTGTTGGCTATTCCTTTGCTGGCTGGGGGCTACAAATCCACACTTACATCCTAACTTGAACAGGTAATAGTTGAAGAAGTAATACAGTTTTATTGACTGAAAAGCCCAATGTGGTGATTAGTTCTTATTTAATTTTGCTGCTGCCAGCTATTGGCAGGTCTTAACTTTCTGGAAAAGAAAGAGACGCTCACATGGTGACTGGAGCTTTATTGCAGTGAGAAGCTGTGGAGGAGAGTGTTGGAAACCTGGGAAAGTGGATTTATGATTGAGCAAGTGGTAATGGACAGAGCACAGCTGTGGCTCTCAGTAGGGCCTGCCTGGAAGAGCATCTCCTGGTAAGAATGCTGCAGAGGAGTGGTTCAAATAGATTTGTAAACAGGCTTCTCAGCTGTCCAGGTGGGACGTTTTTCTTCTGCTAATAACTTAGCCTTGAGAGCAGTTTTTCTTAATGCTGTGTAGTAATGCTGTTTCTAGACTAACATCTTTTAAGTTACAGAGCTGGGTATTTGGGGGTGAGGGAGGACAAACTGCTTCTTCAAAATGAAAACAAAGCCCTCGGGGAGTTCATTATTACTCTTCCAAGTAGAGCAGCTTGTATTGCTTGAGTAGGCAGGAGGTGCAGTGGTAGATGCCATTGATGATAGCTTGTTTTGTGAGTCTCTGGATGGGTGGGCGAAGGAGGGGAGGGTACCAAAGCTAGCAGGAGAAGGCGTGAGATTAAGCAATCCCTGTGAGGGCTGAGTAGCATCCAGTAGTCCAGCATGGTTCTGCTTCATTGCTTGGCTTTTATCTCAAAAATACCTGTGCAGCCTTTTGAGGTTTTTTGCACTGCTTTAATTAATGGGCAGGCTTAGTTTCAGTCACACATCTGTGTGATTGAAACTTGAAAAAGTCGTGTCCCCAACCTCTCTTTTAGAAAGTTCACAGTAATTCAATCAGTATTTGGTTGCCTTGGCCAATGCCTTTCTGCTTTGTTTGCTGCTGTCTGCAGCTATATTAACAATCCTCTCCTGGCTTGTGTAGTCCATCTTCATATTACTCACAGGGCTGTTAACTAGAAGCGCCTTGGAGATGGAGACAGCCAGCTGATTACTAAAAAGCAGCTGTGTCTTCAAGTGCTCTTCAAACCCCTCTATTTTTCTCTGAACTACGTGTCATTTGGGGTAACTTCCCCAAGGTGATCCAGTACAAGTGCTTCAATTCCTGCTGTAGAAGCCAGTGGAGAAAGTGTTGCAAAATGAGTGAAGTGATGTGCCTTCAGAAGGAATAGCAGGGGACTTTGTAGAGCTTGAGGTTACTCGGGTCCTGATGCCTTGGAGATTTATGGCTGTCTGCAGAGCTTCTAGAACTTCTTGCTAACGTGAGAGGTGGCTTCATGGAGTATGGTCCAGCCCGAGCATTTGGCCTTGGGGAAATGAAATCTGGGCAGGTGTATAGTGTGAGAGCTGAAGGCTGCCTCCTTGTACTTGTTCCTTGCAGTGATGCTTTGCATAATCAGAAATGTTACCCTGATGACAGTTTTGCCTATTGAACTCTACTGCTGAAAGGCTTTTCTGTTTCTCCTGCATTCCTTGCAAAACCTTTCTCACATTCTGGATCAATGATCTTCAACTTCTGGTTGGAGCTTGGTGGGGTTGGAAGACTCAACTTTCTCCAGGCAGTTGACACCTCAAGACAGCCACTTGGGTTGAGAGTGCTGCCATGCCAAGCTGTGTGATGCCAGGTGGGATTTTGGCTCTCCTGGGCTGTCTGGGTGCCATGGCATTGCCATTAGTTTACAAGAGCCAACTTCTTGTGAAGAATGACCCTGTGGTGCTTCCCAGTGCCAAAATTTCTCCTTGCAACTGCCAGGACTCGTCTAGGCAGAGGCACCTGCACATAGACAGAGCTCCCTGGGTCTCGTGTTGAGGGTGATGAGTAAATGGCCTTTGTAAGCCCTTGGTTTTTCTGGGAGCTCTTGTTGAGGCTGTTTCATTATGGAGATGTAAGGCAGAGGCTCATAATATCCTGATGCTTGGGAGCTTTAGTTGCACAGGCTTTATATCTTGGTGGAGATTAAAAAAACTCTTCTGATGCCACGGAGCTGCTTTAGCTGATTCGTGCCTGGGGACACTCCTCTGTTACTGACCCGTAACTGCGCTGCCTCCAGTTACACAGTGTGTTTTCCTTCTCTAGGGTTGTAACATTTGCTTAATGACTGGATAGCTCCATGATTTTTGGCTGGAAGTTGTCATTAGCTGCTACAATTGGGGGACTGAGTGCACAATGATTACAGAGGCTCCAATCTCTGATTTCCCCTCGTGCGCATCCACAGCAATCGTGGTTTAATTGGTGTGCCCCTGGGTTCTCCTCTCCTGAGCATCTTTCCACTGTCTCCTCATGTAACCCTTCCTGTTACATCCTTTTTGTAGGAGGCTAGAAGGGAGGAAAATGAGTCTCCTTCAAGGAAAACAAGCAGATTTGGTGTACAGGCTGTATGTAAATATTTCCTGTGTTTATGGACACCTGCCTGGCCATATTTAAAGATGGCTAACTTGTGTTCTGCTCACTCAGCAGTCACCGTAGCCAGCACTAAGACACACCTGCAGCCCTTGGCCTGTAGGTGATTTAGCCCTGGGTGTGGAGATTGCTCTCTGAATAGTCTCCTCAAGCAAAGTGTTGGCTCTTTTGTGCCTTGGACTTGTTGAGACATCATGGTGTAGGCAAGGACATCTTTCAGCTTTAGTTCTGTGGGGGAGTCTGGGTTAGGCAGAAGGGAGCAGTTTTACCCAGGAACCCACGAGCCCCACTGTGTGCTCCATGCTGATAAGTCTTCAAAAGGGAGGCATGTTCTGTTACTGAAATTTGAATACATCCTGCTTTATCATCCACACACAGAAGTCCCTTTTCTGATAATGCACCAGTTTCAAAAGTGCTTATTGAAATAAAGTGGACTTCTTTTTTTTCTTTACCCATGATACTGCTGGAAAGGGGGATGTCTCTGTGTTTTTATGTGTCTCAGACTGGTTTTAGCCACTGAAACTTTAGTACCACTGATTTTCCTGAGAGATTAGTAGAAACATAACGATTTCCCACTTGAATTTGAGCCTGTACTGGCTGTAGCTGTGGCAGCATGATCATATCCTGGCACAAGAGAGCTCAGGTCCCAACCCATCTCTGCCTGGAGGGACGCTGGGTCTGCACAACCCTTGCCACAGGTGCTACTCTGTGAAACATTTCCCATCCCATGAGCAGATGAAAAGTCCTGTTGAGTGTTTTGTTGCTTTATGGAGACCATACTTTATGGAGAGCCTGAGCTTGCTCCTGTGTCTTCTGGCACAAGTTCTGAGTAGCAGTAGCGGGGAGGAGGGCAGGACCCTACCTTAGTTTAAGGGCTCTTCTTGGCTAAGTCCTGGTGCTACTACAGCTGTACAAATCCTTTTCTAGTTCGAGTGAAGCTAACCTAGGGCTGAAAATTATTTGTGGGTTTGCCTAAACTAACAGCTCACCCCATTTTTTCCTTTTATTTGTGGGCTTGTTATTCCATGCAGATGTTTTCAGTTAGATACAACTCTTGTGAAGGCATTTTGGGGTGTGGGAAGAGGGGACTGCTGCAGGCTTATCATCTGTGTGTCCCTCCTGGATCAAGGAGGGGGCATCTGCAGAAGGTGGTAGGTGCCGGGCTGGAAGCAGCTGTGTGGGATGAGCTTTGCAGCCACCCCCAGCCAAGTGCAGCCCAGCGCTGCTGTGAGCCTTGATCTGCAGCACAGGCTATATTTGGTCTGAGATTATTCCCTGCTTGGCCTGGATTGGTCCTGGTTGGGGCTCTGCAGGGTGGATTTCTTTTTCCCCTAGCTAACATCACCCATGCTGTGTGCCTCTTTATTTTTCTCCCTCGCTGCCCACTCAAGCCTGCCCGAGCTGCTGTCGCTGCTCTCTGGTACCCTTGTGAAGCATCTCAGCAGGGGCTTTGTGGGATGTGCAGGATGTGCCCCTGGTACCAGGGACAGCCTATTCCCCAGCAGCCATTAAGATGCAAATCTCTTTTCTGTCTATGAATCAGTCCAGGGGAGGCCAGTGGGAAGCAGTTTTTTTTTCCTTGCCTGCCCGATCCTTTGCTGTGTATTTTCTGGAAAGGCCATTAATAGCATGTTATTCCTGGGTCCTAATGGTGGCTCTTGGGGAGAAGCTTTTACCTTTGACTGCCTGCTGCATGGGAAGAAGGCAGGCTGAGGAGGGCAGCGTGGTAGGGAGGAGATATCAGCCCCCTCTGCTCCCTGACATTGCTGGTGCTCCCAGAGTGTTGGCTGTGCTGAGGTGGCAGCAGTCAGGGGAGCAGTGTCACTCCTGGCTGTGCTGAGAGATGCCCAGTTACCTTGGCAATGCTTCTGGAAAAATGCAGGGAGAAACAGGATGGAGAGGGGACATGGCAACAGAGAAAATGCCTGGCTGGTTGGGAGCTGGAGTGGAAGATGTGGGTGATGGGAGTGATGGGGGAAAGCCCTCCTGGCACCGAGCTGCCCCTGGCTGGCACAAAGCTGCCCTGGGCACAGTGGCAGCAGAAGCAGATGTGGGGCAGGCAGGTCTACAAACAAGTGATGGATGGACTCAGGCAAACCTGTTGGAGCCACAAGTGTGACGTTTGCACACATTAGAGCAGTGAGCCTGGGATGGTGGGATAGGGTGCTCTTTCGTTTGGGGATTTGTGGAAAGAGATTGGAAAACATATTGCAAAAAGGAGTTCTTTTTATCAGAAATGGCCAGCTGCATCCCTGGGTGTTTCTCCAAACCTCCTAAGCATATGCCCTAGGCATGGCTTTCTTCTGCCTTAATCTCCTAGTGAATATTCAAAAATAGATATACTTGTAGCAGTGGAAAAGCCTCTTTCTGAGTTGTTTCAGCACTGCAGAGAACAACCCTTAGGAAAGAAACTCAAAAAATAAACAGCAGCTGCTGCCATGTTTCCCCCTCCCCCGCCTCCTCACCCAGTGTGGAAACCCGGTGAGTTGGTTCCCTTTCCCATCCATTCCTGGCATTCCCCTGCCTGGTACCAAGGCAGCAAAACCCACAGGCTATGCACACCCATCTGAGATGCTGCATGCTGGAAACCTGTTGTGCTGCAGCTTCACCTGTGTCTGCCCCAAGTGTCCAGAGGAAGGTGTGTTTGCACCAGGACAGATGTGTCCTCGGTGGTCTCCAAGCCTCCTCCAGCACAGCTTCCCTGCCCTTTGCTGCAGATTGTCCCACTGAAGGCTGAATGGGGTGCCCACCCTGGAGTACCCCAGGGCTTCCTGGGCAGCCTGAGGAAGCTGCTCATATATGATGGAGGAACAGGCAGAAGCAGGATGTGGCATTTCTGAATGATCAGAGGGGTTGCTGTCACCCTGTCACGGAGCTGTGCCAAACCCCGGCAGCTCCACGGCAGCACGTGTTCCTGGCTGGGTGGAAAGTCACATCAGAACTCAGATTAATTCACTTTTGTGGCATTATTACTGGATTCAACCTTGCTTCTCAGCTGCTCACAAAGATCCAGTGTTTGACTTTTGGACCCAGAAGCATCTTGAGTTCATGCGGCTTTGTAATGAATTAAACCTCTGTGTCCGTAACGGGGTGGTGGGTGTCCATCTCCTCTCTCCCTGGGAGTGCTGCTGGCTGATCCTCCTTGGCCTGTTGGAGCTGGTAACTGACCTGTCTGCATCCCCTTGGATTGCAGCTGGGCTTGCTGGGATGCCAGGACATCCAACAGCTCAAGTGACTCAAACCCCAGCAGGGAGGATGAGGATAAGTGGTGGTGTGGGAAGCAAGTCACTCCTTGGCTGGGTGGGCTCAGGGACACACAGACCCCAGGGATGTCAGGATGTCTCCACATCCGCCGTCTTCCAAGGGGATTGTGCTCTCCAGAATTGGAGTGATGAGTACAGGAAAAGGAGGAGGAGCAGGAGAGTGTAAATAAAGCTTCTGGAAGGGGAAAACCCACTGAGAGGAGAAAATAGCAACACTGGTTATTCTTCCTTTCTTTCTTTCTTTCCCCACCCTCCCTCGTGCCTCACTGCTTGTATCATCTTTGGACTGTGCTGGTGGGTGCACGTGTGTGACTGCACCTCCCCTGGCTGGGGACATGCCAAGTGGAGGGGGATCTGGGGACAGGGTTTGGGGTTTTGTTGCCACCTTCACAAGGTATTGTGTCCTCATATAGCATTGCCCTATATTTGCTCGTCTCAGTTGACAAGCCAGGATGTCAACAGCCAGGATGAACCAAACCAGAAATGGCCTTTAGACCAAGTAGCACTAGTGCTGCTGACCTCAGAGATAGACCTGGAAAGCCCTGCTTTGAGGCCCAGAATGACATCCTGTCGGTTAGCTTGTTTTATTCCAAAGCAGATGCATGAGAAAATCTAAGTTTTAATGGCGAATGTTTGCTGTTGTATTTGAAGCGTACACTGAGTGTTCATACATCGAGCAGATGACAGTCAAACAGGTGGATGCTCCCTCACAGGCACCTGCCTGGCATCTCCCAGCCCAGGTGCTGGAGGTGGGCAGCCCTGGGCAGGTCTGTGCTGCCCAGAGTGCTGGGGGTGCCCACACAGCGCCATCACTGCGACAGTGCCACGCTTCTGCTCATTGTCCCTGTAATTCCCATCCCTGGTCTGCCTGAAAACCTTAAACCCCTCAAATCCCTTGTCAGACAAATGTTGATCTTCACTGAATGTTTATTTTTTCAGAAGTCTATAAATACTGTTTATTAAATATTTTTTTTCTTTTCTCCTAGGATCCTGCAGGAATCTTTGAATTGGTGGAGCTCGTTGGCAATGGTACCTACGGGCAGGTCTATAAGGTAAGAGTTCCAGCTGAAGTGATCCTGTTTGCCTTGGCTGTGTGTTGAGCATGGAGCATCCCAGCACATCACCCTGACTAGGCTTTGACCATTCCAGACCTGACAAGAAGCCCTGCTGAACTCTGGCCTTTTGGTCTTGTATGCAAGTACTGTGTAGCACACAGAGCTCTTATAATAAGCAATTCACATTAGTTCTGAAACTGTCACAAGAAAATGCATTGCTTTTTTTTCCCCCCTTTCCCCCCAGTTGCTTTTTATTGATTAGATGATGAGGAGGGAGTGAAAAGTCTGTGCTTTAATAGCTAAATCTCGATCTCTTCTAAGAGCTGAGTTTACGGCTGCAATAGGCTGCCAAATGAGTTTGCTACAGTCTAGTGCTCTGCTTGCACGTGGGCTGGCTGCCGTCCTTTCCACTGGCAGAAACCTGCTACAGGATTAAAAACACTATTAAAATGTTTTTATTGAAGTGCCTGTTACAGGCAGTAGGATTGCTTTAAGTTTTTCTAAACATCTAGAAGCAGCAATCCAGATGAGAATAGTGAAGGGATTGTGGAGAGCAGGATTTTAAAAGCATGAACTTCTTTACAAGAATATTTAAAATGCCCACCTCTACTATATTATATCACCTGTCCCAAACACATCTTAGCTTGGGGGATTTCCAGATTTTGTCGTCTTGGTGGGGTCTTTTTATTGATGATTCCTGTGCATTTGGGGTGGGATTGAATTATTTCAAAGTCTGGGGTTTCTGTGCTTATGTATGGTGGCGAGATGTTTCTTGTCATGGTTGCATGAGGAATTTGCCAACTGTTTTGGTTCTGTTGGGAGTCAGTACCTCCCCTGGGCCTCATTCTCCAAGAAACTCCTGTACGTGTGGGCACAAGTGCTGTATACACATGTACTCATGCGTGTGTGGGCACACAGGGATCCTGTTTACCCGTCATGCCCATGTTTCATTTTGACTGTAGAAAAGAACACACTCATGTGCTCCTGCTCTGTGGCTTTGGAGACGCAGCTCTTGCCTGTCGTGCTCTAAAAGACAGCAAGCTGCCCCTGCTGAAGAGAATGGTGTTTAAAGAACCAATGTTCCCCATCCTCCTGCTGCTGTGGACTAATCCTGTCAGTAGAAGGATCAAGGGATTGAAGTGAACTGAAGATGAACTGGAACTTCTGGAGTTTTAAATGTGTGAATTTTTGAACTGGAATAGATTTTAAAAAAAACCCAAAAACAAAGGAAAAACTGCCCCACCCCAAAGCTGTTTTTATCAAGGTTATATTCCAGGGAGCCTTCCCCTCTGGTATTCATTGTTTTCCCACCATGTGCTCCCTGCCACGGGAGCTCCCTTCTGAACTGTTTTTCTTCTCAGCTGCTAAAATAACGGTGGAAGGTGACCTAATTTTAACTGGTTCATATTTCTAACAATCCGTGGAAACTATGTGCCTGTAATGGCCTTTTCAAAGCATCATGTTTTTGTGGAGAGCAGAAAAGGGAAATAAGCTGGTGCTGCTGGTTGTGTGGCTCAGCTGATCGGATTTCCTCTTGCTGGGTTCGATTCTTTCCGTGAGTCTGTGTGTTACCTCAAAGGAGATAAAAACCACCCAGAAATGTCCCGAGTGTAGGCTGAACGTTTCTGTGTTCCTTTTCCCCATGTTGTACAAGGGGAAAATCCTCCTCCTAACTGTTTTTAACTTGCTGGAGTAACCGGATTGTCCTCAGTGTGATTCACGTGGTGCCGGTGCCAGACGGGATGGTGCCGGGGGCGGAGGGGAGAACGTTGCTGTCCAAACCAAATTAGTAAGTATTGAGGTATGAGCTTAGGCTAAGCTTGACTTCACAGCTCTCTTAAACTGAAGTCCGAGAGTAGCACACACTCTATAAACAAAAGGAGACTTTGATATAAAACATACATAACTGTTTATGGTGTCCCACCCTAAAACCCAGCACGGAAATAAGATCTCTGCGATTCTTTTTCTCCAGATACCACCGCTGTATTTATCTCTTGCAGCAAAACAAATGGATCAACTTTCAAGACACACAGACCTTCTGGCTCCATTCTAAATCAGCCCTTAGAAGTGATCCATACCTAGGAGCAGTGTCCTCTGTAATTAGATGGTTGTTCCACTGCCATTTCCAAATCCCTCTCAGGCAGGGCTGGACTGCTTACAGAATCATTTAGTTTGGAAAAGGTCTTTAACACTGAGTCCAGACAGTAACCCAGCAATGCCAAGCCCACCCCTCAACCATGTACCTAAGTGCCACATCTGTTAAATCCCTGTAGGGGTGGTGACCCACCCCCCTGTGCTGTGTTACCTGAGGTGCACCACTGCTGCCCTCCTAGAGGCTGTGTGTGCCTCTGGTTGTGTTTTTAGGTTCTGGTGCTGGGTGCCAGCCCAAGCTCTGCATGTCCAACCCCTGTGCTCTCAGCTAGGAGCAGTCACCTGGTGAGCATCACCTCCCCTTCTCATGGCTGGTCCCTCTCTGAAGCAAGAAAAGCAACTTTCCTGTTGGGAAGAGGCAGAAGTGAGATGTTTGTACCAGGCAGGGGATAACATTTTATGTCTGTGTGCTGCAAGACTGCCAGAACAGGACTGCAGTCCTGATGTTTCCCCTAGAAAATCTGATATAGCAGCCAGGTCTAACACTGCTGCATGGCCACGTTTGTGCTGGAGACTACAGGTGTCCTGGTGGTAGCCAGCTGGCCTGCCCAGGACCTGGGGGAAAAATGTGCAAGGTGCAAACTTCCCACTGATCCCATGGGATAAAGGGCATGGTTATGTTGTTCTGACAGCTGAACGATCTCACAGCCCAGCAGGATGGGGAGCCTGAGGAGTGTTACAGGAGCCCTCAGAGAGCAGGGATTCATGGAGCCAGCCCCTGCCACACCATGTGCCTTTCTCCTTGCTCAGAGGAGGAGAGCCATGTTGGCCAAGCCTGGCGCACCTTGAGAGCTCCCAGAAGGAGGGCACCCACTGCCAGGTGTGTGCACCGGGATGCAGCTGCTACTTTGATCCTGCTTTCTGGGCCATGGTTTGAAGATCCCTTTCAGGTGGTTCACAGTGCTTCTGTGAATCAAAGCCTTGTTCTGTGAGCCTTGTGCTCAAGGCATGGCAACTGATTTGGTTTGACCTCTGTGTTTTCACGTAAAAGTCTTTCTTTGCTCAGGACAGCAGGTTAAAATATCCCTTTGGTTCTTCCCAGCTCTGGCCATACCCCAGTGACACCTGGGCACTGCAGGAGCCCTCGGCAGCGACCTACTCTGCTCTCACTTCTCTAACCCCAACCACAAGCTCTTTGCTTTGGAAAAATGCAGAGAGAAATAACATTCCTTGTTCGCTGCTTAACAATCTCTTGTGAATAGCTCGATTTTTATTTTAATGAGGGACCACACTGGTGATGATTTATCTAATTGAATCAGAAGCTTTTCTTTATTTTCTAATAATCCTGCATCTTATGTTACAGATTGTAAACTGGTTTTGCAGAAAGACTGAGAACTTGCTAGCTTCTGTGCCAGACATTGTGGTAGTAGTGAATTTTTGTGTCCTTGGATTTTATTTTTGTTATAGGTGTTTAAGGAATGACTATGAGGAATACAATGAGTTGGACTTGGGGAATTGAACCTTTGCCTCACTGGTTTATAGCTGATGGCTGAAAGCAAAACTCTAAACACAAAACTCAATAAAACCCTTCAGAGCATTATCTAAATTGTGAGGAAATCCTGCTTTTATGTCCCAGAACATTACTATTACTGTTTATTTCTACTCTGCATGAGAGCAAACAAATACTCCTTAAAATACCGTGTGTGCTAAGATTGCCTGGATAGATCAGGGCCACAACCGGTGGTGTGTCCAGCACCAATAAATACATGGGTTCAAAGTCAAAGGACACTGGGTTACTCAGAAATACCTGTCCAATAGATGGTTGCAAAGCTTGGGGAGCCATGTGGTGGGCTACTTACTGTGCACTGAGTAAGTGGAAAACCAGAGCAATCCCCCAGTGTTCTTATGGGCTTAGCTATGGCCATTCAGACAGTGGCCCATGGATGGTGTCAGCCAAGAGGGATTTTGATGCCTTTGCAGTAGTGAGAAAAAAAATCAGGAAGTAGATCAGATGGTAACCTTTGTACCTCTCATCTTGTGTATTTTACAACATTGAAGTAAATGATGTTGAGATTACATACTCACGTGTTTCTTGCCAACTGTACCAGGAGGACAGTGGTCATTAATGCCAAATACTGCTTTGCCTTGTGCCCTGGGGATGTGGGTCTCCATTTACAGCTTCAGCACGGTTTTATTTCACAGGGAACAAGATAGAGTTTGTGGGCACCTCTGTAACTGCACAATAACTATTGATTGTTTAATTATCTGGTAAATGCCATATAATCACCAAGCTATTACGCAGCAATAGTCGGTGCTCTAGTTTAGAGTGTGTGGGATCCACGTGCCGCCAGTGTCAGCTGTGGCCCTCCAAGGAGCTCCTTTACCATCACCACGTGATGGGGCAGGGCAAGGGAATCACCCCTAGGAGCCACCCAGGGCAGTGGAGCACTCTCAGGCTGTCCATGTCCTCTGCCAGCCCAAGTGAGGCAGCTGTTTGAAAAAACCGTGGTTTTTGTAATTGCTCTTTGTTGTACTCTGTGTGTGTGTGTCTGTCTGGGGTACAATACACAGGGGGAAAGGTTGAGGAAATGCATCCCAAGGTCTTTCGTGAGGATGTATTTTTTTCCAGCTGGTATTTGCCGGAAGCCAGGGCTGATCCACCTGGAGGCAAACGCCCAGATTTGACCCAGTAGATGGAGATGTTGAGGTATGTGGGTATGAGAAAGTGAATAAAATATTTGAAATCCAAGGTCACCTGTTGCTGGAGAGCTGGGAGCAGCAGGGGTGCTGGGGCGGTTTGGTCCCTGAGACTGTGGGAATGTCCCAGGCACAAGCCTGTGTTTGATAATGTTGTCCTGGACTTTACATAGATGCCAGAGGAGGAGGGTAATGTGTCCCGCGCTCCTGGGTGCTGTTCGTGCACTCCATGCACAGTGGCATCTTTCCTCCTGGCATCCCCAGGCATTCCACCAGTGCAGGTTGGTGGGGTAGCAGGTAAACATCTTTAAAAAGGGCTTTTAGAAGACTCCTTTTTCCTTTAACTTATTTTTGAGGGTGGATATGAGAAAATGGAGGTGGGTCTCTGCTGTGTTCAGCCTGCCTGACATCTGTCTCAGTCTGGCTGCTGCTGATCAAGTGCTGGGCCCTTGCATCAGCCCTGGTGAGAACAGAAACTCTCCAGGTTCCTGGGTCATTATCAGGAGTTCAGATAATTAGCCTGAGTCAAGAATGACAGTAATTGTCTTTAATCATCAGTTGGTTTATTGTCTCCCTTTCTGAAAGGCTGATGGTCAATAGCTCGATAATTAATCACTGTTGCTTTATCTGTGTGGAAGAAGCTACCATGCCGCACACAATTAATATTTCCTGGGGATTGTTGCTGTAAAGAATTAACTGTAGTTTATATACACAGCTTTTACAGCTGCAGACTGACTGCTGTGCCTTACTTGAGAGGCCAGACTGAATGTGTGCACACCGGTGCCTGCAGACCACCCTTGTCCCAGCGCCTGGCCTGCGGTGCTGGGTGCTGCTGCTGAGCACACCGAGGGCACCTGGTGCCCCCATCCCCAGGCTGCTGAAGGAATTCAGAGCCCCATCATGCTGCAGTCTAAACAAGCAGCTCCAACCCTAGACAGCCAGCTATTGCATTTGAAGGTGCACTGTGAGCATTTCTCTTTTCCCACCTTCTTGTTTCTCAGATGAACTGTGATGGTGTGAAGTTGGGTGTGACTTGAGCCGCGTTGGTGGTTCTGGTGTTGTATCCTCAGCTTTGGGTCCTTTTTTGTGTTTTCAAGCTCTTCAGAGGTTACTTTTGCTGCAGGGCGCAGGGCAGGCTGAGTGTAACCACACGTGTGTGAATGTGTGTAGCCATCCTTCCTCATGCTCTCATGGTCACTGCACATGAGGGGTTGGTCCCTCTGGTTTGGGAAGCTCCCTGGCTTTCCCCATGGTTTAGTGCTGCACTGAGAGCCTGCTCCAGGGACTGAGGCAGGGGAGCACTTTGTGTGTGCCCACCCTGCCCTGTCCTAGGCTCTTCCTTCCACGGAGATGGTTTTGGGGTTGGCTGGACCACTCACATCCACATCCAGACACAGACCCTTGTGGGCGGGCACCGGCCACACGTCACCTTCAAGGTCAGGGATGGTCTGTGTGGGTGTGAATGGATTTACAAGACTTACAAGCTGCTTTATAATCCTTCTGTATTACAAGCACAGTATTAAATATTAAGCCATTGTTTCCGCTGGGATGGCTCCGTGTGCTGGAAGAGAGGATGGTGGTGCTGCCGTGTGGGGATGCTCACCAGGGCTGGGGTCTCCACTGCTTCCACAGGCACCAGCTTGCAGGTGGTGCTGGGCTTTTATGAGCTCTTACTGGGTGACAGGAAGGGGCTGGGCTGGAGTACTGGTGTGTGTGATAACTCCTGTAGCCTTATCAGAAGGAAAACGGGTGATCTCAATTTTTTCAGCTTCCCCACAGTGTTATAGTAGCTCTGGAGGAGAAGGTCCTTTCCATGCTGACTCAAATGGAGTGTGTGTGTTTCTGAAACACAGATTTGTTTTTGCCATGCAGGCAAGGAAGTCTGAACTGAAAAATGCTTAAAGTGATGCTTCATTCTTACAGAAAAAAAAAAAAAAAGGCAAAAGCTTTGTTACCAGAGCAACTGGTACATCTTGTGCTGCTTCATTTCTCTGAAACACAGAGCGAGCCCTCAGCCCTCCCTCCCCCCACAAGAAACCAGCCCCCACACACCTACGCACCAATATGTCACATTAGCTTCGCTGCTTTCTGAATAATGGAAGGGAAAGGTGCTTTTTCAGTCCCAGAGAATGCAGGTTATAAAAGGTGATTTAAAATGTTTCTGCATTGCTCCCTTTAAATCTCTGTTCCCTTTCCCTCCCTGCAGAGTTTGTGAAGGGAAAGGGCAGGGTGAAGGTCAGGAGCAGACTGATGCATCTGTGGAGTGACATTTGTCCAGTCTCTCTTGTATTGCTGGATGCTCTGATTCTGTAAATACTGCACAGTTTTGCAGGACAAAGGAAATAACTGCGATGTCTTAGGGTTAAAAAAGCTGCTTTTAAAGATGCCAAGTGCAGTCAGTGGTGCTGCAAAGCATGGGGAACGTGTTTGTGTGGGTGCCAGGCATGGATAGGGACAGAGGGAGAGCCCTCTCCTTGACTTGTGGGCATTAGAAGGTGCACAGTGCAAGCAGCTGCTTTGCAGATAACAGGAGCAAGCACCGTGTCCAGTGCCACCTTCTCCTGTCCCAGAGGAATGGCTGGACTGGGAACTCAGACTTGTCTTTTCTCAGATCTTTTGTGAGGACACTTAAAAGTGAGAGGTGGGGGTGCAGTGTGGGACAGGCGTTTAGAAAAGAGCCAGCTTTTAGAATTTGGGTTATTACACGTGAAAGCATCGCTCTCTGTTTTGGGAGGGGTGGCTTCTTGTCTGCTGAAGCTCCCATAGCTCTGCTCGCTCTAGGATCTTACCAGCAGTATTTTACTGGCTGTGACTGGTGGATGAGATGTGCGTGCTGTAAGGCTCGGGTGGGTTACAAAAACTATTTGCTGTTAGTTTATATCCCTCTAATGGTAGCCCCGGGCTGCAGGGCGCAGGTGAGGAGCTTCTTGCTCTCAGCAGAAGCTGGTACCTGCTGCTTTTTGCAGTTGCAAACTTGGATATTGTATTTAAGAAGTAACAGGCTCTTCTGGTGAATTAGAGCCGGGTGCAGTGCGCAGGGAGCCTGGGGCCAGGTCCTCATTGCTCTGGACTTCTCCAGTGACCTTTGCTGAATGACTCCTCTCTTCTCCTTTCCATCTTTCCTTTCCCATCCCTGTCTTCACCTCCTTTCTCGATATCATCAGAAACAGCAATGCTGGTGTGGTCTGGGGGGGCAGAGCTGGGAGCTGCTGGGTGGCACCAGCACTGGAAATCCATCTATGAGGCGATGGGGAGGCTAGGTGCCCCTGCAGCAACATTTTGGAAACAGAAGGCTGGGAGCAAGGCTCATTCCCAGCGGAGCAAGTAGAGCAGCTGCTACTAGGTCAGCTGAGGAAAACAACCGAGAGAAGCACTGAAAAGTAGGTTTTGGAGCCGGGAGGTGTTTTGTTCCTCCCAGCTCTGAAGGTGCCACTCTCAGCTAGGAAGGCACTTTTTAGAAAGCTTAGAGAAGAGGATGGGAGGAGCAGCAGGCTGTTGGTCCAGGCTGTGCATTTGAAGCATTTGTGAATGCTGTGGTGTTTGTCTTCAGAGACATTTCTTGCTTGTCATTTTTTTATGTCATTCCCAATTTTGATGCAGCTTGACTTGTGGCTGACCCTAAGGACTCAGAGGCAAGCAATGCCTACAGGGAGCCAGCTGGAGCTCTGCAGCTTCTCCTGGTTATGCTTTGAAGGCTCACTGCAGAGAGAATGGTGTCTCTCTTGAAATCTGCTGTTTATTCTTAGGTTTACCTGGGAAGCCCTTTACACTAATTACCTAAAGATGGAAAGCGCCAAGCAAACACAGCCTGCTTCCAAATGTTGTGGGATTTTTTCCTCTTCTTGCATAAGAATGGCAGATTGGTGTAAATTTTTTTTGGTTTTGTTTAAGTCTTCAAATTTTTTGGTGTGTCTTTAGGTGTCTTAAATTCTTGTGTTGAAATGTGCACATGGAAGTGTGTGGCTAAAGGCCCAGGTCCATCCTCACATCCCCTTGTCCCCCAGCCCATCTCAGCTCATGTGTAGGTAGCTGTGAAGGAGTTTGGGGCTGCAGACAGTGCTGCTATCAGCTGGAGAGGGATGTGGGGGAACCTGAGCCGTTGTTAGCACAAGCTGTGGTGATCCAGCCCAGAGAGTCCTGTCAGGTGCCATAGTCACCTCTCCCTGTGCCCAGTGCTCGCCCTTGGGTGTGGAGCATCCCAGCCCGTGTGCTCACACAGTTATCTGCCTTGGGCTGGGCTACACACCTGTGCACTGATGTCCCAGGGATTGCTGGTATTCTCAGACTTCCCTCCCCAAGGTTTTTTTTCTCTCCTCTGGAGCAGGGCAGTGCTCTTAAAGAGGAGTTGGTAAATGCTCGTTTTCCATGTGCCACCTTGGTTTTCCCAGCAGAGAGGTTGTGATGGGATGCATCCAGGAGACTCAGAAGTGGCCCACAGGTCTGCAAGAGGATGAAAAATGTAAGGGCTGGATGGGGGATGGTGGGCTTTGTCTTGCTGTGAATCTCTAATTTCTTGTGGTGGTTGGACCTGGGGGCTGTAGGAACCTCCTCGTTTGTTGGGCTATTTCATTTGTGAGGTTGGGGGGTTTCACCAAGAGTCACCCAGTGTCCGCAGGAGGAGCACCCTGGAGTGGAAGGGATGCTGCTTTGCTCCAGTTTCTAATATTTACAGGGATGTTTGTGACCCCTGGCAGTGAGTTTCCAAAATGAACAGCCTTCTGCACACCTTTGTTTTTTTCTTTATTTTTTAACCCCACTGTAAAGCCGAACCTGACAAAAAATGATACTTGAAATGACCTGGAATGTGCAGGAGCAAAAAGGGACAGGGAGGTAATCCAGTCCATTATGTTTAAAAATGGGAGCCCTGGAAGGATGGAAGGGAGAGAGTTTTGTAAAGGACCAAATTGGGTATCAGATGCCTGTAGTTAATTTTACAAAGCTGCCCACATGCCTGGTCTGGAAGCTGTGCTGGCTTTGTTAGCTCTCAGTGGCCACTAAGGATGGAGAGGCAGAAGCACCTTGGCTGGGCAAGACCCATTAGTGTGATGTGCTGCTGTCACTGGAGGAGATGCTCCTCCTGGGCTGCAAGGAACAGATGATGGTCCCATCACATCTTATTTCAGGGGATGTGGCCTTAGCCTGATGTAATTATTTTTTTTCCCCAGTTAGTGCTGAGTGGGGATATTGTTTCAATAGGTCTGGTTTATAATGAACAAAAAATTTTCTTAGCTCCTTACAGTTCTTCTGCTCCTCAAGAAATGGTTATTAACAGGGTCAGTGTGAAGGAATGTATTTTATGTTTGCCTGTGTGGTATCTAGAGCAAACGAGGTCAGGATTATATAGTGAAACAGCTACATTAAAAAAATAGTAACTCATGGATTCCTTATTATTAGTTAAAAGGTGTGATTCGTGCCTCACAGGTTGGTATTGTGTTTTCCTTGAAGTAACTGTTGGTGTTTGTGCACTTCAGGGTGGTTCCTCCATCTGGGCAATCAGTCCTGGGGTCTGCAGGGATTCCTGGTGGAGGCCTCAAGTTTGGGATGGTATGGGAATCTTTGGTACTGAGCTCTCAGTTGAGCTTCTCCTCTGGAACCCCTATTTTAATGGTCAGTAGTAGTAACCAGATGGAGGGTTGGAAGGGAAAGCTAGGAATTCATTCCAAGGCCTCTGCTCCCTATCCTTAACTTTCCTGATGATGGTATAATGACCAGGGCATTGGGCTGGTGGGGCTGTGTGCCTGCATTCAGGTCAGTGTCCTGTGTGGCAGAGTTGATTTGCATTTAAAAAGCCCCAAGCTTACAGTGGCTGTTGCTGAGGGAAAGTTGAACTCGATGGCAAAGGAAACAGAGGTAAGCAGATGTGCTGGAGAGACCACCATCTCTTGTGCCCTGCTCTCTGGGGCCAGCACAGTGAGACATGCAACCATTTCACCCTTCCAGGTTAACTCTTTTCTTCTTGCTTTGCATCCCCATTTGAAAAGATGGGAGGTTTCCACTCTGGCATATCTTGCTGTTGGTAAGTCTTTATGCCAATACTTTCCTTGGCGTTGCAATTTCTCCCTGAGAAAAACCATTATTTGAGAAGAAGATGCCTCATTCAGTACCTAACCTGAGCATTCAGAAGTCTCCAGCCAACCTCCCCCCTCCCCACCTGGGAGTCTTCAGAGTTTGAAGCTCTCATGGACAACACAAAGGCTGGAAATGCATCTTTGTTTTACAGAGGTAGAAATTCAGTATAAGCAGTGATCAGGGCTTAGGAAAAATTGCAAATTCCACTGGACTTGCCATTAGTCTCTTGTGTTTTTTAGAACAATTATGGCTGTAGTTGAAGTGGGCAGCACCAGTGGAAATGCCTTTGCGTTCCTAGGCTTCAGAGATTTTCCCTTTCACACTTTAATTCAGCAGGTCCAGGATCAAGGCCAAACCTTTTCTTTTCTACATAACTAATAGAAAGACAGCCAGTTCAGCAAAATTTCTGTAAATAGCCTGTTCCAGATGAATTGTGAATTGTGCATGTGAATGCCAGTAGGGCTAACACGAAGGGTAGTTTGCCAAAGAAAATGGAAATCTTGTGTTAGAGAAACAGGCTTCCAAAATGCAGTGTCAAATTACATTTTTGGGCTCTGCAGAAACATTGTTTGCTGTAGTCATGAAACTGCCAAAAATGCAGAAAAGTCTTGATCTGTGGCGCTGAAGGGCAGTATCCAGTGGGTGAGTCCGGGTCACAGAGAAAACACTCAGCATCAGCTGAAAATCCTGCAGCAGCCCAGCACTGAGCTGGGCCCGTGAACACCTGCTGAAAGGACTCCTCCAGTATTCTTAATGTTTTTTGAACTGACAAAAGCCAGCATCTCTTGGGATAGTCATGGTGTGGTTTGGAAGTACTCTGCCTTTAGCATCCACACTGATTCAGGGGCTAGGGGGGCAGTGGGCATCACGGGGAGGTCACTCAGCTGGGCAGTGACCCAGGGCATGGCTGTCCCCCCAGCAGGGATGCTGTCGATGGAGTTCAGCCCCCCCAGGAGCAGCTGGATTTGAGGTCTGTCACTGTTCAACCTTTAAAAGCCACCATGGATGGGATACATTGTTCCTTCATGCTGGCTGCCGTGTGACTCCTTGGACTGCAGATGGAATTGCACACATGCTGCTGTGCTGGTGTGATGGATTGTGCAGTCACAGGAGAACTTTCTGCTTGAGGAAGGGCAGGGAGAGGCTGCTTCTCCAGCCATTCATGTGTCTTTGGCCTGGGTTGACTTGGGCTCTGTGAATCGTTGGCGTTTAGCTTTGTGCAGAGAAAGCAGAACACGTTTGCTCACCCAGGTTAAGCACTACAGCACCACCTCCATCTTCCAGCCTTTTTCTCTCTTGTGGCAATCTTGGGGATTTGTTTTTGTTTGGACCTTTTTTATTTGCATCTGCCCATAGTAGCTAAAACTTGGCCGAGGAAATCTGGTGCTTTTCCCATGCTGTTCCACAGCAGATACAGGGTTGCAGAGCAGTGCCAGCAGCTACAAAGGGCACCTAGCAGGGGATTAGCCAAAGGGCTGACAGAGAGCACAATTTTGGGCTAGGCCATGTGTCTAAGATGACCCTTCTTCCTCCAAATCTGCCATCTTTCTTCTAGAAGGCACCCTAAACCTGTGATATGGCGCTTGGGATTGTGCTTAGTGAGGACTCTGCATATCACCAGTGGATCTAAATACAGTGGGAGCAGTGTGTGACCCCTGTCCCTCAGCTGGCTGAGGCCCTGCCAGGGGCATGTGCCTGTGAGGGTCCAAGAAACCCCAGCCAGCTGTGAGGCCATCCTGCATCCCTCGGAGGGGATGCATCTCCTGGCATAGCCACAGCAGTGTGCACCTTTGCTTGTGCTAATTACTGCCTTCAGCACTATTCCAGTGGTAGGGAATGTTCCTTGGGCTGTGGGAGCCCACAGCTGAGCTGGCATGGGGAGAAATCCAGTGAAAGGCAAGAGCAAATGCTCTTGGAAGCTCCAGCAAACACTCCCAGTGTTGGGTTTTCTTCTTCCCTCACTGGTGACTGTCTACAACCTGTTTGGGAAGGCACTTGAGAAGAAATAAGGTAATTACATAATTTAATAACAGATTTGAGAGTGCCGTTCTGAGCACACCAGCAGTGTGGAGGAGCTGGGGCTGTGGAACGTGACTTGTCTTGCACGGGAGAGATTAATCACGTCGACTCCTGGGAGACAGGTCTGCTAGAGAGGTGGTTGTGTTGGATGCACTGTTCATATTGCTCAAATTAGGCTGTGTACAAGAGCTAATAAAATCAGGAGGAAAGAATTCCAGCAGAAGCGATCAATAACTTGAAAGCGTTTTAATTCAAAATTAGAAAAATGAGAATGGTTATGGGCAAGGAGAGTGTGTTAATAAAGGAAAATGAGTATTTGTTACTGCTGGTGTGAAATGAGATAATTTAAGAGATGTTCTAAGTGCCTTTTGTCACAGTTAATGCCTTTTGTTAGATTTCCAAGCAAAATGGAGCCTGTGACTTTCAATTTCAGGGTTCTCAGATGATCAAAATACCGTGGGGCAGCCTGATCATCTCATGCTTTACTGGAATGAGGTCATCAATAACTTTTGCCTGGGTGTGATTTACACAGTTGTCAGTGTCTGAATTGCCATAATATGTCTCTGCCTGGGAAAAATGCTGCATTTGGAAGGGGGAAAAAAAAACCAACAAAGCAGAAGCTCTCTGGGTAGCTGGTTCACTGCTAATAATGGATACAGCAAAGTGATTACTTGTGATCCATTCAAATAGAAAGCCTCTAAAGCTGGAGGCATGGAAGCTGTTGCAAGGTCAAGCAGTGTCCTTTAAGGAGAAATAGGTGGCAAATACTGTCATTGGCAGATAACACATCTGCAGCATCATGAAAAGTACATCTGAAATTAAGATTAAAGGTGCTTTGCACTCGTATGGAGAGAGGGAAAAGAGAAGATAGAGATGAAATCAGAAAAAAAGAGGATTAGCTTTTGGTGGGTGACAAGCAATAGCTCTGGCCAGGGAGAGATTTAAGCAGCAAAGTGCTCACTAACCCAGGGAATTATCAAAGGTTTCTGCAGCTGCTTCCAACTGATGGTCTTCAAGAGCCTGGAATTCTTTGTGTTTGAACCTTTCTCTCACCCCAAGCCTGTGTGTGTACGTGCACATGCAAAGTCTCATCTGCAGCCCCATATGTCAGGCTGGGAATGCAAAAACCAGAGGCCCTGGTCATCCTCACTTGCAGGAGTCTGCTTTAATTTTAGATGCCTTAGGTTACAATGAGGCAAAAGGGGACCTGACCTGCAGCTATGCTGGTAGACCTCATTCTTTTGTTGACTTACATTGCAGGTCAGGGCACCAAGAGCTTCTAAAAATGAAGTAATTTTGCCTTGGCAGATGTTTTCAAGTCTCTGCTTTCATAAATGGGGCTGGGAAGCTTTGCTGAAGATCCTGCAGGAGAAACTGGATCTCTTGGCTGATGGGTATGAGCCAAAGTTAGCTTATTTTGAGATGCTGAAGAGGATGGCACTAAGTTTTGTCAGTCCCACAATGCTGAGAAACCCTAGTTTCTGAAAATAGGTTTTGGCTCTAACCTCTTTGAGGAGTAGAAGGACTTTGACCCTTAATAACTATGGTACAGCAGTGGCTTCACAGGTGGGAAATTAGGATTTGGGTTTCAAACTTAGTGATCCCAAAGGAAAATACCTTCCCTGAAGCAGAATGAGAAAGATCCAAGGGATCAAATGTACTTCTCTTGCACCTTGGGAAAACACCACAGCCAAACAACACCTGTGGCTTTGTCATTCAGATTGGACCCCTTGGTGCAAATCTTATTTTTGCAAAAACTTAAAAATGTTTGGGGTTTACTCTGTTGTGTAAAAAAGAGTGTGTTTGCAAATCTCAGGCATTTTGGGGAATAGTGGTGTTGTCCTGGTGGTGATCAGCGGTGGCCAGGGCTTCTTGCTTCCTCTATGGCAAGATCCTCACTGACATCCAGATTATCAGGTCAATAAATACCCAGGCATCTGGGAGGCCTTTCTGGTGTCTGGTCCGTAGCTGACCTTTCGTTTTGCTGAAATGAAGATCAGCCTTGAGATCAGCAGACTATAGTGAAGATTGCATGTCCATGCTGTAGGATAAAAATAGAAACAGAAACTGGAAAGGGGAAATATCGTGTCTGTTAAAGATTACCCATGTGCTATTAATGTACCAGTGACCAGGCCTCTCCCTGAGCTTGTGGAAGCTTTACCTGCATAAAAAAGTTGTGTCTGAACTACAAAAACCTCCCAAGTTTGTGTCCTTCTTGTACATGTGTGGATCTTGCCCTTTTCATTTTCTCATGTGTCCAAACCAGTCTTATCAAAGGAGCATAGTGTTTAATCCAAGGCAAGTGTCAGAATAATAAACTACTTTGGTTTTCGTAGTCTTGTACAAAATTCTTTCTGCATTTCTTGGCACTTAGTTATTAATGAGGCATTTGTTCTGTTTGCTTAAAAACCTCCCAGCAGCTAGCACGTGTGTGCTATGCAAATTATTTGTGGTCTGGTTAAATACTGTTTTACTAAGAAGGGAATAACTGAAATTAGTAGAGGAAAAATAAGTAACATTAACCCTCTGTAGGTTGTTCCCTTGTTAATTATTTTGGTGATTTGGCTCTTGAACTGAGTGTGCCGCTGTTGTAAACGGCAATTTGGGACTTGGGCTTGAATAGTCACATACCCTCAAGTGCTTACTTCGTGTGGCAGTGGTCCAAAAAACTGCCAGCATCCTAATTAATGCACTTTTTCAATGGACAATATTAATATTATTATACTGTAAAATGAGTAATTTGAATAGAATGCCTTGCACTCTCTTGATCTCTTGTGGATATACCTACAAAAGGCCACTGGCACTCATCCTTTCAGGCCTTAATGGGTACAAAGGCTTCTAAGTAAAACTGTTTGGAGCAGAGTTACCTAGAAATGTGTAGCGAATATAGTGTATCTGGTAGGGATGGTGATAATTTGTGAGAGTGGTGGAGGAAAATGTGAAGGGAAATGGTTGTAATAGATGAGCACCTCCGAATGATGGAGGAGTGAGGCAGCTCTCGGGGTTGACTGGTCCCACAACATTCATCTGAATGATGTCAGCCTGGCAGCAGTGATGCAGGAGTCCCTCAGCTGAGCTGGTGCTTAGAGGAAGGTAGTACTGAGGGCGAGAAAGCAGATATATGTCTGGCTGGAAAACAAAAGACTCTCAAGGCTGGTTTGTTTTATTGATGCCTACCATTAGGGGCTACCACAAGATTTACTGCTGACTTTAGCAAAAGGAATGGAAGTGCAGAGAATGCTGTGAAAGAAAAGGGATCCACCCAGGGGGAAAAGCAGAGGTGCAACTGAACCAGGAAACACTGGATTTAGCAAAGAGGTTGAGGTGTGAGGATTGTGGGATATGTTTGGGTAAGCCCAAGTCAGTTACTGAAGTATCCCGATTACTCCGTTCACCTGAGATATGTGCCCTGTGTGTGGACAAACCATCCCAAAGCAGACACCCTCTGCCTCTCCTAAGGTCTGACTGACCTTGAGTCCTCAAAGGAAGAGAAACTGGCTTTGGGGTCAGTATTGAGGGAAAACTGCTGCTGAAAAAACCAAACAAGTCTCAGCACATCTTCAGCACTTAGTGCAGAGACGGCTGTTAGCTGGGGGAATGAACTTCGCAGTTGCTCCATCCTCTCAAGAGCCCTTGCTGGTGCAAAGAGTGCAAAGGAAGGAGGTCCTTTTGGTAGCTGCAGATTTGGCTGTGGTCCGTGCAGGCCTTGGGATCCTGCAGAGAAGCTGGTCTGTCTTCAGCAGCAGAGGAGAAAACCTGTGTGAGTGCAGAATTGACGACAACAAATTTGACTGGCTCAGTGTAGGAATGAGATCACTTTTAGCAGCATCAGGGGAGACTTTGAAGAATGGATAAAAGGGAGCTGAGTGAGAGGGCAGCTGTGGATACAGATTACCTGGACCCAGGATAGTTTTTGGTGGTGTCACACACAATCTGTGCATTCCCAGGGTCTGGCACCGGCTGTGGTCTCTTATGGAGGATGCAGACACACCTTACATCTCAACAAGCAGAAGGCATCTGTGAAGAGCAGCATTTTTCTACAGAGGAAGGTGATGTTGTAGTGCTACAGGGTTCACTGTTTTAAATTGATTCAGTTTGCTTTGTATATGGGTAGCTTTGGCTTCTGAATGAAAACTTAACCATGGAAACTGGAGCTGCCAGTCAGAGCAGCAATCCCCTTTCTGCTGAGCCTGGCCTGACTCTGCTCTGCTGGTGGCATTTTGTGTCTGTCTGTGGCCTGTACAAGCTGTTGGAATGGGGCAGATCTCTTTTCCTGAAGGCAACTCATCAGCCCCTCTGCCAACAGCCAAGATGGGGAGATCAGACTGAATTACCCAGCTGACTTTAGATGCTGCCTTCCCTCTGCAGGTAGGACCTAAAGCATTTGTGTGTGCCTGCCCAGGCTGCATCCCTTGTCTGGTCAAAGATGGGTGGCTTCTCCTCTTCTCAAATAGCTTCAAATCCCTCTTTCTATGGTGTGTTCAGGGTGTACTCTTACCTTTGGTACCACCTGTGAGCTCTTCCCATAAGCTGGGATATGGTGAATCCCGTGCAAACACTGAACACAGATGATTTACACTCCATTGCGCTTTCACACCCTGGCACGTTTGTGCATCCAACCACAACACCAATGGCCATGTTAGCTATCACTTGGTGCATCATGTTCCAGCTGGAGCACATCCCCATCCTGCATCTTCATTGAATGTCATCCTGAGAAATGGACTCATAGCCCAGCGATCTGCACTGAGCTCTGGTACCTGGAGAGCAGCTCTGTGGGTCTGTTCCCATCAACTTCTGGGTAGGCTTTCCCACAGATATCAGCAGGTCTGCCACTTAGTCTTCCTGGCTCTGTTAATTCAGTTTAATATTAATTATTATAGATCTTACTTTATTTTTTAAGGTGAAAGGAGACAAGAAGAATGTTTTCAGGCTGTGCCAGAGATTACTTGAATCTCTAAACAAAGGACCCACTGTAAAGATTGGAGACATCCCATTAGCCAGGAGCTCATGGAAAAACTCTAGAGGCTTTTAGAGCCCAGGTTAGTGTTGTGAATTAAACACTGAAAACCTGTTTTATTATTGCAGCTTTATGTGAACTAGCAAACCTCCTACAAGGAGTTTTCGATTAAATGAGTGGAAATTAAAAGTCCACATCCCAGGTGCTTCTCCACTGTGGCCATGGGGGCTGGCTGGGGCTGGGGCTGGCAGGCTCCCGGTCAGCCCCGGCTTTTGCCCTCTGCAGCTCCCTCCCTTGAGCAGAAGATATTTTGGCGAGCGGCAAAACAGCCAGTGAGGCAAAAAAAAAACCCAGAGAAAGGAGAGAGGAATAATAATAATAATACATCTAATACTCAAGCCAGTTGGGAGGGGAGGGAAGCGGGGCCGAGTGGTGCAGAGCTGTGACTCACAGGCAGCTCCGCTCCCGTGCCGAGCCAAGCGAGCGCAATCCTGCAGCATCTCCGCTGACAGCCTTGGCAGCTCCGGGGCCGCAGGGCTGCCCTGCTTCCCACATCCCCTCATCCTCCTCTGCTCTCCTTTCCAGCCCGGTGTCTCCCACCCGTGGCGTGGGCACCGTGAGTGCTGCCCGGGCCAGCCCGTGCCTCCGCACGGAGTCTGCCCTTTGCTCCAGTGGGATCGAGGAACGGGAATTGTGTCTCTGGAGCGAGGTGCCCGGTGCTGGGTGGCACTCCTGGGCACCCTCCTGCTGGGCACATGATCTGCTGAGCTGAGCTCCCTCGCTGCTGCTTCCATCTGCCTGTGTCTTTGCTGCCAGAGTTCATAGAAGTACCAAATCTATTTTCCTGCCCACACTTGCTTGTCCTTAGGTGTCCTCTTTTAGTAGAGCGGTTTCATTTTAATTGATTATTTTTTGGAACTTTTGGGAAGAAGCCTCAGAGAAGGCCTTAAAATAGAGAAATCATGTAAGTTTAAAGGTTTTTGAGGAAGGCTGGGAAAATATTCTGCAGCCTGCTCTGTGACCTTTCCATGTGTCCTAGGAGGCTGAGATCAACTTATTTTTGAATAATCCCCCATTTGCATTGAAAATATGGAAAATATTTGTATAGCTGCATGTTTTGCTTCAAGGTGAACAGAAGTAAGTTAAGTCTCAAATGTACTGACTGGTGGCAAGCCAGGACTGCTGCCAGGAGGGTGTGTCCATCAGAACACCAATGCACAGGGCATGATTTTTTATTTTTATTTAATCTCATGAGAAGTCTACAGTTAGTCAGGCCAGGCTTAAGGTCAGGCTCAGCTCCACCTAGAAGCTCTCATGGCATTTTATTCAGTTGAGCTTTAGAGGGTTTATTGCTTCATTTTTTAGCCTCAAGCCAGAAATTGTTTTCCCCCTTTCTGCAGGAAGGACATTTTCTCACAGATCCTTTGCTTTGCTGATGACGGAAGGAAATTCTTCTGAGCCAAAATATTCAAATGATGGTTTCTTTCTAGAAAAAAAAAAAAAATCCTTTTTTCTTTTTTTTTTTTTCTCTTCACTGTAAAATGTGTGTATAACACAATACCTGTCTGAGGAATGTGCAGTATTTTTGAGCTTTGGTTCCCACTCTGGGGTTTTGCTTTGTTTTTAACACGTCTTTGCAGCATGAGCTGCTGCTGTTCCAGCTAGCTCCGCTCGCTCCACATGGAGGCATTTAATGAGAGGTCTTCCAAGGCTCCCCTTTCTTAGCCACATGCCTTTTCCTGCCCTGGCCCGAGGTGAAGCCTGGCTGCTCCTGGAAGAACGCGGAGTGCCCTTTGTGGGAGCAGCTCGTGGCAGCAGCTGCTGAGGTGACAGTGCCCTCCATTCCAGCTGGAGCAAAGCTGTCAGCCAGCAGCCTGAGAGGAGCACAGAAATGAACTCTTTATTTTCTAATTACTGTTATTTTGGCAGATTGTTCTGAAGGCTCTGTAACTGATCTCTGCTGCGGTGACTTTGGCGAGGGGTGGCTCACTCCAGCCTGCAGAGCTATGTTGTCCTGGTACAGCATTCTCAGCCTTCGTCAAAATACTGTTTCTTGCTAATTTTCTGTAAATGGTGGAGGTACTTGAAGCTGGGACTGAGCAGACAGTGAAAACTGCAGTGGAAGGATCTGTATGTTCATCCATCCTTCCCTGCCCCACGGCATCCCTGGCTGCCCCAGGCAGTGCAGGTAATAGGGATGCTATTCTGGAATAGCTACCCTGATGTCGGGGCTAGCCAGGGAGATGTCAAGACACATACTGTTTTGAACAGAATGAGGTATCTGCTTACAAAGCAAATTACTTCCCTTGGTTGAGTTCCTCCCAGGTTTGCAGATTGTCTGTAGAGGTGAGACACCCAGCTTGCTTGGTGTTGCAGTGAGGAGAGGAGATCACCTCTGTGGTTATTTAAGGATAAATCAATCAACGCTCAATCTCATCCATATTTGCTCCTAATGTGTTTGTTTACATGTTCAGCCCAAGCATATGAACAGCCCTTTTAGAATCAGGGGGGAGAAGATGCTCCAATCAAAATGGAAAATTACTTTCTGCAGCATTTTATCTGAGATCCAGTCCCAGTTATTGCTCCAGGACCAGCTGGATGTGATGAAGAACTAGGTGCCAGCAGATTATTTCAAATTCCTTTTTTCTTTCCCTGGGGAGACAGAGAGGGGGGAAAAAAGCTGTCAGGGCTCTTACACCAATGTGTAAAAGGGTGTGAGGGAGCTCTTTGGGGAAGCCTCAAGGGGTTTACTGCTGCCAGGGTGGTGGTACAAGGGTCCCATCCCTACACCTTGGGGTCACACCCTGGCCTGTCAGAGGAAACAGTCACTGTTCCTTCGTAGGGACCGAGGAATCCGTGGTGGCAGGACACCTCGAGGCAGGCAGCTGAGTCATGGCTGCAGCAGGGGCATGCTTGGGGAGCAGGGACCGTCACCCCGGTCCCCCCCAGAGCATCCCTGCCTGTCCTGCAGGGCTTCATATGGGATGCAGTGGGTGTTTGAGCACAGTGGAGGAGGCATCACCTCCAGCAATTAAGTTTTTCTTCATTCCCAGCATCTTTCAGTTCTGAAGCAGCATTTACATTCATACCCATTTTT
The DNA here is from genome assembly GCF_009650955.1 of Corvus moneduloides. NCBI lineage: Eukaryota > Metazoa > Chordata > Aves > Passeriformes > Corvidae > Corvus > Corvus moneduloides. The sequence continues at coordinate 23,513,227 of NC_045485.1, forward strand.
CCCCTGGCTGCTGCTGCATTTGTGCCGGGGGAACCTTTTTGGCGAATGTCTCTGACAGAAATGTGTTTTCTTATCCCTTGAAGCTGAAAGCCATAAAGAAAAGAATGACTTTAATGAACAGACCTTGCCGAATCACCACCTTGAAGCTCTAGCTGCTCATGTGAATCAAAGCTGGCTGAAAGTAGGTCATATAGTAAAAATGAATTAGGCTTACTTCACATTTTATTGACTCTGCCAGTTTTTCATTCATAGAGGCTTGTAGTTTGGAGTGTATCTTGTCTTTTTAATGCTAGGCTGAGGTAAAAGGGGAGAATACTGTTCTTTATTCCCTCCCTTTTGCCTTGCATGTTTCTGGTGGTTGATTATATGATGGCTGGGCTTTCTCTTTCCTGTTTATTTATTCTTTTATTCTCTTGCACTCAAGAACTGCTTAAGTGATGACCAAACTCCCATAGTACATTTACAAGTGGGTATTCAGCCTGGTCCCAAAAGCTTGTGCAACACCTAAATTAGTCTTAAAGCTTCTGAGAAGGGTTGAAGTGGTGAGGTGATGCCAGTCTGCAGGCAGAGGGGTTACACTGCATCTCCTCCTTGGTGCCGGGCTGGGCAGGAGGATGGCATCATGTGGGTTAGCACAGAGAGGGGTCAGTCCGCTTCTTCCAGCCTCTACCCCTGTGAGAAATCCTGGATTTTGGGGTGGTCAGACCTACCTTGCCATCTGGCGGATGATAGACTCCACCTGTTAATTCATACAGTGGCTCAGCTGCATCGTGAGCAGTTTATTCAGATCAAACTTTAATTTTGGTGTAAATCCTTCAAGCATCAGTGGTTCCACTGCTCATCCATCAATCCCTGCTGGTGATTAATTACTCTCACTTATAAATGATGCTCTTTTTTTCCCATTAGTCGTTGTCTGTCTTCAGTTTGGAGTCATTTGGTCTTGTGGTCTTTGTCTGCCATTTTCTGCCTCTGTCTGGAATTGTGATTTCTTGTGAAATTTCTGCTGGGATTAAACAATCTGGTCTCGGCTTTAAGAAGAAGCTGGGAGAAGGAGGATGGAGAGAAGGCAGAAACATTGCAGTGGTGGGATCCATGACTTTGTGCATGCATTGTTCATTTAGAAGACGTTTTTTAAGGGAGTCAAAAAATACACAGCACTGAGATTTTGTCTTGTGTTTAGGATTTCTGTTGTGGCTAATAGCAAAACAGGGAATGAGGGCAGCTTCTCTAATGATGGATGATTTTCTCCTGCCTTCCTGTCTCTGTTGCCTACTCTAGATGGCACATACTTTAAGGAGGTGAAAAATCCCTACTGATAAATTAGGATTTGTTTTGCAACCTTTTCTCTGCACTTATAGCTAACTGCTTTGATCTCAGCTGAAGACCTTTATCCAATGACAGAATATAAATCTTCTCTACCTGTGGTTGCATAGCTTAAAGAAATTCAGCCAGAAACTGTCTGGGTAGGAAGAGAGTCCCCCCTGGTAGCCCTGTACCAGCTGATTGGGGAGGGCACAGCAGATAATACAAGTAACCTCTGTCCTTACAATTACTGCTGGACAATCCACACATTACCTAAAATCCTAGCTTGAAAAAACTAAGCTGTTTAATCTTGTATAATACAATGTGAGACACAGATGAAGGCCTGTAAGTAAGCCACTATTCTACACCAGAAAAGACCTTCATTGACTATTATGTGAACAATAAATCTTCCATTTTCTCTTAAGAAACAGTAATTTCAGAATCTTCAGCTGCGATGGGTATCTCCTGCTGACAATAGAAGTCTGTCCTTCAGCGCATCATCAGCATCTTGGTGATGGATGCTGTGGACTACACTGTAAAGATAATATAAAATACTGTTTGTAGTATGTGCTGGCAGCCCTTTTTTAAGCCTTGCCGAGTATACAGGTTGGGAAGGTGCTCTGTGTATCCAGGAACACGTCTTGATTGTCACATTTTCTGTTTTTAACAGTTCCAAGATATTTTTGCTGTCTGGCTCTTGGTTGCTAGCAAGGAGCTCCAAGGAGATAAGCTCTGCTCTTTGGTAGGTAGGAAGCTGCCTCAGCAGACATGGCAGAGAGGGATGACCTCTTTCACTGCTTCACCAGCAAAATCAAAGCGGAAAACCGAGTGGATCAATGGGAGCCATAATCCAGTTTCCCAGCATGGAACTGGGTCACGGGAAGCGCGGGTGGACCAGGGGCTGAGCCGTGACCAGGAACCTGCCTGTGGTGCAGCTCCAGCGCTTGGGGACAGCTCAAGGTCACATCCAACTGCTGTTCCCCTGCAGTCTGATGGGCACTGGCTGCCCTACAAGGGAATTGGTATGGGAAGCAGGTGAGGGGTCAGACAGGAATTGTCTTCAATATACATCATCATTAGGCTGATGTGGACACTGCTGGAAGGCAAACGAGGAGTCTCTGGCTCAGGATCTACAGCTGGAGGCAGCTCTGCTGCCCAGGCTGTCCCTGGAAGGAAGTTCTGCTGTACCTTGTCATGGTCTTGGCAACTTGTTACAGGAGATCTTGACTCCAAATATCATGGACCCAGCAGGACCACGTAGTTCATGATAGAAACTGTTGTGATGAGCAGAAATGGAAGAATAATTGTGATGAGGTCAAGACGAAAAAGGAAACGTTGCCAAAACCTTGCAAAGTGCACATTTTAAAAATACGCTCCTCAGCACTAGCTTGTTGGCCACCAGACTTCGGCTCTGCTTCCAGGCCATCCACAGCCACTGAGGGCTCTCTGGCTTTAAAGATAGATTCCATGTTTTTGGTGCTGAGGAAGACAAGAGGATAAAGGGCTGGAGCTAGATGGACTCTGAACTATTTTTATTTCTCAGACTGTTTTTTGAGAAAATATTTCTTAAAAAGAATTGCAATCTTATTAAATGGCTGCACATCTAAATTTATTGACAATTCTGAGATTTTTTATTTTATTTCTTTTTTCATGGCTTAATGTTTTATAATTCCATGGAAGTCGGGTAGCGGCAGAGGGGCTTGGCCTCTGTTTTGGAGAATGCTCAGGTAGATCTGATTTTCCAGTAGTCTCATTACAAAGCCTCTTTGATTCCCCTAGAATTCAGAGCAAATCAGGGTCAGGGTGTCAGGTCGTTTCCTGCTTTGGCTGTAACGTCGCAGCACAGACTTTTTCCATGCAGGGTTCACATGCTTGAGACTTGAAACCACCTCCATCAACATTGGGAGGTACGTGCGTGCCTCCATCAGTGCTGCTGGTGGCTTTGGCCAAGTCCTAGCTGGAGTTCTTTTAGAAAGACTGCAATCAGGCAGGCAGGTGCTGTGCTTTGACCCTCAACTTCCTCTCCCCTCTCCCAGTCTGTTCTTAAACCATTGTGCATCAGGCACGCGAGGAACACAATAATAGTTTGAAGAGAGCATTAAATAGGCAAATAGCCAACTTTTGTCTTTAGTAGCTGCATTTCTTTTTTCCCCTTCCCCTCCTGTAATGTATAGTTTCTCTGTTATTTCTTTTTTTTCCCATTTCTTCATTTATTTATATCTTTTCCCTGACTGAAATTGCCCTAGTTACAGCTGTCACATCCTCACTTTGCAGTGGTCTGATTTGGCAGCCCTGTTCCCTCGTAAAACTTACAGACAAATGAGGGCGTTTAACTCGCAGCATCCTCTGGTTGCTCTACACTGTCACAACAAGATTAGAGCAATTCACGTAAAACTAGAAAACCCAGCTGTCTTCTAGGAGGAAAGTCTGTTCCTTCATTCCTTCACAGGATGTGATGATGGAGCAGTTTTTTGTGGAGAGCTGCAGCCCCTGTGATTGCATAAACACATTGTCTGTGTTTAAAGCCACGTTAAGTGTGTGCTGCATCCTCCTCTATTAACGGGGGTTTCGTGGTGTTCTCTGTCCGTCTTCTGCTTGGAGTCGACTGGGCACCATTTCATTGCTGCTGGTTTAAATCCCAGGCTGAGCCGTATTGTTCCTCGGAAATGAGCGGAAATAACTCGCTGAGATGACTGCCTAAATAATTTACTCTTGGAGGAGCATTCTTTGTGCTCTCTCTGAAGCAGTGATGAGGAAGGAAGTAGGATGCTTCTCCTGCACAGCAGCACATTGAAAAACATCTCCACTTCTTTTTCAGTGTCACAAACAGATTTTGCAGGCCGTCCTAATGTTCTGCTACCTCCTGTCCAGTGACTGGTGTGATCCATTTCAGATTATCAAGTGTTTTTCTTCCTGTCAGGAGCAAAAATTGGCCTTGCCTTGTGGCTGGTGACAGAGGAGCTCCTGGCATTTCCTGAGATGTCTCATCTCTCGCCATGTTGTTACATTTGGAATGACTTTGGACTCTGTGGTGCTTTGGTAATTAATTTGGCATCTCCCTTAAAGGGCTTGCAACAGTGATTCCTTGTGGCCTTTTTTGCTGTATAAGTCATTGAGCTGTGGTGATGAGAAACTTTGTGGAAAAGGGAACTTTTGGGGTTTCCTTGCTGCGGGATTAGTCAGATAATGCCCGGTGGGCTACAGCTTGAAAAGGATCAGATGTATGCGGTCAGGAGTAGGACAGGAGTAGGATTGAAGAGCTGAATGTTTCTGCTGTGCGACGTGGTTTTGGTATGATCAGGACTGCTGACCTTTCTGTGCCTCCCTTGACTCATCGGTACCGTCAGCCCAGCGGGGACACTGCTCGCTTTATTACAGTTCTTGGGTAACTGATGCCAAAACCACATTTTCTAGCCAGTCCTTCTGACTCCCCAGGGAGTTGCTGAATGGGCTGGTCAGCCTTGTGAAGCTCTGGGAGGGTCCTTGGTGTGGTAGGTGGGGTCTGGTTCAGAGAGGGGTCATGGGGGACCCGGGTCCTCTGCTGCAGGAGGGCTCCAGAGGCACTGGTCTCTGCAGGCAGATGTGCTTGTGACTGAGGAGGACCTTCACACTTGGAGGAGATCACATCCCCCATGGAGAAGACTCAGTCCTGAACCCGTTTTCGGCTGTACAGATGAAAGGGTCAGGGCTGGTGAGCAAGGATACTTGTTTCTGGGGAAAACCGGGGCTGCTGTCGCTCCCATGAATTTATGACGTGCCCCACCATGGGAACAGGATTTAAAACCTGGAAGGCATGGCAGTTTGTTGTTTGGGAATATACTTGGTTACAGAGCCAGCCTTGTGCTCTTCAGTGGACCATCCTGTGAAGGAAATAGGGTCAGTCTCTGTGGTAAAGCACTGTGATCTGATACTGATGTTGCACTTACTACTGCATCTATTACTCTGCTAGGGACCACACTGCTCAGTCTCACCTTGGCCCCTCAGGGAGAGCCCAGGAGAGGATGAGCAGGTGAGAGATGAATTTAGGTGGAGGTGATACAGGAATCACGCTTTAAAATATACTGGTGTGGATAGAAAAACTTCCTGCTGATTTTAAAAGAAGTAGAACAAGTGGAGTCAGAGATCTCCCTGTGCCCTCCACAGTTTGTGGCATACATGTGTCTCCAGGCCAGATCCTGCTCTGTCCATACCTGTCTGCATCTCAGGCTTCTTAGTATAAGAAAATGAGAGTCCTTTTTCAGAGTGGCTTTGAAAGATGCTGGGCTTTTTGGCCAAATACCCAGGACTTCGCTGTGATGTTCACAGAATGACTTTTGTACAGACGGTTTGATATGAACCTTGGCTGTGCCACCATGAAAAAGCTGGGATTTTTGCAAAGGCTGGTGTTCATGGAAATAATATAAAAATTCTATGTGTTGTCAATACAGGAAAGCACACGCTGAAGATCAAAGCTCATATTACGAACTACTCTCTAAGTTATACCCGTGTGGTGTTTGAAACGTTCTGCTCAACCCTTTTAATTAAAGACTAAACTCTATGAGACAATTGCTTTGCATCCCTCCCCTCATCCCCCTTTGCTTTTTTGGCTGTTTCTTTAAAACATATTCCCTCTTTTGGGAGGAATGACTGAATTCTGTTGCTCCTTCATCTCCCAAATGTCCCAAGGTATGTTATTTTCCGGAAAGAGTATAGGCAGTGGTATGAGCTTGCTGTAGGAGCAGCAGGACTTATGGTCCCTGTTTCCCAGTGAGCAGCAAAACCCAGTGGGTACCATGCTCTGTCCCCAAACCATGGTGAGTTCAACCGTAGCCAGATAATGTGTCACCCAAAAGGCCTTGGCTGTTAAATACCCTGCTCTTCTGCTCTTACTGGCAAAGTTGTCCCTTTTGGTCCATGGAGAACTGATGGTCACCTCAGGGAGGACCATGGCAGTGTTTTAGTGCCCTGTTGTGCCAGTAACATCCTCCTCTTTGCTAAGCATCACTTTTTGTGGTTTCTTTTCCACTCTCATCTGTGACTCTGGGGTTCTTAGTGGTGTTGCACATCCGGGTGTTTCTGTGAGTGCTGTCAGTGCTTGGAAGGCAGTCAGAGGCTTTGATGTGTCAGGTCAGCTGAGCTCAGCGTAGCGTGAGGGTTCAATTGTGCCACCTAAATAAACAGCGTTTTACCCAGTCAGCTCTGCTTTTCCTGCCTGCTTTGAGAACAGTCAGAGATGGGGTCTCTGAGAACAAAAAGCCAGCAGTGATGTGAAGAGATGAATGAGGGACTTCTCTGATAGACAAGTGACCATCACAGAAGGGCCTGGTGGTGGACCTTGAATATTGCTGATGCCCATTGCCTGTGCAAGGAACAAAGCTCTCTCTGTAGTCTTTTCTTGTTCTTAATATCTTAATATCTATTTTCTTCTTGATACCTTGTGAAAAAATGGCATCAGTCCTGGGATTAAAGTTCAAATAAGCATCTCCTGTAGGACTGAGACCATTTTCTCATGTGAGCGCTGTGCATCTACACTAAATGGCTTAGGAGTCAGGGAGCAAACGACTGCAATGAAAAAATTGCTCTCATGAACCACTGTGTTCGCACACCCTGTTATAGGAGAATTCCAGAGTGTGTTCAGTGGTGTATTTGCAAGAAATAGATGGGCAGAAGGGACTGTGAGTCGGGTGCTCTTATATCACACGGAAGGAGAGAGCAATCTCATTCTTGCTGTTCAGAGGAGCAGAATGCACCTATATCACAGCAGCAAATTGAAAAGTCGTGGGTAGAAGATTAGGTTTACTAGCTGGAGAATGCCTCCTGGAATTCAGATAGAGCTGTGCCATTAATAGAGCATTAAAATTTGATAGCTCTTGGCTTTGTTGGAAGTCTGCATTTACAGCTAGTTACTGGGGCATGCTGTCGACCTGGGGGAAGTGGTGGAGGGTCACCATGGTGGCTGATGGAGCGTCCACCAGCATCTCCCTCTGTGCTGCAGCCCTGCTCCCTCCTGTGGGTCAGCTCCAGCACCTGGGTGGTCATAATTTGTGGTGGCCCTGCCTTGGGCAGGCCTTGGACCAGATGAAGGTCACTTCCAACCCGTACCCTTGCACGTTTAAAAAAGTTAGGGTGCTGGTTTTGTCTGTGGAGTCAGCAGGTGTGAGGAACTGGCTGAGCTGAGCAAGTCCTGGTTTAGCTGTGCTGCTTTCTGACTGTCCCCACGTGTGAGGTGGGTGACCAGGTGACATTCCCACCAGCAGGCCAGATGAATGTCTGATTTCTGCACCATCAGTATCGGGATGTGGTGCATGTTCCCTTTGCCTGTGGGCAGTGGCTAATCAGTGGGCAGCCAAGGGAACGTCCCACTGAGCACCATGGCCTTTTTCTGGCAGCACTGGCTGGACACTGTTCCTGGTTCAAGGCCCTGGTGTTTCCCAGGCAGGGCTGGAGGTGGGAGCAGCAGGGTTGGCCGGGCACGCCGCATGCCTGAGCTCAGCACACATCATCCCCACTGCTCGCTTCAGAAGGTTTATTATTTTTAGACGAAGCAGGAGATGGGAATGTGCTGAGCTGGCTCATAAGACCTGCCAAAAAAAGAACATCTTTCAGGACTTACTTTAACTTCCATCCCTGTGTCGACAGAAGAGCAATCTACCTGGAATTGATAAGTGGTATTGCTTAGAATCAGTACAACTTTTGTAACACCTCCATAACGTGTGAAATCTATTACATGACTGTTGGAGGAAATCTGTCAGGATAAACATTAGACTTTAAAAATAAAGCAGGTGTTTTTCATGCAGAAAAATTTAAGTACTAGATTTTTAATACTAGTGCTAAGAAAGACTAAGGTACTTTGTGGGACAAATCATGGCAGCACTCTTTGCACTGGGACTGTTGGTGCTCATGGCACAGTGTCAGGCACACAGCCCTCTGGTTGAGAAAAGCAGTGGAGAACACCATACTCCTGGTGCAAGGACAGGCAGAGCTGCTGGCTCTAACATTCATGGGATTGGGCTTTTTTTCATCTGTACTTCCCCAGTTTCACGAGTTAAACTCTAGAGTTGCTTCATGAGTTTGTAACTGATCCTCTTCAGCTTTCTGAGGGCCAGTGATGCTTTGAAGTGGTCCCAGGTCCCGCTGGGCAGTGGGAGCTCCTGGAGGAGACGCTGGCTGAGGGTGTTTGCCCCTGTCCCACCATGTGCCACAGCCCAGCAGCAACTGCAGAGCAGTTTGTGTGACAGGAGTAATGCAAGGCCTCCCGTGAGCGGGCCTCCGCATGACGTGCACCTTCAAATATGCTCCTTTATTCTTGGCCCTTCCAACCAGCAGATAAACTCGTGACTTACAGGGTAAAGACAAACACCAGAAGCACACTGTTGAGTTATCTTGGGTGACATTATTACTGTGATGAAGTACCTTGCAAGGACATTATCACACTGTTTTGCTCCGTTATAAGGTCAGCAATTGAGGGCTGAGTCAAGGAGGGATACAGCATTTTTGTTCTGCACAGTGAGCTTTATAGGGATAACTCATTTTTCTCACAGACTGGTAAACTACATCAAAAGTTTTCAAGACCTGTAAAACTAGGAGTAAATTTAAACTGTATGGAGTAGAGGTAGCCTTTTTATTTAAATCTTTTTGTGTACCTAGCCAGCAAAGCATTTAGAAATAGTGTTGGCTGTAGCTTCACTGAACCAGGGACAGAAGAACTCCAGGTTTGTACTGAGAGGTAATGTCTTTTATTAGAACAGCAGTTTTTAGCCAGGCTGGAGGAGCTGCCTGAGCCTTGGGGCATGCTCAGTCCTTTCCTCAGCCTGGGAAAAGATGATGAAAATATTTTCAGCAGACTGTTGACTGTGTTAGGCAGCATCTAAATTGGCTTCCTGGGACGGCGATTCAGGTAGGGTGGGAAAGGCTGTTCTGTCTCCAGGCAGAATGGATGGGATTTGTTTGCTTTCGTAAGGAGATCCAAGATCCTTGGGTCAATGGCTTGATGTGAAACCCACTGAGATAGATGGGAAGACATTGGGGATCTCTTGGGTTTGGGGACAGAGCCCAGGCAGTCTTATTTATGTCCCCATCCGGCTGCTCCCACAGAAGACAACTTGCAGGTGTCCCTGGGAGCGGGAGAGCTGGCTCAGCGAGCTCAGCTTTCTCCTTGGCTATCAGTGCTTTGCTTCCATAAGTGAATGTTTTCTGCCAGAAAAATGTTCCCAGCTATATTTTTTTTTCCACTGGCTTTATGGAAACACTGTGCCTTTCTTCTGCTGGCGTTCCAGCTGGTGCCTGCCCTTCCTTTGGTGCATACCAAGTCCTCCCTTCGTCACGGAGAGGGGATGCCCAGACTCTCTTGCTCAAAACTGGTTTGCATTAGAAAAAAAAAATACACTTTTCTGCAAATTAAAAGTTTGTTTTCCATGGAGAGTCTTGACTTTGTTTTCATATAGTTTCTTGGGAAGTTTCTTCTCTTTTGTTATGGGCTTTTGGGGATTTTTTAAACTGTCTCTACTTGGTGCCAGCCTGGAATTGAGCATGAAAGTGATGATATGCTTTTTAGTTGAATTTCCTAAAGAAATGAAGCTGCTGCCACTGGCATGGTTATCAGGGAGTCTCCTCTGTCTCTAGGTCAGGGAGATTTCCAACCTCCCAGCTCATCCCAGCCAGATTTAACAAGAGTAGAGGTCCCTGGCACCAGCGAGTGTCCCAAAGACAGGTAGCTGGAATAAGCAAGAGACCCTCTGTGCTGCTGAGGGAACAGCTGCAAACACTGACATTACTGAGCATCGAAGAATTTATATTTATGAGTGGCAGAAAATAGTTTTCATAAACTGCAGTGCTTGTTTCTCTTTTCCTTTTTTAATGAACAGAATGACTCGTTTATACAAGATGCTTAAAGGGCCTTGTGTGCACCACTTACTTAATGGCTTGTAGTGAGCCCTGATGGGAAAGTGACCTAGTTCAAGTCCCCGGAGGCTACTGCAATAAAAATGATTATGAATAAAACTACTCTTATCACCATATGGCAGTTTCAGGCCTTGCACATACAGAGTCTGCAGCGATTTTGTCCAGAAATGGTGAGCTTTTTCTTAAATAAATCTATCCAGCAAAGGCAGCAGAGGAGGGGTTGCCATTATTAGTATTCTTCCCTGTGACCTGGCGTCAAAATCCTCGGTGGCTGGAAAGGGGAGGATGGTTTTTTTTCTGCAGGTTGCCCTGGATAATGTGCTTTGGGGAGCTGAAATCCTCCCATGGAACAGAATCCGTTTTGCAGGTGCAGAGCACTTTACTTTTTCCTTATAAGCCCAAGCAGAGATTTAATTGCTGCTCTTCAGAAGTGCAAAACAAGAGAATGTAATAATTAGAGCTGTCAGGGTGTCCTTTCTTTCATGCTGATGCTGACATTAGCTGGTTTAAAGCCTATTTTTAACCTCTGCAACATTGAAGACTGACTGTGTATTTTCAGTCTGGCTTTATTTGTTTCAAACTTTGTAAATTTTAAGTAGTGGAAAATGGAAGAGGTGAGGAGGAAGAGGAAAAACTGGATGAAAAAAGGAAGGAAAGATGAAAAACCAAATTAAGTGAAAAATGCATTGGTAAATTATGTTCACCTTACAGTGAGTATTTTTCTTTTTATGAGCCTGCAAGTTAACTGGAAGTTAAAAAATCTCAAATCGTAAAACCCCCAAGTGCCTGGTAAGATAAATATTGTGTTTAATGTGCCTTCAGACAGTACCTTGGATACAGCAGGCAGCAAGGGGACTGTTTTTCTTCTTCGGTAGTCATGGCTTTATCCAGCTCATCCCTGACTCCTCTGGGGGTTATCCCGATGAGCCAACAGCAACAATAGGAAACCAGGAGGTGCTGATTCAGCACTCTGCATATATTGTATATAGGTACATATATATGTATGATAAGTGTTAAAAGTGAGCCACTGCTCCTCTACAGCTTTGCTGGGGCAATGGGGATTCACTGGTTTTTACTGGAGGCTCACAAAAGGCTGAGCTGGGCGAGATGCACCCATGCAGGGTGCTGAGCACTTTGCCATGTTGTAGTAAAGGGTCTCTCCTTACCCTGGAGGGATAAATCCAAAGGGCACAGCGAAGCTGGGACTTCTTGGGTTGTCAGAAAGGTCACAGTCCTTCAGGGCTGGTTAAATACTTCATTTAAACTGAGGCAGGGATGGAGGAAGAGCAGTGTGGCTGTGTGCTCTCGGTCTTGCTAAATTAGTGGCAGAATGGGATGCTCAGTCTCACCACATGGCTTCCCATATATATTCTCATACATTTTTCTCTGTCTGGCTGTAGGGAGAGGTGGGGATGGTTCTGTGGTGGAGGACTCCTCTTGGATCCATCTGATGGTGGAGTGAGCTCTGCCACGTTGCTGGGTAGGCGCTGAAATCTTGTGGCTGTAGTTGGATAATCCCAGGGAAGGCAGTGGGAGTCTGCACAGAGGTGCATGTTAGCCCACCTGTTGTTACAGGAGAGCACAGAACGTGGTGTTGGCAGTCGATTTATTTTATTTCTTTGGTGTTTCTTGGCATGGGTTGCTCATTCCCTGCTTGCCTTCTTGGTTCCTTGTGGATGGATTAGAGCGTCATCGTGCCACTGCTTCTGGCCCCTTTCTCACACAAGGTATTGACATCCAAAATACAGATTTCTAATCCTAAAATTACAACCTGCTCTTTCATAACATGAAATCCGTTAGCTAATCTCCAAATAGTTCCCCAGCCCCTCGTTAGTCACTTTGCACTGTTAAACTCTCAGGCATTAAAGCACAAATGTTACATACACCCACTGGCTCTGAACCTGCCAGTCCCGAATGACGATGGGGTAGCAAAGGATGGAGCTTTCTAGCTCAGGTGGGCTCAGTGCTGCCCTGGGGAGTTGGTGCTTTTCACCTTTTCCTTCTCAAAGCCTCTTGGAGTGCATTGTGACACCCAGTGATCCTGACTTTCCTCTTACGTGGGGGAAAGTGAGGTATGTAAACTGCTGGGAGGCACTGATCTAAATCTGACCTGAGAACTGAGGTTGAAAACTTCTTCCCATAAGGCTGGTCCAGCTGTAGTTTGTGTTCTGTAACCAGAGTTAAGCCAGAACCTGGCTCCCTCCATATTGAGCTCAGCTACTTGCCCATCGTGAGTGCTGTGGTTCTAGAAGCTCTTGAGTTTTGCTTGGTTTTGTAATTAACTTTTTCTGAAAGAGCAAACCAGGACTGTTAAGATTACTGATCTGTTTTATCCCTCCCCCAGTAATCAGGAATGAAATGGGCATTTCTGCCAGCACCAGAGCTAATAAACCTGGTTTTCTTTGTATTTATGTCTCTTGGTTGATTGAGTACTTCCCTAATTAAATTAGGATTCTATTATGTCTGCTTATACCTATAGTCTCTCACTCCCATTACTTTTTTGGCTGCTGAGGCTGCTATAATTGACTGGAGAACGAGGCCAGCAGGATTAAAAGCTGTTGGAGATAAACCTCCTGAAAGGCTGCGTCCAGCATCCTTTGCCACCCAGCTGCCTGTTGCCATGAAGTTGGTAGAAAATAATTATCTTTGATGGCTTTGAAGTTAGCTAATAGTGCTAAAGCTTGCAAGTGCACGCATGCATGCACCCACGTGAGTCGAATCCCGGCTCGTTCCTGAGGAAGCGGGGATAAAATGGAGGAGGGATGGTATCTTTTTAGTCCAAGCTGAGCGTGGAGGGTTTTGCTCTGCAGGGCAAGGAATGTGTGTGGTCAGCATGCTGAAGTGTGGTTTGGCAGGCGCGGAATGGCACGGTGCGCTGGTGCCATGGTAGCGCCGTGTGTGAGGGGAAAATGGGCTTGCAAGTGAACACCGAGGGCGTTTTGTGTGAGCAGCAGTTATTCCCAGATGTGATCTGTACCCAGAAAACCAGGCTGTGCCTAGAAGATCGTGTGCTTGAGTGCTGGGGTAAGTCCTACTGGTTTTGGGATGGGTGGGAGATGGTTGAGCGTCTCTGAAAGCAAAGGTGCTTCTCCAGGAATGCCACAGCACAGACATCAGTAGGAATAAATAGAGTGGAATAGCCCCTGGAAGGCTCAGTGCCCTCATTCCTGCCTGAGAAGGGATAACATGACACCCTCTGAGCAGGAGACCCACCATGCTGGCTGTTTCCACACAGGAACCCTGCAGGATGCTGGGGTGCATTTCGGGAGCACTGCAAGAGCTTCCCAGTCAAGTGTGCCCGAGACTTGAGAGTGGGAGCTCTGTCCTGTGACAAGGTTGAGAAAACAAGTTAGTGGGTCAAAAGGTGGCATGGTATCTTCCTCCGTATGTTGCAAGAATCATGGAATTATGGGAATTCTTGCTGGAAATAATTTTTAGCCTGAAATGTTTGTGTCAGGTTTAGTAGTGTAGAAAATATGTGAAAATCAAGGCCCTGTGTGGCAGATACCCATTTGTGAATAATTACATGGCAGCAATGCTCAATTAACCTTTTTTTTTTAGAGAAACAAAACATAAATTTGCAGAAACACAACCTTAGGACTGCAGTAAAAAAGTGAGTTACCTGAGAAATGTGAATCCTTACATTTGCCTATGTGACGAGAGGGGGGAATTGCTAAATACTGGTGTGGCAGCACAGCCAGATCTTAGGAAAGTAGTCATAAATGGAGAATGTTCTCAGCCCACCTTTTTTCCCCTTTCTTAAAAGTATATAAATTCTTTTACAGAATGGAACATTTTTGCAGCCTTGGAATTGCCATTTATTTCTCTGTAACTAAATTAGATGTACTTTTGCTTTTCTGAGTTAGCCTGTTTCATTTTCCGTGCTTTTAGGTGCTTTTAGCTCTAATTTGTGTTGTGTCCAGGTGCCACAGTTAGAGATGAATGGGTGGGGGAAAGAGAAACCCTCCATCAGTCCTGTCCCTGCACCCTTCTCGAGATGAAACTGTGGGGTCAGTGGCTTTTTACCAAGTCCTCCAACCTCCTTTTCAGATGGATGTCAAGTACCAGGGGGATACCTGGTGTCAGGTGAATGCCTTGCCATCCTTGCCAGGACTGTGGTGGAAATGAAACAGGGAAAAACAGTATGTGAAAAAGGGAGGAAAATGGAAAGACTGAAAATGAAGGGGTGAGAGGAGGAGGGCAGTGAGGAGGCAGTAAGGGCTCGTAGGGCTTGGAAAGCTGGAGGCAAGCTGCTGTCAGACGATGCCACAGAAAGCCTTAACTTGTATTTTTAGGGACACTTGGGTTTATACTTTGCTGCAAATAATGGGTTTGGGGGAGGAGAAGAGAAATGACTGCTCTTCCTGCCACCTGCTCCACTAGGCTTTGTTTCACTTCTGTTTTCCTTTCTTGGTACCCACAGCATTTGCAGAATGAGAGGTGTTGGCATCCTCCCACCCCATCGCTCCTGGGACTTGCCCCAGCACAGCAGAGCGTTTCCAGGTGGCACATGAGCCAGGGAACCGGGTACCACCCATCTCCTGGAAATCTGCTTTATCCACTCAGTTGCTTAATAGCAACTTACCAAGTTGGTAACCTCTTGTCATCCAGGACCAGGTTTGCTATATGTTGGAAGATTTTCCCTAAGTGTTTGTATTTCAAGTGGCTCTGGGCTCGGAGCAGAAGAGCAAGGGCTGGGTAATCTAATCTGCATAAAATCATTCAGGAAAACAGGATGCTTATTTTGGAAGGACAGGTATATTTTTGACTTGTTCACTGAACTTTCAGAAGAGGAAATGGTTTGAGATTTCCTCAAAGGGATTTCAAGCTGTCCAGGAATTTCAGGGGAGACCAAGATCTGCTTTTCTGTTGTCACTTGGGGTGTTTTTCACTTCTTCTTTCTGCCTTGTATTTTCACAGAACTGGGACACGTTTGTGCTAAATCACAACATTGTGCATTACTGATAATTTTGGCAGGTTTTATAACTTCTAAAAGACTCTTCCCCCATCAGCATTTAAGACAGAGAATGACTCTCATTTATCATCAGCATAAGCCCTTTTGGGAGGGAAGGGACCATCGTTTCAGGGGACATTAATAGGCTGCTACAGATGGCATGTTCTGAGCAGGTATAAGGAGCTTTTCCCAGGCTGCAAGTGCTGCTGAAATCTCTCATTCTTAACAACTATCATCCACGACCACAAAACCCAACTTGCTGTCAGGGGACAGCTTAGCTTGGCCATCCATCATTCAGGTCACCTTAGTGGTGACTGATCTCCTTGCATGGTTTACATCTACAGCAAGGCAGTTTATCCCCTTTATATTTACATTTATCTTCAGGGTAGGTTTTATTTGCTGAGTTCCATTTCTTCCTGGTCCATCACATAAATGCTTTGAGAGCCAGCGAAGACAAGGAAAGATACTGCAACAGAAATTTATAGGAGTGCTTGTGTGTGAATAGGAGCAAGATTTATTGAAACCTTTGGTTCTTCTTGATCTGGAAGGTACTGGGAACAGTAGCCTTCAGGGAATACTTCAGCTCAGCTCTTTCAGAGGCGGGTAGGAATTTGGAAATCTGGAGGAAGGAAACAAAATGTTAAAAGCTTAAAAAAAGAAGAATAGAAAAAAGAAAGAGACTTGTAGCACAGGTACCTAATCCAGTTCAGATATTTGTGTGAGAAGTTTTGATGATGGCTCATTCTTTTGTCTGAAATTACTCATCTTCCTCCTTTGTTTGAAGCACTGGAGGCTCATGGCTTGTAGGCAGCAAGGATGAGTTGTGGCTTCTGCAGTCACCTCCTGTGCAGTCCTGGTGCTGCTGCCAGTGGCTTCTCAGTCACAGCACTTGCTCCTGGTGTCATGCCTCTAGAGGGTGATGACCTGAATGGAGACAAGTTGGGCATTGGCGGGGGAGCAAAAATGGTCTGTCACATTTGTTGCCCCGCTGTGTAATCTTCTATTTTTGTATGACTGACTGAATGGCAGATGGACTTCAGGGGAGCAGGGATCTTCTCTGTCATGCCCTGAACAAAGGTTTTCTCTCTCAAGTCTCCAAGCATATCCAGAGGTTTAAGTTCATGGTCTTTGCTGTAAAAGGTGCCTTTGCTGTAAACATGCTCTGCTTCTCACAGTGCTGCTCCTGTCTGAGCAAATGCAGCCCTGGCATTTCATTATTCTCTGGGAGTCTCCCAGCTGCCTTCGCCCACCCAGGAGTCCCCCAGGTTCGCCTCTTGCAGAAGCTGTGACTGTGAGGAGCACTAGGACATCCCTGCCTCACCTCAGCCCTTCACCTGCATCGTGGGATGAGAGGAAATGGCTTCAAGTTGCACCAGGGGAAGTGTAGATTGGCTATTAGGGAAAATTTCTTCACAGAAAGAGTTGTCAGGCACTGGAACAGGCTGCCTAAGGAAGCAGTTGAGTCACCACCCCTGGAGGGGTTTAAAAGATGAGTAGATGTGGCGCTTGGGGATGTGGTTTAGTGCTGGACTTGGCAGTGTAAGGTTTACAGTTGGACTCGTTGACCTTAAAGGTCTTTTCCAACCTAAACAATTCTGTGATTACTGAAACAACAACAACAACAAAAGAAGAGCCAAGCACATCTTATAGCTCCCTCTGGGAAATGTGATGTCTGTGGAAATATTAGAAACTAAATCCCAGGGTGATATTTCTGCAGCCAGTGTGTCCTGCTGAGCTACAGCTGTGGGAGGGATGAGAAATACCAGGCAATCTGACAAGTCAGTTTTCTGCTCCAAAGGCAAAGGGGCAGGTTACATTTATGATGGTATTTGTACAGAAAACCACATCTGTCCATGGGCTTTGGGTTATTTTTATGGGCATTAGAGAGGGGGTTGATCTTTTGCTCTCACAGTCTGCTCATTACCCCTCTGATGCTGGTCAGATAGTAGGTGATAGTAACTGAATTTTTTCTTTTATCCTTCGCATTTAAGGAAACCTTCCCCTGTTCTCTCATAAATGCTGGCAGCTCCCTGTGTGCTGATTGGAAACAGTCAGTGCTGCACTGGCAGAGCTGTCTGAGGCCAGGGTTGAAGCTGCAGAAGCCTGAGTCATTTCGTGGAGCAGATCAGCTTTTAATTACAATTTCTAGTGTGCTTTTTAAGCAGTCTTGTGGAAATGCTGTGTAGAAGCATTTGAATTAAAAATGTAAAGAAATTTTGTTGACTTTTTTTTTTTCTTAAGTCTCCTGGGAAAACAAAAGCCCTTTGTGGCAGAAAAAAAAAAATTAAGAATTTATAGAGCACTGTTGTTTGAAGGTGCAAATCACGGCTCTGATGCCGGGTACGGGTGTGTGAGGAACAACTCCTGATATTCACTAACGTGTTTCTACACTTAGGCAAGGCTTTGGAGGCTTTTTGCAGTATAGCATCACCCACTGCATCATCTTTATGGGGTAGCTGCAATACTATTTTACCCCTTTTACTGGGGGATAACATCGAGCAGCAAAGAGCCCAGTCTCTCACCCAAGGTCGAGTGCACTTGGTGGGGATCCAGGAATAGCACCCAGCTGCTTGGCTCGGCCTTGGCCTCGCATCCCAGGAAATTGCCTCACGCCACACATCCCTGGCTGTGCTTTCCATCCTTGCTTGGAGTTTAAGACTCTGCAGCGCACTTAAAAATCAGCATTAACTCAATCAAGGCTCTAATGTAAAGGAAATTCATGCACCCTGTTAAGTGTATACCAAAACTTACCCCTGGCTGTGGGGGTTTGAGGGAGTGGGCAAACTGACAGGTTGGGTTTATTTCCCTGGAAAAATGCAGGGAGGTTTTCCCCTGTTCTTACATGTTGGTGGCTTCTACAAATCACCTTTGCCCACTCTGTTACAGGTGACCAGTCCCTGAATACCAAGCAGCATGAGCAAACTGGTGTTTTGTCTGACGGCCAGCTCTTGCTGAGGGGAAAGACCTTGAATATGAAAGAGCTTTTTAATGTGAATCTGCCTGTAACCTACTGGTGACTTTTAGTGCTTAGCAAACATTGATCCTGCTGGGAAAGGGTTAAAAGCCTGCGGTGGCCTGGGGGGAGTGGCATGTTGTCCTGGCTGTAGGGAATGGGATTTCTGGGTGGCCTGAGCTGTCTTTAGGTAGGAGCAGGTCTGGAGTTATGCTTCTAAAGCTGTATCTTACCAATTTCTTTCTCTTAGTACAGCTGAAGTTACAGGTTTGTGGTGTGACTCAGTGCAGTGCCTGGCCTTGGTTCCTTCCTGGCGTGCCTACAGCATGGCATAGTCCATGTGGATTAGCTGTGGATGAGGTGCCACACTGAGCTTTTCAGATTTCCACTAAGATCTTTATCCAGTGGAATAAAAGGCCATCACCCCCTGCCCATATGTGTTCTCTCTGCAAAGCTGCAGGCAGCCTTCGTGAGCTGCCCACGTTCCTGCAGGCAGCTTTTTGGGCTGCTTTGAGAGCTTTTTTGTCTGCTTTGTTTCACTTTGCAAATAACAGTGAGTAAAATCCATAGCCTTCAGTCAGTTCCTTCAAACTGTACAGCATCGATTTGTGTCTGTACATGTTATTGCTCTCTGAGTAGGGCCCTTAATGGCTGGAGAGCCCTCCTGCATTGGTAACCACACCAGGCAGTGGCTGCAGTCCTGGAATTGCCAAACAGTGACTTGCTGTGCCAGTGCTGGGCTCGTCCCTCATGTCCCCAAGTGCTGAAGGTGGCAGGGACACTCGGTCCTTTCTGGCTTCCTCCCACTCATTCCTGAGCTGTACTGTTCCCATGTAATCCCTGGTACCAGCTTAACCTTCCTCTGCTTATCCCAAGTCCTCCTCCTCTTTTCCCTGCTTTCAAATTCCTGGCTAAAGCCTCTCTCTGCTGTGCTGCCTGTGGCAAGGCTGGATGGGGGTCACGCGTGGGGCTGGGGAGGCTCTTCTGGTTTGTGGGGTCTTTCAGGGCTCACTCCTTTCCTAGAGGAGCCCTTGCACCCCAGTTTCTCTGTTTTGTGGAGAAATGAGGACCAGTGAGGGGCCCTGGGTGTCCTGGGAGGAGGACCCTTTGCCATGCAAGGGCATCCCAATGGTGCCATCAGATCTGTTTGGCAGGGAAGGCAGGGAAAGGCAGTGACCTGGCTGCCTTGCTGCTTCATACAAAAGCTTTGCCTTGCCAGTGCAATGGTAGGAAATTCCTGCTTGAGAGAGGAGACTGGGAAATGGAGAAGCTGTAAAAGCAGTGCAGTTTAATCTGCTGATCAACGCCGTTGATCCCAGCCCACAAGGCTGGCTTAGAGGGTGAGCCACAGAGGGGCTGTTCCGCAGCGGAGTCAAGAATCTCATCTTTATCCCAGACAAAGCAGCGAGTGCACGTGTGACAGATGTAAATCAAATACAAGGGTGAAGGGGGCCTGCATGTCATTTCTCAGCCTCCCTTTTCCATTAAACAATTCTAAAATTTTGCTACTCTGTACCTGACTTGCTTGAAACATCGGACAACGTGAAAGCTTTGATGTCTCCCTGTGCAGCCAAATTCGTATGCATATCACAGAGGATTGCTCTAGGCATGGCTGGGTCTTTTAAATCAGTAGAACACAGGCACTGCAAAACGTTTATTGACTCCTGACAGTAAGTGATTCAGGGTAGGATGGGATGGACAGTAAGTTGTCAAGGCTGCTCAGGGCAGACAAAAACCCTAGAGGCAACTCTGGATGAAAGGGAGTGTGATGTCCATCTGCCTTCAAGTATGTGAGGTTTGAAATTGATATTTGAGTTGACATATATAGAGAAATGTGCAGCACAGGGTCTGCAGTATCTTGAGCTACAAAGTCATTGGGATTAGGGGAGCACCTCTGCGCTCCACAGCACAAGATATGGGGTTATTCATGTCATTCTTACACTCATTTTCCTCACGCTACGACCTCAGTCACCCAAGAGATATATGTGAGACTTTCTGGCAGCTATGGTATTTTCTCCTAAGCCCCATAAAACGTAAGTACCTTTATCAGCTTGTTCTTGTTACTTCTACCACCCTGAGACAGGGACTTGGAGTCAGCTGGCAACTGATGAATGAGTGAAGCCTGAATGTATGAATTGGCTCAGGTGCCAGTCAGCCTTGCCACGTGGGCAGGAATCAAGGGGGTTAGATCTGTGTTGATCCAAGTGTTTGCAGGACTGGAAAGGCTCAAAGAGGGAGGCAGCGGAAGGGTTGTAAGGATGGTTTGCTTAGAAAGTGGTTCAAGGTGACTGGACATAAATCCTGGCTCATGGTGTGTAGGTTCAGCCATTACCAGCATTGGGACTGGACCTCAGAAGTCCCCAAATTTCTACTGGATTTGGGGTGTTAGGGTTGGTGCACAAATGAACCCGGTGGGTTTGTGTTCAGGCTCCTTTCTGCAAGCAGGGAGTCGTGGAGCAGGTGACAGAGGTGAGAGCCCCATTTGATAACCCCTGCTGAGGTGTCCAGAGAGATCCATGGTGGGATCTCATCCTGAGTCATCGTGTCTGCAGAGAAACAGGGCCATGGGGGATGTGGGGCAGCATGGACAGCTGTGCTGTGCTGTGAGCTGAGCTAAGAGTCCTGCCCTGCAGGTATGTGGAGAAACACAGGAAATGGGAAAAATATGGCTGGGAGAGCAGGCTGGGCTGCTCAGTCAGCTGGGGTGATTCATGGGAACATGGGCACGGTTGGTTTGTGCCATTGGCAAGTCAATGAAATGCAATGGAATCCCTTCATGAAAAGCCATTGACAACCATAGAGTTAAATTTCTTGAATTAAATGGTCGGGAAAACACCACAAATATTGGGCTTTCCTTTGTACTCAGTGTTCCTTACACAGGGACAGAAAAAAAGCACAAAACCCTCAACCAGCTTTAGATAACAGATGCCTCTGTGTTACCTGGCTCCCCTGTTGCTGTCTCCTGCCACCAGTGCTGTCCATCCCTGCTGCCAGAGAGGATGCCAAGCACTCAGGTTCACAGAAGGTGGTTCTCCCTTGCTGTTGTTGGTTGAAAAATCACCATGCACTTTATGTGCCACCTCCAAAATTGAATCTTGCTACTATAAAACTAGACCCGAAGTCAAGCATATGGCACTGCAGAGGTGTTTCCAGAAACTGCATTTCCATCACTGTGTGTAGTGTTTTTTCCGTAAGGGCCATTTTTTAAACTCGGTTTGCAAGACAGTTACTGATCTGGGGAATGGCTTAAAGAGCATGTGACACTTCAGATGTTGCAAAGCAATTGTTTATTGTGTGGCACAGATAAATGGGGTACCAAAAGCCTGAGGAGGCTGAGGGGTACCTGTGTCCATTAGTGTTCTGGGATGGATTGCCATGAGAGGCAGCCGCACACGTTTGCAGGCATTAAGCCCTGTCTGCCCTGCAGCAGGGAGCAGGTTAGGAACAATCTCTTTTGAAAGGAATTGTTTCTCTACAAGTACAGAAGAAATAGCAGCAGCTGCCAAAACACACAGTTTTGTAGAGACTGTGCTGGTGCCCCTGAGCTCTGGACACAGCAGCTCGTTCTCATACTGAGCTTTTGCTCTGAAGTCATGAGCAGCCCCAGTCATTACAGAGAAGCTCCCTGGTGCCCTGGGATGCCTGTTCCTGTGTCCTGTACGGAGCTAGCTTCACCTGTGATGGGAATTGGTGCTCTGAAGCTGCTGGGCTTATCCCAGAGTTTGGGTTTGAATGTTGAAGCTGATGTGGTTCTGGCCATGGGTAAAGCCGTCGTGCCCTGGGACCATGCAGAAATGCTTGGCTGTGGGCTGCAGACAGCAAAAGCCCGTGGAACTCGGGATCTGCGTGGCATTCTGCAGATGTGACAGCTCCCTGCTGCAGTCCAGACCTGGCCAGGTCTGTGATGGCCCCTGCCACACGTCAGGCAGCAGGGCTCTGGGGGGAAGGTGCCAGCTGTGGGATAGCCTGGCCCGTTGGAGAAGGCTGGGTCTTTCTTGGGCCACCCTCGAGAGCCAGGCATCTCCCTTGAGAGTACTGGGTGGGCCAGGCAGTACCGTTGCCTCTACAGCTCAGTGCTTGCCACTGGGAGGAACAACCTGGTGCCTCTATCAGAGATGTGGCCTGTGTGAAAGGGTGCCTTGTGGGTCTCCTAAAGGCAGATTTAATTTTAGTTATGAATACTGCAGTGTTGAATAGGCAGCGACATGAAACAGAAGCACAGTGGGGGTGTTAAGGGCTGGTAATAACATGGCTGTCATGAACTAATGTTGTTGGGAACAGGCTGTGCTGCCTCTTCTTAGCTGTGAAAATGTGCACTTGCAGAGGAGCTGGGGCAAAAGGAGGACAGGTTGTGTGTGAGAGGAAGGAGCACCCCAAGGCCTGGCTGCTGCCCTCCTTGCCTGGGGGGCTGCAGGTGATGGGCTGCTCCTCTTGGCAGAGACCCATGGGGATTGCCCTGTGTTGGACCTGGGAATGCTGGGGCAGGGAGCAAAGCTCACAGAGGGCCTGGGGAGGCTGCATGGGGTTCAGTGGTAAATGGTGGCATCCCTTTCTTTCATCCCAGTGATACTCTTTTGAATCCTGCTGCCTTCAGTGTGGGACCAACTCAGTGAATATTTTCCTAAACAGTGCTTGTCATTCTGGTTTTTATTATATATACATCACTCTTTGTCAGGAACATCTCTCGCTCCTTAGTCCTTTGGTGCCTCAGGTTTCCATAGGCTGCTCCTAAATCCCATTTGCAGTGTATTTGCTGTGTGTTGATGATCTCCAGCTCTCTCTGCTCCCTGCAGTGGTGCTCAACCCACTCCTCTTCCAGCCTAGACTTGCTCACGTTGAGGCTTTGACCTCCCTTTCCCAAAGCAACGTTTGTTCCTGGGCTCTGGGAAAGCCCTGACAAATGCAGAAACACCTTGAAATCTGCTCTGCCGCAAGGCAAGGTTTGCTATGACCATGATGAGCAGACCTTCAAAAGCTGCATCTTCAAACACTTGTGGGCAAAATCTGTCACAGTCCTTGGTGTGACCGTGGAGGAGATACACAGCCTGGCATGGCCAGTGTGCTGGTGCTGAATGGTGCCACAGAGAGGGGGGACAGGCTTTCTAACCAGTGTTTTTCCCTGGGTGGAAATCAGAAGTGGAGCAGGCCGCATCTAGAGGAATCATCTCCAGAAGCTTTTGGAAGGATTCAGGCTCTCTGATGCTGATTTTGGACTACTTAAGGCAATGGTTTTATCCATGGAAGAGGGAAACCTGGTTCTTCCTGAGCTGGAGGGAGGAGTCTCCAGCCTCATTTGAACTACAAGAGGGATAGAGGATGGAATAAGTACAAGCACTGGCGTAAGGGATGTGTTTCCCTTATGTAGGGAATATAAGACTGTAGTCTTGCTCACCTATATGCTGTAGTGCATGTTATTTCTGGAGATGAATAATATGCTAATTTAACAATTTAGTTTGTTAATCTAATAATCCTGCCTTCTTTGCTTAACGTCAGAGCTATTGTGGAGCTGCATTAATGGAATTGCAGCTCTCTGAGCTGCAGGGTCCTGATCAGAGCTTGGATTGATACAGAGGACTGGAAACACTTCAGTCCGAAGGTCGGCTCTGGTGGGTCAGCACAGAGCATTAGCTTGGCTCTGTGCAATCAGAGGCTTCTGTGCTGGGAGCAGACTTAGGCTTTTCTAAAGGGAAGCTCTGGTTGTTCAGTCCAAACTGATGTATTAATAAAAAAGCCCAGCTGAGAACAAACAAGCAAGCAAAAAAAATTCCACTTTGTTTAGTTTATCTTTGAGTTTTCTGAATGTTTTTCAAGATTTTACTCTTCAAAAGCTTGGAAAAGATGACAGGTGTAAGGGGAGGAGTGAAATTTGTGTTTGTCCTGCTCAGGGAAGGTTGTCTGCTCTCCAGAAACAGCCCAAATGAAGGCAGCAGGGTGGGCAGAGGTGAAGATCGGTGCTCGAGTGAGCAACCAGTGTTCTGCAGGAGAGCTCAGGAGAGCAGAGGAGCAACCCTGGAGCCTCACCTGGCCACCAAGTGAGATGTCAAACACTGGATGCGCCTTTTTTTGTTTTTCATAGGTTTGCCATTTCTGGTGTCAAAGCCTTGGAGTTTCAGGTGTGCCATGTTTATTGGAGGATGATGTTTACAGAGCATCGAAGTGCGGGGGAACAGTCTGGGTGGTTTAAGTGGAGTTTGCCCCAAGTCGAAAGGAACTGCAATAAGTCAGTCATGTCCTTTGGTGCCTTGAGGCAGTGGGATCACTTTGAAGCTTTGCAAAGCTGTTTTTAAACCCAGGAAATGATGGAGAGATGGAAGGGTGTGGAGGGAAGGAAGGACACTGCCATTGTGGTCACACTGCTTCTCTCAAAAAGCTCCCGCTGCAGTAAAGCAGAGAGATGGGGCTGAATTCCTGGGCAGGGTAAGGACTGGTCCCCGGGTGGTGTTCTGTGTCCCCACTGGCTTGAAATCTCACTCCCAGTACTGGAGTCAAGTGCAGGCAGCAACAATAAGGTTTGGCCCATGATTGCTCTGTTTTAATCAAAGAGATATGTTACTCTTTGTTAAAATAAACATTTTCCCCATCCTGTTTCATGACTCGATTTTTCTGATGCTGGCCTGCTATGCAGAGTATCCAATGTTTTAATTACCTGGATACATGGATTTATTTCAGATGTATTTGAAGAGATCTGTAAACCAAGTGCAAAGCTCGTGTATGTCATTTTTAGCCAGCTTGTTTTGGAGATTGCTGAATTTTCACACTAGAATAAGCCTATTTTTTACATCAATAAGTATTTTAGCCCCTCAGACTACTTGGAGAGGGGATTTTGGCACCCTCAAGATTGCTTTCAATGGGAAACCAAGTACATAAATGTGCCTATACTCTGTAAAAGCTGAGAACAAATCATGCCAGGTGCTATAAAATGGTCTAATGTACAGCAGGATAGCAGTTCAGATTCACGGCTCCTGTTGGAAGGCAAAGCTCCTTCTCCCAGGAAAAATTGGATGCAGTTTTCAGTGCATTAGTGCTAAAGTGCCTTCATGCTAAAAATCTTGGACCGAGTCCCTGGATTACCTTTAACTACAGGAAAACAAGGAACTGGCAGGACCTAGACCATAGACCTGTGTGAAGTTCTGGCTCATCCCAGGAGATCTTGGCTGCAGAAGGTCTTGAATGCTGAAACAGAGTCTGGAGGAGATGGGACTCACCAGTGAACACCTTGAATGGTGCCTGTGCAGAAGTAGGGGCTGGGCAAAGAGTTTCTCATAGCACTTACCAAAAATTAACACAGAGAAGTGAGCTGGTGACTCTAACCTGGTAAAATCTCTGGTGTCCTGTGCCATTCCTGTTGTAGGAGGAATATGCAGGATGTGGTGGTGCTGAGGATGTCTGATGGCTGGGTTTGGAGGCAGGAGTTGGACAGTAGAAAGGTTGGTTGTTGGGCTGCTGGCACCAGGCTCAGTATTTTAACTGCAACAGAAATGTAATGGAAGAAATTTACTTGGGAGGTTTCTCTGCTGCCAAAGTGGTAATATTTGGACTTCCATGAGAGTTTTTGTTGTTTGTCTCAGTTCACTGAGATTCTCTGTGAGACACAGCGTTCCTCAGTGGTGAGTGAGGGCTGGCATTGTGGTCTGGTCCCAGCAGGGCTGTTCTTGTCGAAATTTCAGCAGGGCCTTGCAAGAGCACCCTGATCCCACTCATTTTAATATTTACATGCAGCATGAGTAAGGGCAGTGCAAAATGGTTGGATTATAAGTGTTTTGCTGTAAAGTATCAGACATACAACATGGTTACTCCCCTAAGTGCCTGCAGTGGGAATTTTGTATGCACAGGGTGTTGGAGGCTGCGTATCCAGGCTGGGAAGTGTAAGAGATGTTGCTCTGCCTGGCAGAAGGAAATGGGAGCTCTGCATTTCTCAAGAAAGTGACAATTCTGGTTGTGTCCCACTGGCTGCAGCAGGTGGTGGGCCACTTATTTTGTTGGATGAATAAAAGCCGACAGCACAAGTTAAGTAAATATGATGGAATACATTTCTGGGTACAGAAATTGCAGATTTTGCTTAGAGGTGAAATCCGTGCTTGTGCTAGGAAAATTTTAAAAAGCAACAATCAATCATCCTCTTTCTGTCCTTAAAATGTGGACTTGAATTTTGGGCCAAGATATGCAGTTGTTGTCTAAAAAGGCTGATATTGAGGCCAGGGTTTATTTATTTAGTAAATATAATGCCTGATTGCATCAATTGATGTTCAAAAGCATTTACCAATGTTCTCTGGTCCGTTACACTTTATGGAGTGTGAGGACCACAACCTTTGAAGAAAAAGACTCGTGATGCTTGCTTCATTTGTAGAAATTAGTCTTAATACTTGACGTTATCAAGTTAGTGACAGTTGATATAACGTTTTGAGAGTAATTAGGAGCATGAATTTATGCTCAGGTGGATGTTTAATTAAAAATTGTGGCAGCTTTGAAGATCATGCTTGAATAATCCTGAGGCTGAAATGTGGGTTTGTACCCAAGTGAACCTTGACAGCAAATCTGGAGAGGGGGAAATGCTTTAGTAGCTCAGATTTCCTCCTGTATGTTTTATGCCATCAGTGTCTGTAACAGTGCTGAATTCACGAAGAGCCAGAGGCAGAACCTGCTGTGGGACAAGAGCAGGGAGATGTTGGAGGATGTTTGTGTGTTCGAGGCCTCTAGGAGCTGTGCCCCAGGTGGTGCTGGCAGTGCTCCTTCAAGCCATGCAGTGCTGGCTGTGAACAGCCAACATGGGGGTGACCAAAGTCTTCCTGGAGAGCTCTTCCTTCCTCTCCTTGGGTTTGTGGAGGTTCACCCCACGTGAGTGGGGAGGGAGTGCTGGGAAAACCCATGGTTACATCCAAAGCAAAGGCGGTGTCGTGCAGGAGTTTGAGCCCTGCAGCAGGGTGGGGATGGTGGTGGGATGGTGGGATGTGGTGGAAGGTTGGGCTCAGGGAATGATCCTGGTTCTCGTGCACGTCTTGCCCTTCTGTGCGAGCATCTGGAAGCAGCTCACCCCCAACAAACGGGAAAATCCTGAACAATAGGAGATCAAGAGGGTGGGAAGACAAAGTGTTACAGATTGCTGAGGAGCACATCTGCTCCTTTCCCACTGCAGACAGGTGACTAAAGGCAGGCAGGAGGTGAGGAGGGCGCATGGAGCAAGGGTGGCTCAATGATGGCTGTTCCCTGCCAGCTACCTTTGCTCCTGTCACCAAAAGTATTGCTGGTGCTGTGGTCTGAAGGCTACGAGTGACTGTTTTACCCAGGAAAGGTCCCATCCTCCTGAGGGCTTTGCCTTCGGGCACCTTCTCCAGCATGTCCCTGGGGGCACCAAAATGGAGGACTTTTGAAAAAATGGAGATTTTCTCTTGAACTTCAACACTTCTTGCCTGTTTTGACCCACATTTTTGGTGTCGAGGAGGCAGAGTTGAGCAGGGGAGCAGGAATAAGGCTCAGTCTTAGTGTGGTTTTTGAGTGGAGGGCACTGCTGTGGTGATGGTTTAAAGGAAAAATCCAAGTTTTTATGGGTGAAGGACGCGCAGGAGGTAAAAGCATCACAACAGGGGCTTTTTGGTGCTTTTCTTATCCTCATACCCCAATCCTCTTTTGTAGCTTTCTTACAGCAGCACAGATTAACACTGGAAAACTTAACACTTGACATTAATTAATTCCCAATTTCAGCTTGCCTTGGCTTTGGCACAGGTGGCTCCACTGCCTGATCCAACTGGATACTTTGGAGAGACTGCAGAGGCATGGGTGCTTCTAATCTTGCTTCCAGGCTTTGGGCACAGGCACTGGAACCTGTGTGGCCAAGGTGCCAGAGGCGGCTGATGGCTGACGCTGTGAGAGGGCTTTGCTGCTGCCGTGACGTCTTTTAATGGGTACAGGTTGGATGTTGATTTAATGCCTCTCTTATATTTCTCACTTCCAGTTCTCGGTGTCTTCCTTCAGCCTCTCTGTATACTTATTGCAAATTCAAGAGCATCTGCAGTAGGGTAAAAATCCACTGGGTTTTCTAAACTATTTATGAAGGTTTCACAGCAAGTCTCAGTGCTGAGCAGTAGGTTGAATTAAAAGGGATGGTTGGCTAGTGAGGAGATGCCTGTTTTCCCTGGATGGCTTCGTCTGTCAGGGTGAAGCTCTACAATCCATCGTCATGAACAAACTATAGAACAAAAAAACCTTTGCTACAGTATCCCAGGGTGAACACTTACTGGTTCTACTCTGCCTGATTTTTGCGTGACTAAGTGCCCCTCATGGCTTACATTAACATATGTTTCCGAGTGGTTTATTTTGTTTTGGTAAATGCTTACACGATATTAAATTCTTACCATTGTCTGTAAATATTTGGGAGGTGTGCAAGGAGGCAGCAGATTCCTGGGAGAGGGATGCTGTGGACACATAGGGATCCATTTCTCCTTGGCTGGTACTGAGGGAAGCAGCAGCACTTCACCACGGCAAGGCTGGGGCATTTCCTTAAAATATAAAATGAGGTGGTGATGCATCAGATGAAGGCAGGTATAACTCCTAAATCCATGGTTTGAAATGCCCCAGCTTGCTTCCTCCTCCTCCTCCTCCTCCAGTTCACAGGAGATGGGGCGTGCCATGGTCCAAGTGTTTACCCTGCTGGTGCTCTGTGGGCTTTAATTAAAGTGTCAGTACACGTGGGGACTTCCTGGGCAAGCCAGCAAGGATGAATTTAGGAAGAGGAGGATTTGTTTCTGCAGATCATGCTGTCTAAATAGATGGTGTCTAGCGACGTGCCCCTCCTTCCCGACAGCCGCATCCAGGGGATGCTTCAGCCGCTGCCCGGGGCTGCTGGGCTGTGCTTGGTTCTGTTCCTTTTTATGTTGCACATATTTTAAAATAAAGCTCTTTTTCCGCTGTTAGAACATGCAGTTGCTCAGGACATATAAATTGTGTTAATAAATGAGCGAGGCGCCCTGGTGGGTGAATTGGCTTCCTGGTGAAGTCATAAATTTGGAGAGGATGATGCTGCCTTGCTCCACAGCCGGCGCGTGGGTTTGCTTCCTAGCGCCGTGCCTGGAAACCTGAGGGACCAGGCAGAGGTTCCCATGTCTGGTAATTGAGGGTTCTTGAGCTGAGATGGTGTGAAAGACCATCTCCAGCCTGCAGGAGGGCTGGGAGACCTGACACAAACCCCAGCTCATCGTGTACGCTGGTGTGGAGGCAGGAGAAGCCTGCAATTTAGGAAAAGCTTCTATTTTTCCCTGTTTGTACCATGCTGCAGCTTGACCCCTCTCCACCTCTGCTCCTGGTTGTGTCCTTGCTGTGTTAATTACCAATGCTGCAGGGCAGGAGCTGCCATTCTCTCTGTGTCTTCATATCTCACATGATGGGGCCTAGAGCAGCTCCCACGGTAAATAGGGATGGAAGCTGGGAAGTAGGGGTGCTTACCTTTGCCTGCCAGCTCTCCTGTTTGGATCAGCACTTGCTGGCTTTCCTGGAGGAAAAGCATATTTTCCTCAGACTGCCTGGTTTGGAAGCAGAGCACATGTCCTCCAGTTGGGGGTGGGAATGATTTGATATGAACAATCTGGATATGATGTTGGGTGATTCGTTTCGCGGGAATGGAGGAAAGGCTGGGAATTGCTTTGCTTGATAGCAGTTGTGTTGGTTTTAAGACCTCATAAATAGTTGGAGCTCTTT
Organism: Corvus moneduloides; assembly: GCF_009650955.1. Classification (NCBI taxonomy): domain Eukaryota; kingdom Metazoa; phylum Chordata; class Aves; order Passeriformes; family Corvidae; genus Corvus; species Corvus moneduloides. The sequence continues at coordinate 23,543,004 of NC_045485.1, forward strand.
TATATTTTCACCATCTCTCCCAGGCATTTTCCCATTAGGATTAATGTAGTCGAGCACTGTGCAACAAACAGTTCATTGCAGTGGTTTGCTGATTTTTTCAGTTGCTGAAAATTTAAAAAACCTCTCTAGCCTGCTAACCAAGGCTTTCAGAAAATGAATAAATTACTGGTCAGAGTGAATATGGTACCCTGCAGGCCAGGAGTCCCGGTGTGTCCCCAGGTCCATGAGAGCTGGGATGGGACACAAGTGGACTGAAGGCAGTGTGGGTATCCCAGCCAGCACATTCCCATCAGCTCAGCTCCAGCAGCCCATTTCCAGCCGAGTCATGCTCTGTGCTCAGGAGAGGCCCTGAGCTGGTTTTTGTGCATGGCTGAGCATTAAAGGGTATTTCCAGCACTTGTTTGCCAGGAAAATACAGCACTGAAGGCCCTGTACTAATTAATTGTAATGGCAGGAGGAAAGGGAGGGAATTGCTTTCCCATCATAGCTGCTGTGAAGATGCTCTTGAAAAAGCAACAAATAATGTGTGGATGCTGCCAGGGCGAGGAGATTGTTTAAGGATATTGTTCACTGCGAGGAAAACACTGTCACTGAGCAAAACCAAACAAACTTCTCCCTTTTATTTTGCAGGGTCGTCATGTTAAAACAGGCCAGCTTGCTGCTATTAAGGTTATGGACGTCACCGGGGTAATGTATCCTCCTCCTCCTCCTGCATCCTTAAATTACAGATAAGGGGAGAAAGGGGAAGGGGTGTGATAATGTGTGGGGGTGGGTGGAAAACTGATGTTCCTGGGAAGTAAATTGCCTTTGTCTTAACGTGATATGTGCCATTAAGAGGTTTTAGTTTTAATAAATACTTGAGAAAAAAATAAATCTGAAAGAGATTTGGAGACTGAGTACTTTCACGCTGAAACAAAGCAACATCCAGTTCCAGCAGCGGCTCTTTTAAATGCCTTAATAAATTCTGAAGAAAATCATAGAATTTGAGTTTGGAAGGGACCTTAAAAATCCAGTTCCAATCCCCTGCCATGGGCAGGGACACCTTCCACTATCCCAGGTTGCTCCAAGCCTCGTCCAACCTGGCCTTGGACACTTCCAGGGATGGGGCAGCCACAGCTCCTCTGGGCAATCTGTGCCAGGGCCTCGCCACCCTCACAGGGAAGAATTTCTTGCCAATATTCCATCTAACCCTGCCCCCTGTCAGTTTGAAGCCATTCCCCCTTGCCCTGTTGCACATGACCTTGTCAAAAGTAGCAACAGGATTGTGTATTCGTAACTCATTTTTGTTTCTCTGCATCCATGATTTTCACTGAAGAGCTTTTGTTCACCAAAACTATGTTGCAATTATTGTCATGAATAACTTCACAAGGCAAGTTGAATAATTCCTGTGCATCCTACTGATAAAGAGGAAAAAAACCACACCACCCTGGTCTCAAAGGTGGCTCTTTTGAAACTTCTGTCAGAATGAGAGAACCAAGAATTTACCAATTATTAAATGAATAACAAAATTGAGGGTAAGACTAGTTTCACCACTTCCCAGTTGCCACAAAAGAAAAACTGAGTTGCTATGATCCCTAAAACCCTAAACAGATCCATTTAGGAGCGTGGCATGAAGATGCTTTTTCTTCAATAATTCTTTTCTAAGTGCAGTACTACCCCTGCCAAAGTTCCTGCACTGGAAACAATGCCAGGCTTGGGAGTAAGAATGTGGTATTTTGTGTTTTGGTTTTTTTTTTTGGTTTTTTTTTTTTTTAAACTGGAATAACACATATCAAAATTAGGACTTGATCACAATCTACCCACCTTAATTTTTGAGTTAATGTTTTAAATTAGCTTTCAGGAGCTCAGCACATACAGAAAAGACTCTCTGTGAAAGCAGTCAGCTGGCCTTGGGAATCTGTTTTGAAATACCTTAGATGCTGTGGTGTGGTATTAATATCTATGGGACCTTCATCCAGGTTATTTTTGGTGCTAACAGGTGAAATGATGTGTGGAAATAAGTCTGTAAATGTGAATGAGATTTGTTCCTGTTTACTTGCAGTATCTACAAGTGCCATTTATCTCGTTCCCGTGGGAAGCAGGCTCTAAGGGAATAGGCAGACCCACCAAGCATAAACCCATGACATAAATAGCAGTGAAATTCCCATGGGATGAAGTCTGATGTTAGAATGAATTTTAGCTGAGAAATCAAAATATTACTCTGAGGCCAAACACAGGCTTAAATTTGAATCCTCACTTAATTCAGTGGTTTGAAAACACCATTGCTTCCAAGGAAAGATATTGGAGGAAAGTACCTGAAATCTGATCCCGACCAGTAATAATTTCATACACATCTTAAAGTCGATGTCCCTGATCTAAAACTTCTCCTTGGCAAAGCTAGCCCTCATTTCTGAATGTGGAAGGTGTAAATCAGGTATTTGTCATGGGATGTGGTTTTTGGATATTTAATTATTTTCCCCTTAGGTTGCTTTTAGGCAGGGAAGGCATGTTCAGGGCAGGACCAGGCTCGGGCAGGATGGGCAGTGACCACGGTGCTGGCAGTGCAAACCTGTGCCATGGTGTGCCAGTTTAGACAAATTTGGAGGGAAATACCCTCTGATAGAAGGCAGGTTACAACCAGCCCTCCCCCACCAGGTTCGGGAAAAAAGAAATTTTCCTCGGAGGAAAGTGAAAGAGATAGAAAACTATTTATTTAACAAACACACAGGAAAAGTGTAGTAACACTAAATAATGAAACCTCTCACTGTGGAGAGAAACCTGGGAAGATTTCAGAGTCCTTCTGTAGGTGTGGTCTCTCTCCTCCTCCTCAGAGCTGGGTGGGTGTGGGCCCACCTCCGGGGCCTCGGTGCAAAATTCTCCCGATGTGTTCTGATGTTCAAACAGTCCGGAAGAGAAGAAGGGAAAAGCCAAAGTCCCAGAAAACCAAAGTTCAACTCTCGGTCTTACTCCGGAGAAGAGGAGCTGAAAGCTGGCTGTAAAGCAAGAAGGGTGCTTCCTCTGCTCTTGCTGCTGCAGCAGGAGAGGAGTGTGTGTCTGTGTCTTTGAACAACCATTTTTGAAAAGTTCACTTGGTTTTTTCCTCTCCCCCCTCTCAGGCTCAGTTTAAGGGCACAGAAAGGCACAGAATTAATTACCGGGCGTAGAACAGCAATAGGGGATACAACATCATAAAGTCACCCCAAGACACATGGTGAGGGCTGCTTGTGCCTCATAGCTCGTGGTGCTGGAGGCACTTCCAGAGCCATGTCTTCCAGCCACTGCAGGAATGGTCCTGGGTATTGCTTCTGGAGGAGTTTCTAAAGCTGGTCCCTGCATTGTGCCTACAGCCATGCTTGGCACCTGATCCAGGCTCAGTGCAAAGGCTGCTGCTGAAAACCCAAACTCACTCCTTCACCTCCTCCTCACACACAATTTCAGTGCTTCATTTGATCCTGACCTTCCATCCCACCTGTTTTTCCAGGATGTCTCTGTTGACAGTGTGTCTTTCAGAAGTCAGCAGAGAACAGACTTAGTGTGGCCATCTGCAACTTTTGGAGGGTAAAGCCCAGGCTGGATGGGACTCTGAGCAACCTGGTCTAGTGGAAGGTGTCCCTGCCCATAGTGGGGAGGTGGAACTAGGTGATCTTCAAGGTCTCTTCCAACCCAAACCATGGTGATTCTGTGTTCACTGAGCTCCCAGAGCAGCGTCTCATCCTGACCACGTGCCTTACACTAAATCCGGACAGGCTCCTGACAAGGACGCTTTGTTTAACTCATCCCCACTCTTGCTAATTGTCTGTTAGGGAAGATTGCAGAATAGAGGCCCTCAAATTACAGCACTTCATCAGTTTGGGCAGCTGCTATCTCTGAATTAAGAGTTCAGATTTGTTTTTGAGGGGCTGGTCCTGCTGTGTGCTGCATGACCTACTTCCAGCGATGGATGCAACAGAATTGATTGATGGAGGCAAAGTGTGGCAGCAAAGCCTGGCCTGTGGCTTTTGTTGGGTTTGGGATTGGAGTATTTGCAGCAGTTTGCTGTGATGGTTCCATTTGCTTCCCTTCCTCACTGGATTTGCTGGGGATGATTGATCTCAGTAGGCCTGCTTGGAGCAGGAGCCTGGGCCAGAGCCCCTGAGCCTGGCCATGCAGACATGTCCTCAGGTGCCATCCACAGCTCTGATGCTTTGGAGGTGTTTTCCCCCCATTTTGAGTTCTTCAACTTGAAGACAGAGTTAAAATAAAACTGTAGACCAAGTATCCCTCTGCCTTCCCTTCATTTTTTCCTGGAGAGCCAGGAATGAATTGAGGGATGACTGAAAAGCTGGCTGGGTGCTCAGAGAGCTGGAGGGATTTTGTGCTGAGTGCTGCTCCTTGCTCCCGGCACTGTTGAGCATCCAGCTGCTTTTTAGTTGTTGCAAAGGGCTTCAATTAAAAAAATCACCTCTGTGGCCTGATAAACTTCATGTTACATTCCTTGGTTTCCTGGACAGATGAAAACGAGCAAAGTTGTGTTGACTTGAAGAAAAGAGGCGATAAAGGTTCTTCCAGAATAGTCCCCTGGTTTTCTTTGTAATGTTTGAGTCTGTTCCTCCTCCTCTTTTGTGCTTATACCCTCTGTGTTCTTACCAAAAATAAAACTGGAGGTTGTTTATGCAAGATCCATCCAGATATTTCTTGTACTTGTTCCTCCTATCCTCACCTTTGCTGTTCTTCCCTGAATGAAGGAGCGTAGTCACTAAATCACTTCCCATGGTATTTTGGGAAGAAAGACGTGTTTCTGTCCATGTTGTGTGACACCTGGTCAGGGGGCACTGCTCCTCGAGAAGAGCTGCTCCTGCAGCTGTGCTGCTCTGTGGGTGTCTTGTCCTTTGCCCATCTGAAAAACTGAGGTCAAGAGAGGCAGGTGAGGGACACGAGGGGAATAAAGGAGGATAAAGAGCAAACAGCCCTTCTTGGTCCTTTCTAATAAAGCTCACTGACATCAAGGTGCTAAGTGCTGCCTGTGGAAATACAGCGGGCTGGAATTCGGTCAGCTTAAAATAAAACCAGGGCACGTCTGATGGGTCTGAGAACAAAGAGGTGGGATATCAAAACAGGAATTGGTGTGGCTCCTCTGCCTCAGCTGCTTCAGCTAATGCCATTTTGCAGATGGGACAGAGAGGGGCTGGGACAGCCCATGGGAATAGTACTTGTCACCAGGACTGAGTTAGTCTGATGGAGTTTGTGGACAGGCAGCACCTGCCTGCTCCCGATGTGGTGCCACCCCACCACCAGCAACTCCTGATTTCTCCAGAGGTCTTGTGCTCCTTCCATGGTGGGCAGGAGTGATGTGCCAGAGGGCTGGGAGCACCGGAGCACTTCTGCCATGCAGTGGTTTCTAAAAGAACACCTTGGACCTCTGGTGTGTCTGTGAGGGTGTGTGATGCATCACTGGGGTAATGCAGGTATGGTTGAGCCTCACAGCAACATTAGACTCCAGTCCAGCTCTCAGGCTCCCAGGATCTGCTGCAAAGTGACTGTAAAAAATGGTGCAAAAAAGCTGTGAGAGTTTGGTCAGGAATGGGGTGCTTGGAGGTTCACCCACATACAAAGACAACTCGGACCCTGTGAAGTGCCATCTCCTAATGCCTTTGGGTTTGTTTTTCTTTTCTTTACATCTCATCCCAGGATGAAGAGGAAGAGATCAAACAAGAAATTAACATGCTGAAGAAGTATTCTCACCACCGAAATATTGCTACGTATTATGGTGCTTTTATTAAAAAGAACCCACCAGGAATGGATGATCAGCTCTGGGTAAGTTGCTTTCTTCTCTTTAAAATAACTGGAATTTGACACAGATTATTTACTCTGAATTGTCCTCTTACCAGCACCCAACTTACACAAAACCCCTTATTTTGCATCCATCTTTTTCAAAGTTATGCCTTTGAACAGGCTTTTGCTGCACTGCAAAACATTTCTCCATTTTGCCATAAAATCTTCGCAGGCTGATTGTAAACCCATTTTTATTCTTTGTTACTATATTCAGATGAAAATCATTCCATCCTCTGGCAGTTGGAGGAAGCCGGGAGCTTTGCTGGGAAGATGGAAGCTGAGGAGGGATGCTGTGTGGTTCCTGGCAGCTGTTGGTGCTGCCCCCTGTGCTTCGTGTTTCATGGAGCCTGTGCAGGCAGATAAAGAGGAGGGGAACAGCGAGGAGAGGTCAGGGAAGTCTGTGGCTGCTCAGCCACTTCGGTGGAGACGCCTGACGTTGCTGAAGGGCACCAAGCTGCTTTGTGTCTCCGTAAATCCTCAGCTGCCTCCTCCCGCTGCTTCCCTTGTCAGGGCCTTCTCGGGTATTAATTCAGCATTCCCAGAGCAGGGAGGATGGAGTTTAAATCCGCTCTATCCTTGGGGAGAGACAGAGCATCAGAGCCCACTCCCTTTGGCAGCAGCTGGTGCTCAGGGGCCGGGCAGGGCAGTGACACCACAGATCAGGGCTCTGGCCGTTGCTGTAAATTTAATTAAAGTTGTGCTGTGTTCTGAGCTTGGCTGTGCTGGTTGGAGTCTCTGGAGCAGCAGCCTGCAGTGCCCGTGGCCATCAGAGCAGCAGCGTAGGACCCTGCTTTACTTAGAGCTCCATTGAAGAGAAGGCTACGTTGGAATTATCATCAGTACAATGACCTGGGTGTTGTCCTGTGGTCAAAAAAGTCTTTATTTCCTCACAGTCCTGTAAATCCAGTCAGTTCTGCCTTAGCCATGTGTGGTTTCCAAAGCTTTTCTGTGCCCGAGCAAGGTTGCTACAGCATAAATTTTCAGGAGTAACAAATATCTGTGGTTCACCTGGGAGACCATGGAGGTGCTGAAGAGCAGCAGCACCCTTTTCCCTGTAGTTTCTGTACTACATAGGCTTTATTTTAGCAAAACATTTAGTGACTTCAGCTGTTTGCCCTTGCAACCACATGCCAGAGCATCCAGTGGGAAGTGGAGGGATTCAGAGGACATTCCCCCCAGGAGAAAACTGGAGTTAATGGACTTGTGTGCTTTTTTGCTCCCCAAGACTTTCTGGTACACTGAATTATTGGGAAGGCTTTGGGGGCTTGGACTCCAGGAGCGTTCCTAGCCTGGGTGTTCAGGGTATTTTTGGTGGGAACTCGTAAAAAACATGTTCTTTGCAGCTGGCCTGGGATTCAGTGAGGCGAAAGCTGTCAGGCTGAGAAATGCTTTTTCATCCCAAGAAATTCCATTTGGCTTTGGCTGGTTTATAGTTTTTTTATTTTAACTGAAATATTAAAACAACCCACAATGTTCCTCCTTGTGCTGCAGGAGTGCCTGGAGGGGAAAAAACCCCACCAGCTGTGTGCCAAGTCCCCCAGTAATGAGAGGAGCCTTCCCTGGTGCTGGCCTCTGCTCAGTGGCTTTACACTGGTTGGGTCTGGGGTTTGTGTGCTCTGGCCAGGCCAAGAGGGTTTGGTTTGGTTTGGTTTCTTTCCTCCAGCTCCAGTACAAAGGGCTCTTGGCATACACAAGTGTTAGTAAAAGAACAGCCCAAACTTTCAAAAAGAAAAGCTCACTAGAGAACTCCTTGGATTAAGAGGCATGGCATGAAGAGCGATGGTGTGGAGCTGTGTCAGGGGAGGGTTGGGTTGGATATCAGGAAAAGGTTCTTCCCTCAGAGGGTGGTCAGGCACTGAACAGGCTCCCCAGGGAAGTGGTCACAGCACCAAGCCTGCCAGAATTCAGGAAGTGTTTGAAGAAAGCTCTCGGGCACAGGGTGGGATTCTGGAGGTTTTCCTGTGCAGGACCAGGAGCTGGACTCAATGATCCTTATGGGATCCCTTCCAACTCATGAAACTCTAGGATTCTTCCATCAATCCCCATCACCATGGTATAGCAGAGGAGGCTGTATGTGCTGTATCACCTTCATATACCCCAAGTCAGGGGGAGAAGGTGGTCATCATCCAGCTGTGCTGCTTGTTCTTGCCCCCAGGAGAGGTAGACTAGATAATCTGAATTCTCTACCAGACTGCTACCTCTCCTCTCAATTTGAGGCCTTTCTCATGGGTTAGTGAAAAAGATTTTTTCGAAACCTGCTTTTCTTGCACAGGGGTGTGAGGGGTTTTTTTGAGTCCATGCCCAGTGTTGGGACTGGTGGAGCTATTCCTAGGAAAGCTCCCCAGCCCTGGAGGAGAGGTGTGCTGGTGCCACTGTGTTAAATAGGTGGTGTTTCAGGATCTGATTGAATTAGGACTCATGTGAACTCTATCAGTCTTGCCTCACAGATAAAGGCTTGTTTATTTTTCATTGGCTCTTTGTTGAAATAAAACGGTTTCTGATAATGCCCAAGTAATTCTTTTTATCGACACTCAGGAGGCTGATACGGAAATAAAAAATAGGGAACTCTTTCAGTGGAGATTAAGATCTCTCGGAAACGTGGCAGGCTTCCGACATGAAGTATTGTTGGTGCTGCTGCTCCATTCCACAGCAGCCACTTGCCCTGAAAGATGAGCTCAAGCTCACTAAACAACCCTGTTTTCAGAAATTAAAGAGCTGTGCAGAGGGTGTTTTAGCAGATGTATCACAAATCTGCTATGTCAGGCAAAAAAAAAAAAGGAAGCAAAAGTCATAGGGACAACCTTTATGGAACATTTAAAAAGAAATTTAAAAATATGGGGTAGGTTTGTTCTTATGTTGGATAATGTGTTGCGTTCTGAGGTGCTGTGGGTCTTTGTGAGGGTTTGTGCCTCTCACTAGCTGAGCTGAGGGGGTCCTGCTGTGGTGCAAGGGGACAGGGAAACTGGGATGATTTCCAGGGGATATGAGGACCCAGATAATCAGTTAACTGCTGCTTCTCAAAGTTAAACTCATTAAATTCCCCTTGCTCATCTCAAATCTAAGCTATGGGACACCAGGGTGTGCCTAACCCAGGGGGTTTGTTTTGAGATATTTTGGGGTGGATGTTTTTTTAAATGGTGGGAGATGAGGCATTCATTAGGAAGTGTGAACTGGATGGGGGAGGTGACCCCATCCCAAAGGACCTTTGCCCTGAGGACTGCTGGAAGCTGCAGACACTGTGCTTCCCATACACTGTGCCCATGTGCAGGGTCCATGGAGGTGCCACTCAGCTGGACACTGGTCATCTGCCCTTGCTGTCCACTGTGCACTGAAACCATGGACAGAGCAGCCCCCTCCCAACATAGGCAGCAGGCACAGGGGCTGTGCAGAGTGTGGGGGCTGAGCAATGGCTGGCAGCAACCCAGAGCCCACCCAGGGCAGGGCAGAGCCCAGCGCGGTCCCCAGGGCCAGCGGCGCTGGCTTCGATGGATGGGCTGCCATGGCAACCCTGCCCACGGCCACATCTGTCACCAAGGGGGACAAATTGCTAATAGGCAGGTTGCCAGATACCCACGTGGTGGGGGTGGCCTCCAGGGTGTCCTCTGCAGCAGATAATCTGGGGCAATGTGGGGGGAAAAGGAATGAGGGTGATTTGGGAGCAGCCTCTCAGTCAGGGTGGCACCACTGCAGCCGTGCAATGCTCAGGGATGTGATTGTGTAGTTGCATATGTGTTTTTTCACTCTGTTGAGCTGTGGGGGCCCAGTGAATTGCTTTAGGGTAATGTGAACAGAGTCACACCAGGGATCTGGAGAGCAGAAACGGGGGCAGCAAGGCTCCATTGAAAATTGGGCATGAGCTGTCAAAGGACTGGGTTACACCTATGCAGCTCTGAGCAGGATTGCTCTTAATCTGCTTATATACCCTGAAAAATGTTTTTGGGCATTTGCTGATTCTTTGCATTACAGAAATTGGATCATGAAACATTTGAGAGGGGTCTGTTTTCAGCTGAGCTGTATCTCTCTTCAGTCCCTCCAAGCTCTGCAGTCCCAGGGGAGCGTGAGGGGATCGGGGCTGCTCCTCCACTCCTGACCGAGAGCTCAGGGTTACCAGAGCAGATTGCTGCTGCTGTCTGGCAGAGTGATCCAGCACTATTTAACTCTCACTCCTCTTCAAAGCAATGTCAGTGCTGTAAACACTTCAGGACTATGAGCCCAGCTCCTTTTGCTGCCATCCCTAACCTGAAGCCTTCAGCCTGCTCAGGACCCATGGTGGCAGCTGCCTGCTGCCTCCCCAAGGGGCGTGGATTGCCTGGCTGGCCTCGATGTGCAGGGAGGTGCAGGCAGGGCAGAGCCAGGCAAGTCATTTATGGAGGAACTCGTGTGAGAGCAGTTGGATGCTGCTGTTGGAGAGGAGAGAGCGCAGCCGTGCTGGCCCCAGTGCTCTCACCCCATCACCAACACAAGCAATGAAAACCTGGGCTTATCTTGCTACTGAATATTTTATTGGCTGTTTAACACCAATTTGATTGCCATTTCTGTTTCTGAAATGGGCATCAGCTTTTCTGCAGATCCACCGAGGGAAGGTCTCTGTGCTTTTAATGCTCTGTCACTGGCTTCAGGTCCCACGATGCAGATGGTGAGGGACTCTTTTGCATGGGAGCCAGGTGGTGGGGTGGGATGAGAAATTTGGGTGGCCTGGGCATATGGGACCATGTTGCACCCAGGTTCTGTTTACACACAGCAGAAGGATTGATTTCCAGTAGCATTTAGCCTGAGGGTGTTGTGTGCTTGTTTTCTGTAACTTAAAAGAAGTCAAATTGTTCCTGGGCTGGGGCATAGGAACACAGAAGGATGTGTTGTGTAATAAAGGATTTGATTTGGGGAGTTCCTCTAGACAAGCTGGAGCAGTTCACTGTAGGATGGATTTGGGTTGATGTTCTGAAGGGTTTGAGCTCTTCCAGGTAATACACAGCAGAGATCGGAGGAGAGGTCTTGCCATTCCCAAACTGAGGAAAGTGGTGGTTGATTTGAAAACTGCAAAGGCTCTTTAAACAAAAAATTCATGAGACAGCAGGACACAGAGATTTACAGCTGCAGCTTCTGAATTTGCCTTGCTTATGAAGTTTGCTGTCACTCTGGTATGAAGAGCTAAGTCAATGCTAAATGAACTGTATTTAAAAATACTTCCTCAATAAATGTCCTTGCAAATTAAATTTCAGAAGATGATCTTACCTTTAGCCCATCTTGATGATAATTTTAATTATGGTTAATAAAAATTCAAAATGCATTTCCAGTTTATTGTCTTACTCCATTATGACTTCATCCCTTAAGAAAATTGGTCATGATGCAAGTGTGTGAGGGCAAAGCACTTTCCAAGTGCCATTTGAAGCCTTTTCTGAGTATATTAAGCTCTGCCCTAAAATCAGCAAGGACTTATGTTCATTTTAATTTTTCTCCTGGAAGACTGTTCATTTCCAGGCTAAACATACCCTTAGTGTTGATAAATTGATATTATGGCAGTATCTGCATTGTTTTTTTCCCTCTCTGGTGCTTACCTGTCCTTACTGTTGACAGTATACACAGATATCCCATACCTTTGCATGGGGCAGATTTTGGCCGGTGACCCGTCCATTTCTGCCCTTTCTTCCACTTCTTGAAGCCACTTTCATGACATAACAGGGATATTCCCAGAATTTTTCAGCACCTGTTCAGGAAGAGAAGAGAAACTCAACATCAAAACTAAAGATAGGAGCATGGTCAAAACCAAGTAAGGTATAGTCTGCTCAAGTATTTTATTTAGCCCGAAGGTTTATGGCCATCCTGTGTCTGGATTTTATAATCATTATAATTTATTATAGTCTTAAATCACTGCATTTGTGCAATTTGGTCAGGAGTAACCCTTCTGCCGTTTTAATTCTCTTCTTGGCCTGTGCTTTTGGTAGTGATGTCACTTGCTTGGAGAACGTTAAAATGCCATGTAAGCCTCATGCGATAAGAAACTTGAAGCATGCGCATCGAAGAATCTGGCAAGGAACCACTGGCAAGCGAGTATCTTTAAGTAGGAAGCAGATCTAATTGGAAAACATGGTTTCACATCTGAGAAGAAGCACTTGCACAGGCCTTGGAGGAAGCTTCTTTCACACATGGGCTGTGCTTGCTTTCTGGAGCACGCTGATGGCTCCTGCACGCCCTGGGGATCTGTGAAATCCCTGGGAGGCAGACTCACATCCCGTGCTATTTTTGTAACGTTTATTTCACAGTTGTTCAATGACAAGATTAAGTTTGGGCTGGGTTAGATCATTACACTTCTATATTTGATATTCTGAAATTTTGGAAATGGTACAAGCAGTGGTGGCCAGTCATGTTGGAACCAACCTGAGCAGCAGGACAGCAGCTCTCTTGCGGGAGGCCTGACACTGCTTGGCAACCTTCCCCTCAAGGGAAGTTTCCTGCTCAGAAACATGATCAGAACCAAAGGTTGTCTGGTTAATAAAAAATAAAAATTGAAAAGTACACCTGGTTCTTAAATCATAGGAAGCTTTCAAATATCTGCCTCAGTGCCTTTGTATTTTCAGAGTTGAAGAACTTATGCAAGAGCCAGAGTTTTGTTTTATTGCTGTTGATACTAAACATTGATCACAGGTATAAAGTAGGGCATGTAGGGGTAGGGTTTGAGATTCTGATCTCCTCCACTGATTTTCAGCACTGGACTGATTCCTGTTTCTTGCTCCCAATCTTCTGGAGGGCCACAAGCCTTTCAAGCCTTCCAGCCTTTTACTGTTTCATTTTATAGCAAACCCCAAATGGATTACAAGCTGATAGGTTCAGGATGATGTCCCAATGGCTCTGCGTAGCACCGTGGGGTCCCCACAGCAGCAATGCCAGCGTCGGGGTCCTGCCCTGGGGCCAGGCAGCCCGGGGGATGCTGCTGGTGGTGTCACTGCATGACATTTATGTCGTTAATTACATTCCTGTTCCCTTTGGCAGCTGGTGATGGAGTTCTGCGGCGCGGGCTCCGTCACCGACCTCATCAAGAACACGAAGGGGAACACCTTGAAGGAGGAGTGGATTGCCTACATCTGCAGAGAGATTTTGCGGGTACGTGTCCAGGGGGAGCTGAATGTTGTTGGGAGTGTGGCAGTTGAGTGCTCAGGGGACATGGGAAGCCTTTGGCTCCGCAGACTTCGTGGATGCTGGGCTGCCATGGGCTGGAGCCTGTGTGGTGCCGGCAGGCCTGAATGATTCATGTGCCTGTATGATGCATAATAAATAAGTCCTGCTTAATGCCCTTTAGCTCTGTTAGTTCCCTGAGTTTTAACCCTCTTTTTCCTTCAACAAAAATATCATCTCCTATTAGTGTTAAAAGAGCAAAGATTTATTTACTTTAGAATTACGTTTTTAGTTAACAGAAAGGTGGAGGACTAATAAAGTCTGTGGAAAGAAGAATCTTCCTGATTAAAAAGCATCCTATGTTTTATTAAATCCACATGTCTGACTTTAATGAGGATGCTGCAGCTTTTATATTCACGATATAAATGTTTGACTGAAATGTCTTAAAATGGGCCATGCCAGAGTTTCATGTACTGAGAGATGGCAGCTTCAGCAAAGACTTCCCTGCATTTTGCACTGCTGAGGCTGGAGGATGGGATTGTAATGGTTGCCCTGCATTAACATCTATTGCTCTGGGAACTGAAGATTTGTTCAAGAGGAAACAGAAATATTTGGCATGTGAAGGAAATCTGTACAAGAGCCATCCAAGTGATAGGATGAGAGGAAATTGCCTCCAGTTGCACCAGGGGAGGTTTAGGAAAAATTTCTTCATCAAAGGGGTTGTTAAGCATTGAAACAGGCTGTCCAGGGAAGGATGGATCCCCACCCCTGGAGGGATTTAAAAGAGGTGTGGATGTGCCACTTAGGGACGTGGTTTAGTGCTGGCCTTGGCAGTTGTCAGGGTTATGGTTGGACTAGATGGTCTTAAAGGTCTTCTCCAACGTAAACAATTCAATGATTCTATTAAAGAAAATGAGGCAAAAATGATCTTTCTGAAAGGATGTGCCTGACACTGAGGCTGCTATGGCTGTCCAGAGGTGGCACAGCACTTCTGCATTGTCCCTGAATGCCACTGTCCACACCAGCATGATGTGCAAAAGATGCTGGCACTGTAACTCATCAGCTGTTGTATGGACACTGCTTTCAGTGCCAGGAGGCCACAGTTACATGGGCTTATTTTAAAATGTGTATGAGCTCCGTGAGCCAGCTCCTTAAAATAGTCCTGGCAGTGAGTCAGAACCCAGCCTGACTCATGTCCTGGGGCCACCATCGAGTGCCACCCGTTGCAGTTTGGCCACACGTTGGGGCAGGTGACCTCTGTGGGGTTTGGGGTGAGGAAAGGCTCCCACCTTCACATGGCAGAATGTGGCTCACGTGGTTCGGACAGTGGTGGACAGTTGGAATTCTGACACGAGGCTCAATCCCACATTGTTAAAGGATTTATTGAAATTCAGTGGAATTTTCACTTTGCTCCAATGCTCAAAGGTGCCTGTAACCAAGTATAATATGGCTAAAATAAGGACTCCCATACAGATATAATCTGTTCCACAGTTTTCCCAAGGTGACGGGCATAAAATGACTAATAACTACCAGAAGCGATAGCAGAAATCCTTTTCTTCCTCAAATATGAATGTTTAATGTGAAATGTAAACCTAATGCAAAATTAGTTTTTGAAGTAATCCATATTTTTCCTAAGATGGCAATCTGGGTGGATGTTACTTTGAAACTGAAATAATAAATGAATGAAATAAAAATGTGCATTGCAAAAAGAAATTAATGAGCTAATAAACCAGCACAACAGCAAAGCCAGTTTATCTTTAGCCTTTGAGACAGGCTTTTTACTTGAGCTATATCTCTGTTAGGGATATGTGCAAGTTACAACATTTGTATTTGCATGGTAGCTTTTTTAACACAAGCTTCTCAGTGTATTGAAATCCAGTTTATTGGACCGATATAACAAGAGAATTGTTTTGTTTAGTTTCTGGATGATGGAAACAGAGAAAGGAGACAAACCCATTCTGTTATTTCTGCCACAGAAATGGCTCCCTGAGGCAACGGAGCACATGGGGGAAATCATGTCTGGAGCGATGGAAGAATTTGGGTTAATGCAGGTTCCTGCAGGAATGTGAAAGATTGGGTTTAATCCCTTTAGAACTGACAGGCTCCTTGCCAGGCATGTCCTCCCAGCATGGGACATGGGACAGTGTTTGGAGCATGTGATAAACAAAAGCATTCTCCAGTGCTTAACTCCAACTGTGAACCTTTCATTTCTGGAGCATAATTGGTTGAGGAGGAATGTCAGAAAATAACATGCTTTGAACTTGGGTTCCTCTAACCTTTCTCTGAATTCTCCAGGGATTGAGTCATCTACACCAGCACAAAGTAATTCACCGAGACATCAAGGGACAGAATGTATTGCTGACGGAAAATGCAGAAGTGAAACTAGGTAAGGGTGGGTTAGAGCTCCTGGAAACTGCGGCTGGGCTGGCTGGGGGGAAGCAGCAAAACTGGCTTGTACGTGACCTGAAGAAAGAGGATGGGTACCAAGAGCTCCTCTGTGGGTTTTGTCATGTTGGCTTCGATAACATGGCCTTGGGTGTTGACTGAGTGCTGTGCCTTAAAGTGCCAGGGGTTGATGGCCAGGTTCTGCTTGGCAGAGGTGCACTTGCAGTGGTGTTTCTGTTCAGACAGCTCTGCCACAGGTACAGGTTAAACAACCAACACCAGTTTTTCATGCCCTGGATTGAAAACTGCCCTGTGTGCATCACCAGATGTTGTCAAGGGCTGTTCCCCCACAGCTGCATAGCAGTGTCCTGGAGGATAATCCATTCAGTTTAGTGTGACATGGTCCAGACTCCTTTTCCAAGCTAACCTGATGGAGGGGGCTTAATTTGCAAGAACTACTCTGAATTTCATGCACTGTGTTAGTCACCCTGGCATTGGTGTGGTGATCATATGGAAGGCAGCAGATGAGTGCAGATGATGTGCTCACATCCTCGCTTGTCCAGTATCAATGTTATTAAGGCTGTCTTTGCACATTTTTATTTACGCTGGTATTGGAAGATCCCTTACACTGGTCATGTGTGGTGCAAGCCTGGTTTTCCCATGCCTCTTCTCTCCATCTACAGCAGAATAAAACCCTGGCTTAACAGATGGCACCACCAGCTCATTTGGCTTTATGCTGGTGAAGATTCCCCTCCAAGGGGAAATTCTCTGGGACAAATCTCCAGCCATTGTGTTGTGCAAAGTGCAGTTAGTGGACCATAGAGTATTCTCTCATTGGTTTGATTTCATCATTTTTTGCTTCATTTTGCAGCTCTCTGCTTGACATTTCCCGTGGGCCGTTGTCCTTGGCCCTTAGTTCCTTAAGTCTTTTGCATTTCTGCCATTTGCAGCAAGAATTTAGGTAGAAAAATGAGGCTTCCACCAGTATTTGGCAGACTTTAATTCAAATGAGCAAGCGTAGAACAAAGGCTGCTGCTTATTCATGTTGCTAACCCTGTTTCTCATTAGTATGAGGAGCTGTGATTTCTTTTCATTGCCTCCTGGCAAGGAGGAAAAGGCACAGGGTTTTGTACAAAACCTGGACATCAGATGATCAGGTTTGTCCTTGATTGACCTCTGTTGATCCCAGCAGAGATCAAACAGGGATGTCTTCAGCCACGTCTTTCTTTCCTGGCCGTGTGGCGTTGTTCTGAACGAACACAATGTTTTACATTCAGTAGCAGAGTGTTGCTCAGGTTTGTCTCTGACCTTACGGTGCCCCATTGTCTCCCTGCTCCGCAGTGGATTTTGGTGTCAGCGCCCAGCTGGACAGGACGGTGGGCAGGAGAAACACCTTCATTGGAACGCCTTACTGGATGGCCCCCGAGGTCATCGCCTGCGATGAAAATCCCGATGCCACTTACGACTTCAAGGTACCTAAATGAGCATCTTCTTACTCAAGAATCCAGAATATCCTTGCAGCTTTGAAAAACACACTGGCAGGCAGCGCAGGCTCCTCCTGCTTTCTGGCTGTGGGATTTTGGGATGCCAGTTCAGGTCCATCCTGAAGCTTTGTTGTGCTGTTCACGTATCCAAATTTACTGTGAGGAGTCTTTCCCCGTGTGGAGAAAGGTGTCAGACTCAGGTTTCCTACCTGCTACCCTGCTTTTTGGTGCTGTGTATTTAAATACCCCAGTCAAACAAGCTGTATTTGCTCTATTTACTCTGGAGAGGAGTCAGGTCAGGTTTAGAAAGGGTAAAATCACATCCTCTGGCCTGCAGGCTGATATTTGCAGGGAGATGTGAAGGCTGCCACACAATCAGACATTTAGGGGGCTGACCTACTTTTCACATGTCTCTCCAGCCTGTTTGAAGTTTATTTTTGGAATGGTGGCAGCACAACATCGCTGCTGAGTTATAATGTGGCACAGAGCCCTGTGCCATGCAGCAGATCCACAGGAAGGTTCGGAGTCCCACCTGCCCATTCAAACTGCAGAGAGGTCTGATGTTTAAAGCAGGGAGAGCTTAATATAGTTTATCCTGTTTCTGCCTTACTACAAGTTTCTGGACACACATCTGTAGAAATATCCCTTGGGTTTTTATTCCTTGTTTTTTTGGAGTGTCCAGAACTTGAATTTCTAACTCCAAGCCTGCTAAGGTCCACTGAGTGTGTCCAGACAGGAGGTCAGGACACTGACACATGAACTCTGGGGGGGAAGCTCAGGCATGTGTGAAGCTCACTGTACCTCTGTTTGTCTGCATGCTGAGAGGTCGCTTCACAAGGTGGTGTTTAAAAAGGGCTTTGAGACCCTCTGGTGTGAGCTGCTTTCTAAAAGTAGAACACTCCGATGTAACAGAGCCACAGCCCACCATCGTGGTACAATTTGGGCTGCAATTACTGATCATTCAGAGAAATTTTTGAGAAATGAATGATTTTAAGGTAACCAAATGATGCTTTGCTATTGCAGCCATTTAAGTGCATCAGTCAGCTTTTGAACCGATGGTTTTCCAGACAGCAGCTCTCCAGTCCGAGTTCAGACTCTGGGTTACGGAAATAGTTAAGGATGGGGACGTGTAGAAATAGTTTAATCTCCAGTTACCTATTACTCTTTGATTAACCAATTACAATGGGCATTTCCTCAGCTCTGCTGAGGGCAGTGCCTCATGACAGGGCTGCACCCTGCACTGGCTGCTCTCACCACTTCTCCGACAGCTGCCTGTGCCACGCTCTCATTAATCACAGCTTTTTATTATTCTTTCTCTTAAAAAGGACTGATATCTTCATAGGCTACTTTCTACCCTCTGAAATCCCCGAGGATTTTCCTCTTGCCAGAATAACTGGGGCACTTAATATGCCGTGGACTGATGCACAGGCGGCAAGACCAGAATCCCTCTATTGTCCCCGAGGATCAGATGCTCGCAGCGAGCCGGGCGCTCGCCTCTCTGAAGTTGGCCCTGGCCATTTTTCCGTGGCTGGGGGTGTGGAACAGGAGGCTGATTGCTGCTGACACGCTCCATGCAGGGTGCTTTCAGAGCTCCTGGTGATGTGGGAGCCACTGGACATTAGCCCATACCCCGGATCACATCCCCGCACCTGATGCTCTCACTTTGAAGTAGGGTGGGGAGGATGTAAATGATAATTATTTCTTTTTAGAAGGATGCAAATCAGATGCTCTCAGGTTTAGCTGACTGGCTTAAGGTACTATATACAAAAGATGAGATTTATAGGGTGAGAAAAGGAATCCTCACAGGCTTAATCTGTTGGACAAAAAGCCTCTGATCTCACTGTTTTCTTAGCCAGAAAGAGATGCCTGTGTAATCTATGGAAGGAGGCAGTAAATACCTCCTCACATAAATAAACCACTTTAAAAAAGAACAAATAGAAACCCCCCACTGCTGAGGTTATTTGTTGGTTTTTTCCCCAGCCAGTCTTCCTTTTTTCTTTAGAGATATCTTCTCAATAAGCTTAGAATCAAAAGCACGGGGAGAAAGAAGCCTGCTTCCCTTCCCAAGTCAAGGCAATGCAAATACATTAGCACAGCATCCCTTTGCTGGATGGACTGAAAGGCTTTTCAGTCTTAAAAATAAAAACCACTCAAAAAAATCCTGAATTCCAGATCATTATAAAATGTGTGCTTCCCGCTGAGTTTTCTGCTTTCTCTGGGAGACTTAGAGAGGTGATAATCCCTTTCTGTATTCCTCCAGCTTTAAGATCACTTGGCATCTTGCATATAATACTGGGCACCTCAGTATGGAAAGACACATTAGGAATTTGGAAGGAGTTCAGTGGCAACCCGGAGGGAAGGGGTCATGTGTGCTGAATCATGTGGAAAGACTGTGATAATTAAGTATGCAGCAGAAATCCCAGCTGACCAGAAACAAAGAATGGATGAGACTGTGCTGTGAAAGGGCTGAAAATAAGATTTGAGAGAGAATTTTTAAGCAGGTACAAGGATGTGTAGCAAGGACAGCATTTGTTAAGGGAGAACTTGAGCTAAAAACAAGGAAAGGTGCCTTGAGATTGAAAATCCAAGTTGTCTTTCCTGGGGGGATGTATGTGAAAAGGTGCTTGTGGTTCTCTAGCTCTGGCTGGGGTTTTGGGACTCTGTGCTGGGAAAAACAACCTTCCTGGGATTTATTCACTAAATCGTAGGTTTAGAGGCTTGAGGCGGTTTAGAAAGGGCAGCTCTTGAAGTGGAGAGGAGAAAGGTGAAGTGGGACTGCAGGGACATGGCAGACAGCAGGGCAAGGGAGAGCTGGATGTACAAGAGGAAGGGTGGAAGGCAGAGTCCATCCCTTCCAGCTCTAGATGAAAGCACCAACATTGGTCTGAGTCATGTTCACAGTCCAGCAGATGGGTTACGCTCGTCTTCTCTCACTGGGCACGTACAGCTTCTGCCTCCTGCCCTGCCAGGAGAGCCAGTCCATCCCCTGGGACTCGTTACCAGGGCTGGGGGTGCAGCCACAGCTCGTTAGTGATGGTGAGGTGGGGGGGGAGGCACTGGAGGGCAGCTCACTGCTGCTGTCTGGCTGGAGCTGGGGATTTGAGTGTCCCTGTTGGCAAGGGGGAAGATGGAAGGAAGAGTGATACAGGTATGAAATCAAAGAGTTTCCCAAATAGGTATGTTGTCTCTGCTCTGATCCTTCAGGAGACTCAGGGATGAGCAAGGCTTGGGAACAGGGTAGATAAAAGTGTCCATTTCTCCTTCCACTGGCAATGTCCCTCTGCTTTCTTTCACAGAGTGATTTGTGGTCTCTGGGGATAACAGCCATCGAGATGGCCGAAGGTGCTCCCCGTGAGTAGTCATTGCTCTGTTCATTATCCCTGGGTTGTAACATGCTGGGGTTTGCTGAGCACCAGCCAGAGCTCGGCTCTGTGCAAGAAACACAACCCCAAGGTTTTCCCAAGCAACCTGGGCTTGCTGAAGTGGAGCTCGCAGCCGCCATGGAGACAAAGCTGCCAGGGCAGCATGGCCCAGGGGGCAGGATGGCAGTGAGCAAAGGCAGACCTGTGTGACCCTGATACATGTTTGGGCACTCTGGGACATGGTTTCCTCAAATAAAACACGGATGAAGAAGGGATGGAGGACTGGAAGCAGGTAAAACACCTAGGAGCTGGTGTGACACCGGTAGTGACACGCTGGGTTCACCTGGTGCACCTGCACAGGTCACACTGCCGCAGTTTTCAGCATAATCCTGGGACCGTCCTTGCTGGAAAATGCAAGTAAATAAAGCAGAGCATGGTGGCATGTGATGTGGCTGTCCCATGCTGTGGCCCATTGATCTCAGCACCTCACAGGTGCTGAGGACATGGAGCTGCAGGAGCAGAGGTGTCCCCAGCCAGCTCCTGCATTGACCCTGGCACTGCTGGGGACACTCACAGCCCTTGGATGGGGACATCAGCCCTCACTTGAGCACCAGGGCTGGGGATTGTCTGTAGGGGGTTGTTGCTGCAGTCATCCTGCCACAAGGGTCTGGCAGCCTTAGAGGAAACTCAGATCTCCCAGCTGGATATCTGTGCCATGTTTAATGCCTCTTTTTACAAATTGCAGCTCTGTGTGACATGCATCCCATGAGAGCCCTCTTCCTCATCCCCCGCAACCCGGCCCCGAGGTTGAAATCAAAGAAGTGGTGAGTTTCTTTCTCAATCTTTAGGAACTGTAAAAACATTTCTGGAGCAACCTGTTTCTGCAGCCAGGCATGCTGGGGACGTGGTGTTGGCATTTATATAGTTTTAGGGGTTGGTGATGATCCCCAGAATCCACCCCAGAATTGAGGTTTGGTCTCCTTTGGAGAAGAAATTTGTTCTGAAGGATCCACCGTGGGATGGAGGGCTTCCTTGGTATGCAGAGAGAGAAGCATGCTCACCCTGCCATTTCACAGTGCAGAGTTGGTTTTTCCAGGGCAGTTTGTGCAGCCTGAAGTCTGATGACACTTTGCTTGGCTCCCGTTTCGTTCCAGTTAGGTTCTGTTCTCAAGTGGAAACATGTATCCAGGCCAAAAAAAAAAAAAAAAAAAGGATGGTTTATCTTGAAGGCCCAGGAATGCAGAGATTTGTACTTAGTTTGGGCTTTATTTTAAAATTTTGCAGGAAAGGATGCATCACTGTTTTGGGGAAAAAAAAAAAAAGGAAAGAAAGTGAGGCATGCCAATAAAAACCCACAGGAAAAATATTCCTGAAGCCCAGCAGATGTTGTTTTGTTACTGTATGTTCTGTGTTGATGGAAGTGGAGTCCTTAAAAACACTTGTCTTTGGTTTGTGCTGTTTTCCTGCCCCAGGTTCAGCAGTGGTTTAGTCAGGAAAGATCTGCCACATGTTAGAGAGACAGCACTGCCCCTTGTTCCCAGACAGGCTGAGCTCACAGGGGGAAGTTTTCCCTTAATCCTTTAAATTTTGCTTATTATTTTATTTATTACAGACCAGTAAAAAGGAGAAGAGCCCATGGTAGGTATTGACAACATCTGGGGCCACAGCAGCAGGTATTTTGTTGCTGACAGAGGAGTGAGAGGGACTTGGAGTCCTCTGCTTTGGATGCATGGTGTTGGGCTTTTAGGACCAGCCTAAAACCTCACCTGGGCTTTGGCAGGAGGCATCTCAGTTCTGTCAGCCTGATCATCAGCTGCTCCAGTACCAAGCCAGGGGGAGAGGGCCCATTCCCAGCTGGCTCTGCAGAGGGTGTCAGATATTCTTGCTCTCTTTGCACGACCTTTTGAGGATGCAATTAGTCAGCTGAGAAAATAGTGTAGGTGCTTGTTTTCTGCCAGATCACCAGTCTGCTCCTTTGTTATCCTCACTCCTACAGCACAAAAAGAATTGTGAGACTTCAGAGTTTATTTTTCATACAAAAGTGCTGTTTATTCAGCAAAGACTCCCTCAGCCTCCAGGCAGAGGGGAGCTGATGAAAGCAGATTTTGAGCAAGATGTTTCCCCATGTCCTTAAGGTAAAAATGGAGCTGGGATGGAATTTGTGTTTTAGTCCCTGCCCTGAGATTGCAGGATGTGCTTAGTGCAAGGTGGGGGGTTCCTGGGCACCACCTTCCCACACGTCTGGCAGCTGTCCCAGGTTTGCACATCCTGTGGTGTCTGCCCAGGGCTGTGCTCTGCCTGTGCCGGGGTGGCATCCTGGGTGCTTTGAGGGTAGGATCTCCTGGGAAGCCATAGTGTAATAAAACTCCAGCTTCAAGGGGCAACGTGGTGCTCACCTGGCTTCTGCTATCCTTCCATGAACAAGCAGGGATCCCTGGTGTCCAGCAGAGTTGGGACACGTGTACCTCAGGCAGCTCAAACCTAGATCCATCTTCCAAGCTGTCATTGCAATGGAAAGCTCCAAATGATCCAGATGAAGCTCCACCAACTCCTTGAAAGCAAATTTTTATGGCATTTTCAATGTGTCACTGGGCAGATTTGTTGTCCTTGGCTCATTTCTCAGCTGGAGGTTTTGGACCTTGCCAGAATGGGTCCTGGAATTCTGCAAGCCCGTCCAAGGAAGAATGGAGGTGTTTGACCAGGCTTTTGGGGTGGCTCCCTGGCAGTCAGTGGGCTGACTTTCACAAGCACAGGTCACAAGAGCAAAGCAAAATGGAGAAAGGTTCAACTTGAACCTTGAGTTTGTCCTTGCTTTTGTGCACAGCAACACGTAAATAAAAGTACGCCACATGGGCAGACCATCTTTTTCCTTACACGTGAAAGTAGTGAAGGGACTCCAGCACCTTGGAGGGTAAGTCAGGAAAGCCAAGAGGGAACACTGGCATGGGAGCCTGTCCTGAATTAAAAATTGCAGAGAGGAAAATAATTTTGTTGCTTGCTAAATCCTCAAACTAGCTTTTAAAATAGTGCTGTGTTCCTCTGAAATTAAAGTCGTTGGTGTATCATTTTCTTTCCCAATTAAAGCCAGCCAGCAATGAAGCTTATTTTCTTCCTCCCCTGTTTGCAGACAAAATGAACTCAAACTTTAGTGATTTTGTTCCCATAAACCTTTTCTAGCCCTGCCTTGTAAAAGACATGAAACCTCTTTGTTAATGAGGTGATATTTGCACTGTGATACCACTTTTCATCCAAGCAGCTGCAAAGACTTTGCAAACATTGATTTAAGCTTTACAAACCCCAGGAGCTGGAGGAGTGTGTGCTTCAGGAAGGTGGGCTGACCTGGGCCTGGGGAGGGGATGAAAATTGTGGTGGAGTTCTCCTGGATCAGAGCCAGGGAGAAACTGGTGTTCTGCTCCAGTGAGTGCTGAACTGTGCCACTGGACAGGCTGGCTTGTTTAGAGAGGAGGATTTTTGGGAAATCCCGTGGCCTGAGCTGGAAAGTGGACAGGAAATCCCTGTCCATAGCTGCTCAGGCACCAAAGGTGTCTTAGGGCATCACGGGGCACTGGGACCCCCATCCCAGCACTTCCAGGAGGAAAACCTTTTAGCTACTTCACCTGTACTGTATTTCCATATGCTCTGGACCACACATCCAGGACTGGAGTCTCTCCAGCTTCACACCAACAAGGGAGAATCATATTTTAGAGGTGGATTTTTTTTTTGAGTATCACATTGATTTTCCCTTCTGGGTACACTGAGAACACTGCTCTTCTCAGGGCAAGGTGGAGAAGGCAGATTTGCTCATTAGCAAAGCTGGAGGGAAGATTTAATTGGATCCACTAGCATATTTTATTTTTGCATCTGAATTTGTATGGATTAGCACTTAAAAGTTAAATCACTTCTTGTCTCACAGCTTAAAAGTAAAATCCCTGAAAGCTTATTGTTTTACTACTAATGCAATTCTGTAGTATCTTTTGGCTTCTGACATTAATTTATATTCATTTTCTTATTTGCTAAAGCAACACAGACTACAGTAGCCTGTCAACATCTTCCTTTCTTGTAAATCCCCATTCTCTTGAGTTTATAATGTGGTGAAATTAGTTCCAGGAAAACTTTGGATATGCAGCACTTGAGACTAAGACAAATTTGTTTATTAAAGATTTGGCTGAAACTGTTTTAGCTGAGGTTGAATGTAGCTTTGTGGGCAGGGAGGCTGTGAGGAGGGCAGGGCTCTGTTCCCATCTCTATCAAAAGAGCATCCAAGAGATTTCTTGGATCAGGGGCTTGGTGGCCCCCTGGACCTGGTGGGTTGTGATGCTGCTGAGAGAGCAGGGAAGAGCTGCAGGCAGCAGCATCGCCCAGAGGTTGCCTGAGCTTGACCCAGCCCTGCACTATTGGGACTTAAATCTAAAAAAAAAAATTAACCTAGCGTGTCGCACTCATCTTCACAAAGATTCATCTCCTGAAACACTGCCCGAAACAATCCACTCAGGCACTGTGTTTATATCTGTGCGCATTGTATCTCGTTTCTACCTGCAGTTTCACAGGTTCAGAGGGAAGGGAGGAGGAGCACTCCCTTGCTTTTTCTTGGTTGCCTCTGGTGACATCTGGCTTTGGTGGTTCTCTGGTCATACTGATGGTTCCCAGCTTTCTGGGATGATGAGCAAGAACTGAGCAAAATCTTCTCAAACACCACCAAGTTTTTTTCACTTTCTAACATGAGAATCAATACATTTACCTGTTAATTCTGTACCTTCCTTCCCTGTTCTTGACCAGGTCTAAAAAGTTTCAATCCTTCATTGAGAGCTGCCTAGTGAAGAACCACAGCCAGAGACCAACCACGGAGCAGCTGATGAAGCACCCCTTCATCCGAGACCAGCCCAACGAGAGGCAGGTCCGCATCCAGCTCAAGGACCACATCGACAGGACTAAAAAGAAGCGAGGAGAGAAAGGTCAGTGGAGAAGAGAGGAGGGTTAGTGGAGAAGCAGCAGCTCTGAGCAATCCTTGACCTCTGCCATGTGCTCAGGCATCCCTGTCTGGGCAATCCATGACCTCTTCCATGTGCTTGGGGATCGCTAGTACAGACCAAGGCACATCCGTGTGGGTAAAAGAGGGAAGGCAGAGAGGACTGGGTTGCCCATGGTCTCAGTACCAGTACCCCTCACTCAGATGGGTGAGTTTCTTTGCAATCTGGTTGAGTTCAATAGGTGTGATCCTCTGTGTGACCACACTTCCTGTGGTTTTGGGGTCAGATTGTTTTGTTTGGTTTGATTCCTCTCAGTCATTGAAATGAAAATAAATACCCATAACTAAACAATGGGTGTTATGCAAAGCAGACAGGTGACTATCATTAGAGTTAATCAGTGTTTTTAAATACTGGTTTTTTCCTAATGAAAAATGGTGTCTTTTTTTAGCCCAGGTGGTAATTTCCACAAGGAACATCTAAGCTTTGATTCATTAAAGCATGTGTATAAAATTTACGTTTGCATAGATCCGTGCTGGCGTGTGGGAGGGTGAAGCTGCTAAGCCGAATTTTCCCCAGCTCACGTATTTCATGCTAAGTGTGTTGATCTACGTGACATCCCTGCAGCACCAGCGATGAGCAGGGCTGTGCAAACGAACATCCAGATAAGACCCTTGCCCCAAAGCAATTCCTCTGACTAGGAATAACCTATTAAACTGAATGTTTTCAGTGAACTCTCCAGGCCCTATAAAGTCCTCTGCAAGAAAGATCAGATAGCAGAAGAAACTTGTTAAAGTATTCAACTGCTTGTGAACTGAATTTTAATTTGAAAGCTCATTTGTAGAATCCAGCAAATTAATACATTGCTATTTCTCTTCTTATTGGTAGCAGAATTAATTTTTCATGCATACCTTCCAGCCCCTTGTAATAGATTTCACTACAATCAAAACAATAAAATGGGATCCCAGTGAAGTATTAAATGTGTTTAGTCTGGCAAATGAAGGTTGGACCCTAGAGATGGAGAGTAATTGGATAAATGTGAGCCTTTCTTTGGCTATAATTCCCTTCATCCGATAAGGATGATATCCCAACAGAAATTGCAGTATGTAACACAACATTGCAGTGAGCTTTTATGTAGATATCTTCATTGTCTGGAAATTACATGGATTTGCATAGGAAGAGTCCATGTTTAGGGAAAGAGGAGCTGGTGCCTTCAGAGCCTTGGTTGAATCCCACCATCCTGTGACTGCGGCTCCAATAGCTGGTGGGGCACCTCCCGTTGCAGAACCGTCCTGAAGAAGGGGGTCACTCACTGTCATATGGGGATAAATCCTTATTTCATGGACTTCCCCATCTCTATATCAAGGGGCTGTGGCTGTCAGTGCTGTTGCCCACTGTGCTGCTGCTTCCCTGGCTTTGTGGCCCCCATAAAACCAGAAAATATAGAGCAGTAATGCTGCTTATTCTTGGTCATGCGAGGTAAAGAGAGTTGGCTGTTCTGCCTTCAGAGCTCTGGGGTTTTCAGCCACTGGAAAAACAAATGAGTCCAGCAAAGGGCACTGATGAGCAATTCTGTTCCTAGATGAGACAGAGTACGAGTACAGTGGAAGTGAGGAGGAGGAGGAGGAAAATGACTCTGGAGAGCCGAGGTAAGAATCAGCATTTCATTTGTACATCCCTTTAGCTCTATGTAAAATCAGTTTGGATTATGGGCTCATATGAAGTGAAAATGGAAAAAGGACAGTCTGAGCATTGAGTCCTGTTCCCTGACAGAACAGAGGATGTTCTCGCTGCCAGCTGGTGCATGGGTATAAACTGATGCTCTGGATCACCTTAACCAAAAGATGGGGAACAAAACCCCATTGCCTGTGGGATCTGCAGCACAGCATGGTGCTGTCATGGGAATGTGGATATTGAGATGTGGAAAAATGTGAGGTGAAATTAAAAACCTCTTTAAAATGTGGTTCCTTACATCCAAGCGCGACTCTATGTTTCTGTATAATTTTTCACCATGAAACCTCCCTGGTGCTGCCGCAAGCCCTGTGGGGCTGGAACTTTCTTTGGTGGCATTTTTCAGAGCCATTGTAATTAGTATCAGGTTATTCCATTATTTCACTGAGATAATGTAGTATTTTAATAGCTGGCAATGATTCATGCTAAATGTGCTTTGTGCACAGCTAAATATAGTGTGTGCCAGCCACTGCAGCACCAGAGGCTTTGGTTAGAAACTTAATGTAAAGGAAACCTTTCCATTTACAGTGAGTAGATGACTGGTGAGCCATGAACAGAGCTCTGCCACCCTGGCCTGGCACTTGCAGGCCCCCATCCCTCCATCCGTCGCTGCCCAAGCTCCGTCAGGTGTTCGGATGCTGTTGGGATGGAGGGGGGAGGGTCCACGCTGGGAAATGACACAGAGGCAAGAAGTTCAAGGCTGCATGGAGGGGATCTTCTCTGATGCTTCTCCTGTGTGCAGCTCCATCCTGAACCTGCCCGGGGAGTCGACGCTGAGGCGGGATTTCCTGCGGCTGCAGCTGGCCAACAAGGAGCGCTCGGAGGCGCTGCGCCGGCAGCAGCTGGAGCAGCAGCAGCGCGAGAACGAGGAGCACAAGCGGCAGCTCTTGGCCGAGCGGCAGAAGCGGATCGAGGAGCAGAAGGAGCAGAGGCGAAGGCTGGAGGAGGTAACTGGCCAGGGCTGAGCTGGTTTTGGGTGGAGCAGCAGGATTTCTGGAGGCAAGTCCTGAGGGACTGTTCTCAGCCTGGTTTAAGGTCATGTCCTGACCTCTCTAGTCAGTAACCCTGAACATTTTGTTACACTGGTCAAGCCCCTCTGCTCATCCTTTTGGCATAGCCACCTCCAGCCACTCTCCTCACCATAGCAAGTGTTGCCAACTTTTGTGAAGGTAATAGAACTGGTTTGCTATAAATAAGCCCTTGGAATACCAAACCTAAAGGGGTCCCTGGAACTACTGAGCAGAGTTAGCCCATGATTGGGGTGACAGCTGTATTCAGTCAAGGTGGGCAGAACTCATACTGGTCCAGCATCTGTCAAGTTCATGATCATTATTTGCTCCTGTGGCCTGTTACAGTTGAAGAAGCTGAAAAGCTCCATTTTCCCTATCCCTGGATCCATGTGCCGTTTGTGTCCCATTTAATCCCTAATTTCAACTTCAGTCCTTACAGTCCCTGCCAATTACAATTCCACTTGCAGGGGAGGGGCAGATGCCTGCCTGACTTGTGCAATGATCCATATGTGCCCCAAAGGATAAGATTTCATTACCCTTGTCTTAACATACCAGCCACAAATGCAATTGGTCATAAAATTATCCACCCCATTTAAAATCCAGCTGCAGGATTTGACTGTGTGACTTTGGGTGTCCCTGAGCTGCTCAGCCTGGCCACGTGCTCTGGAGGAAGTGCTTTCTTTTGCTTTAGCTCCTGGTTCTTGTATTGAAGAAGTTCACCAAAAAATAAAGGGGCTTTTCCCCACCTCTTGGGTTTTTTGATGGAGTTTTGCACAGACACTCATTGCCTTGCTCTGAACTCAGCCCAAGTGACTCATTGAAGGGTTCATATGTTGAGGGTCATTCAATTAGCTTTCTGAAGAGGTCACCTATATGTCTGATAAAAGGATTTTTTCAGTGAATGGACTATTAGAGCATCCACCCCCTTAATTTCCACTAGCTAGAGGTCTGTTACTCTGGTCACCAATCTCTCCCTGTACTGGGTAATGCCTCAGGCCAGGGGCACAGACAGGAAGGAATTTCAGGCAGCTGATGGTGATGGTATGGCTCCTCTTCGAGGTGGTCCTCTGAGCTCCTCCAGGGCAAAAATCAACACAGGCAAATCCCAGGCAAAGCATTTTTTCAGTCTGGTAAGTATGTAGGTCTGTCATGTTATCAGAGCACAGCGTGTTCAGTACTTTGTAGGTCAGGCTTTGCTAGAGTCCTGCGCCCTTCCCAAGGCTGGCAAGCTGCTTTGAGAGAGGACATGGTTTGCACATAGATGCACCCCAAAATCCCCTGCCCCAGTGGATGTTTGTGAGGACTGTTGTAAGGAAGCCTGGCTCTGCCTTTGTCCCAGCCTGCTTGCTGCAAGCAGTACAGGAGCAGAACAACAGCAGAATAAAAGCAGACACCAGATTAGCTGCAATCCTGTAATGAATACAATGGTTGCTGGTGTATTAATATGTTCTCTTCACATAGAAGAAAATTGTTCTCTCTTTGCTGCTTCCCAGGCAGGTTTTGAATGGAGGACTAATCCCTTTGCTAAGCTGGTGAGCTCTGCCCTGAGCTAGAGAGTTGCTGCCTTGCTGGGCTGGGCTGTGCTCAGTCCCCTGGGCTCTGCCAGCTCCCTTCTGTTCTGTCCCCAAGTAATTAAAAGTTAATGCCACCATAGCCAGGATTAAAGCCCAACGCCTTTTCTAGTGGCTCTGAACGGCCCCATTGGGCTCTTCACCCATTGCCTTCTTCCCATATGGCTTACAGCTTTTGGACCTCATTTGAAAAGGAGATGTGCTGGAGCAAAGCTGGCTGCGAGGTGTTTGCAAGCTCCTGCCATGTCAGAGGAGTGGGGAAAGGCAGGGGGGCTGTAGTTGAAGAGCATCCTCTGCCCCCCTGATGCAATCAGTCCCATGGGCTCAGCCAGGATCAGGGCAGATGCTGGGGCCAGCTGGCAGCTGTGGTGGCCCCATCTTCTCAAGTGCCCATTTCCTCAGGTCCATCTGTCCAGGTCTAGCTTCACCTGCATCCAGCCACAGAGTAAAATGAGCTCTGTTCTCTATTAGACACCATTTGCGCAGCGGGCAAGAAACAGCTGAGTTGCTATGGTGAGGATTAAAGCAGGAGTCCTTGAAAGAGGTGCAGACCTTCTGTTGCAAACGTGGTGGGCTGTGGCAGTGGTGAGAACAGATGCTCCCCAGCACGGCTGGCTGTGGCTTTGCCAGCTGCAAGGTGCCCTGAATCTTCAAAACCAGAAAATCTGTAAATGCAGAGATCAGCAAATGAAGTTTCATCGCTGCTGCAGGGACATACCTTGGTCTTTGCTCTTCCCAGATATTTTGGGGCAGGAAGCATCTGATGGCCAGACAGAGGTAGCCAACAGCAGCTGTCACAGCTGTGCTGAGTTGGATGTGTCTGCCCCGAGGCTCCCAGCACACTCCATGGATGTGGAGTGCTGCTCCAGCACTCATACCCATCCCAGCAGCACTCAAAGGCTCCAGCAGCAGCCAGGCTGCTCCTGCCAGGCCTCTCTGCTTTTTCCTACACCAGCTTTGCACTAACTATTGTTGATGACTCTTGGCCATGGATTTATTTTGGTTAATGGGAGCAGGATTTCTTCCATGCTACTTTATGGTCTGACTAAGATGGGGTGTGCCTCCAGCAGACTGTACTGTACAAGCAGATCTCTGGGAGGAGAGACCAGTGGAAGACTCAGATTACTGTGTTTTCAAAATAAATTTGACCTTTAAAACCCAGTAGAGCAGCCGGGACAAATAAACCCTTGGAGCTGGTGGCTTTTGGGTCTCCTAAGTCAGCCTGTTCAAGCTGCCAAACATATTGCTGTGTTTACAGAAAGAGCTCCTACTCATCATAAGATGCCATGGAGGTGTCCAGGCTGAGGGAATGAGTTGGCATTTGGGCCCAAGTGCAGCTCCAAAAGGATTGACTTAGGATGCCAAGCTCAGAAATGGCTGGAGTTAATTTGTACTGGAGATGCCCAGCAAAAGAGCTGAAGAAAGGCCTGTTAGTGGGATAACTGGCCCATTCCTCTGTCAGTGCAGGCCTTCAGGAGGTTTGGTGGTTTTCCAATGCTGTCTTGAAATACTGGCAGGGGTAGAGCTCCAGCCCTTTCTCATGTCTCATCTAGCAGAGCTCAAAATGAAGGAATCTCATTTTTTCTGTCACCTTGATCTTTCTAAATGGGGATTTCTGAACGTCTCACAAAGTACCTCCCATGTTAGGGCTTTTTTCAGGAAATCCACCATCTCCTGATGTTGCTCCAACAATAACATCAAATGCATATAGAAAAAAGTCAAGTGAGGAAATCTGGTGCTCTTCTTATGCACTTCTTGGTGCCCCCAAGACCTTCTGCCATCCTCTGCGTGTCTCCTTGCATCTGTCGGACACTTGGCCTCCTTTTTCAGAAGCTGACCAATTTCCTTCTCTGAGGCTGAATCTTCTTTCAGGCAGCCAAAGAGATTTAGATTTGCAGCTGTCTTTAATTGCAGTGGAAGTAAAAAGGCCCAAGCTAGTTTTGAAACCAGGGCTTTCATGGGAGCAGCGTTGCAGCTTTGTTTTCCCTCATGCACAAAGTTGGTCTCATGAATTCAAAATGTGCACCAGAACTAACCCTCAAATTTGAGAATTAAATATCAACAGATCCAACAGCACTGCAGAAAATGTTTGTGTCATCCAGAAGGGTGAATAGACATGAATATATTTTAATTTTTCCCTATATATACATATATTAGATATATATAGTTCCCTAATCAGCCTTCCATTTGTTGCTGGCACAGAATGAGCCTTGATGCACTGGTTTAACCAGCAAAACTCCAGCTGAGCTGTAGGAATAACACATCCTGGGGTCAGGAGCTTTAGGGATCCTGCAAGACAAATCTCTGTGCAGACCCCTTGGCAGCAGTGGGCAGATGGAGTCAGAGGGCTTTATATAACCTCATTTTTCTGCCATGTTGTGGATTTTTTTCCTTTCTAGGTATAAAATGAAGGTCAGATCTTTACGGGGAATGTACAAGGCAAACCTAAGCATCTTGCTGTTTGCATGTGAGGTTTCAGTTAGTGCACTTACAGAGCTGGATGTTCAAGGGATAAAAAATTGCTGAAGCTCCTGTAAATGTTAACCAGCAGAAGATCATCGACTTAAAGCTCTTAAAAAGCAATGCAAAAAAAATTCAGCAATTAATTATAAATAAATTTAGGTTATCTAAAATGGTGGTGTGTTGTTTTCTTCTGCATGTGCAGGTGTCCTATAGCTTGTAGGAACCTTGTCATTAAGATGACAGCCCCGTCACAGTTGCATGGTACGTGGGGACACTGCAGTGGTCCCAGCAGCATTCCTGCACCCATTTCCAAGGAGAGCTGTGTTACAGCAGCTCCTGTAGTACGGGTATGAGCTAAACCTCATGTCTCTCTCATTTTTCTTTGGTCAGGAAGCATGTAGGGCTCATAGTTTCTGAAGCATGAGATTTTTCCTGCATGGGGCATCCCTTCATAGTGATCCCTAGTAAAAGCTCTGCAGTGGTTCAGAGCAAATCAGATCCCTGTTTGCCATGGTGGGAAGTTCTGACCCAGTTTCTCTACCAGTGGGAAATACCTCTCCATGCTCCAGTGCTTGGTCTGTCAGGAAAGATGATGTTCCAGCCACAGTCGCCCTTTCCCTGGTGGCTCAGATAAATGAGCCTGTCACAACAACGCAACCACCTAGAATATTTGTTTTCATTTGTCACTTGGAATTCCCCTTCCACTTCTTTCCTGGCTCATGCTGGTGTTTGGGAGCAGCAAGCCAGGGTTTCCAGGAGCTTCTTCTTGCAAGTGTCAGTGGCTCTCCAAGCTCACAGGGTTCGAGGGGTGGCGGCAGCTCACTCGTTGCTCGTAGCCCAGGATGTGTCTGATCTAGCAAAGTGAGCTTGCTCTTTGAAGTCCTTGTTTCATGCCAGGCCTCCAAGGCCCTTCCCACCAGAGGTTTTGCCTTCATGTGTCTTCTCTCATCAATATTTAAAACCTGTCATATCTGGTGCAGCGCAAATAAGATCCCATTCTGGCTTACAAGCGGCTACATATAGCTTTACCTGCAGAGTTATATAAATGCAGTCCTAATTAATTGGTGCTCTTGCCTTGCATGAATAATGGATCTGGATAGTGTAAATACACACAGTAGTTTCAAGCTTGGAGAAATGTGGGAAGTGTGCTCTTGCAGTGGGAGAGGGAGGGCAAGAAACAAGGAGAAAAGAAGTCAAGGAAAGAGAGATCTTTGAATCTTTCCTTTTTTTTTTCTTCAGTTTCTACGTGCAGTTGTTTTCAGCTGCATCTCCCTGATCCAAATCCCTGCTTCAAAAAGGGTCCCCCTCATCCTAGTGCTGCTCAGACCTACAGGGGAGACAGGGGCATTGCTGGAGGCTTTGCCCGCTGCAGTGCCAGGTCCTCTCCAGACGTTTGCCAGCTGCTGCAGCAGGCCCATGCGGGGAAGGCAGCTGATGCAGCCCCGCTCTGCTGGGCTGCAGTGTTCAGCTGAAGGTGCTGGTAATGCGACCGTGACAAATGACTTGCTTATAATGTGACCTGACAAATGTGCTGTGGAGCTGGAGGGAAGTGCTGCACTCCTGGCCTCTATAAATGTGTGTGTTGGATCCTGCTCACAGCCTGAGCCCCAAGAGCCTGGCTGCAGCAGGGTGCAGAGGGCTTTTAAGTATCCACAGGAGCATCAGGCCCAGGTTTGAAAGAAAGTGGTACCTGTGGGCCTCTATTCTCATTCCTTGAGTTAAATAGGCTTTTAGGAGGCTGATGGCGAGATGCTGACTTGAAGGAGAGAAGCGAGAAGTGGGGCACCTCGCTGGGGCACGTGGTACCCAGGAAGGATGGTGTGCTACTCCCTCCTTAAGAAAATCTCTTTTGCCTCCTTCTTTGGAAGGATTTGGATTTGTTCACCTACTAGATGGGAAATAAAGACCATTTGGGTGATTTTTATTTAAGAAATAGCTGTGGTATTTGGGGCCTTGCCTCCTGCCAGCCAAGCCCAGCCTACACAAGCGTTATGTGTTTTATTCAGCAGCGTGATAGTTTAACTAAAAAAACCCTAGCCATTAAAACCCACCCCAAAACCAGTGTGACACAACTGTGATTGGAAGCTCAGGGTAACATTTATTCAGCACATTAGTCTGAAGATCTGTGCATCAGAGGTCATGGTAGAAGTGACTATCACTTAAGGAGGTCAGGGAATGCTGGTGAAGCCCAGAAATCCTGTGTATCACCAGGCTGCTGCAGAGTGACCGTGTCCTGGTGGTGAGCCCTCTGCAATTTCTAGTGTAGAGTTCCAAACACTACAACCAGGCCCACATTCCCCTGTTCCCAGCGAGGACAGGCGTACACACAGAGTAGCACACGCGTCCCCTGCGTACGTGGGCAGCGCGAGTGACTGTGCCTGGCGTGGGACACTCCGGTGTCTGGAGCTGGCAGGTTATTTCAGGTTGGATGCAGTTTTTCCTTCCCCGAGGCGAGTGCAGCAGCTCTGATAAATATGGCTATAGGTGGCACTAAAGCTGTGCTGCAGCTGAAGGAAATCATTGGAGTCCCTGTGGATGTTACCTGTGGGTGAGGAGGCGGCCGCAGGACAGGCAGCGGCTCCTGCCGAGATTGGAGCATTGGGGTCTTTAAATGTTTGTTACAATATCTGTAGATTTATCTTTATGGATATCTATCTGTAAAGATATCTGTAGATGTATATCTCCACAGAGACACAAATACATAGAATATGGACGAAAATAGAGTATCTATATAGGTATCTACGGATAGATACAGACTTTAAATCCATCTATACAGTGCAGGTTCCTGCAGAGCAGCAGTTTCACACAGAAGCTTCTTGGTCTCTGGAATGCTCAGCCAGCTCTTCAGCTGCTGGCTCCAGCCCTCCCCATGATTTAGTGAAAGCATGGCAGTGCCAGCTTCTCCAGTGACAGCATTCCCACTGCAGTCTGCTCAGCCACTGTGTGTGGCAACGGGAGAAAAAAAAAAGAAAGGGAGAAAAAAGGAGGAAAAAGGGCCAGGTTTCTGCTTCAGTGGGTGCCTTCCCGTTGGCGTGTGGCTGCACCCAGGAGATGATGGAGATGATGGAGTCAGGGCAGGTTGCGCGGCTCCAGTAGCCAATCCCGGCATTTGAGTGCCCTCTGCCGATGCTGGCTGTGGTGCTGCGGTGAGGGGCTGCCCTGCCGAGCAGCCCGTGCAGCACTGCAGCACTTAGCTGCCAGCCCCTGCTCCCAGGATGGTTTGGGCAGCTGGAGGAGTTAGGCTGGGCTAAAAGCATGCATGTGGGGGCTGCAGGTGTCACCCAGGGCCCCCAAGATGAGTCACAGCAGGCTGTAGGTTGTCATCACCCCAAAATTCCCTGGATTGCTGTCAGCAAAGGTGCTACAGAGTGGAGCAGGCAAGGATGCGACCCAGGAGGGAGCGGGGTAGGCATGATCTGAGAATGGCAAGGGGAGTCCCATCCTGCTCATTTGGTGCTTCAAAAAGGAAAAACGCTTGGATTTTGAGTCTTTGTTGGTTTCTGGTCTCAGCAAACATTAAGAAGGAAGCATTCCCCTCTCGTAGGCTGCCTCCCTCATCCTCATGGGTGGGCTTGGGGCTGAGATGTGTTACCTGTAGGCGATGGACTCGTGCAGTTCCCGGGTGTCCAAGGCCTGATTAACCCCCTGGCTGGCCACACTAGAACGTGGGGACCATGCACTGCCCCCATGGCTTCATCTGCAGGTGGGAGAAGAAATCATGATCTGGTGCTGGCTGGGAGGATGCTGTGGGTTCTCCACAGCCAGTGCGAAGCACCGGAGTGTGTGAAGATGGAGTGGGATCAAGGAGTCCCTCTACCACCCAAATGGACCAGCCTGCTGGCAGGGCATCTCCAGGGGTGGGTGGGAGCACTCTGGGTCTGTGGGCAAGGTGACACCCCAAAATTTATGAGAAAAAAGACTTTTGAGCTCTGGGGGAGAGGAATGGGGATGCTGACCTGTGCCTCCTGCCCCCCACAGCAACAGAGGCGGGAGAAGGAGCTGCGGAAGCAGCAGGAGCGGGAGCAGCGCCGGCACTACGAGGAGCAGATGCGGCGGGAGGAGGAGCGGCGGCGCGCGGAGCACGAGCAGGTAACGGGCTGGGAGTGGGGCCGTCGCCTTCAGCACGGATTCCTCTGCCTCTAATCAGGGATTTTCTTGTAAACACTCATTTTTTTACCACTTGAGAGCAAATTGCTTAATTGTTAACACTGCGTGTGTCGCTTTCACTGCTGTTGTTTATTTCTGTGTGGATCCACTTGCTGGCCTGCAGATGTGAAGGCACTTGATGCAGGTTTTCCACACCCGCTTGTTGGGGTCAGATTTTTTATTATTCTTGGGTAACGTTTGCTATTTCCCAGTGGTTTCCGTTCTTGTGGAGTGGTGGACACCCTGGGCTCTTCAGGCAGGGATGGAGGGTGCCCGGGCTGACTAATCAGATCACTTGGGCGGGGCGGATGTGGGTGCCCACCTCATTCTTCCTCCTCTCCAGAAATACTGGCTCTTTTACCTTCTCTCTCTTTTTCCTTTGATCCTTGCTGCCCGTGCCTCCAGGAGTACATCAGGCGACAGTTAGAGGAGGAGCAGAGACAGTTAGAGATCCTGCAGCAGCAGTTGTTGCAGGAGCAGGCGCTACTTCTGGTAAATGGGAGGCCACGGCCACGCTTGCCGCTTTCTGCTCGTGTCGCGTCCGCATGTGCCCGCGCGCACCCATGTCCCCCCAGTGCCTCCTGCCGTGCCCAGACGTGGGGGACACTGCTGTCACCACCCTACCTGGAGCCTCCTGTCCCACTCCGTGGCTGCAGCATGCCTGGATCCCCCGTTCTGCTCGGGGCTGGGTCCCCTCTTGGTGCACGGCTCTCGTTGCGTCCCCTCCACGGCATTGGCGTATGTGTGCCCTCATGAGAGGAGCAGCCCTGGTTGCTGCTGTGAAGTTTTGGAGGCTGTTTGCAGCATGTTGGGGTGTGTTGGAGCTGTTGCGTGCCCGCATCCATCAAACCCACCCTGCCGTGCTGTTCTTCATGTTCTGAATGCAGGCTTTTGTTTTAATTTCCTCGCAGGAACACTGTCTATTCCCTTGTGTGTTGTTTGCATTCTAGATGTCCTCTTTTTTATTTAATTTGGGTTTGAGTTATCTTTTTTAGTGCTGGTAGCTGTTACTCCTGCTGCATTTTCCTTTTAATCTACAGGGGTCATTATTTTTTGGTCTTGCTATTTTATTTAGGAAAAACAAAAACCCTCACACAAGCCCTTGCCTTTTAAAAGGACTTTTCAAAATTATTTACTCCTTAAAACTCATAGAGCTGTAGGGATTCAGAAAGATCACACAGTTGGCTTTGCAGTCTGGCTCTTCCCAGGATCAAATCCTTCGTCCTACAGAGAAGTTGGCTGCAGTTGGGTTTCATCTGACCATAACATCGTGGAATGGTTTGGGTTGGAAGGGACCTTAGAGACCATCTCTTTCCACCCCCCTGCCATGGGCAGGGACGCCTTCCACTAGACCAGGTTACTCAAAGCTCCATTTTGACCAGGTGATGTTTGGCACCTCATCAAATTAATTGTTTGTTTTTCCCATCCAGAAAAACCTGGGCAAAGTCAGTGGTAACTCCTGAGCAAACATCATCCCTCAGTGGGTCTCACAGGGTTTCCCTGACAAGGCAACACTCACATCCCCCATTCCTACCAAGCGGGGCAGTTCAGTGGCTGCAGAGCATCAGTGGCAGAGTCACAACTCTGAATTTGTTGGCTCTGCTGTCTCTTCTTGGGAATGCTTTACAGCTCAGTCCCCAAAGTCTTTCAAATCGGTGAGCTCTGCCAGAAAACAACCTTTCAGATGCTCAGGCCCCATTGTTCACCCAGACAGATAAATCTGCAGGTTGCAGGCTGGCCGGGCACCTTGTCACTGTGTTTTCCCCTGGGCAGGAGTACAAGCGCAAGCAGCTGGAGGAGCAGCGGCAGGCGGAGAGGCTGCAGAGGCAGCTCCAGCAGGAGCGGGACTACCTGGTGTCCCTGCAGCAGCAGCAGCAGCAGCAGAGGCAGGACCAGAGGCCAGCAGAGAAGAAGCCCCTCTACCATTACAAAGAAGGGATAAATGCCAGCGAGAAGCCAGCGTGGGCCAAGGAGGTAGGGGAGAGCAAGGAGGATGATGGTGCTCGTCTGCATCCACAGGGCTGGGTCTGAAACACACACAGCAGGTTGTGCTCCACAGGGTCAGGATCCAGCAGATGCCATCAGCTGTGCTGGGAATGCTCCCACTACGGTGCAGTGTGTCTGTGTGTGTGTTTGTACAAGCAGGGGGGAAAGAGGTTTTGCCATGAGGGCAAGGGAGGAGGAGAATGGATCCCTCCTGGAGGGGTTCAGCCTATGTGGGGGATCGTGGACATAGAATCATAGAATGTTAAGGGGTTGGAATGGACCTTAAAGATCATCTCCTCATTCTCCTTCCTGGCATGTCCACAAGTCTGCAGGGGTCAGGGGTGAATGCAGAGGGTGGTTGTCATGGGGTTCCTTGCTGAGTCCTAATTCCGCATGGTCAGGGGTTGGACAGCTTTTCCCTCCAGGCTCAGAGCTCTATCCCTTGGGGTTGCTCTTTCCTGATTTTTTCACTTAGGCAAAAAGAGGGAATTGTAATAGTTGTGAGTTCTTGAATATTAATTATTGCTTCTCTGAATAGTCTTGAAAAGATTAAGACATGCATTGTCTGCAGTGCGGATTCAGGATCATGTGCAAACTCTTTCTCCTTAATCTCTTTGTGGTGGCTTCAGTAAGACTGGTGCCTGCTCTTGCTATTCATTTTTCTAAAGTTCTCTTTTGTTTACTTTTGTGACCCTACTCCTGGGCAGAAAGATATTTTAATAACTTCCCTGTTGCTCCTACTAAGCAGGAGCAGTGCTCGGTGTCCTTTAGTCCTGGCAGACGTGTGATGTGCATCCAACATGTAGCTGGTCTTTCCTCTTGGCAGGCCTCAGCTGCATCCACAATACCTGCAAGCATTGAATGCTCAAGGAATTCAGCTGCCTGTTGCTAAGAAAAGGCCAGTGATATGTTTTTGGCCTTTCTGAACCATCACAGAGATAGATGTGGGTGTCTAAAATTCTTTTCACCTCTTTACACACTCTCTTGGATTTTTCTTTTGTTGCCTTCCAGTTCAGTCTTCAGTCTCTTTTGGTGCCAGTGCACCAGGTGATAGATTTTCATGGAGTTGCATCATCATTCTCCATCCCTTCCAGTGGAAAAGGAGGTTTGATAAGTGGGATTGCAGATGAGGTGTTCCAGATGTGCTGAGCTGCCTCTGACAGGACAGGCTTCCACCTGGGTGGTGCCTCTGCAGCTTTATGTGGAACTGGGTCGCTCTTGTCCATCTGCTGGAGCGCTGAGAGTAGGTTGTGGGCAGGGAAAAGGGAATAAACTCTATCTTTCGTTGCCTGGTTTTAAGTAAACCCTCTAGAAC
This sequence comes from Corvus moneduloides, assembly GCF_009650955.1. NCBI lineage: Eukaryota > Metazoa > Chordata > Aves > Passeriformes > Corvidae > Corvus > Corvus moneduloides. The sequence continues at coordinate 23,582,321 of NC_045485.1, forward strand.
ATAGCTAAAGTACTTCTGGCACTGTCTGCAAAACTTTAGCAAAGATACATAAAAAGCAATATTATTTTTTATCTGGGGTGAAGGAGAAAAGTGCTGGATTTAGCTTTCCCTTTCAAACACAAAGGCCCATTTCTTCTCTTTCACGGAGCTGGCATCTTTTTGATGCTGTCACTGGAAGCAGGACATTGGGAACTGCACAACATGACTAAGAGCAGCAGAACACGGCCTCTTACCCTTTGCTGAAATCATAGGGAAGGTGAGGTTTCCTCTTGTTGGGGAACTTCTCCAGCTTCCACCAATTAGCTCTCCAAACCATTTATTCGTTCCCTGTGTCACTCTCTCTGGTTTCTAATTAAATGCTGCAAGCTGTGGCATCTTTCTGCTGTTGGGAGCAGTAGTTTGATGTACTGCCTCAGCACAGCCCCCTTGGGAATCTCCCAGAATGACTCCTCTTGCCTCCATCCCATTTTATCTTCTGCTTAGTCCCACTTTTAACACAATTCAGGTACTTTGCTGCCTATATTGAAGGCCCACCTTTGCTGGCTCCACAGATAGATTTGTGCTGATACTTAATGAGCCTACCATGGGTCTTGCTATAGTTTAGCAATTTCCATACCCAACCCATGCATGCTAATTTAACAGAAATACTGAGACTTTGTTTTCCTGTGGGAACAATGAAAAGACAAGTCTGGTGCTCAGCCTACAATTTCTGGAGGCTGTGCAAAGCTTATTTGGATATTTCCTGAGGATTTTGCATTATATCCCATACTGCCCTTGTTTTTATGCTTTTTGGTCTCAAGTCTTCTCTCTCAGGAGCTTGATCACCATAGCTGAGCCCTCCTCATGCTGTGCCCCTCTTTGCTTTTCATACCTTTCCTTTATGCACACATTTTCCCACCTCACTTGTTTTCACAGGGTGACCCCAAGACCCTGCAGAAGTGGGATAAAGCTTTAAGGTGAGGCTGTGGCCTCTCCCCTTGTGGTCGTGTCCCTGCATCCCCTTGTTAAGGGACTGGCCTGTTGGTGATGACAAAGCTCTGGGTGAGGACCCAGCCTGTGCTGCATCTCTCACAGCTTCCCTAGAGCACAGTCAGGGATTTCTCTTGATGCTAAATGGAACAGTCTGAGCAGATAGTCCTGCCAAGATGCATGGATGCACATTCCCTTCTGCTGCCCCTTCTACTCATCTTCCTGTTGTCCAGGCTTATCCACTGGAAGTTAACTTGGGAATGTAGCTTGGTGCTGTCCCAGACCTGCCCTGTTTATCCAGGCACATCTCTTATAATCAAGGACTGTTTGGCTGTTTTGGAGATCATGTTGGGAGCCTCTGGTGATCCAGCCAGGGATGTGGCATTAACACTCTGAGCTGTGGTCCTGTAATTAGCGGCTCCCTCTGTTACTGACTGTTCTGTTAGGGACCAATATTTGCTAAACAAGGTGTTGAAGACAGCCAGGGACAACTTGGTCAGCTGAAGGATGGGTTTGGGCAGGAATATACCACACATGACCTTGCAAAAAGGAGGGGACAGGTTTAATCAGACGTTTCCCACATGGTGGCTGGCCCCTGTGGTGCTTTCCCACTGTTCAGAGCTTCCCAGGAACTCAGGGCTCAGCTGTGCATCACAAGCTGTTCTGTTCTCTGCCACAGCCAACGCCCACATCAGCTCCTCCTTCAGTCACCGTGGCTTTTATCCTGCTCTCACTTTGAAGTGATGTATTAAAACATTAGCAGCCTTCTACTGGGACTGCACAGACACTGCTAAGGATGTTTCCTGTTTTGGGGAATCTTGAGTTCAATTCGAGATGGTCTGTACTTGAGCAATGATGAGTTCCTGAAGGGTTTTGCTGCTTTTTCGCCCTTTCTGCCTAGTAGTGGAACCAGTAGGGCCCCACAAAGCACAGACAGAGAGTCCCAAGAGCATCTTCTGCTGTGCTGGTGCTACAAGGTGCGAGTGAGGAGATGCTGGCAGTGGGAAATCAAGCACCTTTCTCCTTCCCAATACCCAGACATCCCCATTTGATGGCTCTCCTGCCTTCTCCTCCACACCAGCTTGGACATCCTCCACAATCAGCTGCACATTAGGGCCTGGCACTGTGCCGGGGAGCAGCAGGAGCGCTCGGCGGCGGCTCCATCTCTGCCTGTCGCTGTTGCTGCCAAGGTTTGGCTGATGAGGAGATGGACTGGAGCAGCCTGGGACCCAGCACCTGTGCTGCTGCTCGCTTTCCAGAAGGAGTTCTCCTTCCCACCCTGCTCCCCTTCCCATCCCTGTGTCCTCTTCCTTGGGCACTGCTGAGCTGAGCTCTGCACAGCCTCTGCTGGCTGGTGGGCAGTACCTGTGGAGGTTGTGGTGACCTTCTAGGACACAGCAGTAGCTCAGGTGGCCCCTCATGAACTTAAAAAGGAAACAGTCTGTAACACAAATTTCTTACCTAGATTTTACTCTGTGTCATGCTCAGTCTCTGAAAAGGATTCATTTTTATTCATATAATGGCTCTTCTGTTTCATATTTACTTACTTAAGAAAGAGCTGTGGTTCTTTCCAAGCAAACCTGTTGTAAAGATTGCCTTTTAATGTGGCATCATCCACGGTGGAATAGAGACATGCTCAGGGTATTTAACACTTTAATGACACATAAATAAAATATACATCAGATCTCGAGGTATCAAAAATTCTGCATAGCATATGCTACCTGAATATCAATGCACAGCCTAACTGCAGGATGGCACAGCTGGGTGAGCTGAAACCACTGTGTTCCCATCAAGGGTAGCTGAAAGCAGTGGGCTTTGGGTTGATGTTCTCTCTCAGTAACAGAGGATTTTCCCCTCCCATACATGACAATGTGCCAGACTCAGTAAATCCAGATCAAAGCCAGCCATTTTCTGGCTGCCATGTTTATTCTTTTATTCAGATCAAAGAAAACCACTCATTGTAGTGTTTATACCAGTGAAGGAAAATCGTCCCCTTGCTTAAAGATCTATTTGAGAAGAAGCAAGAGCTTCTTATGAGTCATCTTCTAGGAACATCTCTCTGAAGTGTGCTGCCTTTTCTTTATTTTTTCTTTTTAATTTCTTTATTTTTCCACTTCGTATTCAGAAATTAATTAAACGTATAAATACAAATAGTCCTTTTCGTGCCTTTAAAATGCATTTATTGCACAGTTTGTTGGATAACTTGGATTCCATGATCACAGAATCACTTAGGTTGGAAAAGACCTCCAAGATCATCAAGTCCAACCTGTGACTGATCACCACCTTTTGATCAAACAATAGATATGATATACCTAAAGAGAAAAGAGCTTTCTGTATGTTTATGCATACCCTGGATTTCCATTGGAAATGGGTTCTTTGGGGCACTGACCCCTCTGCCGTGCCCCACAGGTGGAGGAGCGCTCCCGGCTCAATCGCCAGAGCTCGCCGGCCATGCCCCACAAGGTGGCCAACAGGATTTCTGACCCCAACCTGCCTCCTCGGTCAGAGTCCTTCAGCATCAGCGGCGTGCAGCCAGCCCGGACCCCACCCCTGCTCCGACCCGTGGACCCGCAGGTAATGGTGCTCCCCCGTTGCCAGGATGCTGGGGGTGCTGGTAAGGAAACAAGGAAGAGTGGATGGAAGGGAAATAGCGTCTGGCTCCCTGGTTTCTCAGCCTTAAGCATATTCATGAATAAGAGCAGCATCTACATGCATGAGTGTGTTCCTCTCGTCACCTCCATGTGTTAGTAACATCATGCTGGTTTATACCTTCCTTTGAAGCATCACGTACTGGTTACTGCTAGAAACAAGCTGGAGGACCAGGAGGAACTGCTGCTCTGGTCCAGTGCAGCTGTTGCTCTGATCCTCTTTGGATCTGGTTTATGTAAAGGACTAAAACCGCAGCACCTGGTACAAAAGACCCGGGATGCTTTGATGCTGAGGATCATCAGAAAGAGGTTTTGCTTTCTTTGCCGCTTTGATTCAAGGTTTTGTTTTGGTTTTCCATTGAGTTGACATCAGTCACAAACACATCTGGAGAGGGCATAGATCACCGTGACTGTCACAGAGGAGGGGCATCGTTATTTTAGAAGTTTCTCCCAGCCATGAGGTCTGCAAGTACTCGGCCACCACAAGCTGTAGGAGTGTCAGTTCTGGCTCTGGCCAAGCCCCTGGAATTGCTCCCACAGATCCACGGATTCCAGCAGGGATTTCAGAGGGAAATACAAAGCCTTTGCTCCAAGTTCAGTTGGGCTTTCTATGGAATATTTGTGAGCTAAGTGCCAGCCACATGTGCAATACAATGCCAGCTTTAAACAAAAATGTGCAGGAAGGCCCTGAAACATACTTTGTTTGCCCAACATACATGGTCCGTATGCACTGGGAAGTGAGCAAAACCCCGCTTCACTGTCATCCCTCTGACTGACCAAATATTTTTCAGTGACCTTCTTGGCGTCCTGTACCATCAGTAGCTACAAAAGACTTTTGTTTGGCAATAAAATCCTAGTGAAAGAGTTGCTTGAAGGCCAGAGCCCCGTGTCAGGGTGTGTGTGCATACACGTGTACCCGTGAGTCACGGACGCGTACAGAGATACACGTGTAGAAATTTCAAATGGAAGTCATAACCCTGCTGTATCAAAGGAGTGCAGCTTCACAGAGTCCTGGGAAGAAGCTCTGATTTCACAAACTGTAACCTTGTGATTTTCTCAGATTTCCCAGAGCAGATGTCAGTATTCCTTAAACTTGAAACCTGTAGAGCTGATGCATGGGATAGGGGCCACCGAGACCTGTAGAAATTCATGCCTCAGGATATTTTTTAAGCTATCTATGCCTCACAATTCCTGATGATTTTTAAAAATCAATTATTATTTCTTATGTTTCCTTCTTTTTTTTTTTTTCTCCTTCATTTTTAACATGGAAAATCCATGCCAGACCTCATTAGCACAACCACAGAGGTGCAGGTGTAGGATCTGGACTTCGGGCCAGCAGCAGCAGAGCCTGGGGAGGGCACGGTGTGTGCGGGAGCGTGATTTTTAACAGATCTTGCGTTGAAGTGATGTAAGTCAGAAGTTCCTGAAACCAAGGCAGTGCTGATCTCAGACCAAGGGGGCTTTTCAGTGCATCCAAAGTGCTAATCAATTTTTTTTTTAAATCAAATTTTTAAATCTTTTTTTATTCCTTTTTTTTTTTCCCCCCTCCATTTTGACTGATAGTTCTGTTTTGACTTGGTGCTTAGATTCCACATCTGGTCACTGTGAAATCCCAAGGAAGCTCCTTGTCTGGGTCTCAGTCACTGCATGAACAGCCTGCAAAGGGACTGGCTGGGTTTCAGGAGGCTCTGACGGTGACCTCTCACCGCACTGAGATGCCAAGGCAGAACTCGGACCCCACCTCAGAAAACCCTCCTCTGCCCCCTCGCATTGAAAAGTTTGACCGAAGTTCTTGGTTACGGCAGGAGGAAGACATTCCACCAAAGGTAACACAATCGCTCCTCACTTTCAGCACGTCAGAGGCAGTCCCAGAGCTGAGTCCCTCTGGCAAAGCAGAGTGGGCAGGACTGAGCCCATGCCGAGGTTCTGCAGCGGGTGCTGACCTGCCCAGGGGCTGCATTTCCTGAGGCAGGGGTTTGCAGGACGTGCTGGGAGCTGCTCTTGCCTGCAGAATGGCTGCAAAACAGCGCTGCCCTCCAGCAAAGAAAGTTCTCGAGCCCGCACAGAGGCCAAAACAAATTAATCTCTTCTTTCCCTTGGATAAAAAACAACCTTCTACTTAAATGGAATTACAGGAACATAAAATTTGTCATACTCAATAAGACAGGTCCTTTTTAGTCCAGTACCATGCCTCCAGTTGCAATCAATATTTGATGGAAGACTTGTAAGGGCTCCAGCAGCTTTTTACATTCATTGACATTTTGACAGTGTCTGGCAGTACCTCTTTAATTAGGATTCTTCTGGACCAGTATTTCAATCGTGTTGTTTATACACCTTCACTTTGGAAGAATTATAACTTGGCCATTAAAGTTCCCCTTAAAGTGAATCAGTGCTAGGCTGGGAGGATTTCTACAGAGGAGAAATGATTATAAATTGATTAGTGGCAGGGCAGCAGTATTTGTCCCTGAGTGAGAGGCAATTTTTCTGTGTATTTACAAAGTGAGTGACTTGCCTTTTTACGAGCAAAGTCACAGTTACCAGGTAAGCCTCCCTTGTTCAAGGGATCTATGGTGGTGTCTTGGGTGTTAATAATGCTCCTATTTCTGCTGTCACCAAGCAAGAGGGGACGTCAGGGCTCTGCTGAAGGAATAGCAAGCCAACAGCTCCTGGAACTGTCTGTGTGCTTGGCTCCTCCATAGTGCAGGAGGGTGGCTGCCTGATTTTAACCTAATTAAGAAAAAGCCCCTGCAATTTAATGTTGGCTTTTGCCATGAGTCCTTTGAGGACACTCAGCCACAGTGATGCCCTGCGTGGTGAGACCGTGGCTCCTGGGAGAAAAGCTGTTCTCCAGCACGATGCAGTATTTTCCCCCTTGGCTGAGGGAACATGGACTCTGGAAGGGGTCCCCACCAGATCACATTTAGGGCTGTTGTGTTGGCAGTACCACCCCTGAGGATCCTGACTTCACGCTGGACTGCCCGAGGTGGGTTCGATGTGTTTGCAAGCAGGAACGAAAGGACTGCCCCGAGAGGCAGGACCGGCTGTCTCCGTGGTCCGGGGTCTTGTTTCTGCCAGTGCTTATGGCTGGATGCTTCAGAGGAAGGTGGAAAACTCCCCAGGTCCTGACTGCAGAGTACCCTACCTGGAGGGGAGACTGCTTTGTACTGAGACAAGCTGCAGCTGGTGATGCTGCAGAGTCTAAAGCATCGCCAGCTCACTAAATCTTTTCTTATCTTACCTAATGCAACCGTGTGTTTATTCTCAAAAAAAGCCAAGCCTAATCCTTTTTCTTGCTGATCCTGACAAGCCCTTGGCCTCTCTATTACCTGGTGCAAGGTATTGCACGGTGAGTATTGTCGTGCCTCTCCACATCACCTGAAGTGCTGAGGGATGAGGCCGCTGCACCTGTGGCCATGCAGTGATGCCCAAGCTCCCATGAGATGGGGCAGAGCTCCAGGGTTACCTGTCACAGCCCCTGTAGGCTGTGGTTGGCTTTGGGTGTTTGTGCTGAGCCGTTCTGCCAGCAGCAAGGTTTTGGCAGCAGCATCTGAAGCTCAATGAAGGTCAAAGTGTTTAATCACAGTGTTAGGTGGGTCAGTCTGGATCTTCCCACTGTCAACCCTCTTGTTTGTCCACCAGTCAACACCTTCTGTCTGCTGGCATGTGTCATATCTGAGCTAGATAGAAAACCTCCGTTGTGGCTGTGAAATGCACTTCAGTCTGAATTTTACCTTAAAAATTACTTTCATGGGTTTTGTTAGATTTAGATTATATATATTTGTGTGTGTGTATGTGCATACATTTCTTTTCGAAGTAAGTGCCCTGTTTGGTGGTAGCCAGGCTGCTCTGGGGGCTCCTGTGCCAGGAGCATCCCTGAGGGCACCTTTGCAGCTTGCTGCTGCCTCACACTCCAGCGATTCCTTCTAAAAGCTGAGAGCCTTGTATTGCCCTAAATACTGCCTTTCTCTCTGTGGGAAATCAGTTGTAAATCAGCCTTAAGGCAGTGCTGGAAGGTGATCTTGTGATGGCTCAGGTGTGTGAGCAGCCCAGACTGGGTGACTGCAAATGTCTCCATTCTCTTCCAGGTGCCTCAACGAACCACTTCCATATCCCCTGCCCTGGCAAGGAAGAACTCCCCAGGCAACGGCAGCGCCCTGGGGCCCCGGCTGGGCTCCCAGCCCATTCGGGCAAGGTATGGACATGGGGGGATGGGCAGGGGTGATCCCAGTGTGCCACTGCTGCGCTGCCCCCGGCACCGCCCCGCTGGGAGCCCAGACGTGGGCTGGGGTCTAGCCCTGCTTTAGCTGACTGGAACACCACGACATTTGCAAGGCTTCTCTTGTCTCTGGGATGAATTTTTGCATCCATTAGTGTTTTGTACTGACAAGGCTGCGAGCACTGGGATGACTGGAGGCTTTGCTCCCTTGGCTGAATGCATTCATGGACATTGTGGGGTTTGGAGGTGGATGCTGTGGAGTCAAAGGGCGGTTTGGGTGCTCCCCTTAGGTCCTGCTTCTCACCCCTTGCATATCAGTGGATCCCTATAAGCCAGTGGGGAGGTCTCAGTCATACATTCCATTCATTTCTCATGCATCAGAGCGGTTTTTCACAGATAATGACTGAGGAATGTGCTGCAGGACAGACACTCATACAGCTTGCTGAGATCTTCTCTAGATGTAGATCAAGGATTAAATACCTTTCAGCTTCCCAGGACTCAGGCCTTTAGCTTAGCCAGATCCAGCTCTCTGGCACAGCAGTGAGCACCCGAGGAAGGTGCTGCGTTGCCCCACGGTCCCATCTCTGCCCTGTCACAGCTATCCCTGGGCATGTTTAAAACGAGCAGGGGAGCTGACAGGCTCTGCTCAGAGCTGGATGGAAAAAACACAGCTTAGTCATGCGAGAGCTTGTCTCTGCTTCGCAGAACGAGACCTCAGACGGGCAGATCCCGGGAGAAATGCGAGTTCCAATTAGCCTTGCATGATGGAGCTCCTTGGTTTCTTCTTCCTGCTTTGTCCTCAGAGGGTGAGGTCAAAAAGTGAATGCGGGGATGTTCATCGTTGTGCTGTCACCAGTTTGAGCAGACGCCTCCCTTTCCAGCTCAGTGCCCTCCCTGTGCCTCAGCAAACTCACAGGCAGCAGCCCCGAGTCGCTGGCAGGGGCAGCAGTAGGAGGAAGAGTATTTCTTCTTGTTCTGTTTTTTTTTTTAATTAGATAAAAAGCATATCATGGATTGTTGGTCTTCTTTGCCAAAGGCTGAAACATTTTGAATTCTTGAAAACGTTGTTCTTTTAATTAGCTGTTGCTTGAAGGACAGTTTAAAATGCAGAAGGATATTGGACTGTGTAGTCCTTGTAAGGGATGGTATTGGAAGTAAAAGGGATAATGGGAGTCAGGGATTCAAGTTCAAGGTTGCCCAGTGTTTCCTGCAGCCTCACTGTGCCAGTTCTGGTCAGTGCAGGTAAATACATGAGTTGCCAAAGTTTTCAAATATGCTTCATCAGTTAATTTAGTCATATGGCATGAACTGGAGGCCTTCAGTTTGATGAAAATTGGAAATTATTAGGACGCTACCACACGTCCATTAAACTTAAGTATTCACTGAAATAATTTCATGCTTCATGTCTCTCACAGTAATGTAATATTTTTCTTTTTTCCCCCTCTCTCCTATTGGTTCTTGATTCTCCACATGCATAAATGTAAATATTACCAAAAAATCTCTTCTTTTATTTGTCACCCTGTTGTGACAAATGAGGGAGTATTTACTGTACATTTTAAAGAGGACTTTGAATAAGATCATTTCCAGAAATATTGTATAAAATCAAATTGCCTAACTCTGCATGAACATCTCTTCTGATGTCATTTCAATGCCAAGTAAGAATTCATTTCCTAAAGGCATCTGATACCCAGAGAGATATTAGTCACTCTTTGTGTATCAAGGGCACTTTTTATTCTAGATTTATCTGTGTTCACAAGGGTGAGAGAAATCAAGGAGGAAAAGTGGATATCTGATGCAAGTTTGAAGTGAAGCCATGAAAATTGGAGACACTGAATAAGTGGTACAAGTGGTCTGCAGCCTTGTTGCGAACTTTAGATCCTTGCTTTGCTGCAGTCTTTGTCTAACAGCATGTCGAAAATTCCTGCTTTTATGAAGAATATTGGTGGCTACTTAGGTAACTCCAGCTTTGCAAATCTACAGACAGGGAATCCAGAGCAAAGAATCTTTTAGCTGTTGCCACATTTGACAAAATAAGAGCAGAAAGCTTCTCTAGGCAATTTTTTTTTTGTCATGGTTGTAGTGCACCCAAAATTGGTGGCCTCAGCCCTGTCTCCTCCAGCTGAGGAGGACTCTCCTGGCCTTTGCAGCTGCCCCCATCAGTGTGGGAAGTGTCTGGAGCCCTGGGGGTGGGTGTGACCCTGGCTGATGTGCCCCCTCTTGTTTTGTCCTCCCACAGCAACCCAGACCTGAGGAGGACAGAGACCATCGTGGAGAGCCCCTTGCAGAGGACCAGCAGCGGCAGCTCCTCCAGCTCCAGCACTCCCAGCTCCCAGCCCAGCTCCCAGGGTGGATCCCAGCCCGGCTCCCAGGCTGGCTCCAGCGAGCGCAACAGAGTCAGAGGTGAGCTTGGAAGCATCCCTCAGCACCGGGCACACTTTGTGAGGCTTCCTGACAAGCAGGAAGGGCAAGAGGTCTGTGATCTCATGCTTGTTTTTTAAAAAATTTAAAAAATCAAAGGATCCATCGTGTCTGCTGTGCTTTTGTGACCTGCTGGCCTCCTTGCAAACAGAGTTGCCAACAGCCCCTTTTCCCTAGAGGCTGATGTAGGATGGCCACGGCATCGCACTGCCAAGTAGCCTGTACAAAAGGAGATGGGGGTTATGCTTTAAGGTAAACAAAAAAAACAACCAGTGTGCTTCCTGTCTTCATCCACCCAGGTGCACCTCTTCTGACGTGGTATCTTTGGGAGTGTGTTTCACTTTTAATTGATATATAATTTTTTTTGGAGCTTCATCTTTGTGCCTGAGATGGGATCAGAGGAGTGACGTAGCCTATAAGAAGCTTTCTCTCAAATGCTTTTGCCAGGCAGCAATGCTGGCATGGGGTTTATGTTTGTAGCCACATTGATCCCTCCCTTCCTAGAGCTCCTCTTAAAGATACTCCATTCCCCTGTTTAATGGCAGTGAAGTTGCCACAGCCCGTACACCGCACACATCTGCATTCAGGCACAGTCCCACACTTCCAGTCCCCAGGGCTGAAGAGCATTAAGACAAATGCTGCCTCCATGCTTTGACTATTTTACAACTTGGCCATAAGATGATGTGTCTGTTGTTGAAACCATCACTCCTCTAGATAGTCAATAAAAGGAGTTTGTAACCCATTGTCATTTTGGGTTTGGTTTTGTTTTTACTAATGAGGAATCCTGTGACAAGTAATGTCCTAGCAATGTCAAATACTGCAGAGCTTTTCATTTACCACATGCCCTGCTCTTCTGCAAAGTAAATTTCTTTCTTTAGTAGAAAAGGAGCAGTAACTCTGCAAGAGGGCTGTCAGTGGAGGCTGGGCAGGATTATGACTTCTCTTGCTCTGTTGGTGGAGAAGCAGAAAGGAGCCAGGAGGGTTTTTCAAGACAGCAGAAGCAAAGTGATGATGAAGCCCCTGTGCCCACTTGTCCCAGCTGACAGGATGCAGTGGTGGCTTTCGGCAGCATTTTAATTCCCACTCTCTCCACCTGCCTCTCACCCAGGGAATGCCAAGCCCGAAGGGTCTCCTGTGCTCTCCCATGAGCCCGCCAAGGTCAAGCAGGAGGACAACAGGGACGTGACGCGACCGAGCCGACCCGCTGTGAGTCCTCAGTTACTTCCCGTGGGAATGCTGCCAGCCAGCTTGGCCGCGTTTCCCTTCGGTGCGGTGGCACAACTGCGGGGACCCCAAAAACGAGGCTAATACTGCTGCTGCTCCAGCAGAGAGACTGGAAAGCAGCAGTATGGCGAGAGCCCCTGGGAGATTTGAATGCTTAAGAGAGTGCATGAGTTTTTACCAGGAGCCCAAGCCTAGGGGAAAGCACTTAAGCCTGTGTTTCCAGGCGAAGCAGAGGCTTAAGGGCTTTGCTAGCTTGGGTGCGGCAGTGGCCGATGGCACATTGTTGTGTTCCGTGCTGCATGTCCCCCGCAGCACCCGCGGAGGGATGCTCTGCTCAGGAAGGCTGGGGAACCAACCAGCCCCTGACAGCCTTCCCAGCTTTAAACCCCACCTGGTAGTGGTCTCTGTACACTCCCCTTTTAACAGTCTGAGCAAAATCTCATCCGAAGTGTTTCCTCCTGGTTTAATGCTGTTGACATTTGTATCTTAAAACTGCAGAGTCGGCCTAATAACGATATGAATTTCCACTGCTTCTCTATTTTAATGTGTATTAATGTTTTGTTGATGATGTTTTTTTTTTCTCTACACTCCACAGCATTGAGCTAACAATTCTAATTTTATTTCTAACCTGCTTGCCCTTCCTCTGGCTTTTTCCTGTCCCGATCTGTTTCCTCTGATGCTGATTATTCTTCCTTTACCCACAGAGCTATAAGAAAGCTATAGATGAGGTTAGTGATATCTTTTCTCAGTGGGTCATGCCTATGCAAGGTTGACTAGTTAGTGCTTAATTCCGAGCTGGGTTTTCTTGGTGCTGGCGTTGATAAAGGCGGCGATGCGATCTCGGGTCGGACGGGAGAGCGAACCGGTGGCGTTCCAGCGTCGGGAGCCCGCCCGCGGGGAGGGGACAGCACTGCTGGTGTGCTCTGCTCAGCCCTGGGCTGCCCAAAACCCCCTGGCCACACCATTTGCATGGAGGCCAGGGCAGAGGCATCCCGGCGTTCACATGGGGGAGCACGTGGTGCTGCCGTTGTTCGGCGTGTTGGAAGGAGAAGGAGCGAGAGCGGAGGTTTCTCCTGCCGGTGCAGGAGGTCGGGCAGCCTGGACCCCTCACCACATTCTGCTCTCAGCCACAGCCCCCGGCCACCCGCTGATTTCAGTGGGGCCATCAAGTGCTGTTTGAAATGTTCTTCTAAGCCTAATTCGAATGAAGGCACCTGGACAACAGAGCAGTGGAAATACAGTGGGTTGTTCATTCTCATGGACCAGCATCCACTGCAAAGCCAGAGTCAGCAGAGCCATCTTGGATCTTGATGCTGGCAGTGCTGGTCCTCATTCATCTGCTTAAAAAATGAGAGTCCTGAAGTACACCTTTTTCATGTATGATAATATTTTAAATGTGCATCTGGCAGTGGTGAGTGTTTAAACATTCATGGGAAAAGACCCAGCATTGCTGATTTAGCATTTCACTTGCCTCACACATGCATCCCTATGCACACTGCTGATACTGGTAACTGCAGGGCTGTAGTGGAAAGCACTGGTTTCAGCAGCCTCTCCTGCAGCCTCTTTTCTCTAAAAATAGAAGATATGAAAGAAGGAAGATGTGCTGGTTAGTTAACTTGTTCTCTTGGATAAAATATGAGCAATACATTTTGTTTAATGAGGTGCTTTGTTAAGAAAAAAGCACATAAATCAGTGTCTAAATAGAGGCAGCGTGTGTGCTAAATTCAAACTGAAGGAGCAATGTGATTTTGGAAACCAATCTGACTTGATTCCAGCAAATATTAAATCTAAAGAAGGCTTTGTAATTAAAAGTAATTAAAGAGCACTGTCACTACTAACTTATGTATTATGTCACCCTCAGTAATAACACTTGGAACATGTGTGGAACTACAGAGCACTTTCTCTCCAGTTGTCAGATTGTTTTTGGTCCAAGAGCAACTCGGTGAAGCCGTTTAATCCTACAAAGTGCTCATTACTTACAGAAAATGATAGCATCAAAGAATTAACCATCCTGAGGCAAAGCTTTAACTAGGAAATATGAGTTATCTGATGATATTGTCTGGGAGTATTATTACTCTTGTAACTTCCAAATTAGTTATTAAAAAGTAATTAAGCTGATTTTTAAAATACTTGGCTATCGGCTAGCGATGGCCAAAGAAGGCTGAGAGGGTGCCTTGAAGCACATTAGAAATGAAAGGTGCAAAAGAGAAGTAATTTTCACAGTCCAGTGCTGTGACAGGGAGGAGCTCAGTCCTAGTCCTGCGCTGCAGAAGTCCAGCTGCAGTTTTAAGAGGCTCTTACAGAGTCCTAAAATCCCTTTTAAAGTGAGAGGCTCTAATCCAATTCAAAGGCAAGTGCTCAATAAAGAGCATGTTTGATACTCTAAATGGAAAGCATTGTTAAGCTGCTGAAATTCTTATTTAGGAAAAGAAGCAGTCATATCATAGAAGCTGCTACAGCGCTAATTAAAATAATTAGTTGTCGTGACTGCAGATTTGACTCTATTTCAATCCCAAACATGTTGGCATCAGAAAGGAGCTCTTGAAATACCGCAGTCTCTCTTTAATCATGATAAAGAGCCTTTCTTTAAAGGTACAGAGAGCATTTGGAGTGACAGAGAATTACAGAATCAGGGAATGGTTTGTGTTGGAAGGGACCTTAAAGTTCATCTTGTTCCCACCCCACCCTGTCCATAAGCAAGGACACCTTCCACTATCCCAGGTTGCTCCAAGCCCCATTCATCCTGGCCTTGAACATTTCCAGGCATGGGGCAGCCACAGCTTCCCTGGGCAGCCTGTACCAGGGCTTCACCACAGTCTGAATAAAGAACTTCTTCCAAATATCTAATCTAAACCTACTCTCTGTCAGTGTGAAGCCATTTCCCCTTGTCCAGTCACTCCATACCCTTGTCCAAAGTCCCTCTCCAACTCTGTTAGAGCTTCTTTAGGTGCTGGAAGATGCTCTGAAGTCTCCCTGTGGAGCCTTCTCTTCTCCAGACAGAACAACCCATATAAAACCCATCAGAGGTACCTGCTGTGAAACACGGATTGACCAATTTGATTTTTTAAAAAAACAAGGCCTTTTTTGGTGTACTAATACTTATGGGTCTGATGCAAAGCTCTCCAATATCCAGGGGAGTTTGTACATCAGAGGCAGGGCAGACCTGGGAGCAGAATGTGCAGCTGTCACCAGTGGGAGCCCGCCGGGAGGTGTGGGTTATCAGCAACCAAAGCACAGATTGCTTACAAAACATTCCTACCTCACCATTAAAAAATAAACTGGGTTTGCATCTCAGCCATAGAGCTTTTCCATCCTTTTCTCCACATGTCAACAGGATAGATTTTAAGAGCTCCTTTTGCAACCATAATTAATATTGCCGTAGTCGCCCTGCTGGAACGGTAAACTGGAAATGCAGTAAATGAGAGTATGGCCGTAAGACAATTGTGGAATTTAGTCTTTTTCAATGAGTTTCTTTCTCCCTAATCCTTTATCTCTGACCGAATGCACTGATGGCTACCTCGGTCACTAATATAGGGAGAAATGGTAAGACTGACAATTGCGATGCTTTGTTCGTCATGTGCATGTCTTGTGCAACAGAGTTCTCTAACCCATTCTAATTCGAGCTCTCATGCTTTTCTGCCCTACTGCTTCCCCCTGCATTGCTATAAAAGCATGTAAGATAACAAAAAGTCTCTTTTCTACACGGTGCCTGCCATGTTCCTTGTTTTGAAATAGCAGTGTCTATTTTATATGACTGTCGGGTCTGAGACCTCATCAAAGTCATGGTAAACTGAAAAATTATGAGTAGGCTTTGGGACTGCTCCTATCTTTTTTCTTGTTTCAAGACTTTTTTTTTTTTTTATTTTTCCCTTAGCTTGTAGGCTGCCACATTTCACATAAAGTGCTTAATGGGTCCCGCTGAGGGATTTATTTTTTTGTTATTATTATTTTTTGATCGTGTGGCTGACTCAGAGCTGTGACTCCAAAGTCTGGCTGAGCTGGGCGCTTCTCCTCGTGCTCCTCACCGCCTCTCAGCAGCCGCCCGACAGCGGGGACTCACCATGGAAGCAGCTCTTGACGTGGGGATTGCACCACTCCATGGGAGATGCTGTCATTGCTTCCTTCCCAAATGCATTTATTACAGAATAAATACCATTACGGGGTCTCTTTGAGAAGTTTGAAAGAAGAGAAAACCCTGCAGGAGAAATTCTCCGAGCCAATCTTTGAAGTGACGTTGTTTTCCAGTTTACTATGATGGTGACTGAACTTCACCTTTTCCAACAAATATAATTTTGTCGTGTATATACATATAAGTGTGTGTATATATATGCACATACACGTTCCAAAGAGAAAAAGAAGAGGTTGGCTATTGACTTTTCAGTGAGCGTAAACCAGTTTTGTTTTGTTTAATAAATGCTACATGCTACAAACATTGTCTTACGTTTGTCTCATGTTTGTAACGACTCTGTAAAGCTATTTCTTGTTGCTCGTGCTGTTAGCATTGGCTTTTGGAGAGATGTATGTGACGTTCTTCTTGCTCTGAATGTAACAGCCATCGCTTCCTTGTTTCCTTGCCCCCATCCCCTGTAGGATCTGACGGCTTTAGCCAAAGAGTTGCGGGAGCTGCGCATTGAAGAAACCAATCGGCCCCTGAAGAAGGTGACGGACTATTCCTCCTCCAGCGAGGAGTCAGAGAGCAGCGAGGAGGAGGAGGAGGATGGGGAGAACGAGACACATGATGGGACCGTGCCTGTCAGTGACATCCCACGGCTCATGTGAGGAACGCTTTCTTTTGGGGGGACAAACCATGAAACTCCAGGGTGGGTTTTTCTGGAGATGCAACCCCGATGTGTCTTGGCCTGGAGGTGAAACTCTGGTGTGTCTTGGCATGGAGGAGCAGTGGCTGTGATGAAGGATGTGTCCGTGTTTGGTGGCTGGCACTGGGAACAGCGTCATGGTTGCAAGGGATCATGTACTCACATGAGTGTTTTTCCTGTTCCAAACTAGAGAAATTAATGTGAAAAACTGAGCTATTTCCACTGCATATTCAGTTAATGTTGGCTCAAAGCTGATGGAGCTGTTCCTGCTGATGATCCAGGCAGGTTTTTGGCCAGAGTGGGCACAGCTGACCTCACCAACACCATGGGCCCTGCCCATGGGATGGGTGTGTTAAAGCTCTGCCTGCTCTTGAGTCTGGTCTTGCCCCAAATTAAGCCATGCTAAAGTGTCAGTACTTGGTGGCCTGCCCAGTGCCAACTGGTAGAGCCAGGATTGTAATAATTCTGAATCTTTGTCTTGGATTTCTGCCATTGGCTCAGTCAGTGTTGGTGGGTTAAAGTGGTGAAATGACGAGGTCAGCAGACTGTTGTGTCCCATGGGACACCTGTGCTTTTGAGTCTCTCCAGATCAGGGCAGCACAGCTTCAACACTCGCAGGGAGCTGTTGCCATGCAGAGAGAGTTCCTGGAGCATCCCTGCTCAGGCTTCCCACCCAGTGCTTTGCAGGGGCATTTCTGGAGGTCTTTGCCTGGCAGCAGGATCTAAATTCTGCCCCTTTGAGTTTGCAAAGGAGCTGTGGGAAGGTTTCAGGGGATCATTTTAATCAGTTAATTTCCATTTTTCCTGCTAAATGAGTTGCAGTCGATATAGGCATACCTGGCTTCAGGAACATGGTTTAGCAGTGAGCATGATGGTGCTGGGTGAATGGTTGGACTCAAGGAATTTAGAGGTCTTTTCCAACCTAAACTATTCCTTGATTCTCTGATTCATGGTGGTGGGTAGGGCATGGAGCAGCACAGAAGCCCTCTAAGTGGCAGGGAGACCATGTCTCCTTGGGTCAGTGTTATTCAGAGTGCCAAGCTCCTGGATTGGAGCTTCCTTCCAGCAGAAGAATTAAAACAGAGCTCTTGGAATTGGTTGGAGCAAGTCAGGAGGCAGAGGGATGGCTCTGAATGTGCAGCAGTCGGTTGGGCAGTCAGGCATGCGAGAAGGGGCCTCAAGCTGCTCGTGGAAGAGGAGTTTAATCAGGAGTGGTTAATCTGTGCTGACATCCTTCTTCAGACACCTTGGGTTTGACACAGCACTTCCCAGCGGATAGATGTCTCAGTGGGTGCCTTGCAGTCACATGTGGGGGATGACAGGCACAGCAGTGAGCTGGATGCCCCCAGCCCCTGCCAGCCCAATGCCACATGTCCCATAATGTCCTGTCTCTGTCATGTCCCAGAGATGGAGGGTGGAGATGCAGGGGTGTCTGCAAGCAGAGCTGCACTGGCCCATGTCTGGGAAAAAAGAAAGCAAATGCTCTGAGTTACACCCTTATTTCACAAAAGGGACCTTAACTCGAGTTCAGCCTCGATGTACTGCGGTGGTTTTTTGTCAGAGATTTATTTTTCTGTGTTCAGTGTTTGTCAGTGGAAAGTGGGGCCAAGAGAGATCATCTCATCTTCTGCTGCACCTTCTGAGTGATCTTCATGTCACCCATGTTTAAACTTCCTTGAGTATCCTCCCTGAACATTTGGCTGCTCTTCATTCCAGCTCTATCCAGGTCTCTCCTGCTGCAGGATAAACCTATCCGTTGCTTTGTGTCCCAGTGGACAGGAGGGGTTGTTTATTCCCTCCTCCTCTGGAGATACCATTTCTCCATCTGAACACTGATGACTCCCTTCAGCTCCCTCTCCTTGAGCTGTGCAAGCCAACTCTTGCCTGTGGCCAGGGAATTCTTGCAGGATGACGTGGAAATCTGGGACCTCAAGGCTACCACAGCCATTCATTCACTGGCTGTACGGTCTCAAAATTAACATAACCTCCTCTGGCCCTGCTTTCTTATTTTAAAACTGGAATAACTCTGCTATTTTCTCATCCTTTGGTGAAAGGCTAATGGTGGGGAGGTGTGAGCTCCTCTCATGAAAGGTGCCATAGGAATATGGCACGCTGTTGTCTGGAGTGCCTTTGTGATGCTTGTCCAGTTGTAGGTTTGATACGATACAGGTAAGGAGCCAGTCCCACCTTGGGGTCCCCAAGGCTCAGTTCTCACCTTGGAGCAGTAACCCCATGATTAGTGCAGGCTTGTTTTGGCTTTTCACCGACCAGGCTCCCTCACAAGCCTCCGGGCTTGTTGGTGTGCACAGGAGTTAAAGAGTGCATTGCCTCACACTGATGGAAGCAAGTGGTCTGTGTGGCTTTTAAATGCAAAGTAACAGGTCTGATCATCCAGGGGTGCTTGTCATTTGCCTGAGGATTTGTTCAAGTTATATTTAAGCACCCAGGCTGCCAAGAATGTAATAGTAAAGTAATGGGGGCTGCTCAGCACCTGTGACATCCAGTCTCAGGCAGTCCTAAAATTTAATAAATTCCAGCCTCCTTCTTGAGATAGGAGCATGGAAATTTCAAGGTGAAACCACGGGTTAGGGCTACATTTTCACCGGGAAAACAGCAGAAAGCTACAGGACACAACTTGTCCTCCTGCCCACACCTTCTCCAAACCCCACCCCTCCCTTGTTATTTGCCATCAGGTGCTCTGGTGTTCCCTTTTCAGGAGTTGAGATGGGGAATAAAGGGAGTAAATTTTGGGTTTCTGTAGCTTTTTTAAGTAGAAAAAAATGACACAAAGTAGAGCAGGAGTGCCATTCCTTGTTACCTGTTCATCAGTACTCCTCTCAGGACACCTTGGGATAAGAAAGAGAATGGTCCCTCTCTTTGGTCTCTGTGCTATATCTGTAGTTTATCAACCTAACCCTGGTCCTGTATTTCTGGCAGCATCAATCACTTCCCCATACAGCTAAGTGGATATATTTTTCTAACTCTTTTTCCTGGGAGATACAGAGCCTTACCCTTATTGAAATAATACGGTACTAGAGGATTTTTCATCTAGTTTAACAGAGGAAATACTCATCATTAATGCTTTTCCATCCTGTCCCCAGACCAACAGGAATTCCTGGAAGCAACGAGCCGTACAACCTGGGAATGGTGACAACCCATGGGCTAGAGACTTCCCACGCAGATACGTTTAGCAATATTTCAAGGGAAGGGACTTTAATGGTGAGGGAGGTAAGTTGTAAAACAAACACTTCCATGGAGCATCTTCAGGAGGTTTTGCCCATGTAAGCACAAAAACTAACAGTGCTGTGTGTCCGGAACACAAAACACGGAGTAAATTGTGCTCGTTAGCGCTCTCGTTAATGCAATTTACACTCGGAGCAAATGTGACAAGTGCAAATGTTTCTCAGAACTACAAACAGCAGTGAATGGCAGTGCCAGGGCACGCGGGGAGGAGGCTCCTGCAAATGGCTCCAGGCAGCAGGAGTTACCTTCAATTTACAGCATTTAGTTAATTCACTTGGAACTGGCCCGAAGTTTCCCCTCTTCTTCCCAGCCTTTGCCGCCTGTGACTGTTAGAGCCGTGCAGTGTTTGTAGAGCATTTGGGGGCTTGTAGCAGAGGCTGGTCCTGCTCAGAGCGCACTGTGGGAGGCATTGGGCATCCCAGATGGATGTGAGCCAGTGCTTTAGAGGTGGGAGCAATGCTGAGGGATGGTACTGCAGGAGTGGGGCAGAGGAGGCACCTTCAGTGGCTGTGGAAGATCTCCCTCAGTGTTTCTTGGTTTCCCAGTAGCTGGAACGCTCTGGTGATGCTGCTGGAAGTGCAGATGGACAGCTGGACTCCTGGTGAGAGGGCAGGAGGCCCTGGTAGGGATGCAGTTAGGGAGCAGGGGAGTCAGTGTCCCACCAGCACATAAGGGTGGTGGATGGGAGAGGAGAAGGAGGGAGGGGAGCTTGGAGTCAGCAATCATAAAGGAGGGATGTTTAGGTCAAATGCAAGCGAGACTTGAGCAGCATTTTAGTTCTTAATTCCATTTATCTAAAATATTCGCATATGAAGGAAAAAGATGAATGCAACTTTGAAAGAGAGGAAGGAGTTAGCAAAAGAAGTCACTGTTCTCTGCCTTTCTCTATCAGTTTTGGGGGGGGGTGGTAGTACAGTCCACCTCATCCCTCACTGGACTGGAGCTGTTCAGAGCAGGGGTCCCCATGGCTCTGCACCTCCCAGAATCAGGGAGGATGATTGGGTGAGTGGGAGAACAAGGTCCTGTGTAACTGGCAGCTGTTTCTGAAATGAGCTTGTGTTCAGCAGCACAGCAGTGAAACCCATGCTGTGCCAGTGAGGCTGTGTGAGAAATGGGATGCAGAAGGGTTCAAAAGCCATGGGCAAGACAGGCAGCTGGAAAACCCCACTGGGAGGAGAAAGCATGATAAGAAATCCAAACTGTAGCCTCGTGCTGGGTGTTTACTGTTTTTCCCCTCCTCACCACCATAGCCATCAGAGGATGGTCTCACTGAGGTTGGTGGGCTTTGGCAAAGGGCTTTTCACTCTTTGGTGGGATGGCAAAGTGTGGTTGGAGGTGATGGTAATGAGCAATCAAAAGATAAATGTCATCAGGACTAGTCAGGGGCTTGGTGAGCCCAGTTAGAGTTTCCACTAATCCCAGTAAATGGGTAAATCTCTGTGACAATCTCATTGATGTGCTCCAGGTAGGTGAAGTTCATCAAAATGGCAAAGGGAGAAACTTCCCAGTACCTGCCTTGCACAGGGAGGGGATGGAGAGGAAGGGGAACCCCAAGGAAACCCAAGGAGCGTCATGTGCAGGGCGAGCTGCCGGTGGTTCTGCCGCTCCTGCGCTGCTGCTGCTGCTGTTCACTGCTGGTTTGGGTCACAGAAACATGGGACAGGGCTGTGCTGGCACTTGCAGTCAGGCTGCTCTTTGCCATAGCTGTGCAAAGCTGTCCAGGCTAACGCTGATGGAGGGCTCAGATTCTGCTGTCGCCAGGGGCCGGTGGCCGTGTGGGAGGAGAGCTGGCCATGGGGTTTGCACCCACGGGAGCAAGCGCAGAATCTGCCCTACATTCCTTTTCTTCATACAACAGTGATCAGGCTTCTCTCGCTGTTTCGTGGCTAATTACTCTGTATTGACTTTGTCATTAATCCTGTCTTTAATTCTCCTGGAGCGGGGGGTTGGTTTGCTGCTTGCCAGACTGCATGGGGATGGAACAGAGAGGGTCCTTCTCCTGCGCTTGCTCTGGGAAGGGGGAACTGCCGACAACTTAGTTTTGGTTTTTTTCTCTTCTTTTTCTTTTCCCTCCCCCGCCCCCTCTCTTTCTTCCTCATGCCTTGTGTCTCTGCAGACCTCTGGTGAAAAAAAGCGTTCTGGCCACGCAGCCAGCAATGGCTTTGCAGGTCACATCAATCTGCCTGACCTGGTGCAGCAAAGCCACTCGCCGGCGGGCACGCCGACCGAGGCCCTGGGGCGAGTCTCCACGCATGCACAGGACATGGACTCGGTGCCTGAAGTAGGTGGTGGGGGGCTCCTCTTTCTCCTTTGCATCGCTTTTAAATCAAATATTAACATCTCCGCCCCGTGACGGGGCTCTTCTGTTTCCCTCCCTGGCTTTCTTGGCTCTTCCCTCTCTGCATTTCTGGTCCACGTGGGTGAGTGTAGTGGAAATACGAGGGAGTCAGATGGGTTACTGCTACAGGGGTCTGTGGCTGATGAGAGAAAGATTTATTAGGTCTTTCAAGCCCACCAGCTGGAGTTCTGGTGGTGTGACACGAGTGCTGCCAACTGATGAGAAAGTCCCGTGTTTGTTTGACACTTGGATATAAAAGGAAGTGCTGAGACCCAGTGATGCCATTAGCTTCAACTGGGCCCAGCTTCCATCTGTGCAACCTCTGATAATTATCATGACTGAAAAGGTCACCAAAAATCAAAGCCAACAAAATTCCAGATAGTTCTTCAGAGTAGGAAAAACCTGCACACGTCTAAAATCGTGTGTTTCCTGTCATGGCAAAGTGTTTCTCTTCTGGTAGGTGTTTTACAGGGACACAATTGAACATCAAAACTGTGTAAAGTGTAAAAAGTCTTAAAAAGTACAAGATGTGACAAATAAACCAAGGGAACTGATGTGTCCTGCTCACCATCCCTAGCTGTGGGAACCAGACACAGTTCTCTTTTCCCATGAGAAATCAACCCATTTGGTGCTAATTAAGCTATTGTATTTAATGTTTTTGTTTCATTTTGTGGATTGTGCTTCAAAAGTTCTGCCATCCTATGTTCTTCCATAGAAATTACGTTCTCACTTTATGGTGTACTTTTACAAGCAGTATAAAAATAAAAATTTCTTGGAATTGGGCATTGATAAAACGTAAGAACAGATGGTGCCTGACTTGACCTCAAGTTTTTATCCGTTTCCTCATTGGCATTAAAAGCAAAAATGAGGGAGTTGATCCTGAAAGTAACACCTTCCACGGTCATCCTGGGGCTGCTGAAATGCAGCCTGGGATCGGGTTTAGATGTATTCATTTATAGAATATCAACCAAAAAGATCTTTTCCATATCTAAGACTGTATTTTTAGAGTTGACTGAGCAGGGCGTGGGTGTGAGTGGAAACTTGGGGATTTTGTTCACGGGCTTCCAGGTGACTCATGCAAGCACGACCTCAGCCTGCATCTTGATGCTCTTTGTAAGCCACCACACAGGTTTAGAGGCTGTTGAACAGGACCTGGAGGAAGATGAAGTCTTAATATTTAAATATCAGACTAGGAAGCTATTAAAATGTCAGCTTCTGAGGAGAAAAACTGAATGTGAGCAAGGAAAAATGCTCGGTGCATTGGGATAAGGGGTTTATTCGTAATTCATTTGCTGGAAAGCACCTGGCTCTCAGCTGGAAATCCCTGCAAATACTGAAATCTTCTCTTCCTTAAATTGCTATTGTTGTATGGAAAAGACATCCAGCACAGGGAAAAAAATCTATGTATTTCTTGGATAGGGGAGAAGCACAAAGTAGTGCTATCTGTGCCTGCAGCCTTCCCTGCCGCAGGCTGTTAACTCCTTCTGCGGGCCTCAGTTGCCATGTTCTGTTTAGAAATCCATCCCGTTTCTATGGAAACAGCCAGGCTGTCAGGGAATAGGGTTGGGAGGGAAGCAGGATGTGCAGCCTGATTTTGGAATGGATGCTGGCTTGCCCATGGATGCCAGCCCCAAAATGCTTGGAAAAGTCACGAGCCACGAAGCTGCTCCTACACCTGTTTTTTTGTGCCCCCGAATCCTTTGTAGCCCACTGGAGGACAGGCACAGGCCCAGCCTGGTTTCAGTGGGGATGTACCAGGGTGGTGGTGTTCCCCATGGCACATCTCCCCACGGCATGGGGGACTTGTCCCCATGGCAGCTGTCACACGGAGTCTGTGGCAGTGGGCATGGGGAGCAGCCTAGGCTTGGTAACTGGGTGAAAGCTGAGGAAGATTAATTTCACAAAAAGGACAATGTCCCAGAGAAGAAAAACATGAGCTGTAGTGGTGCTGCAGAGTGAGCTGGGTTTTGCTGCTGTTGCAGCTCTAAACTGAGCTCATCCATAAAGCATGTCCTGGGTAAATGCTGGAGTGGGAAGGATAAGCTGCTCAAAGAAGGTGGGAATTCACGTCACTTTGACTCCAAAGGCAAGGATTTCCTTTTGCTCAGAAGGTGGTCTTAGCCTCATTTTCTGCCTTAAAGCAACGGTTTTAAAAAGAAAGCAATGTGACACTGCAGTGTGTTCATCCCCAGATTCCCTCAGTGAAGTATTGGCTCCAGCATTCCCTGTGATACCCTCAGGTTAAGTTTTGTTAACTTAGAAATGCCCTTTTCTGCAGTCCCCCTTGAAATGCTGGGGACAATTTAAAACTGTGCCAGCTGCCCCAGGCCAGGGCTTCACAGGGGCTCCTAGCACCATCCTGCCAACTTCAGCTGCTATGGGAAAGTGGGAAAAGCAAACCCTCGCCTGCCTGACATCCCAGAGAGGGTTTAAGGCATGCAGACAAGGAACCAGGTGGACTGATGATCTTAAAGGTCTGCTCCAGTCTAAATGATTCTGTGATTCTCGATTGGTTTTCATCTGTGTTGGCTTTTGCCTCTGGCCCTGTGGCTTCTCTGCTGACTGTCCTCATGGCTGTGCTTCTGCCTGTGAGGAGGGAGCAGAGCCAGGCCCTGCTCCTCCCATTTTCTGTTGCTCACAGACACTCAGAAATCCAATTTAGTGTTTGTTTCTGATTAGTTTTGGGGAGGAGGAGCAGATGTTCATAGAGGGCTCAAAAAGGGCACCGCAGAGGCAGGCGCTGTTTGCTAATTAGAAAGTCTTACACGTACACAGATGCACAAAATTACTGTTATTTCTGTGCTCTGAGCTCTCTCTTTACTGTTTATTTTCCAGTATGGTATGGGAAGTAGCACCAAAGCCTCTTTCACCCCCTTTGTGGACACCAGAGTGTATCAGACCTCGCCAACCGATGAAGATGAAGACGAGGACGAAGAGTCATCTGCTACTGGTAGGAGGCAGTGTGGCCAGTTTGAGATGGGAGTGCTTTGTGGAAAAGCAGGTCGGGGAGCCTGAATAACCCCAGTGAACCTCTCTTACATTTCACTCACTCTTGTCCAAACATAACTACTGCCTGTATCCTTGCCCTCTCCAGCTGCCATCCATCTTTTTCTCCCCCACCAGCAAAATGCCACCAGAAAGGTCTGGGAGGAAACAGGGAGCAGCAGAAATCCACCCTCCTGACTGCTTGGGCAAACTAATGTCTTGTAACACAGTGATGCCTCCCTCATTGAGAAATAACCCAAGTATTGTCATTGTGTCCCAAAAAAAGAGGTGACGGAACAGTTAACCCATCACCCCTCCCTGTCCTCTGGTGTTTCCTTGCCAGCCCTGTTCACCAGCGAGCTGCTCAGGCAGGAGCAGGCCAAGCTGAACGAGGCGCGGAAGATCTCGGTGGTGAACGTGAACCCCACCAACATCCGTCCCCACAGCGACACCCCGGAGATCCGGAAGTACAAGAAGCGCTTCAACTCGGAGATTCTCTGTGCTGCTTTGTGGGGTAAGCCCCGGGCACGCCCGGCCCTCGGCGCGGCTCCCGGGAGCCCGTGGTGCTGGGACGGGAATGTGTCACCGCAGCACCAAGGCCCTGCTTCTACTTGGCCCCTTCTCCCTCCCCCAAGGCTCACATCCCCCTGCGCTCTAGGAGTGACCCTTTCTGTCCATGGGAAGGTCCCAGCATCAGCTGGATTGGCCACACTTTGGGTGGCAGCAGAGACGAGCTCGGGGTGTTGTCCTTGGGAGCAGCCGTGGCTCCTGGCGCCCATGGCCCTCTCCTCTCCAGGTGTCAATCTGCTGGTGGGCACAGAGAATGGCCTGATGCTGCTGGATCGAAGTGGGCAAGGAAAGGTGTACAACCTCATCAACAGGCGGCGATTCCAGCAGATGGACGTCCTCGAGGGCCTCAACGTCCTCGTGACAATATCAGGTGCTCCTCTCGTGTTTTCAGCCCGTCATTCACCTGCTCGGCCACAAGCCCCAAGTAGTTCCAGCTCAGACAAAACCTGCTCACTGGTGTCAGAGGGAAGCTCCCAGGGGAGATGGAGGTGGTTTATTCCGGAATCAAATGAGTTAAATCTGCCTTCAAGAGAGTTTGGTCCCTTCACCTGCTGACTGCACATCATCTCCAGCCTCCTTTAGCCGTGAAGGGGGGTGCAGGATACAGGCAAGGCAGGTAGTCGCAGCTTGAGGGGCAGAGAGCTCTGCTTTTGGCTCTGTTTGGCTCTGGCTGAGGGAGCCATCATCCATGGCTTCAGATTTCCAGTTCAGACCACGGCTGTGCTCGGGCTGTCCCAAGTGTTGTGAGGGCCACAGACTTTTCACTGTGCCCATGTTTAGCTGGGAGCTCCAGAGTGCTCATGTCAGGCTCATGGGGTGATTTCTGGCAAAAAACCCAAAACCTCTGTAGTCCAGCCTCCCAGGAGAGCATCCAGCATCCTCCTGCAGAGCAGCCCCGAGGAGCACACGGGTGACGGAGCCAGGGCAGAGTCTTCTCCTGCTGATACCTGTCCCACAAAGCTCACAGAGGGCAGCAAGATAATGCTCATTAGGAAATTGCTTGATATCATCCTTCTATTTGCTTTCACATTGTTAACACCCCCTGGCCTTGCTCAGCATTCACCTGCAAATTCCTGCTGCCTCCATTCAGACAGGGCTCCAAACTCCCAGCTCCATCATTTACCTTGGTCTGCAGCTCCCCTGTGGTTTTGGGATACAGCTGTAGGGATAAGGGGTTTAGTACAGCTGGAAAATGAGTGGGGGGAGCACCAAGCCCCAAGATGATGCTGAGAATGAGTCCTGGGGACTTGTGGAAACCTGTGAGCAGACAGGGTTTATCATTTGGGTCCCGTCCCACCAGGCTTGGTGTGAGCTGTGTCCTGTCCCTGTAACGGGGGCTCTGCAGCCACAGGGATTTTGCAGCCATGTCACAGCCATCCAAGAGCAGGCAGCCGTGCAGGAATTTGGCAGCCCCTCAGCATTGCAGAGCCCAGCACCAGGCTTGCTGGCAAACAGCAGTGCCTGTTGCAGGTCAAGGAGCTCCTGTCTCATCTTCAGGGTGGAATTAATGTTGTATGAAGGAGAGGAAAGGGACGAAACCAGGTAGCTGAGTGGTTGGATAAGCTTTTAGCTGTATGAGGGTTGGGGTCACTGCCCCACTGAGCCCCACTGTCCCTCTGTGAACACTGATTTATAGGAAAAGGATTATTTCCAGCCTGTGGGAAGCAAAACCCTGGCTTTTCCAGTGTCTGCCTGCAGCCTGTGAGACAGAGGGCTGGGCTTTGCTTTCCATATATTTCTTCCCAAGGAAAAACCCAACAATTAAATTGCTATTTTCCATTACTGTTTATATTACTTTTATCATGGAATGGACTTGAATTCCATCATCTTGTGATTGAAAATAAGCACTGAAACCTCAAGATGGCCCATGCAGACGTGCTCTGCTCTGACAGGGACATTTCCTTTGCCAACAGGAAAGAAGAACAAGCTGCGTGTGTACTACCTGTCCTGGCTGAGAAACAGGATTTTACACAATGACCCTGAGGTGGAGAAGAAGCAGGGCTGGATCACAGTTGGGGACCTGGAGGGATGCATCCATTACAAAGTCGGTGAGTGGAAATAAATGTCTGAAGAGATGTGGTTTTGTTCTCTAGTCTTAGGTCTGACCTGACAATTTGATATTAAAAGTATGGGTAGACCATAGCCACAAGTAAATTTGGAATTAATCTTTATGCATTAGGTGGACTCCATGTAATGAGAATCAAGAGAGGGATAGCCTGAGAAGCTGTTCCTGGAGATGTGTCGGAAAGAGAGTGAATGTTTTTAAAATTGGGTTTATTTTTATTTTAGTGAAATACGAAAGAATCAAGTTCTTGGTGATTGCCTTAAAGAACGCTGTAGAGATCTACGCTTGGGCTCCTAAACCATATCACAAGTTTATGGCATTTAAGGTATGTTTGCCTTTTACACTCTGTAATTGTAAATACATGAGATTTCTGTACTCAGAGCAGTAAAGCACCCTGCTTATGTAGCTGAGCTCCTCAGGATGCCTGGCAGGCATGGGAGACGGGATCCTTGCTGGCTGAAGAGATTGGATATGTTCTGCTTACGGCCAATGAAGAAGTGTTATTATTAGTTTATGCTAGCAGGCTTTACTTAAGGAACGTGCAGAAAGCTGATCAAATGCATATGAGTAAAATTGAGTTGGGGATTTGGGTGGGTGTTTTTTGTGGGGTTTTTGTGTTTGGGTTTTTTTTTTTTCCCCTCTGACTAATTTTTAACATACAGTACAAAAATAGGCTGGCGTGATTTTCTATTTTCATTTTCAAGGTCCTCTCCCCTTCTGCAATGTGGATTCTGTTTCAAGACAGAAAGTTTGGGAGAGTGACCCTCTCTTTCTCTCTTTCTCTCTCTTTTTTTCTCCCTTTTCACGTACCTCGGCTTCCTGAGGGAGACCTTCCTCCTCTCCAGCCTGCCAGTAGTGGGTATTTTGTACTTAGTCCTTTAGAGCACTTTTCATCCCAAGCTCTGTGCAGAGACAAGTCACAAGGGGCAATGCCTTGTGGAGATGTTCATGCTGAGTAATCTGATTTTACATCTTTCCAACACAAATGGACTTACTCAGTATTAGGTCACATTTGCATTTTCTGAACAAAAGCCAGAATAAATGGGCTCAGTGACATGGAGAGCTCAGCAGCATCAAAATGGTCTGGGATCCAACTTCCATGGGCTCTGAGAGTGTTGGTTGATGTTCCTGGTGCTGCTCCTGCAGCCTGGGGGGATGAACATCCTTGCCTTGTCTTGTAGGCAGGGATCTGTTGGGAGAGGGAAATGCTACTCACTGATTTTCCCTGTGAGGATTCAGAGTGGTCCTTGCACAGAGTGCCAGGAGCCCTTTCCTCTCCCCACGGGTGTTTCAGTGTCCTGCTGAGCACCTAAGCCATGGGGACATTGATCCATGGCTGGGGGTTGGTCCCAGCCTTGATGCAGCAGGTTAAATGGAGCAGGGAAAGCAGGTCTTTGCTCACCTGACTGATTTCAGCTGCCCAAACCAGAGCGGTGATCCCTGCCAAGAGAGGAGGTGGGTGGTCACGGATCTCTGCGGAGAGAGACTGAACACACGCTCATGTAAAACTGAGCTGTCGCCTTCCTTTAGAGACCAAATCCTTGTGTTGGCCTCGGGCTCTTGTGAGAGAGAGCTGTGTTTGGCAAGGGTGGGCACTGATCTGCTGGGATGGCTGAATACCCTCTGAGGCATCTGACAGGGGAACAGAGAGGCAGCAGTATAAATAACCACATATTTAGTAGGAAACACAGTCAAATACAATTTCAAAACCATATCACGCTGCTGCAATGGGGATTTGTTGGTTTTCAGTGATGCTCATGGAAGGGATTATAAAAGTCTTTTGCAGATCTCCAGCACAAGCCGCTGCTCGTGGATCTCACTGTAGAAGAGGGTCAGAGGCTGAAGGTTATCTTTGGATCCCACACTGGTTTCCATGTGATTGATGTAGATTCTGGGAACTCCTATGATATCTATATACCATCTCACGTGAGTACAGAGGCAGTGCTGCTGCCTGAAGAACACGGGGCATCAGTGAGGTTTGGACAGGCTCCCGGGGGCTCAGAAGGAGGGACCAGTGATGGGTGTGACATTCCCTAGTGCTGTGCTCACTTAAAGAGGACGTGGAGCTGTCACATACTTCATGTTCATCATTTGCACAGGCTGTTTCTGCCCTCGTGCAGGAGCAGTAAAGTTTAAGGTTGCCATGTCCCACAGAAAGGAGAATCTGTCTGTACACTGCATTACTGCATGGAGCAGTGTATCCTCTGCAGGATTTTCTTGTTGGGTCATTTAAGCTCCATCCGTGCTGCTGGCCCAGCATAAACTGGTCTTGGGGAAACTGTGTCACTAAACAAATCCAGGAATTGTTGAATCTGATCCAAGCAGCAGTCTCCTTTGTGAGAACTGGCAAGAGCAGAGGGAGAAATACTGGTGCAGTTTGGGATGGTTTTGTGTTGTCTTAGCTATGGAAAGGTAGATATGGGTGGAAGGTCAGTGTAGCTGCCCTTGGAGCTAGAGGATGATTGCTAAAAAACAGGATATTTCCTCCCTTTCCTGCCTGTAAAATTCTGAGTTTATTTACCTTGATTTGAACTGGTGATGGATTCATCGGCTCAGTCGCTTGCTTGTGTTCCAGCCAAGTGTCAGCCATCAGTCTTGGGGGCGTGTATGTTGTTATCTGTCTGTAATTGCTGAACCTGTTTATCCTTGCTGTGTCAGACAGCTTTGATGGTAGGGTAAACATGACAGTTTATTCCCCTTCAGGCTTATCTCTGAAAGCCTGTGCCTGTTTGGGGAATGGAGGGAGGGCTTTGTTCTCTAGTTGGTTTGGGCTTTTTTCCCCCAAGGCTCTGCTCCCTTGCCCCTTCCCCTTTGTCCATTCAGTGTAATTCTGACTCTCAGGGTCTGTTTCACCTGCAGATTCAGGGCAATATTACTCCTCATGCCATTGTCATCCTGCCCAAGACAGACGGGATGGAGATGCTGGTGTGCTACGAGGATGAGGGTGTCTATGTGAACACCTACGGGCGGATAACTAAAGACGTGGTGCTCCAGTGGGGAGAAATGCCTACTTCCGTGGGTAGGTCAACCCTTCCTCTTCACCTGCTTAAAATACAAGCCACAAGTAAGATGAGGAGTTGAGAATGCTGAGATAGAGTCGTTTGGGCTTTTATCAAAAGGGATTTCCCTCAGCCAGCTCTGAGATGCAGCTGCTAAATTTTTGCAGTTTGATCTTCCATAATAAAAGCAAGTGATTTCTTGCAGATTTGAAATTTTTGAGTATGAGATAAGATAAATGTAAGATAATGCAAGCTGTTGCACTGGTGGGATACTGTGTTGAGTGGAGGGGGGCTGGGTGTGAAGCTGGGAACCCTTGCATTGCTCTTCTGGCTCTGCTGTTGCTCAGCTCCACAACCCATGGAGGCAAAACACTGCCCAGCTCCTGACCTTCTGAAATCGGAAGAAGTGGTGCTGCTTCTGTTTAAGTTGCTCAGCAATTTCTGGATGAAAAGTGCTCTGAAAAGGCTGCTGTCCCTGCAGGCAGGGCACGCGGGACTGTCAGAGCTCTTCCACTGATCTGCTTAGGCTTTGAGTAACAGCTGATGAGAGCTTTTCTGCCCATTGCATAATATTTAACTCAACACAAGTTGTAACACCTGCCAAACGCTTCCTTTTGACAGCCTACATTCATTCCAATCAAATAATGGGCTGGGGAGAGAAAGCTATTGAAATCCGGTCCGTGGAGACAGGACACTTGGATGGAGTATTTATGCACAAGCGAGCTCAAAGGTTAAAGTTTCTATGTGAAAGAAATGATAAGGTAAGTCCACTTCAAAGCCTGTATCTGTGCTGCCAGCTGCAAGGAGCTTTTAGACCTTATGTCTGGTTTGTCTTGAGTTAATAATTAATCTGAAGGTCCTGTTTAATAAGAAGTGCCCATAAGCTTATTCCCAGTTAATTTTCTCCAGTGGAGGGAGACCTCAGCCTGCAAGATCTCTTCCATGTCTAGCTGAGATCTGCATTGGCTTTGCTTGACTTTCTCACAGTTCTTTTATTTGAACATTAAATTGAGGCTTCCAAGTGAAATCAACAAGTTGAGTAGCAACAAGGGTGTGTAAGTGACCCTGATTTGAGCTCTGGCGCAGAAACATTTTGATGCATCTTAAATTATTTTCTTCTACAGCCTTGTCTGTTTCTGTGGACAGCAGAGAAAAATACTGCTCTGGAGGGTCACCAGAGTTGCATGGCTGTCATGTAGATGACCCCTGCCACAGGTGTTGCAAGGAGGGCAGGGAATGAGGAGGAATTGCTGGAGGAAAAGGCATATTTGCATGGAAGAGATGGTTAAATGCCGAGGTCTGTTTCTGCTGGTGGTGTTCCCTCCTCTCACAAGGTTTCACTAAGATAAGTCAGGACCAAGCAGGAGGGAGATCTTTCATAATGAACACAATCACAAAACCAGTGAAGAAACTGGTTGCTGTGTCCCCAGAGCAGGGTTTAATAATGTGCAGTAAGTGAGCTTTGAGGCCATGATCACTTTAGTGACTGAACAACTGCTCATTAGCTGAGCACTGCCCTACCTGAGGCATGGAGTTAGGCTGAAGCTCCACAGGAAAATGTATCCTAACTTTGCAGTTGAGTATGTCATGGGAAGCTGCCCAAGAAGCTGAATTTAAGTTTAATTTAAGTGTAATCTAATTGTAACAAAGCTGGAAAAAACCCACCTTGATCTTTCTAAAATACTGGAACCAACTGATCACTGATGGGTTTGAAATACTAAACCCAGATGTTTCTCTTTCTGGACAACTGGTTAAACTGGTAAGATTGAGTAATTTTTGGTTTTAATAAGGACAGAGGCTTCAGACTGTCTGCTTCAATATTTGCAAATTATAACTTACATATTTTTTAAGACTCCCATTGGGATCAAATGCTGGTGGATCCTGCTAGAAGCACCAAACCAGTTCTTCATCCAGAGTCCTGATCCGTTTCTGTGCTTTGAGCATGTTGAAGGGAAGTTGTTTTTCTGGGCTTTACTTTCAGGAATAGCTGAAATACCAGGACTAACTTTTCCAAAAAAAGCCATTTCAGACTGAGGCAGATATCGACCCAAATGGTGAATGTTTAGCAAGATCCAGACCACTGACAGCAGTTTTTTGTTAGTACTTCATAATAAATGATGCTGTGGCAGTAAAACCTGGTATTTTTAAGGCATTCCAAACTCCTTTTGGTAGTGAGAGAGAAAGAGCTTTAATTACTGCATTTACTAATGAGTGGCTCAATTTAATCCCAGTCTGGCATGGGTTAGCTCCATCCTCTGAGTATTTAATAAGGGTTTTTTCTTTCCAAACAGGTATTTTTTGCATCGGTGAGATCCGGAGGAAGCAGCCAAGTGTTTTTCATGACCCTCAACAGAAACTCCATGATGAACTGGTAACAGAGGAGCACTTGGCACTCACCACCATGGCATTATTTGTAATTTAAAGGACATTAAACACATGGACTAACACTGTAGAGGCAGGTGTGGAGGGCACTGAGGAACCCTCTCCCCACGCTCCCCCGGTGCCGCCAGCCCCGGGGCAGGGACTGCAGCCAGGGATGGACTTTCACGCTTGGAACCCCCGAGGTCTCCTGATTACGCTGTGTTATAGTGGGTTATGAGTTTTCCTTTATTTTATTTTATTTTATTTTTTAGTTTTACTTTTTCTTTGTCCCCTACTTTGTAAGAACGGGGAAAGAAACAGTGTCAAAAAGTCTGTTTTTAATTCTGTCTGCCTGCTAGCATCAAATATATAGTATGTTGTAAAGTTACCAATTAAATCTGGTGAGAGACAGCACAATAAATGTACCTTTTATCTTTGTGATGAAGGCCATAACCATATAGCTGGGTAATTTTAGAAATCTTTTGCCTTCACCAACATTTACATGTTGCTTTTGGCAGCAACGGCTTAACGGATTTTTAAAGAAGAGAAAAAATAATAGGTTTTTTTCCCCTCTTTTGGGAAATGGATTTTAAATGGCTAAACTACTAGCCTTAGACTAATAAAAATCAGCTACCATTTTTGTCAAGTCTGTCAATCCATATTTCTATATGGATCTTCACATAATGGTGTGTCTTGATAGGGACAGAGGTGCCCTTTCTTGTTGCTCCAGAGGTGCCCGCCGGCCCCGGGGCTTGGCCACGGGCACCGGGACAGGGGATCGGAGGAGGAGAGGACGGCGGAGCTGTCGGAGGAGCCCCGTGCTCACCCCTGAGGGGGATTTGTGGCCGCAGACGGCTCCCGGGATGCCGTGGGCACCAGACCGTGCTGCCAAAGCCGGCGCAGGTTGTGGGCGCTCGTTTCCCCGAGTCCGGAGCCGGGCACTGGCGTGCGGAAGCAGCCGGCACAGGGATGGGGACCACGAAACAAGCTGCCTGTCCCCCACGTTGCTAGATTGGGCTTGTAAAGAGCTTAAAAAAAATATATATATGTGTGATTTCTTCGGCCAAGGGTCTGAATCTACTTGTTTTCCACCCCCTCCACTCCCTAGGAATTACCCAACATACAGTGAAAGACAACATCTGTGCCGAACCGTGTGTGTGTGTTTAGTTCAGGTTGAATCGTGTCCTTATAAACTCTGCTCAGTTGATTTCCGTTTTCGGTGCGTATCTGGGGTTTTCTTTCTCAGTAGCTGCAAGCATGGCCGCCTGTGGTGTTGGGGTGTCGCATAACAAGGTCTGTGTTGCTGGTTTTAACCTACCTCGTTTCGGTTGGGGTTTGTTTTTTGGTTTGGTTTCGGTTTTTTTTTCCGTTCCGCTGTCGATCACAGCGCTGTTACCTCCAGCGACATATAGAGAGCTTAACTGGCAATCTTGGTGTACTCAGTAACGATGGCTTTATTAAAAAATGATTAAATCAACAGGACTTGGTCAAACTTGAATCTTTATCAAGGGTAAGAGGTGATGTGGGGTGGCAGGGGTGGGATGGGCTGGGCCACCCTCACCTGAAGCATTCTGTGGGCAGGGTGTCAGGGTTTGGTACCGCAGGGATTGCCAGTGGTGGGACTCCCAGGATGTGGAGTCCAGGGAAAAACAGGTGGGATGTGCTTTGTGGTGCCTTCTTCCAGCACCAGGCACCCTCCCACTGTGCTGGTGCAGCCTGCAGCGTGTAGGGATGGCCACAGGACCACAATACTAGTATTCAAACCCCATATAAATCCCATCGCCAACACTGATTGCCACCAGCTCTTTGTATTTTCATTGTGGTTAAAATACAAATTAAATAAAGCCCAGAGCTTTTATTGTGTTGCAAACTGATAACTGTTTTGGGGTGGTTTTGTTCTATTTCAAGTGACAAATGCACAGCTTTGGATGATTTTTTTATTACGGGTTTTTGGGTACAGTGATGAAATAGAAGGAAGTCGTTGAGTTTAAATGACTCAGGTAGTTTGTGAATGTATTTTTCTAAATCTCAGAATCATTTGAAGCAAAAATCACAATAAGCCAATATTGCCACAGTCTTGTTGATGGCATGTGTGTATGGAGATAACACAGAGCAAATGCTTTTCTGGTGCCAACCACAATAAAACACAAAACTTCACCATTAAGCCATGCCTTTTATGTTTGGGTAAATAAACCTGGGGTGTTGGAGGACATGGAGGTAAAGGGGATTTCAAGGGCTCCCAGCCATGATGGTCTTTGTCTGGAGACTCTTGGGAAGGTGGTTTTGGAACAGGAAGAGTGCAGGGAAGTGGGACATGTCCCTTGTGATGCTGCCCAGCAATAGGCAGTGGCCAAGGGATGTTGTGATGGACCTTCACCACCTGAAAACTGCTCTTCTACAAAATCAACTCATGGTTATTATAAAGACATTTCCCCTCCAAATGTTACTAGCTTTGATTTGCTTGTCTTTTGCTCTAAGTAAAATGTGCTTATGGTTGATCAGTGCTCTCAGAAACTACTTATTACTAGTGTTTAAAGAAATAAAACCTGGGGCTCATTTTAAAACCCTGTTTCTGGGACTTTTCACCCAGGAAAGGAAATCTATTTGTTCAGCTGTGCAGTGCTGCAGGAGGAAAAAGCAGTAATGTCTGTGCATGCAGGGATCGCTTGAGCCTGTTGAAGATTCACTTATTTACAGAGTTGCTGTGAAATATTGTATAACTTCAGGGATGAGTCATGGTAAATGGAAGAAAAGCCCTGAGAGCTGGCATGAGGCCGTGCAAGGGCCCTGGTTAGCTCCACCACCCTGGGGAGATGCTGGGTACCACTGCCAGGTGAAGGGTGCTCAGAGGTAAGGCTGTAGCAGCTGCTTGTGGGAACTGAATCTTTTCAAACCTGTTTCAGAATTATTATCAAATGGCCTTTTTCTTGTTGTGAGATGGTTTGGGGGTTGACACTATGTGTTTTGGGACAGAACAGGGATGCTCAAGATGACCCTGGCCCCAACCCCAGAGCTGGACTGGTTGCTGGAAATGGTTGAAGTTGTGCTGCAGTTCATTGTCTCGACGTGAGCCCACTTAAGGTCCTTTCCTGCTCATGCAACAATTTGATACTCTCTCATTGGGGCCAGAGTGAGTATTGTGTGGGCTGGCAGAGACTGAACCTGTCTGTTCCCAAAGGTGGGGGGTGGAACTCCCATGTCATACCCTGTCTGTGTCCGGGGTAAGTCACCCACCTGGGCACGGCTCTGAGGAGATCCAGCAGAGATTTCCTCAGCAATAAGGATGCAGTTCCTGGCACAGGATGCCTGTCACAGCCCTGCAGCATCTGTGTCCTGCCCTGTGCTGCCACTTCCATCTGTGCAGTCGGGACTTGCAGCAGGAGAGGTTTGCTGGGTTTGCCTCCCAGTTTTTCTATTCTGGGACACACTGCACCACCCAGAGTTGGGGGTGGGAAGGGGCTCATTAACCTCTGGTATCTTTACAGCAGTGCTGTAAATGCGCCAAATTCTCTCTCCTAAATGTGTTTTATCAGCCTGAGCTGCTGTCTCACATGTGGCCCCAGCACTGCTGCCTGCCCCAGCTGATGTGCTTAGAGAGGAGAAATGAACACGCAATTTCGGTTTTGTGCCAGCCACTGATGTGCTACATCAGCCTGCTCTTAGAGATCCAGAGTCTTGCAGACCAGATCTACCTTTTTTCTTTGTTTTGGTTTATGGCATACTTTTCCTTTTTTTTTTTTTTAACATCAAAGCTGTCTCTGAATGACCCAGAGGCAGTAAAATGGGTGTGCAAATTACCCCAGCACCTGGGGGTAGCCTCACAGCCCCTCTGGAATCTTTGAATTCCTTCCACTGAGGTGACAAGCATGTTCAGCTGTTCAAAAGCAGAGCCCCGCCATAAACTTCAGCCCATTGCTTCTATCACACAGTGTAAGATTATCAACAACACCAATTACACTACACACAACATAGAGTGGGCAGTAAGCATGGCAATTCTGCCTAACTAACATTATGCACAATTCTTGCACTTTATTATTTAAATAAAGCATTAGCAATAATGCAGGCACTGTTGTTTGCCAATCACCTAACCACTGCCTGGCCAGCTGGGGAATGGGTCAGTGTTGCTTTGGGCTGTGCTGTGCCACTCTCTGCACCCTCTGCACTGTGACCACAACTGGCTGTCAGATGGGCAAGAGATTTGATGGACTGATCATTCATCCTGGTGGAGCCAGGCCTGATTCTCTGTCCTGTAGGAACATTGTGCTTCTGCTTTTCAAGCTAACAGTCAGCCCCTTTGGGAAGTGATTGCCATGACAGGAAGATTTACACACCAACCTTTTCCATCCATGAGCCTCAAGCTGGCCTCTGCTAATCAGCACATCCACATCCAGCCCCCTGTTCAGAGAAACACAAGGTCTGGAGTCTGTTAGTGCCACTGAGAGTTCAATATGTGCTTAAATTGCCTGGGGCCAGGCTGTGGAGGAGTATGTGACAGCCCAGCTGGCACCAGCCAGGGGCTCAAAGACGAAGGTGAGGCAGCCCTGGCACTGGCACACAGCATCCTGCCTGGCAGGGAGGGTGAGAGGGGCCAGGGAGGGATGGGAGAAGTCTGGGATAGCTCCATCCTTTTGCCACCATACCTGGCCGAGGGATATGTGTGGCTGTGGGGCTTCCTGCCTTTGGCATCCAAAGTTTCCATGGAAGTTGAAGGGCTGCTCCTGGGGAGGTAAGTGGTGTTCACCCATGCCTCCCCAGCACTGCTCCAGCTGCTTCACACCCCGTCCCCAGGAAGCCAGATTACAGGAAGGTTCTGCTCTAAGCAGCAGTGGGGAGGGCATGGAAAGGCCACCCTGCTCGTGGGATGTTGGTGGCCTTTGATCCCTCCAACTCCAATAGGATGGGAAGAGTAGGGAGGGAAAGCATCATCCTCTTTTGGCCAGGCACCTGCAACAGGATGGGGATCCCAGAGGGGTACATGGGAATCCTGGAGGGGGACATCTGTCCTGGCAAGGATTTCACAGTGCCCGAGGGTTTCAGTTTGGGGTCTTGGGTCAGGGCTCCCATTTGTTTTCTGATTCAAGCTTGAGCAGCCTGGTAACTGTCAAATCCTGCCAGTCCCATTGTGAAGGTATTTAACTGCAATGCAAAGAAACTGCTTGTAAATGCCTGGGTATCCACACACAGCGAGCAAACAAACACCATTGGCAAAGATCTCAGCAGGAAGGACAAATATTGGGGAAAACTAAAAAGCTCATCCTTGGGGCCCTTCCTGTCACAGCTACACCAGCCCAAGAGGGGAATGCAGGTGCTGTGGCTGAAATCAAAGCCTGCTTAATGCAATGAACTTTCCTCCTCCAGTTAAAGTTTTACTTTACTGGAGACCAGTGCAAAGATTAGTGGTCTTACACTCATCTTTGTTGTTTTTTCTCTTGCTCTTCCTCTGTAGAAAGTACATTTTGTGCCCATGTGAAGCCTGGCTGACTGAGAGCATTTTCCAATGAGTGCTGTGATTTGGCTGCCGGACCCATCAGGGGCTGATCTGGAAGATAATGACTTTAATCAGCATTAATCACCTTCCCAGCTGACTCAGATTTTGGCACGGTCTGCTACCACTAAGGATGCCACTGTCCCCCCAGCCCTGCAGCTCCTCTCTCTGACCATGTCAAGGACAGCAAAGCCCAAGCCAGAGCGAGACCAGCTCAGACCAGCTTGTGCAGATGTGCAAAGTTCATGAAAACCAAGTGAGCCAAGGCAAAAATATTTGGCAGCATCAGTAGTATTTGGCAGCATTGGCAGTATTTCCCAGAATCCCCAACATTTGACAGTGCAACCATCAGCTGGTAGTGCTGAAAGGCTCACTGTTCCACCACTGTGGGGTTTTTAATGAAAGCCTCTTTTATTGTAATATTCAGGGTAATTTTGCTACATTTTATGTCCATATACACACACAGCTGTCTCCTCTGATAGGTGTGTACTG
Organism: Corvus moneduloides; assembly: GCF_009650955.1. Lineage (NCBI taxonomy): Eukaryota > Metazoa > Chordata > Aves > Passeriformes > Corvidae > Corvus > Corvus moneduloides. Next base: position 23,621,151 of record NC_045485.1, read on the forward strand.
GCATTAGAGCTGCCTGCTGGGGGGCTCTGTGTGTGCAGGTGTCTGTGTATGGACACACAGAGAGACCTTGTATACATCTGTGTTTATATGTGGCTCTGGATGTGATATATACACATGAATATATTTTAAAGCAGGTGCTAAGTGCTATTTAAATAAAACAGTCATTTTCTCACTGCTTTGCTACATGTGCTGGAGAGGTTTCTTCTCCCTGATTCAGCAAGAGGTTTGTGATGCGACATGTACACCCAGCACAGAAGCTGAGGAAGGTGTTGAGCATCTCAAAACAGGCTCTACCGTGTTCTCAAGCCCCTGGTATGTCACGTTTCCAATGGTTCAGCTGAGGGACAGCCCCAAACCAGCCCTGCAAGCTGGATCATTTGAATTTTCCAGATCTACTCTATGTCTTTGCAGGTCTCCCATTGTTTCATGTGTGTCCCAAACACGGGGATTGGTGGTGGCTGCTTTGAGCTGAGTGGTGGCCAAATAATGCGTGGAAGACTTGGGTTTCTCATTAACTCCAGAGCTGATATAGTCCCATCTCTCCAAGCACCAGCCTGTTTTCCTGCCTCCATCCCAGCTCTGCTGTCCTTCCCTCCCTGCCCAAGCCCCTACCTCGCTCTGCAGCCCAGGACAGTGACTGTTCCCAGGAGGAGGGCGGAGGAGCTGCGAGGTGGATGAGAAAAGGAAAATGCAGACAGAGAAGGTAATCATGGCTCGTCGGTATTTTTGCACTAGGCTTTCTAGTGAAATGATTAGAATTTCTGCAGGAGTGCAGCACTGAGCAATGCCTTGCAAAACCAAAACCAACCAGAAAAAAATCCCCTCCACTAATTAACTGTGCACAGGGGCAAAAGGGGAAAAGGGCCAAGGGATTATTTTTTATTTTTAAGAGCTCTGTTGGCTCACTGAGTAGCTTTAACTGTGATGGGAGGAAAAAATTCTTGAAACAGTGCTGCTGAAAAACCCTTTTGGTGTTTTTTTCCCAGCTGTTATGCTCCAGGGGTGGGGATGGTGCATGACTTACTGCTACTGCTGCTGCTTCTTGCACTGCTGTGCCGGGCAGAGCTCTGGCTCCTGTGAGCTCCAGGGCCAGGATGGTCAGTGCAGCAGGGAGAGCTGGACTGTCATTGTGGGGCAACACCCCTCTGCCCTGGGGGCCTGATCTTGCCTGTCCCCAGGGGCTTTCCTTCTCCTTTGGGGAGAGCTAACCACCTGTGCTGCTGCAGCAGCATCCCTGGATGCCACTGTCCCAGCCAGCTGGGCAGCAGGGTCCCTTGGGACAGGGATGGGATGCAGCCCTCCCCCACTTTTGGGCACTGCTAGGACCATATGATGAGGTTGTTCTGTGCTTCCTGCCCCAGCACCTCACGGGAACATTGGTCCTCTCGGTCTTCACCGCGGTGTTGGGCTTCTTCCAGTACGGCTACAGCCTGGGGGTCATTAACGCACCCCAGAAGGTAAGTTGAGCCCCTCAAGCTTTGCATGGCCAAGGAACTACGGCTTCAGGGCAGCCAGGGCCAGTTTGTGCCTTGCAGAAGCCCTCAGGAGAGCTCTGTCCCTTCCAAGGCAGTCTCTCCCACAGAACAAAGCCCCCACGACAAGGCAGTGGGGTGAGAACATAGCCAGGACCCTCCGCTGGCACTTCCCCAGGAAAAGGAGTGGGTCTCTGCACATAATGGAGCTGCCTCCACTGAAGCACAGTCCCTGTACCCAGGCCAAGGGACTGCACCCCCCCCCAACAAATGCAGTGCCAAATCCGGACACCAAGCTCAGCCCAGCCCTGGGAGGGGGAATGCTCTGGCAGCCCCTCCCCGCTGGGGTCTGGGTGTTGTGGAGCTGGGGTGAACCCCGAGATTTTACCCCTGCAGAGCCTGCAAGGAAAAGTTTCTCCTGAGGCATAAAAAAATCCAAAACAGGGGTTGGGGTGGTTATAGATCTGAGCTGATGGTGTTTTTCATCTTTGCCTGTCGCAGGTGATAGAAGCGCACTACGGGCGCGTGCTGGGCATCGTCTCCCCAGACAGATATGCCACCAATGCCTCTGGGGAGGATGGCACGTTCCTCCAGGCTGGAACAGAGGGCACACTCCCACCCCTGACTGACATCAGTGAGGATCTCGCTACCTCCCCACACATCCTCACCATGTACTGGTCCCTGTCTGTGTCCGTGTTTGCCATCGGCGGCATGGTTTCCTCCTTCACTGTGGGCTGGATCGGCGACCGGCTCGGGAGGTGAGAGGCTCGTGTGTGCTGGGGCTCTGTGCCACAGCCCAAACCCTTCTGATTGATTTTTCCCATAGAACCATTTCCTCCCTGTAGAAATACAATTTGTGTTATTCTCCCCAATTTAGGAAAAAATCCTCCAACTTCCAAAACACTGTTTCAACCATCACAGAGGTTGGGCCAATTAAAATCCTCAGTTACAAATCAGACATTTTATTGCAACTTGAGCATTTCAGACAGCAGCTGATGAGCAGCCTTGATTAACTTCTGAATTCCCCCTTTTCTTTCCATGGCAAAAGGAAGAGGAGGACATCTGAATGGCATTTGCACAGGATGTATAGTATCAATTATAATATCATTTTAACTACTCTGATTGCACCCTGGCCCCATACTTTGCAGTGCCTACAATCATTGTTTTTCCCCTATAGTGCTGATTAAATCACTTCATAGCTCCTCTTGTGTGTTGCAAAGGCTGCTTTGGCTGAGCAAGGTGCCAGAGGAGCTGTGCTGCTGCTGCCTTGCAGGGTGAAAGCCATGCTGGTGGTGAACGTCCTTTCCATTGCTGGGAACCTCCTCATGGGGCTGGCAAAATTTGGGCCATCCCACATCCTCATCATCTCCGGCAGAGCGGTCACGGGGCTGTACTGTGGTGAGTCCAGGCTGGGTCAGCCACTGAAAGCAGCTCCTTGGCATCAGGCTCCAGGGCTGCAGTTCAGAGTTTCCTGTATTTTTTAATCCTTTTTTTAGTTCAGAAGGGGTTTCAAAGATGGGAGTTTCCCTCTTCTCCCTGTGTCTGCCCTTCTTGATCCAGGATCTTTCCCAGAAGTATTTGGGTTGGCTCTATCACATGTTCATTTTACATATCCTAGAAGGGAGCAGGTTGCTCTGTATCTCAAGGCTGGGGTTTGCTGGTGGCTGCTGTAAGAGGACATCATTAGCCAGCCTGGTTAACAGGTTCCCTAGACAGAGAGCACAGGAGCACTGTGCACAGAGAGGTTACGGTAGCCAGCAAATAATATGGCATTCCATTAGAATTAGCTTAGAAATAACAGCTCTTTATCACTGTTACTACTATGCAAATACAATACTCCACTCTGAGGTTTCAAGGCAAGTTTTAGGAAAGCTCCTTGCCCTGTGGTAACTTCTCCCAGCAGACAATCCCTGCTCTGTGCTATGATTCAAGCTCGGTGTATTCAAGCAAAAAGGCTTCCCAGTTTTGAGCTCTGACCTTTCCAAGGTGCAGGTGGGTCCCAGCCAGGCGCGAAGGGCTTGGTGGGGTGTGGGGTGCAGCACACAGGCTCCATCCTCCTTTCCTGTTTGGGAAGTGGTTTCTGCTGGTTGCTGAGCTGTGTCTGGAAGTGGTGATGCCTGTGTGTGCTCGGTGCAGGGCTCTCCTCCGGACTCGTGCCCATGTACGTCAGCGAGGTCTCTCCCACGGCCCTTCGAGGAGCGCTGGGGACGCTGCACCAGCTCGCTATCGTCACAGGTATCCTCTTCAGCCAGGTAAGAAGGAAAACACACACATCCAGAGAGAGCATTTCAGAGATTAGGAAGACCCAGTGATATAATGAGGTGTTGTTCACCATTCTACCCCAAAACCGAAGTAGTGTGCAAAACAATCTGCTCTAATGGGGTTAAACCCCTGCCTTAGGTAAGAGGTGTCTTAACAAAGACAACTTCTCAAGAAATAAAAAATACTTCTGCAAACAATTTCTCCTCTCCCTGAGGAAGTTTTCTCAGCATCTCATCAACATCAGGCTGGATCCTGAGCATTCAACCCCTGGTAATCAGGTTCTCAAAAATGGCTTCTTCAGGGAAGCAGGGAGCCCAAAGTCCCCATCAGCACTGCCCACCATGGCACAAGTCCCAGCTACACAACAGGTGGGCACAAAAATGTACAGAAAACAAACACATCCAGAAAAAGAGCTGGTATTTGCTTCTAGTTTTCCTCCAGCTTGTCACTTCAAAATGCCATAGTGGTCAATCACTTTCTTTTCTTACAGTGCAAAATGATCCACTCAAATATGCCTCAATTATTCCAGGTCCTTGGACTAGACTTTCTCCTGGGCAATGATGAGATGTGGCCCCTGCTCCTTGGTCTGTCTGGCGTGGCTGCCCTGCTGCAGTTCTTCCTGCTCTTACTGTGCCCCGAGAGCCCCCGATACCTTTACATCAAACTGGGGAAGGTGGAGGAAGCTAAAAAAAGTAAGAAAGATATTCTGGGCTTGTCTAGAGTTGTTTTTATACTGTACATAGTATTAAACACAGAAGGAAAAGCCCAGCTGAGGACTCCCATGTGATTGTGGTTGCTCCATCTCATGCTCTGAGCTGCTGAGGTACAAACTAGCTCTGGATCAAAAACTACGGAGACGTTTGCATGGGACCAAGCAGCACTGCTGAGGGATGAGGCTTGAGAGTGATGTCTCAGGGCTGTTGCAAAGCTGATGTGCTGCTTCCCCTGACCAAGCAGACCCACCCTGGATACCTTGGGTGTGCCACAGGAACCCTCAGAGCAAGAGGGCACAGCTGTCCATGTGGTTGGCTTACCTTAAGTTTTGCCTAAAGAAATTCTTGTCCTTACTTACACCTTACCTACCACTGAAAATAAAATTTCAATCTTTTGTTTCCCTAAGATTTGAAGAGGCTTCGAGGAAACTGTGATCCGATGAAAGAGATTGAAGAGATGGAAAAGGAAAAGCAAGAGGCTGCTAGTGAGAAGAAAGTCTCCATAAAACAGCTTTTCACCTCTTCCAAGTACAGGCAGGCTGTCATCGTGGCACTGATGGTGCAAATATCCCAGCAGTTCTCAGGAATCAATGCGGTGAGTCTCCCCAAAATGTTCGTCTTTCAAGAAATCCATGTTGAGCGTGAAAAGGCAGCTCTGGTTCAATCCAAGTCCTGCAGGGATGAAAGAAGGCTTTCCCATGGCTGCAATGGGCTCCTCAGTCCCTGCAAAGCTGGCTGTGGGAGGGCAGGAGGGAAGAAGAGTAGGAGGGAGTCCAGCACAAAACCAGCTGGCACAGCAGGCCCATGCTGAGCCCTCCCATGACCCTCCACCTACCCGAGTTTGTCAGCAGTTTGCTCTCTTAAATGACATCATGCGCACCCCAGAATCACTATTTTGTAGCCATTTTTAGCTAAACAACTTTTGCATCACCTCCTGGAATACCAGACATCACCACTTGACACCCAGAAGCATTAAGTAGCACACAGGGATGCCCAGCCCAGCTGGCTCCAGGCCATGCCCAACGTATCCATCAGCCACTGGGTCAGCCACCCGTTTACCTCCTGCCCTTAGCTTTCACCCAAAAGGAATTATCTTATTCTTGGAGAGAAGGAAGAAATGGGAGTCATTGCAATGACAATATTTTAAAATTCATGTAAAACTTGGTCATATTAAGATATTTGTCTTCAGTGCTCAGTGCTGGCAATCTGGATTTTGAGATTAAACATGGACTACATAGAAGAAAACAGATGTGCAAATGCAGTAGCTCAAGAGGGGAATTTCAACAGGATTTTTAACTCCCTCAGGCTCCTTTGAAATTTTCAGCTTTAATTATTATAACAAGCAGTTAAAAGTTGAAAAATTATTCATAATTAAATTACATCACATCTCAGCCAAGCAAACGCAACTGTTCCCTCATGAGAACAAAAAGTTTCACCAGCCCTATTGCCTAATCCTTCATCTTGATGTATTTTGATAGATCTTTTACTACTCCACAAACATTTTCGAGAGAGCTGGGGTTGAACAACCAGTTTATGCAACCATCGGTGTTGGAGTGGTGAACACAGTCTTCACTGTTATCTCTGTAAGTAAACACTTCTGCCCGCTGGACAGAAGCTACAATGTGGTTTTGAAATATGATTTTATCCCAGAGCTGGGATTTGCAGTGTTGCAGGACTGACCCTGAACACCTTACAGGGAAAAATCATTCCCTGGACAAGTTTCATTTGAAAATTCAAGTCTTGACATAGAGCATGTTGCTATCAATCAGCACTGCTAAATGTCTCATCAGTAGAAACTGCACCACTGTGTTCAAGGAAGTTCTGAAAACTCTGCATTTCCCCCCCACATAAAAGTTGCCCTTGGGATTGCAATTGTGCAGGTCCTATTCCCCCAGGGAGCAGGCACGGGATGGGGGCTGCGATGGAGAAGTCACCAGCTCACAGTCTGCTCTTACCTGTTATCTTTCAAACTGTTTTCTGTATGTACACAGCACCTGCACGAGTGATACCCAAAGGCTGTTCCACAGTAATAAAAGTAATCCAGCACCTATCCTCATCCTATCTCAGCAGGGCTCTGCAGCAATAAAAGGATGGTTCTGTTTCCACAGACCTTCCCTTTGTTCGTCTCTCTCCTGAGAGGATTAATACAATTCCTATCAGCTGGCAATTAGTTTTATGATGTGGCCATTAATATAAGATCAGGAAATGCCAAGCCTATTTCCCTATTATCTCTCAAGAGATTTAGGGAATAAAGGACTTTCACCAACATGATGCAGGACTGGCTGCAAGACAGAAATACACAGCTCCAAGAGATTTAGGACAAGGAGGAATCATTTTAAACTGAAAGAGCAGGTTTTGATTAGATATTAGAAAGAAATTCTTGGCTGTGAAGGTGGTGAGGCACTGGCACAGGTTTCTCAGAGAGGTTGTGGATGCCCCATCCCTGAATTGTCTAAGGCCAGGTTAGACAGGGCTTGGAGCAACCTGGTCTTGTGGAAGGTGTCCCTGCCCATGGCAGAGGGGTTGAAATTGGATGATCTTTAAGGTCCCTTCCAACCCAGCACCTATGAGATAGGAGGTCTTGGAGTGAACCTGCTTTAAAGTCCATCACAGGCCCCATACTGAGGAGAAAATGTGATATTTATTGTGAAAGGAGGCACAGAGATGTGCAGCTGGAAGAAGCCTTTCTTCAGCATGGAGGGTGTCCTGCAGTTCAGTCCCCATCCCAGGGCTGTGTTACTTGCAGCCTTGGGCATTTGCTCTTTGCTTCTTTTGTCCATGAGCACTTAAAAATTACCTGCTTTTGTCAATAAATGACAGACCCAAATCAAAAGACAGAGGCACTGACAGCTGGGTGGACCTTGGCATGGGGAGAAGGGAGCAGAGATTCATCCTCTACAACTTCACGTGTCAGCACATGAACTGCCTCCAGCAAAAGAGACGGTCTCTGGGAAGTGTAAATCATGGCTGTAATGGCAGGAAAGGTGGAGCTGCTGGCCAGAGGTGTCCTTTCAAGCAGAGGGAAAAGAGCAGGCAGCCTCAGAGGCTGCTGCATGGTTAGGCCAGGCTAGCTGCACTGTCCTCGGAGGGACCTACAGCTTCCCGCCCGGTGAGGTGTCTGGTACAGACTTAGGTATCTGTCAAAAGCTGTGTGAGACGACTGGAACCCACCAAGAGGAGCTGAGAAGGAGAAAACTAAGCCTTGTGACTACCAGGGAAGCAAAAGGAGTCTGGCAGTGATTGGAGGAAAAATCCTGACTGCAGCTGCTACACAAGTATCCCTGCCCTAGACAGGCAAGGTGCAAGGGCCCAAGATGTGGCCTGAATCATGCTACATTTTGAAGGCTGATTTCGAACTAATGCAGACCTAGTAAGTTTTTAGTTACTGGAAGAAAAAAAGAAAAGGGAGAGAGAGAGAAAGTCCACAGTCAGCAACTCATGTAGGAGTGGTGGGAAGTCCTGAGAGCTTGGAAATACATGGGCTCTGAGCGTATGTGCCTTTGCCTTGCCCTTGGCAGGGTGACTGCTCAGTCTGGCTTCCCAGCAGCCGCAAGCAGAGTTTCTGATACTTGGAAACCAGCCCATAAATCTCTACCACTGGAGCTAAAAGAGCAAAAGAGCAGTGTGGCAGTGGTAGCAGGTTGGTTATTGCTAATGGCCCTGATCCTGAGAGTGGTGGTGCTGGACACTGAGCTGCTGCATGTATTTCTACAGGTCCTTCTGGTGGAGAAGGCAGGCAGGCGGTCCCTGTTCCTGGCTGGTTTGATGGGCATGTTAGTCAGCGCTGTGGCCATGACAGTTGGGCTTGTGCTCCTGGTAAGGATTTCTCTCCATTTTTTCCTCCTCGGTTTGAAAACAAGAGAAGATCCCATCAAAGTCAGTCCAAACCACTGGTGCAAGCGCCTGTCCAGATGAAAAAGCAAGTAAGGAGTGGCCTCCTTTGCTGAACACCCTGGTTATTAAAGGCTGCCATTCTGCCTCATTTTGCTGAGCCGCAGGCAAGGAGAGGGCTCAAAGTAACAGCTGAACTGATGGCTGTGAACTCCTCCAGGCAGCAATGCTGGTACTACATGCCCAGCCAGCACCTGCCACAAGAGTTTAAAACCTTAATTATTCATGTCCAGTCCCCCTTTGTCTGAATAGAAAGGAATTTCTGAAAAAGAAGCCTACATAAGGTAATTAGTGATAATTAATGAGAGTTGTGTTGGGACTCTAACACCAACCTCTTGCAGAGCCAGTTTGCCTGGATGAGCTATGTCAGCATGGTTGCGATCTTCCTCTTCGTCATCTTCTTCGAAGTGGGGCCCGGGCCCATTCCCTGGTTTATTGTAGCTGAACTGTTCAGCCAAGGCCCACGCCCTGCCGCCATTGCTGTCGCTGGCTTCTGCAACTGGGCCTGCAACTTCATCGTGGGAATGTGTTTCCAGTATATAGCGGTAAGAAATCCCTTAAACCATACAAATAAACAACTGGCATGACCCCACTGCTTGGCTCCCAAAGCAGCCCATCAGGATGTGAATGTGCCTCCCAGATTTCCATCCCCTAGACTGGCTGGGCACCGCAGCCACTGGGAGTAGGAAGGGGAAGCCATCCCTGTGGTGCTGATGGTGGTCTCCCCTGTTCCCACTTTCCCACTGCAGGATCTATGCGGACCATACGTGTTTGTGATCTTTGCGGGTCTGCTCCTCGTCTTCTTTCTGTTTGCGTACTTCAAAGTACCGGAGACGAAAGGAAAGTCCTTTGAGGAGATCGCAGCCGCGTTCCGCCGCAAGAAGCTCTCGGCCAAAGCCATGACTGAGCTGCAAGACCTGCGACGCAGCGAGGAGGCATAGACATCCCACGCACCCAGAAAGGAGGGACTGGGCATGGACCTCCTTCGGGAACCATGAGAAGAACGTTGGGCAAAAGTCTCATTTCGCAAAAACCTTGCAGCTGGCAGACCAGGAGGACCCATCCATTGGATTCCTTCTGGTTGCTGTGGTTCACACCTCCCAGCAACAGGTGCTAACTTGGCCTTTTACTCTAAGACACTTGGGACAACTGGGCTGCAGGAAGAGCCAGGGAAAGGACTGGAGGAGTATGTTACATGTGTGTCTCCATGCCCTATGGGAAGAGCCCATTGGGACAATGAGCTTACCAGACGGCACTGAGCAGGGCCATCTCTTAGCTGAGATGAAGGAAAGGGGGCTGGCTGATGCTGCAGCGTCATGTTTTCACTTTTTTATCCCCTGCTCTCTGCTTCATTCTGCTGAGAGACCTGGTGCCTTGAGAAACCAATTGCTAGCGCAGTTGTGTCACCAGCACACAGCACTGATCACCCCAGGTGCTAAGGAAAACAGGTGGAGCAAACTCCCCCTCACTCTTGCTTCTGCAGAGGAAGACGGTGGATCCCACCTGAACTGGTTGGGATGATCCTCCCTTGCTTTGCTATCTGTGCATTATGGAAATTCTGTCTGATCTCATACAGATTTCTCAGTCACAGTATTTTTTGGAGAGTCTTAGAAACTGTGGCTGGGCTGATGGGTATTTCCCTTACAATTCAGCCAGACTACTTAGCTCCCTCTTTCCTCCCAGGAAGCCTCTCCTCTCTCCCTTCTTGCTGCTTCAGCACAAGGCACAGCACAACACTGACCACACAAGAGGCCTGGGCACTCCTGGTCTCCGTGTGAGGAGACTGGAGTCCTGCTGCCACCCCTTCCATGGTGTGACCATTGCCAGGGCACCTCCGTCCCCATCTGCAACTTCCTTCCCTTCCTTTCACGCAGTGCTCAAGACCCACAGGCTCCAGGTCCAGCCAAGGGCTCAGGCTGCCCATAAAGCAACAATTAATGATGACCCAAAGAAGAAATGGGTATTGAAAGGTTAACTGGAAGGTGCCACTTACCCAACTCCCACTTTGCATCACTTAGCATCTTGCTGGCTGGGTGTGCTTCAGCCAAGATCGTGTGCAAGCAGGAGGTCGTGCTGTTTCCATAGCCTTGTTTATGCTCCTTTTGCTTCTTTATGAGACACTTTTATGTGGCAGAATCAAACTCCAAGGATTTTTCTTCCTTTTTTGGGGAGATAGTTGGAACCATTGTAAAAGCCTGCTCTCTGCTTGACTTTTAAGATTTGCATATTACTTGTTGTGATACCAGGTTACTTTCTAGCAGCTTTCTCGGGGTAGAAACCCATTATTTATTTAGAGATGAAACACCAGCATTGCTTGGTCACTGTGTGCTCACCACAGCTCCTGGCGAAGCAGTGGCCAAAATGTAACAGAGGATCAAGCATAATGAAAAGCACATCATAGAAGGGCTGAGGAGGATCATGCTGCTGCTATGGGTTTGGTTTTAGGGGAGGTTTATGCTCCTTTTTGTGAACATTTTTCCTTTGTAGACTTTACTCTCTTGGTACTAAGTCCCTACAGCCAATTCTCATCACTTCCAAGTGATGGGAAGTGCAGCCACGAGGTCCACTGGGAAAAATGTCTGGCCACAGTGTGTGCACTGAAGCAGTAAGATTGCACCAAAGGCTTTGCTGGAGCAACTGCTGGGATTTAACTAGAGGAGAACTGGGTCACTGCTGTCATGTGCTGCAGTGGTGAGTGACCCGGGTCTGACACAGGGCATGCAGGGCTGCTGGAACCAGGCTGGGGCTGAGAAGAGAGCAGCAGAGCTGGGGCACAGGTCTGTGTCGGGCTGTCCATCTGTGTGCTGCACACAGGTCCCCCCAGGTGAGACCAATGGACAAAGCAGACTCAGAAGCTCTCCACAGTGTTTACTGCCATAAATATTATAATGGATTGTCTGAATGTACAAAAAGGAGAAAAAAAGAGAATTCTTGCTATCAGCATTGTTATCTAGGTCTGTTAGATAAAAGATGAACAATATCTATGGCAGGTGTTGGCTTGCGCTGCTGTTTCTTCCCGTCTGTACATCCCAGACACACATCCAATGCCAGATGGGAGCTGTTTTCCTAGCAGGACACATTTGCTCCATAGGTGGTCAAAGATGTGCAAGCCCTCAGCTAAATCCCTTTGAAAAGGGTGGTCCAGAGGTGAGACTGTGGGGTTAGAGGCAGCCCTGGAGCCGGTGGGAGCTGGCTCTGGGCCAGGATGAACCCTGACTGGAGGGGTGCCGCTGTCTGGCCCCAGCTGACCCCGCTGCCCACTCCACCCCACTGTGAAGCACCTCTGCTTGCATGGTGCTGGTGCAGCCTAAAACCTGGTGCTGGGGCCTCTCTAGGCACGAGAGGCAGGAGGAGCATTTGGGGAGAGGTGAAGTTCAAAGCAGATTTGCTGCTGCTCTCAGGGCCCAGGCAGGCTGAGTCCCCTGTGATTATACAGGGGGTACAAAACTATTTCCTAAACTTCTGCTAAGTTTTGTCCTATTTTCTGCGGGGCATCAGTGACGCTGCTGGCAACTCAGCAGTGAGGGGCCTTATTGATCAACATTGAGCAGTCAGTCCTTGTTTTCCTGTGTCACTGGTGAATGACAATAGAAAGCCTGATCCAATTATTGTAATGCAGCACATAATTCAGTTTAACACAGCCCACAGCATTAACATTGCCCATGGCTACAGTGCTGAACTTCCCGGAAGTGCTGCCTAGGAGTTCAGAGGCACCTAAGGAAAATGGACTGCCAGGCTGTGTTTCCTTGCAGCAGCTGTCATGTGGAAGGTAAGGGAGTTTTCTCCTTCCAGCCTGGGACAGGATGAGCAGAGTGAGGCACTGCTGACCCTTTGTCCTCCCCATGGCTGCAGTGGAAGGATCAAGCTGGGCTGAACTATCACAAGAGCACTTTAACCATATGCCAGCACAGGACAGGGTCATTAGAGTTAGTTAAATCTGATGATATGTTTACTTTTGTCTTGTCCTGATAATTAGGACTGTACACTTTATCTATCCTTGCCACATGCAAGTTCCAGTTAAAACTTGTCCTTGAGACACGGCTTGTTGAATCATTATTTTTATCTCTTACCATTACAGTTTTACTAAGTTGCTAATCATTAAGAAAATTTAAAAGAGCAAGTCAAACTTATTAGCTAAATGGTTGTTGCATTTTAGTTAACGTGTTAAATATGTTCTCATACCATGCCTGGCTAATAATGCAATATAATTAATAATCCCCGAGAAAGCATCTTGTCAGCAAGAGCTTTGACAGTGTTTTCCTAATGTGCTGAGATGACAGCCATTAAGACTTTTTTGTTGTGCCTACAGTATCTAGTCTCCCACTCTCTAGGCTTAATTTTAAAATTAGTTTGACTTCCCTAATTCAATAAACTCAGGACATTTGACTCCATTAATGCTCTCCACACTAATTTATCACAGGTTTTTCTGCCTCACTTCAACTTGTTTTTCATCACTGAGAAGCACTACCCTGTATCTCTGGAGTCAAACCACTGATAATGATGAAGCTAACCCAAGTACTACATATACAGGGACAAAGTCTTTGAGGTATGAAGAATTTTCTGAGGTGTTCAGTGTGCTTATCTTTCACTGGAATCTATGGGAGCTGAGGAATTTCAAGGCAGGACATCAGGACTGGATCCAGCAGAATGTGTAAGCATCAGATTAAATTTAAGGTAACTGTGCTCAAGTGTTTCACTAAATCCTGAAGCAACACTTGCAGATTTTACCCAGAGGCACAGCCTGAGTAGCTGTGCTGAAAAGAAAGGAATCTCCTCCCCAGCACTAGAGCAATAAATCCTGGCTGTAGATCAGCAGTCCTTAAATTTTACAGGCTGTAGATACAACTCCAGACCCAAGGCTTGGGTAGTGTCCTGCGGTTTTGCCTCCCTGCAGGAGGGAGAGAGAGCGGCTGTTCAGGAGAGAGAGCGGCTCTGTGACTCTGAAAAGCATCAGGTCCCTGCGGGTCGTGGGTGGGATATCACCGCTCCAGCACAGTTGCAGCCCCAGGAGGAGGGAACAGCTGGAGTTACTTTGTGCTTTCCCTTTGGGGAAGTTACAATTACAGTGGTTCCCGCCAGCTCACAGTGTCACTGCACTGTCACCGCTTGCCTCTGATCCCCAGCGTGTGCCCAGGGTGATTCCCTGATTCGGACATGGGCTTGGCACAGGAAGCTGACAGCGAACAGCAGTGACAGCAGAGTGGGTGCCTGTGGCAAGGTCACTGCAGAGGGTCCCTGACCCCATTCCTGCCACACAGATACACCTACATAGGAACTCTGAAGTCCTGCTGAGCGTGACACTGTCCTGTGGAGGGGGATCACTGATTCACAGCCTCTCTCACGTCCTCCTGCTCAAGGCTGCGCACACAAGCTGCTGTGAGCCCTCACCCCAACAGTCAGGACACAGCAGGATCCCAGGAAAGTCAGCTCAGCAGCTGAAACAGAGACACTGCTCAGGCTGGAACTGGGCTGTTTACACCACTCCGCTCATGGCCTGGTATTTCTAATCGTGTGACCTGACCCCATGGCCCAGAGGTGTAAACACCACCTCCTGCGTTCCAGTGGGCCGGCTGGAAACGAGGTGGGATGTTTCTGGAAACAAGGCGGCATGTTTCCCCCAGCACTGGCTGAAATGCATATTCTCACGGCTGGGCTTTGATGAGGAGCTTTAGGGCATCAGACACTTCTCCAAAACATAACTGAGAACACACACAACTCACTAAGTTTAAATCTTCCAAAAGTTTTCTAATCCCTCTTCACATCTTAAAGACACAGATAGGAGAAGCAAAGCTTGATAACATCCTGAGCCTACTTGAGAGAAAAGGTGTGTGTGTGCAACACTGGAAAGAAAACGCCTTTAAATGTGAAAGACCATGGTATTTTATTTACAAATATGCTTTGAACCCAATTGCTGTTCTTGTATAGAAAAGTGGGATAATCACATTAATACTATCAAGAAACACACTTCAGAAAATAAATGTTCATCCAGACAAAGGAAGGATGCCTACAGGTAATGACTGATGGATTGGATTTCCAGTATTTTTTATTGACTCTCAAATAAAGGCTGTCTTGGAATATTTGTGTCTGAAAAAATAAATATCATCTACAGCTGCACTTCAGTAAAAAGACTTGATTCACCCCATAAGATCTCTCAAGTAATTCAAAATGAATCTGTTAATTGTGGAAAATCAGCCAAATTTATCAACTGATACTTGAGAAAAGAAAAAAATATATCAGTAGTGCTTAGCCCCAGGCTGCTGCAGTTTGGGTTCAGAGCAGTTGGTCGTTTTCTCACGAAGTATTTTATTAGAAGATAAAAAGCCCTAGAGCATGTGCAACTTGTCACACACGTGCAGGTAAACACACACTGCACATGTTAAAACATTTAACAGGATGCCCCAGATTCTGCTTATCAACTGAGACAGCAATAAAATGGGCAGGATAAAGTGTTATCATCTCCATAGCGGGCTGGGTGAGGCAGCATCCAAGGAAAGCCCAAGTAAAGGAGAAAGACACGATGCTGGGACCTCATGAAGTGGCCCCATGTAAATAAGAGCCAAATTTAACTCCTTGGCTGTACAATTTGGAGTGGGATCTGTGTAACAACAACAGGGGGACCACAGGCAAACAGATCACAAAAGTTAACACAGATTAAATAAAACATCTCATGATGAAGCATTTAAAAATGTGATGTTAACAGTGACTTGTGTAGCTACCCCATTAGAGCACAGATGACAAACTCAGGGTCTCAGGGCAAAAAACGTAGGACAGCACACAGCACCCTGTGGTGGTGATAGCTGAGGCAGGTGCTGCCACTGAATTTTCCTGGTTTTGTTGTGTTTGTAGGTGATCTGCAGGGCAACCTGCAGAGCTGGAGCACATCCACCAGCAGCTCCACAGGAACGCTCCAGGTGAATTTGTTCAAAGATCTCGAAGTATTACAACATTTCCCTAGGAAGGATTTAGTAAAAACAGTCCTTTGGCCTCGTTTTGCTCAGGATCCCACAGTCAGGCTTCCATGGCCACAGACCTCTCCTGAGGCAGTGCAGGGAATGGTTGTTGGACAGGATGAGGGCTGTGCCATAGTCTAGAACACTTAGGATTGGAAAACCTCTTTAAAGATCATCTGCTCCAAATCCCTGCCATGGGCACAGACATCTTTCACTAGATCAGATTGCTCTAAATGCCATCCACCCTGGCCTGGAACACTTCCAAAGATGGGACATCCACATTTTTTCTGAACATGGTTTTTCCAAACCTACCCTCTTTTCAGTTTGAAAGCCTTGGTCCTTGTCCTGTCACAATAGGCCCTGGTAAAAAGTCTCTATCTCTCACATAACTCTCCTTTATAAGAGAAAATACTGCAGGAAGGTCTCCCTTCTCCAGGCTGAACCTTCTGATTTTCTTTACAGAGGATCATCTTCATGTTCCTCCCCTGCATCTGCTCCAACAGATCCCTGTGTTTCCTATGTTGAAGACCACAGAGCTGGACACAGTATTCCAGTACTAATAATTCCACTATTCATGGAATATCAAACAGAAACTCTCGGTATGGATCTCAGCCATCTCCGTCCCTTTTGGCTGATTATAATGCTTTCAAAACGCTCGTTTCTGATTACTCTGAGAGGGGGCACACGAGGCAGACAAAGGAGCTTTGTGTGTACCGCCATGCACGGCTCACACGGCTTTGGGGACATTTTGGGGACGCACATTTCCCCCCACATTCGTGTAACTCCCACCGCCGTAGCCAACCAGCCCGGACACACCCGCGGCGGCCTCAGCCACCCAAGATGGCGGCGCGGGGTGCGGGCTGTGGGGAGGAGGCGGCGCGCGGCACCGCCTGGCGGCCGATGAGCGGCGCCTCCGCAGCGCCCGGCACCCGCCCGGCACCCGCCCGGCACCCGCCCGCTCCCCGCCGGCGCCGGGGCGTGGCCAGAGCGCGCGAGTGGGCGGGCGCGGGAAGGGCCGCGGGCACGTGGTTCGGGGAGGGGCCTCTAGGCCACGCCCCTCCCCGCGGAACGGCCGTGGGCCAATGAGCGGCGGCGGAAGCGGAGGGGCGGGGCTGGGCCGTGCGCGCGCTGCCCGCGCCGCCCCTTCCCGCCGGCCGCCGCAGTGGTGTCGGGCGCGTGTGCGCCGCGCCCGCCGCTCCCGCCCCGCTCCCCCGGCACCGCCGCGACCCCCGGCACCCCCCGACTCTCCTCGCAAGGTAACGGGGGCCGCGGGGACGGCACGGGAAGGGAGGGGGGCGAGGCAGGCCCGGGGGCGGGAGGCCGGGGGCTCGCGGCACGTGGCGGGACCCGCCTGCCGCGCACGTGTGCGGGGCGGGGTGGGGGGGGGGGGGGGGTCCGGCCCGCGCTCCCCGCGGTGGGTGGTTGGCTTCGTGTCTGTCCCCCTCTCCCCTTCCCCGCCACCCCCTCCCGCCGCCGGGGCTCCGAGCAGACCCTCTCTCGTTATCGCGCAGCCCCCCCGCCGCCAGCCCTCCCCCTCGCACCGCCATGGCCGACGAGCTCGACTTCACCACGGGCGATGCCGGCGCCTCCTCCACCTACCCCATGCAGTGCTCGGCGCTGCGCAAGAACGGCTTCGTGGTGCTCAAGGGGCGCCCCTGCAAGATCGTGGAGATGTCCACCTCCAAGACGGGCAAGCACGGCCACGCCAAGGTGAGCGCTGCCGGCCCGGCTGTCGCACAGCCCGCAGTGTGCGCTCCTGCGGCTCCCGGCTGGCCGACAGGGAAGGGTGTAGCGTTTCAATTGGCTCTGCGTCCCGCCTTTGCCTTTCTCGCAGCAGTGTCTCATCATTCCAGAGCTGGCTCAAGGGTTTCCAGTCATACAAAGCAGGAAGGATCGAGGACCGGGGGGGTTGTTTTTTTCTCCCAACTTTAACTAGTTAACGTTTTTTAAAAAAAAAAAAAAAAAGCTTTAACACTCATAGTGACAAAACCAGTTTCTGTAGTGGGGGTAGAGTAAGTTCTGGAAGGGGGGCTGATGAAATCACTAGGGCGTGGTTGGCTTGTGCTGTCGATACCCACCAGAGCACTTCTGTGTCTGCCCGTGCCGGCAGACTTTTACTGTTGCAGTGTTAGACCAGGAGTGCCCAGGCTGTGTTACATAATCCAGAGCTCCGCGGACACTCGTTACTCTGTGGGCCTGCTCTGGCCCTGTTTTGCTGCCTTTGCCTCGCAGCTTCTTTCCTTATTCCAGCAGTGAGAGAGGAGTGCCTGTGTCCCAGTAGGGATGTTCTTAGCTGCTGTCTGGGGCTGCAGCCCTGCTGCCTAAGCAGTTGGCTCATGCAGCTGTCCAGAGCTTGGAGCAAGGCTGGAATCCCTCTTCATTCATTCATTCAGCCACACTTTAGGGTGGGTATATCAGAGTTTGGAGACAGATCTGTTACAAGTGCAGACTACAGAGATTTATAAGTTTCCACAACCTTGTGCCATATGTATAGGGGAGTAGAGTATTTGGGATTTTTCCAAGCTAGAGTCGACCAAGCTCTTCCTAGTATTTCCCCTTCTCCTTCCCCTTGGCTTGTTTTAATAGACAGATCCAATTTTCTTAAATATAGAAACAGCTGTGAGAAGAAAAGGACCTGAGAAGAACTGGTTGAACTGGTCATCTAAGCTCTAGCTGCAGAGAGCAGTGCAGCTGGCATAAAGGGAGGTGGGAGCTGCTGTGATCGCTGTGCATGACCACTCTTTCCCCTTAACCTCCACTGTTCTGTTTCTCAGAACAGCTAGGTCTTTAAATAAACATTTTCTTAACCACTGTGAACTCTTAGCTTGCTGCTGTAAAGCTGCAGAAGGCAGTGGAAGATAACAGTGGCTTGCTCTCCTGTGGGGTTTCTGTAGTGTACTGTGGAAGGGAGTGAGAGGCCTCCTCTTGATGTGAGGGATGTTTTCATACCACAAGCGAAGGGTTGAGGCAGAATCTGGGATTGCACATGATCTCGTAGGGAAGTGAGTAGAACCAGCAATACTGATGGCAATAGCATCTTGCTTCTCCAGGACCAACAGTAACTGAAGTTATTTTTCTGCTCTTACAGGTCCATTTGGTTGGTATTGATATCTTCACTGGTAAAAAATATGAAGATATTTGCCCATCAACTCATAACATGGATGTTCCAAATATCAAGAGGAATGATTACCAGGTGAGTTAACAGTCATACCAGGCTTTATACTCTTTGTACCACACATAAACTCTCTTCATCCCCAAATTTGCCTCTCAATAAAGTACTGTCTTGATATGACATAGCATTTACTGAATTGCTAAAACTGTCAAAACTCACTGATGGAGAGAGAGAGAGCTCCTTGGTGTATAAACAACCTCAGGTTAGAGTAGTAGTCTTTAGGCATTACAGGTAATAGACATAATTCATAACCATGCTTCTTCTAGCCATTGTTATAACGCCACTTCTGGATTCCTTGTGGTACTGGCATGCTTTAGAATATGGAGAGAGGTTATCCCTGCTGCAAGTTAATATTAGTTAAATGAGAATCAAGATCTCACATAAGTAAATTTGAATCTAAACATAAATTGTCATTTATAGTTTCACTCTTACATATGGTAGATGAATCCCCAAAATAGTCTTAAACTGCATCTGATGCCAATTCTAACTTTTTTGCTCCTTGTGTGGAAAGTGGCTATAGGTGATACTAAACAGTTCTGAAGCTCCTGAACTCTGCACTGAAATACATGTATGAAAGGAGCAACTTCTGTAATGCTGTCTGTGATATGGTTAGTGAGCTCTTAAAAGCACAGTTCAGGTTGACTTATAACTTGTTTGCTATCTTCTCATTGCATTGGGAATAGTTCTAGTCAGGAACTGACACATCCACATCATCTGGAAAGCTGCAGTTGCTTGACACAGGCCAAGTTCAGTGTTTTAGCAACTCTTCAGGACAGCTGATGCTGTTGGAATAAAGTGTGACCAGCCTGTCTTAGTGTTCAGACCTTACAAGAAATTCTTAATGTTATCTTGGTGGTCTTTCTCTATTGTTCTGGGATTCTGATCTTTTGGATTCACTGTTACATGTCCCAAATTTTTCAACCTGCTCTGTCAAAATAGCCATTCCTCTTAGCTCAGGCTTTTGTTTAGGCTGAAAACAGCATTATAAAATGGCCCAGGTCTTGGTGGATGTTCCCTAATTTATTGATTAGTTTAATGTAAATGATTGTATCTCACTGTAGACATGCAGGTATAGAAGGGTATAGTTACACTGTTGTGTACTTTTTACACTTTATACAAGCAGTGTAGTTGAGTGAACACCATTCCAGATACTGTTTCTAATTCACAGATAAAGAAAGCTGAACCAGTGACCTGGAAGCAGTACATTTCCTAAATCACACATACAGGGTTTGTAGTGTCCCACCTACAAGGATGTAACCAGCAGGGTTCTGTTGGTTCTTGATAGCAGAATGCCTTTGCTACAGTTGCCCTAACTCTTAGCCCACTCAGCCTTTGTTAAAAATGGATTTGAATAAGGTCCTTAATTGTTACAGTACTGAAGAATTATTGTAACAGGGAGAGTTCACTGCCTTCTGCTTACATTAAGCTACTACCTGCTGGTGACTGCTGATGTTAGACTTGTAAAAATGAACTTCTCTTTGCAGCTGATAGGCATTCAGGATGGGTATCTCTCCCTGCTGACAGAAAGTGGTGAAGTTCGTGAGGACCTAAAGTTGCCAGAAGGGGATCTTGGCAAAGAAATAGAAGGAAAATTCAATGCCAATGAAGATGTGCAGGTGAGTAGGGAGGGCAGACAAGAACAGTTCTGGTTAATCTCACTTGTCGATACAATGAAAAAGTATTATTCTGATATTGACCTCTTGTATCTCTCTGTGAAGAGTGGGTTGGAGGGGTGGGGATTGGTACTTGGAGATGCAGAAGGACATTTGTACTGGAGCACTCAAAAGAGATGGGATAGATAGTAAAATGTGAAAGTTTGTAACCTCCTTCCTGTGGCCTGGGCTGGAGCTCACCTCCGTGTCTTCTCTTCCAGATATCTGTCATAAGTGCAATGAATGAAGAATGTGCTGTAGCCATAAAGCCTTGCAAGTAAAGAAGATCTCCAGGCTCGGGCAACTGCTCAGGTCTGGACAAACCACAAATCTATAAATTTGGTCCTTATTGTCACCAAAGCTCTGGCCTTCACAAGCAACCTCATTTCCTTTTTGAATTGTTAAAAAGCAGTGCTGGATTCTGGATTAGTGTTGCAGGCTAACTGGCAGTTTTCAAAATCACTGAGATTTTAATTCCTTAATTGTAACTATTTTAACATTCCTGTGGGTTTCAGCTATGGATCTAAGAAACCAATCAGGTGTTACTAGTGGATATATTTTTATTTGCTTGAGCAAAACAGTGTTTGTCTGTATGAACAGACAAAATACAGTATTCAGGGGCTTTTAGATAAGCTGGTAGGTATCTAGGATTATAAAGTGACCTAGAGCACAAATAGTATTTTTCTTGACATCTTTAGGTAGAACTGACAATAAAAGTAGCTTTTTTTTTCCCCCTTTTTTTAAAGCTTAAGTACTTTGTGGATTGGGACTCTTGCAGAACTGTAGGTGCCAATCGCAACTTTTAGACCAAGCAACTCAAGTGATCAGAAATGCCAGCTGGCTTGACCAAGCCCCAGTGGCCATGTGCAACTAAACTGTATTACCTCTGTTTTCTTCTTTGCCAACTTGTTGGCTTATTGTAATGATAAAATGATTTTAAAAAAAGCCTACCTGTGGTTTAGGCAGGCCGTTGGAATATTGAGTAGATAAGACATATTTAGGTCAAGGGGACACAAAGGTGAGAATGGATGTTAAAGCTATAGACTTTCACTCGAGGCCTTTGTCAGACTTGAAAAATAAAATAGAAAAATGCAGTTCAATTGCTTTCCTTTATTATATTTATCTTAAACTATAAAAGGGTGACAAACTCCATGGGAATCTGTTGCAGTGCTTCCAGCTTTAGGTTTTAACCTTCAGGTTCAGACCATATTTTTGTAGCACAGGGACCACACGTTTTTCAGAAAGTGGGACAAACTGTAGCATTGAGCCTAAACTAAATGCATGTGATTCTTTTTTTTAAAAAAAAAAAACCTATTGTATTTTCAAAACATAAACTTGACAGATGATACCGAACAACCATGGCTTCACTATAAGAGTAACTAACTTGCTACCTAGTTAGGGAAGCTGGCTCCTATCCTGGGGAGTTCTGAGTCATAGCAACACGCATGCATGCCTCTAACTATTTAGTACCTTAACAAGGCTTCACAGCAATAGTTATGGAAGGATAATTAGCCTGCTCCTGTTTAAGGCGTTCAACTTAGAATTCTAAGGCTTGGTGACTTTTCATGAGTGGGGAAACTTCCTTAGTCCATGGCTCAGACCTCTCTTCACAGTTGATAAATTGTTTCCTGAACTTGCCTTAATGCTCAGTGGCTGATGGAGGCTGACACGGAAGCTGCCCCGGACAGCACGCACAATTCACACTACTGGCAGCCAGAGTCGGACTTCATGCTGCTCTTAACTGCTTAAAATGATTTCAGCTTCACAGTTTGTACTCTCTAGTCCCCGAAGGGCTCGTGGCAACTGTCCTGAGCTGTCCTTGGCTACACTGGGGCAGGGCTTAGCAAACCTTGGAGGTGCAGTGCAGGTGGCAAAAGCACGCATTGTCCGCAGACTTCCCGTGCCAGGGAGAGCAGTGCCAGTGAAGGTAAAGACAGCAATAAATACACTCTGGTAATAAAGCACAGCTACCTGGGACACCTGGCAGAGGTAGGACCTGCCACATGCTCTTGCCTAGCACAAAACATGTTGCAGGTGAATTCTATAAATAGCACCTTGACGGAAATGGCAAAACTGCTTTTAAAAGAAGCTGTAGATTGAAATGCTTCAGAACCGTTCTGAAGCAGATGAGAAATAGTTCAGGCTAGTCTGCACTATCCTCCTTTCTGCCTCTCCATCGAGCTGGTACCTGAAAGTCAGGCTTTGTTGGCTTTGGAGCTGACTGAAATGATTGCTGATGGTGCTGACAGCAAGCTGAGCTGTGTGGTGTCACATGGGAAGTCAAACTAATGCAAGTTCTATCACCATATTACAAATACTTCCAATATGCTTGAAAACTACAAGACTTGAATTTGTCCTTGCTCTGGTAGTGTTTTAGTCTATTATCAGGTGCCTGTCTGTCCTCTGAAACCTTGTTGGAAGACAGGTACTTGGTGCCACTGGCCCACAATCTGAGCAGTTACTTGGACTAAGCTCTCTGGGAGCAGGGCTGGTGTAAGCCCTGTTCCTACAAGCAGGGTCCTGGCCTGACTAGAGTTTTCAGGTACTACAGCAATTTAAACATAGAGGTTTTATGACCTCCAGCTTGCTGGAAGAGCCCTCCTCGGGACTTCCACATGTCCTTCTGCTGCAACCTTCAGTTCTGCAAGATTTAAATGATTAAGTACTTCATTATAGGTTTGTTCTTATATACTTAGTTGTCTTTGTGAAGCACTTCAGGCACCATGGAAGTGCAGAGCATCATGCATGAAGTTTCCCATAGGTAATACATAAGCATGTCTTAAAGCATAATCTCCAAGTTTCAGTAAGGTTAAAAGTTGCTTCTAAATTAGAACATGTATTTGAGGCATTTTTTTCCAAAGCAAGACGCTTCAGTTTCCTGTCAGAATCATTGCAACAAACTTTGTTTGTGATCAGTAGTCCATAGAGATGTGTATTTTTAATATCCATAACCAAGTGCTTAGGGAAGTTCTCTTTTCATAGCTTTACTTTAAAACAAATCTTACCGGTGTATTTGTTCTGTATTACTGTCTTAACACTTAAATTGTGTCAAAACCATAAACAACTTACAGATGATGGCAATTGCTTAGAGTAAAGCCTGTGAACACAGGGAGCTGGTGAGCAGTATTTCCACTCCACACAAATAAGGCGGTTTTTTATGGCTCCTGTTCATTGAGTTTCTCTTAACAACTTCACACAATTGGAAAGACTGCAGTGTTTCCTGCCTCAAATGTTGGCAAATAATACTTTGAGAATCCAATAGATCCTTCTAATTTTTGCTTGTAATGGTGGTTTTTCAACTGGGCTCTTGCTGGTTGAGCCACGTTCTCAGGGCTGTTTTTTTTTAAGCTGAAGTTCATTGTTTCTCTTGCAGGTTTTTCTAATCCAAAGTGTACCCAGAAACGGTGCACAGTCTGTAGTTTCACAATACAGATAACTTTACATAGTAATCTGTTAAGAAGTCAAGTTTGTTGACAGTTCTAACTCTTAATGGTTACTGCAGGTCAGTCTCACAGAATTCAAAATTCAATAAATCCCACTTTTTTTTTTTTTTTTTTTTTCGATTGAGTAATTAGAATGTAGTTTGTTACAGTACAACTAAACTTCAGGCTATAAAGAGACCTTGTTCAGGATATTTCGAGTATCCACTGGGAATGTTCCTGAAGGTGTGGCTCCTGGAGCGATCGGCAGCTCAGCGTGAGGTGGTCGGAGGCTCTGCAGCACCTGCACTGTGGCCCTGCAGGATTTGGCAGCCGAGAGGGACTTGGTTTGTGAACTCCAGGGAAACGTTTGCTGTGCTTTGCTGTATCGCGGAACCCCTTTGTCCTGTGCTGTCTGTTGTAAGCAAACCCGGCTGCCGCGGCTCCTGGAATGCGGGGGAGCGGCGAGCGATGGCCACCGATGGCCACCGCGGCTTCTGCTGCTCGTGGGACACCCCCGGCCCTGCAACCCGTGCGGCGGCAGCTCCGGTGTCTGTTTGGGAAGCTCTGTTACTGTTCTCAACACCATGGAAACGATCAGGGGAAAGATTTGTACGTGTGTGTGTGTTTTGCTCCAGAAATAATAAAGGTGTCAGTGCTGTGGGGAGCTGGTGCTCGTTACAGTGACGGGAGCGCGGGGGGGCTGCCAAGGGACTTCGCAGCCACTTCCAGGGGCGGAGGACGGGTGGCTGTGGGAGGAAGAGGAGCCCGTGCGGCCGTGTCCTGTCCCAGGGGAATAACGCCGGGAAATTCCACACGTGATTCCCTTCCCAGGGCCGCCATCTTCCCGGGAGCGCCAGCCCCTCCCGGCCTGCTCCGCGCCGCGCCGCGCACCTGCGCGGTGACGTCACATGGCGGGGGTATAAAAAGGCGGCGTGGCCGGCCTCACTTCCTTTCGGCCGGGGCAGCGCGGCGGAGCGCCATGGCGCCGGTGAGAGCGGGAGGGCGGCGGCGGCGGCCGGGGGAGCTGCGGGAGCCGTGGGGCGGGTCGGGAGCCGGCGGCCGTCCCGCTGCGAGCGGGGCTTTCCCCGAGAGGGCTTCTTGTGGGAGGCGGCCGGGCCGGGCCGGGCCGAGCCGAGCCGAGCCGAGCCGAGCCGAGCCGAGCCGAGCCGGCTGCAGCGAGCAGAGTTGGCCGGGAGATGGCGCTCCCGCTACCATGTGTGTGTCCCCCCTTGGGTCGGATAAAAGTTTTTTACGGCGTGGTTTGTTAATGATGGGGGATTCTTTGGTGTTTTAGCAGAAGGACAGAAAATGCAAAAAGTCAACCTGGAAGTTTTGCCTTGACCTGACCCATCCTGTGGAAGATGGAATCTTTGATTCCGGGAATTTTGTAAGTTGTGGTTTTGCTCATTCTTGTGACGCATAGTATAATAAAAGCCTTAGTGCAGTAACTGAGTTGCAGTTGACAAGCTGCATTTTAAATGAGTTAGATCATTAGCTGTTCTTTAAAATACTGTCATTTTAAAAAAGCCATTTGGTTCCATAGCATGCTTCATACCTGTCCAGCAATAGAACTGTTTTAGATTAAATTCTGTTTTAGCACTGGGGTGATTTTTTAATAATTGCATGCTGTAAAATATTTTTGTGCTGTAAGTGTTTCTGTCAGGACATAAGTAAACAGTGGTTTTTAATGTTGTTACCTGACTAGGGTCCCTTCCCTAGTTCATACCTAGGGTGCCATTCCCTAGTGTTCTATTTCTTTAATGTTGAAACAGGAACAGTTCCTAAAGGAGAAGGTTAAGGTCAATGGGAAAACTGGAAACTTGGGCAACACCGTTCACATTGAACGTCTGAAGAACAAGATCACAGTGACATCCGAGAAGCAGTTCTCTAAAAGGTTGGCATGGGTGTCGTTCTGCTGTGTTTGTGGGGTTTGAACTGTGGCATGTTGACCATAAAAACAGAGTCATTTAGCTTGGAAAAGATCTTCACAATCAAGTCCAGCAATAAAGCTGGCACTGTCAAATTCACCACTAAACCATGTCCCTTAAAACACACATTAATATTCAGCTCTTGCCTGCAAAATGAGTTCAAATTAGTCCACTTCTGATACTTGGAGAGGTGTTAGCTCTAACCTTCATAGCACTTGTAAATATTAGTGAAACATGTAATTAAAACAGATTTATTATATCAGATATTTAAAAACCACTTTTTAAAACTCAAGGCTTGATTGCTAATTAATGTTGACTCTAAGCATATTAATAGAGGTACTTTATATCGGTCCTTAGAAATGTATCAGGAGAAGATGGACCTTTAAAATAACACTGAACTAATGTCGTGGATGGCTGTTTGATTACTTAATTGGTTGTATTATAATGAATGCGTGCATGATGTGAGTTGTTGCAAACAAACCCTTTAAACCAAATGAAGCCTTAAACTGTTTGGTTTGTTAGGACACACAAGAACTGAGTGCATTGATGAGAGGTACGGATCCTTCCTTGCATCCCCTCTTTGTTTGCTGGTACAGGTGCACCAGAATCTGTTACCTTAGACTGAGGTTTAGAACCACTTAACAATGCTTTTCAGTTGCAGGCGTTTTACTGTGTAGTCAAAAAGCAACAGATAACAAATTCTTACATACTTGTAGTGAAAATACACTTTTATTGCCTGTTACATGTGAAAACTTCCCATTTCTGGGTATAGTTACTGTGTTATTGCCCTGCTCAAGACATTGTCTTGGCTGTAGTGCAGACAGCAGTAATGCTTGTTCAGTGAGAAACTTCTAATGTGAAATTCCTGCTTTTCAGGTACCTGAAATACCTCACCAAGAAGTACCTCAAGAAGAACAACCTGCGGGACTGGCTCCGCGTTGTCGCGTCCGACAAGGAGACGTACGAGCTGCGCTACTTCCAGATCAGCCAGGATGAAGAGGGATCCGAGTCTGAGGAGTAACTGAACCTTGGCTTTATGCTCAGTGCAGAGTACAAAAGACTAGAACATCTATTTATAAAAACACTTCTAACTTATTGGTGAATAAAGATTTTGTACCCTGTTGGACAGAGCATGGTTGGTTTTCTAGTATTTTTCTTAAATTCTAGTTAGAAAACAGCACGGGAATTGTTTGACTTGCAGTTTTCCTTCCACTGCCAGGAATCAGCTGTTCAGTTGGCACTGGTGAAAGTCCCAGTAGGAAAAAACTAAGCCCTTTGCCCATGTGTAGGACAGTTTAATCAATTGTTAATCATGTTGGTATAAATAGTTCTAGAGCTTGTTGTGACTGAAAGTTCCAGCTCCTTCAGTGAATTTATGTGAAGGTAATGGCATAATACTTAATACTAAGTTTACTTCTAGTTATTTTAGTTTAAAAATAGGCTTACAAATTGTAAATATTTTTTTTCCTGTGTGATTTACCTCATTCACTAGTTGGTTGTGGTATTCCTGTGTGTAACCAGAAGTCAAACTGCAGGAGAACAGAGATTTGAAAGGTTATATTAGATGGATAAATAAGGATATGAAGACAAACCTGATTGCCAGCAACCAGCTAGAACATCTTAAGGGAAGGAGTGAGATGTCCTTCTGTATTGACAGTGCCTGAATCCCATAAAATCCATACAGATTTCTGCTTTTATGATATATTTTACAGTTCTTGTATTTGACTTCTGGGATTATTTCTTTAAAACAGGTATTTCTCTAGTACAAGTGGAGAATTCTTCATTGGAACAAACAATTCCATAACTATGAACTAGTTCTTCATGTAATATCAAGAGAGATTTGTGTTTTCATTATGGAAAGAGTATTTGTGAGACTGAGGTTGCAGTAACTTGCATGTAGATGCATTTCATTGCCACGTAGTGTCCTCTGCAGGTGATTACTTGGAATATTTACTCATGTTCCGGTGTGTTGGTGAACTCTGGAATAAGTAATGCCCTATTTGTTCAGTGTCATAAACCAGGGATATATTTAGACTCTGATACTGAACTTTGTGCTTGAATAAGTCTGGTAGTTGGGGCTGAAGTGTGCCCACTAAATTTTTTGATCTGATTGGCATTGTTTTTACTGACAAACCTCTGAGACAGATGATTTAGAGACTTGACAAAGCACAAAACAATACTTTACAGTCAAATGATACCCACTTTTGCTACCTAAATCGAAATGAGAAGTACAGAAGGGGAAATTAATTTTGTCAACAGCCTTTTGGGTATCATTTGTCATTTTCCAATGTGCTTGAGCAGCTGTTCCTGGCCCAGGGAGAAGAGAAGCAGCAGCAGTGGAATAACTGCTACTTGTGCCATGTCTGCCTCAGTGGTTGTTTTATTTTGCTGCTTCAGAGGTAGCAAAAGGAAGGGAGCAGTGTGTGTAACTGGCTGCAAGACACGATGTGTTGGACTTCATATGTTTCAGTGGAAATAAACTGCAAAAGTCCTGCTGCAGTCTGGGCCACTGGGTAGTGCTGCCTTGGGATTTCCCACTGGAGAAGAACCAGGCAGTGTAGAAGCAACAATTGAGGGTGGTTTTGCTGTTAGAAAGCATTTACAGTGGCAGTAGTTGATACTGTTTTGAACAAGCCACTTTTTTCACAGTAAGGCTGCAAGTATTTGTAAAACTGATCTGATCTGTTTTCTTTGCTGCACAAAGTTAAGCAAAGGGCCTGACTTAACAGTTGTATTTCAAAACAGAGCCCCACCTGGTTTTTCAGAGCTGTGCTTTTATGTGACAGTATCTCCTTTACACCACACTGACACAACAAACCTGTTCTGATTAAATGGAACAAGCACGAACAAAAATCGGAGCTAATGGGATCACACTGCCTTGTTATCCTTCCTTTCAAAGCAGGCTGGCAGCCACCCATGTGGTGGTAGAGCCTAGATAAAGATTGTCACCAGTCAGAGGAAAACAAGGCCTGGGATAGCAAGCAAAGCAATTTATTTCATAGCTGGGTTTGGAGAAAAAACTGCCAACGTGCTCCTGCAGGTTGTATTGCTCCCTGAGGATGGAAGGCAGGAATTTCTTTTCCCAATGCTTGAAAATATTGTTAAACTTTGAAAAAGCAAAATTCTAGTAACAACTGTGGATCTAGAGTACTTAATAATCTTAGTAAAATTTTCCTTTAGATCGAGCCAGGCTTTTTTGTCCTGTCCCTGTGTTGGTGCCCAAGCTCCACTGACCATACCCAGAGCTTCCCATTCTGAGTGTGGATGCTATTGCAGCTCTTGTGCAGGTCGGACTTTTATCAGGTCATGGTCCCTGTATGTGTTAGGCATAGAAACCACAAAAAGGTTTAAATTTAAGTGGAGCTTGTATGGTTAGATTGTTAAAAGGTTCATGGAGAAAACTACCACTACAAATGAGAAGCTGACTCCAGGCAATGCTTCAGAAAAATCGTGATTCTTTCATAATTTCAAGTATTTTTGCAGCTGAAGTGGCCAGGTGTGATGCAGGTGGCAAGCAGGAAACAGAGCCTGTTATTGTTCAAATGTAAATTTATGCAAATCACCCAGATTAGAGTTGAAGCAAGCTTTTTTAAAAGCCGGAGGTCAGTGTTTCTGTGCTCTTAGGCAGAGAATAGCTCAGCCAGGAACATGCTTTGCCAGTTGCTTCTTTCCAACAGAATCTGCTGTAAAATAACCAGTTTTGTTCGCGTTTGTTTTGAAAGTTAAAAGATCCCAAACAGCTTGATCATGCACAGGATTTACTGTTGGAATTTTCCATGTTTAGTGCTGGACAAGAGCCCTGCTAGATGGAGGGCCAGGCTCTCCTCAGATCTGCAGGGATGTGCTCCTGTGTCAGCCACGGGATGAAGCTGTTGGGAAAAATAATGCACCCACAGAATAGAGACCTAACAGGTGACAGGAGCTGCTGCCAAGTTCAGCAGCCACAGAAACACCCCAGTCTCAGATGATGCTCAGGGTGCTTTAGGATTTCCAGAAGGGGCAAGTGCAAAATCCAGCAGGAGTGAGTGCTCCAGGAGCACTGCTTTGCCTTCCCCCAGCTGAGAGCCCTGGTCCATCAAGCCAGAGGTTTAATTTGGGAAGAGGAATAATCATTGCAGAGCACCAGAATCATTGCAAATTGCACTGGTAGCACAGCAGATGGGCCAGGGCCAACACCTGCCAGCTCAGGGCTCAGGAGGGCAATGGCACCATAACTCTTACAAGGCCTTAATACAGCCAAGATACTTACATAAATATATTTTATAAATATATATAAATAAAATAACAAGTATGTTCTTCCCCCTTTCATTTTTCAATGGTTTTCCCCTTCATTTCTCAAAAAAATGTTTTCGCTGCTGTCTTCCAAATAAAATCAGTTTATGGGAGACATCCCACACATGTAAAATTCCAGTGTCTGTCAAATAAGAAGAAACAGATTTTAAGCACAAATGGCTGTTGCCAGAGCAGCAGTAGCAGCACCACACAGGCTATTTATGTGTGAGCATACAGAGATATTATTTTTCTGCACCGCCAGTCTTTTATCACTTTTGCTGCAGCAAAATTCTCACTGTCTTCTATTAAAAAAAGAGCAACAAACCCCACAGGGTTTCACCAATTTTAAGCATCACTAGCTAAGTTACTTCTAATGTACCTGTTTGCTTTCTGTCTGCTTGCCCTCCCAGCCAAAAACCCCATCAGAAAGCAGCTTCATTAAGTATCCAGAAACAGTAAGATCAGAAATAAAGAGGTAAATAATAGCAGGAAATATCTGAAAAATGTGTTGTTTACAATATACTCAGCATGTGGCAGGTATTAATGGAGGTGCAGACTCAACATTGTCACGTAACATCAGCACAAAGTAATTAGAAACTGAGAGGCCCATGGAAAAATAAATAATAATAGCTTGGATGTGCCCAGCAGCAGGAAATGAGCTTCAGTGATGGAGGGATCTGATTACACCAAATATAGACAAAAAATAGGAGCAATTGTTGTTTCTTTTTACAGACAAAAACAAAGCAAAGGCTTCTTATTGGGCAGATCAGAAGGGATCAAGTTACCTCCTCATTTTGTATGCGTATGAGTATAATATTTGCATACGCTCTACATAGGCATCTATTTTATTTATCATCATGTGTTCAGAGAGCTCTGGGGCTGCCCCAGGTGTCCTGGTGGGGCTTGGCAGGGACTCCTGTCAGCACCATCCTATTGCAGCAACTAAATCCACTCAGCCCATCCTGCTGCCTCCTACTGCTGCCTCACTGTCCTGGGGACACAGGAATAACTAAATTCCTGTGGGGTGTGCATTTTTGGCAGGGTGCTGGCATGAAGCCCCTTTGAGGCTTGCCTCAGCTCTCTGGCTGCTATTTGAGCCCCAGCTCATGCTGGAGCAATGCTGGGTGGGAGGAGTGGCCTGCAATAACTGGGACAGTGGCTACAACATGCCCCAAATTGGATCCAGCTGGATCCCATGATGTCCTCATGGAGGAGATTGAGGGATTGTTTCCAAGGGGGGTTTCTGTGAGCACTCTGAACCTGGAAACTGCCCTGAGCAGCTTTTTGTACCTGAATCCCTTTGGTCTGGGCATTAATAAACTCATAAAACACTGAAGAGCCACCAGCCAGGAAAGATTTTCCATTGCTGTCCTTCCATTCTGGATTTAAATGAGAAACTAAGAGAGAAATGCTTTAATAGATTACTATCTTTTTTTTTTAATTAAATGATTTAACATGTCAAGGCAGTTCAAACAGCACATCCCAGCAAGCTTTAAAGCATGATTTAAGCCTCACGTTTGTTACACGGTTTTTGCTGTCAGGTTGGAGGTTTAGTAAGGATTTTAAATGGGGACATGGGACAACAGGATTTTTAAACAGTGGCCCAGTGCCCACACAGTGGCTCCATCACCACACTGGTGTTCCCTGCACACCAACAGGATGCTCTAAGCCCAACCTCCAGGAGGCAAAGCCAACAACAGCATCAGCATCTTCTTAATCCCTGGCACAGGGTGCAGGCAGAGGACAGAAGGCACTGAATAATAAACAGCAAGGTGCACAAACAGCAGAATTGAAAGCAAATAGCTAAAACTCTTCAGTTTGATACAGAAGAGTAAAATGCTTCTGGGAGCAGTGCTGTCACTGAGTCAGGCTGGGGAGACCCTGTTATCCCCCACTTCTTGTCCAGGACAGATAAGGGAGTGTTCAGCCATCCCTGTTCCCAACCTGATAACATTTTCCAGCAAAACTGCATTCATCAGTCTTCCTCCTTCCAGCTCATTTAGAAATTATTTGCACTGTTGGCAGATAAGGGTCCTGAGATAAGGGTAGTTTTGCTGACACAACAGGCTGGGAGCTGTAAAGCCTCTGTGCTTCTCCCCCAGCAGCTGCTTCAGGGTTCTTCCTCCTGCCACAACCTGCCATGCTGAGACCCCCGGTGGTAAAGACCCTCCCCATGGCCCTCAGCTGCAACGGGGCACAGTGTGGGGCTGGCAGGAGTCATTTGCAGAGCCTGTGGGTGGGAAGAAAGGGGAAGCTGAACTGGGGTGAGAAGCCTGAAGCCCAAAGCAGGATAAATTGTCCATCTATCTATAAATATGTATGGTTCCCAGGGAAAGTGCCTTTAAGAGGACAGGGATCACAGCAGCAGGTGCTGACAGTGCTGCCCCACATCTGAGCTTGCACTGAGTACTTGAGTTCCAAACTCCATCAGGATATCTCCATAATTACACACAGCAGTCATAGAAGTGTAACTGAGTATTTGGTGTCAGTCCTGAGTACTGGGGACTGGGATGAGCTGGATGGCCCTTGGAGGTTAGCAGGGAGAGGAAATCTGCTTATTCTCAGTGACTTCTGACCTTCAAACCCACACTGGAAAGCTCAGGAGGGTTCTTTTCCTCTCCCCTCAAACACAATAAAGAGGCACAAAGTGACCAATGTTTTTGCAGGTGCAGAATTATCTGTTGGGAGAACAAGCTGCAGAGATTGTGACATGAAGCTGCGGCTTTCCTGCTCACCCTTAGCAGGGAGCCTGTTTCCCACATCAGCCCAGTAACCAAAAAAAATCAAAGCCCATGAAACCAGAAGCCAGGCAAAACCCTCGGCTTTTGTTCCAGTATATTTTGGGGATTGTGTCTGTCAGTACCCTTGGCAGGGGCATCTCCCTGCCCCAGCTCCAATGCTCTTTGCCAGGGTGGGATTGCTGGACCCAGTGCAGAAAGGACATTGTTCTGCTGTACACAAAACCTCTGAGGAGATTTTTGCTTGCAGGTCAAGAAGCTTCTGCTGTTGATTGCCTAATTCCTCTGGGCCTTTTGTATTGCACACAGCCAAGTAAAAAGCGTTATGATTATGAGGATGTTTATGTGTGCTCTCCTCAGCTTTGCTAGGCCCCAGAAGGAGCTGGGATGCCTAACTTCCTGTAAAACAAATGGTACTCCTGTGCCAGCCCTTTCAAGACAGTTTTACAAATAGACTTTAGAGATACGAGCTCAAAAAATCAGTCTTCTAGCGTGGCTACATTCAGCACAGTTACTCAAAGATATGAGAGAAAATATGAGTCAGAATCAGTGCTGATGTTAGGCCAGGATTGGACTGACAGAGGGATGAGTGAACACGGGGTACAATCAAGCTCCTTCCCAGTTTGCCCATTTTTGATAGTCTTGTTTGCAGGGAAATACCTTGCTGAAACCTGAGGGCTTCTGCAACATCCTATCAACCCTGGCCTGGGCTGCAAATGGAGCAAGGTGGTGGTGAGCTGGTCACAAACACTCCGTGAGCTCTTGCCGAAGTGCTGGAGGGAGTAATACCAAAGCAATGCACTTGGAGAGCTGCAGCGGGCAATCCACACGAGGCACCAAGGACTGCTCATTCATTATTTACCCAGTACCTGGGACAGCTCTGTGGTTTATTCTTTTGATTTGAAATTCGCTGCACGAGTGTTTATCTGGACTTAGAAGTAGAGGTTAAGCAACGCTGCACTGATTTTTCATAAAACTTCTCCAGGGTGAGACAACGTATCAGATCCATTGCTCATGTCAGGGGGTGATAACAGAAGAGCTTGCCTCCAAAATGGAAAACACAGCAGCAAAGTCCATCTCAGCTGCACAGGGGAAAGATCAAGGCAGAAGATCGTATTTTGCACCAAGTAGCTGTAGCCATGTTCTGCCCAGGACCCCCCATTGCAGGCAGGACACAACCCAAATAGCCCAGCTCCAGCCTGGGTGGGCAGCAGCAGCCAGGGGCTGATGGCCCAGGCTGGGTTGAATGAATCAGGATTATTTTACAACCTGTCACACAGTCTTGAAAATAATTGGAAATTTGAGTAATTAAAAGTTCTAAGGTGAATCCAGAATTATGGAAAAGAGCTGCTTGTCCAGCTGGTACACAACATTCCAGCTGGTGCACAATGCACTTTTACAGCTGCATTCATTATCCATAACCAATTTTACAAATTTTACATTTCCCTGGGTATTTTTCTCAATGAACTCCAAGAATCAGCATGTTGGCATGCACATCCACATCCCCTTGTACTTCCAGATTCCTCCTTTGCTCTTACTTCTAAGGCAGTGCATTGATGTCACTACTTAGGTACTATTTACAATACCTTGAAGACCAAATATTGAAGCTAAAATGCTTCAAGACCCTATTATTAATGAGACCACACTTCGATTCATTGCAGATGCAAAAGAACAACCGAATAGGCGAGTGAGAAGCAGAGCTGGGATGCAAGTCAGCATCCACATCATGGGATGTGGGTCTATTGGCTGTGACAGCCCTGGCTGACACAGGCAGAACCACAATTACCTCATGCCAAGCCTTTAAAAACATGGAATCATATGGAAGAGATGAGATATGGGAAAGCTAGATCCCAAGTGAAGTTGGAAGCTTGTAGTCTAGATATGAGGAAAATGCTCACTGAGGATAAGCTGATGGGATGCTCCAACTCACTTGCTGAAGGAGCTGCCCAAAATCATTACATTTATGGCAAAGCACATACTAGCACAGTCCAGGAGCAAATAGTGGATCTCCAGGAACAAGAGCTGGGGAGAATTGTCACCAGACTAGTTCTTGGTTGATTAGCCAAAATAAAAACATTCTTTAGAAACCCATCGATTTGGGTAAAATATTTGCTAGGAAGATTTCCTCCCATTTCCCTTAAGAGTTTATCACACTGACTGGAAATGAGTATTTTTCCTAAAATTTTAAAGACCCAGCAGACATGGGACTGAAGGTGACTCCTGGGAGCAAAGAGGAAGGAAGAATTGTGACCCAGAGAGGCTGTTCTGACTCCAACTGCATCCTGGCCCTCTGCCAGACTCAAATACACAGCCAGAATAATGCATGGGGATTTTGTTGCCCTGTCTGGCAGACTAAATGCCTTGAAAAAGCCACAGCCAGGTCACACCAGCCCTGTTTGCCACCTCTCCAGCACAGACCTGCTGCCATTCTGTGCTGGCTGCTGCCTAAAGGTGAGCATAGATGCCAGAAGATGCTTCATCATCTGGTGAGAGTCAGGTTTTGCATCCCTGCTGTTTGTTCACAGCCCCAGGACCAACAGAGCGTCAGATGACAGTGACAACAAGCAGCTCTGGTGGGCAGCAGCCTCGAGGGCAGCACTTGTTGGCTTTGCAGAGATACCCGAGGACAAATTCTTGTGTCTCTCCCCACCCCAAAGTGGTGCTGAGGATTCCTCACCCAGATCCATTGTCATGTAGGAGGAGCCGTGTCCAGCAAACACCATCACATCCTGCTCCATGCTGGGAGCTTCCAGTTCCCTAAAGTCATGGAAGATCCACCAAGAAACCTCCTTGACTTTGTTATGGGAAGTAACTGAATACCAGCTTTTGTTTGCAGTAGGGATATTCAAAATACCATAATTTACTGAACGAGATTAAAGAAATTCTTCCCTGTGAGGGTGGTGAGGCACTGGCACAGGTTGCCCAGAGCAGCTGTGGCTGCCCCATCCCTGGCAGTGTCCAAGGCCAGGTTGGACAGGGCTTGGAGCAACCTGGGATAGTGGAAGGTGTCTTCCTTCCTAAGGGGTCATTCTGCTCATGGCAGGGGGTGGACCAAGATGATCTTTAAGGTCTCTTCCAACCCAAACCCCTCTAGGATTCTATGATTTTACTGTCATGCCTCTCTCCTTTGATCCTGAATCAGAGGAACCAGGATAAGTGAAAGAAAGTTGATCACCAAACAGATGAAATTTCCTGATGACTCCCTTCAAGGTCTCCGCCGGCACAATTTAGATGGATGCATCAACATGTACAAACTATAATGCACTGGGAATTAAGAAGCATTGCCCTGATGAGGGAATATTTGCTGTAATTTGTTTTGCAGGCACTTAACAAAACCAGAATAAGAAGAAATGGGGAGAGCACCCAACAAAGTAATATGAAAATGGAGCCTCTGGCAGCCCCTGCAATGCACACTTTTAATGCAATTAGAGCATGGAGTGGATGAGGGACCCCGGCCACAAAGTAGCCAAACTCGAGCTGTGCTTTTTTACACTGCTGCAGGACTGAGCACAGTCTGTTCCACAAGTGACTGGAAAATGCATTACAGCTGTGAGGAAAATGGATTTTTCTTTTCTTCTAAACCTATTGTGAAATATGAATTGGGAATTCATTAGCTATGAGCTGCTGCAAAGTAATGTTGTTCTTAAAATATTCTCCTGGTTCCAGAGGACCTTGGTTAACTGCAGACAGAGCACAGGGGTCTTTCATTTTATAAAATGTCCTGGGAAGAATCATTAGAAATTACTTACAGATTCTTTCAGAGGCTTTTTAATTTCCATTTGCAGAATCTAAGTGAAGAGATGACAAAGCAGAAAGGCTTTAAACTGGAGGAGAGTAATTTAGATTAGATGTTGGGAAGAAATTCTTTACTGTGAGGGTGGGAAGGCCCTGGCACAGGTTGCCCAGAGAAGCTGTGGCTGCCCCATCCCTGGAAGTGTCCAAGGCCAGGCTGGATGTGGCCTGGAGTAACTTGGTCCAGTGGAAAGTGTCCGTGCCCACGACAGGATGTTGGACCTGGATGAGATTTAAAGTCTCTTTGAACCCAAGCCATTCTCTGATTCTATGTGAAGAGTGAATCTGCAGCTGTTGAGTGGTGAAGGAGAGAAGGTGTCACAGGCTCTGCTGCTCACAGAGACAGGAGTGGGGAGATTGAAGGAAGAGTATTGGGCAAAGCAAGCTGTGACTGTGGTTTATCCATGTCCCAGCACCCTCATGTGGGATGCTCAACAGCTTTGGATGCAATGAGCAGCATCAGTCCTTGGGACCTGTTCAGGCTCCTTCAGGTCCACCCAAGGTCCATTTGAGGACAGGCACAGCTGGGACATTGTCAGAGCTGTGGGGCCATTGCCCCAGGTGGGGAGGTGTGTGTGCCCAGCTGGGCTGGGCTCCATCACTGCAACATCTGAGCAAGGTTTTGGAGGTACTGGGACCACCAAGATCCACCAATGATGGACATAGGCAGCAGGGGTGGGATGGACATTCTGAAACTTTAAAGCCTTCTTGCTAGTGGAGGAGTTTGGTTTCCATGGCCTCAGCAATACTCGATATCCTGCCAAGAAATCACTCATCATGCTAAAATCTGCTTTTCAAGAAAATGAAGAACAGTCCTGTTACTGCAAGGTCTGCTCAGAGACCGGTGTGAGCCACTAAACGTAGGTGGCTGTACATCTCTATACATCTCTCTGCTCTACCCAAAGCTGGGGTACAGTCTGCCTTTGTGGTCAGGTCCCAGCTGTGCTTTGATTCCAAAATGCCCAGAAGGACCAAACCCATAGCTTTGGCTCAGGCCCCTCACAGTCACCATGTCAGAGAGCAGTGGGGTTGTTATCCAGAAAGCCCGGTGGATGTGATGGGCAGGCTCCCAACACCATCATCCAGCTGCAGTTAAACAGCCATACCAGGACAGTGGATCCTGCAGGAGTCACTCCACACCACCAGAGTGGGAGCAGCATTTGAAGTCAGCACTTATGACCTCTGTCCATCACCAGCACAACTAAACCTTTCTTCCTCCACAAAACAGCAGATGCCAACACAAACAGAATAACCCCCCTGATTCCCTGCTAATCATTGAACAAACCCACTACAAAGGTGACCTCAAGCCCTTGGGGAGCAGAGTGGGGACAGGGATGCACTGGGGGATGTCAGAGAGGGGAAGTCTGTGCTCGGGAATGGCTGTGCTGTGCTCTGCAGATGAAGGGAAACAGTGGCTGTCCACACTGACAGAGGCAAAGGTCCTCTGGTGTATTCCCCTGCCTGGCCTGCCCCTCTCCCACCACTCTTCTAACAGGCTTTGAACCCATTTGCCAGCATTGTTCCAAATCTGGCGTGGCAGTGGTGCTCTCAGAGTGCTGCATTTGCTCAGATTTCAAGACAGTGAGGGACCAGGCAGGGGAGTGGAGAGAGGCAAGAGCACCTCCTCCTGAGGTCCCTGATGGCACTGGGGACACGATGGGAGCACTGGGCAGGGAGAGGTGGCAGGGCAGGACAGAGAACCCATGGAACCAGGCAAAGCACAAGCTGCCAGCTTGTCTGCTCATGGTACAATTGATTTTCAAGGGCTTTGAACAAAATCTCAGAGGAGGAACGCAATGGTTTTACAAGTACCTAAAAGAGAAGCTGAAGTCTCCTTTCTTCTTGCTGCAGGCACACTGATTTTCCTTGAGGTTTAGAGGCCAAACAGCTCCAGTGTCCAGCACCTCTCGACAAGCAAGAAGCCACAGGCTGAGAATTAGGAAAAAGAAGTGGGTGAGGTCTTCTTCAAAGCCAGAAATATCTTCAAAGCTCTAAAGACAAGATCTTCTTGAACGAAAGAGTCATTCCCACCTCCACTGTCACTTACCTGAGCTTTTCATTTGTCTGGAGAGCTGATAAAATTCACATGACAAGACATGCCTGGAGAAAAATCCTTGCTTACAGGTTTTTAGTAGCAAAAATATACTTCCCCCAAAAAAGATTTGAAGCCAATCAATTAAAAAGAGGTTTCAAAATAATACAAAAGCAACTTGAATTTTGGTTGTCCAGTTTTTCATTTCATTCCAAAAGGAAAATGCTTAAGTAAGATACTAACTCCTATCAGTATGGACATTTATTTCTGCTGGCATGGTACCTTCATGCCAGTCATTTGAAAGTGGTGAATAAACCCCTGCCTGCAGAGCTTACAGTGAGAAAAGTGAGAGCCCGAAGAAAGAACTGACAGCAGATAACAATAAAAACAACAATCACTTTTTCTTTTTTTTTCTCTGGAGCTGACATTTTCCTGTGGAAATGTGAAATGAAAAATGTCTTGTTCAGTGGGAAAGCAACTCAAGACAGGCAGTCCCTGCCGAGAATCCATCCCACCAGCCCCGGAGCAGAGCAGGTAGAGGCGAGCTGAGCACTCTGATGCTCAGCCACCCAGCCCAGCTCTGCTGCCTCCCCATCCCTTTTCTTTTTTCTTCCTATTTTTCTTCCTGTTTCTACCACTTGCCTGGGGCTCTCCTCCCAGGAGAACTAATACTTTACAGCAGCGTGCTGATAGCTATTAAAGTCTCACCAGGCGCCTCCCTGCCGGCAGCCGTCACGGATGATCCAGCATCGGGACCATCCTCACCCTCCTGCGGACCTCTGGGATGTCTCTGAGCTCTCTGAAGCCCCAACACCAACCCCCTCATGTGCTCACAGCTTCCCTGCAAGGCTTTTATCCAGATTCATTCCCTGCTGCCCTTTGCCACCACTGGTTCCGTTTTCCCAGTGGTTTCACTTAGATGTAAAATGCTTCATTGCCCACCCTGCCTGTGCACCCACCCTCTCCCACTGCCAGGCTCCAGGGACCACCACCAGCGCTGAGCTTTGCTTCCCTTTGGGGCACTGTGCCTCCCTACTAACGAAGAACTGGAATATTTTAAATTAAAACCATCTCCCTCATATATATTCATCACCACCAACCACGGCAGATGCTGCATCTCTTGAAACATTCAGCAAAAGGAAAGCCTCAGCAGCAGCTCTGAGTCTCCAGCTTCCAGCACAGAGGTGCCTCCTCCCGCTCGCTGCCCTGGCCAAGAGGGATGATTGATTTTACAGTATCACAGCTAGATCTGCTGTCACAGATGACAGCTCTGGGGAAGACTTCTCTGCCCACTCCTTGGGAGCTATGAAAGATCCGTAGTAATTATTTTTCCCTAAGAAAACAGATGAATTAATCCTTCTGCTAGGGTTGCAGTTAGTTTTCCTAAAACTGGTGTTTTCAAAAGATTTCAGAAAGTAAACAAGGCTGCCTAGCACCATTTTTCAAAATCATTCCCAGTCGTGTAGTTCAAACGCTCCATCACATTTCCAGAAGAAAATAGATCAGATTTCTGAAGTGCTCAGTGGGTGCTGCTGGCTGCTACAAAACTGGGGACGTTTTCTTGTGCCTCAAAAGAGAGCAGCAGATTTGGCACAGATCTCACATGGTGGAGATGGATGCCAAATACGTGCTTTCCCTGAGATTTAGCTGCATTCTCTTTTCTGAAATGATTCATTTATAGCCTTCAAATGTGAAATACAGATATTCCAGGAGAGAGAACGGGGGAATCCAGCGATGGATGAAGTGTTGTGATGTGATTCCTGTGCACAGCCTCGCTCCTCATGCCAACAACACTCTGCTCTAAGCCCCAGGAAAAGATGTGAAAACCCTAAACTTTGCAACATGGACATCTCATGACACAGCTAAAAAGGTTTAGTAAAGGGGTTTGATGAGGCAGCCAAGGAAAAACCTTACTTTTTCAGGTGGAATTGCCTTCTGTGAAAGTAGCTCTCAGAAAATTCACTCAAATTTCATACAATTTGCTGTAAATTAGTTTCATCAGTGACAATTAAGCAGAAATGCCACCTGAAAGACCTCTAACCTTTGAATGTCAGACTTGGACATCAGCAATGCAGACAGCTCTTCTCTGCAACTGCTCTGCAGATAACCGCAGACCTTAGGATGATTTGGGTTGGAAGGGATCTTAAAGACCATCTCATTCCAACCTCCTGTCATGAGCAGGGACACCTTCCACTAGACCACTTCCTCAATCAAACAGTCAAACCTTCTTCTTTTCTGTGGCTGCACATAAATAACCCCCACTTAAAAATCAGTTTATTTGTCAAGCTCCTTCGTATGACTTTACAAATGCTTACATTTGGCAAGGGAAATCGTGATCATGTTAAAATCAGTGGAGGTTTGCTCAGCAGCCCCACGCAGCAGCATTTCACCTGCTGGGCAAAGATTAAGTGGGACAGGTGATCAGGATCCCGGCTGGGTCTTCATTTATGGATTTAATAATTTTATTACCTGAAATGAGAGAGCACAACTTTATGAGCTTAGAGAATTTTGGCTTATATAGCTAAAAAAACCCAAAAACCAAACAAAACAGGTTGAGAGAGGATACAACTGCTGTTTATAAGTAAATAAGGAATATCAGCAGGAAAAGAAAATAATTAGGCTAACAACCCTAGTTAGAACTAGTGGGAATGAGCTGGCCATAAATTATTCAGGATGGAAATGAGAAGTTTCACTCCATTAACGAAATCTTCATAAAAACATCAGTTCTTGCCTCCAGTTAGTCTAAAATATGGGGATGGGAGGGAGGGGCAGACAGGAGAATTTACCAGAATTTCATTCCACCCTTTATACAGGGCAACAAATACCCAACCACAATCCAG
The DNA here is from genome assembly GCF_009650955.1 of Corvus moneduloides. Lineage (NCBI taxonomy): Eukaryota > Metazoa > Chordata > Aves > Passeriformes > Corvidae > Corvus > Corvus moneduloides. The sequence continues at coordinate 23,662,287 of NC_045485.1, forward strand.
TGCAAATACACACACTGCAGACCAACAGTCTTGGGGAGGAGATGGCCAATATCCCTGGCTCCTCTAAGTTTATGGTTTCTTTGTAATTGCCATTAAGCACCTACTGGCATTTTATAGGATGGCCTGAATGCAAATTGCAGGAAGGTCAGTTTAAAAATACATTTGTTTAATAAACTAGTATTTTTTCAAACTTTCTTATGAAAATAAATGTCTCTGTGAAACTTTAATGAGACAGCACTGTGGCCTTGTCTAAACCCAGGGTCAGGGTATGAGAAAGACTGGGCTGGCTAATTGCAGTCTGAGTCTTATTTAACTGCCCAAAATAGAAGAAAATACTTGGGGAATGAGGAGTTCATTAGAATTTTCTTGCTCTCACTGTCTTGAAAGCAAGCAGTGCTGGTGACCTGTGATCTTCTGACCAGAGAAAATTCATAGAAAGCTAAAAATAAGCAAAGTTGTCAGGTGGAGGGTGGTTTTGAGCAACACCCTTTCTGCTATAGTGCTGTGGGCATGACACTGTCCCCTCCCAGCACAGAGGGGACAACCCCCTGACTCCCAGAGGTCTGAATCCTGCCTGAGGCATTGACAGACACATCTCCCTTTGCTCTCCAGCATCTGAGGGACAACCACCACCAACCTGCAATACATTCCCAAGCTGGTCGGTTGCAATTCCTTGAACTTGCAATTTGTCTTTAATTGTAGCGCTCATCAAAGCTGTTTATGGCTATTAATTCTCCCAAAGCCCTCACAAGGCTGTTACACCCAGCAAAAAGCAAAGCAGACAGAGATTAACTGATCAGCACAGGGTATTCACAGCTCAGCAGGAGGGGCCCTGTCCTGACCCAGATCACTGCTGTTTTATAGCAAATAATAAAAGCAAAATCACGCCAGGCTAGGCCTGAAGTCTGTGCTCTGACAAAGTGCTGAGTGCCAGGCTCTGCTGTGCCACCAGCTCGTGGGCACCCAACATCACTGCCTCACCGGGGGATGCTGCAAAAGGCAAAGGTGCAACATGGGATGGGAAAATCCAGCTCCAAAGGTTTGGAGCTCGCTCTGCCTCTTTCTGAGGTGGTCTGCTCCTAAAAAGTCCTAACAACCAGCTCCAGGTTTGGTCCTAGCAACCCTTTGGGTGTCCTTAAGGACCTGGGGTCTCCCTGGGCACTCCCTCCTTACCACCACCGTGAACTCCCCTCTAAAACCAGGTCCCACCAGATAAGCCCACCAGCTTCTCCACACAGTAAACATGGCATGATCAGGTTTCTCTACAACTGTCCCAAACCTTTTCCACTAGCCACCCCAAATCTAGAGTGCCAGAGTTTCAGGGCATGTCCCATTCCCACATGCCACTGATGCTTGACCATGGCACTTTCACTGATGGTAAATCCCTCCTCACACACCTGGATCATCCTTTAATGAGCCAGCATGGATCGGCCCCAGTCTGGGGACATCCAGGTCTGGTTAAGCACGAGCTTGGCAGAGCCACCTTCACCCCCTCGATGTCAGAGCTGGCCCATGAAAACACCAGGCTTGCTTAGCTCAACACATCCCTTATCAACAAGGACACTCCTCACAGTGCTTGCTGTCCCCCATGCCTAAACCAGAAACATTTCTGTGCGAGCCAGGGGCTGTGCCTGGGAGAGGCGATTCCAGCCTGGAGATAACGCGGATACACCGCCTTTGTTCCCTGGGAAATGTGCTGACGGGAGGGAGGGTCTCACACGGGGGAGCTGCTCTTTGGGGCCATCCAAACTGATGCTGCCGATTGTTGGATGCGAGCTGGCGTGGGGCAGGCTGGCTTTCCCAGAGTGCTGGAGCAGCGAGGCTGCGGGGAGTCCGCGCTTTGTGCCGCTCCAGGCAGGGTTTATCTCGGGAAAAGGCACCAAGGACGGGCTGCAGACACGCGGCGGATGGCGGGGGGAGAACAGCCAAGCACGGTGATATCACAGCACTGAGTCATTAGCTACGGCTCAGAGCCGGGGTAAGAGACAAGGGGTTGTAAATAGATACCATGAATAAATGCCAGGAGAAAAAGGAGCTTCGATTTTACTGAGGAGGCTATTGCTGATTAACCGTTTTGCAGCTTGGTCTGTACTGAACACCAAAATCCTTAAATAGTTTCCATGCCAAGCATGTGCAGCCAGGGAACCTTGAACTGCACGGCAGAGATCTCATCTTCCTCGGAGTCCCTAGTGCCCTGATGCTGCCCAGCATCTCTCAGGGCTGGGGTTGAGTGGTTTTCCACACCAGAGAAAGTAAAGGCACACATTATGTGTTGACAGGAGCTAATTAGTTCCACAAATACACTCTCCTTCTGAAGATACCTGAAACAATCAGTGATTTTTCATAGCTAAATGGTTTTGACAGGCTTTTCAAAATGATGGAAATCTGTTTAACTAAGGAGTAAATACATTTGTGTAGGTCTCAAGACAGAAGGGTGAAGATGCATTTTCAAGATGAGCTCCTCTGCAAATTCAGACCCTGAAAGTTCCAGAACGCATCAAGTAACAATAAAGGAGTAAATAATAAAGGTAATAATCCATAGATCAAAATGCTGCATTTCCTCTCTGTAATGGCCCTGGTGCCCAGCTTGCTGTGCCATGGTAGCTGAGCATGATTTCTGCTAAAAACACGCATCTCTCCCTCCTTAGGTATCACACACCATGACGTTCTCTTGAAATCATTTTCCCTGAGCATTGCTTAGCAACTCCTTTCTGGTTATCTAACTCCAAGCAGTTCATCCTAATGACCATGCTGGATTTTTCTTTTTCTTTCTTTTTTTTTTTCTTTTCAGCTTTACCCATGCTGTTTCTTCTAATAAGGAACTGCAAGTGGCAGCAATTCGAGAGTTCTGGGCAGGGAAGGACACGGTGCCTGCTCTCCTTGCTGTGAGTGGGGACCTGCAGGATGCTCCTGGCAGCCAGCACGGCTCCCGTGGTCCAAAATGCACAAAAGGCCCTCCACTCCTTTAAGGCACTTCCTCTGCATCACTCCATCCTGAGCTACCCAATCCTTTTTATCATTCTTAAAAATTCTTTGAGCACTAAATGCCAAAATATCTCACTCCCTTGCTGGTGGAATCGTGGGTTGCAAAATGAGATTGCTCTGGCTGATGTCCCCACACAGCCCAAGGCACTGGGAGAGTCTCCCTGTGGAGCAGGCAGTAGGTCTGCCACCTCTGAGGAAGGTCTGCATTATGGGCTTCTATATTTTTCCATTCTATACCAGGCATTAATTAATGTGCACATGCAAATTGTGCTGGAGAATTGTGTGAGGAGAGACTGTCATCTAGAACAGGAGGAAAAGTAGGAGATGTCTCTAATTACATGCATTTATTCCATCAAAGTGTGCTTCTGGTCAGATCATTAACTGCAAAGCACCACTCAGAGTGCAATCTAATATTTGGAGGAGTGAAACTTCTCATGCCTTCTCGTGCCAGACGAATATTTCAGCTCCTGCATCAATCTCTCTTTCACCTTTCTCATCACCACTGCAGTGACAGGTCCCTTTTCATGGCTTGTAGCATCTTGCCAGTTTCTTCAGGCAGAAAATTTCCCTTTCTGAGTCATTGTAGAATTTCTCAGGCTGTAGAGCAGCCAAAGCCTCCCCCCGTTCTCCAACTCGCTGTACGATTTGACAAAATCTTTGCCCCAGCCTGAGGACAGAACTGCAGCCCCATAAACAGCCTAAACATGAGGGGATGTCTGCTAAACCCTGTGCTTTGCAAGCTACAGGTGAATTTATCTACATGCTGCTGGGCAGAGGTATCTGCACAGGCCAAGGCAGGTCATGAGGGCTGTGACTACCATAAGGTGATGGACATCTTACTTAGTAGCTGCAGGTGTGGAGGACACAATTGTGGCTCCAGACAGATCAAATGTTGACTTTCAGGATGGATCTAGGGTCCTCTGAAACTGATCATCTCCATCCTGAAGATCAGAGTTTACACACAAACCTACTGCTAAAATTCTATTTCACTGGGACCAGCAGATTGAAGCAAACCCTACTTATTTTAGAATGACCCTGCCTGAAACCCACAGGGATGTGGTAGAGGAAGCCTGACTTTCCTGGGCAGGAGTGTTGTGGCATCAAGCAAGCAAAAGCTGTGCCAGCACTTCCATCCTGCCCAGTCTGTGTGACCTGCTCCAGCCTGGGCAGCCTCAGCATCCCAGGGGAGCCTGTGCTGTGCAATAATGGTGTTTTTTTCGTGTAAACCCAATGGCACATAGCTGATAAAACAACATTGGGGGATTCCACACAGCCCAGCACCACATGGCTTGAGTGATGAAAGCTGGAGATTTCCTTCCTGTGTGTGATCTGGCTCCACTGTGGCATTAAAACCAGGGCATAACATGGAAGGGAGGGTGAGGGGACTCAGCAGGGCACGCTCCAGCATTGGCACCTGCTGGTCCTTCCCTGCCCAGCCTTGACCTGCAGCAATGTTTAGAGGGGAATGATTCCTAGGCAGGATCTGTGGTGCACTGGCTGTGCAATCTGAGGCAAATGACTTGGGTGTTCCTGTTTCCAAGACACCAGCTTCTTGTATACATCAGAGATATTTTGAAAATGAAGGTAAGAGGACCCTTGAGGGATATAAGGAATTTGGTACCCACTTCCCACTTATACTTAAGTATAGCTGACATCTGGAGAGAGCAGAACAGAGGAAATAGCTAAAATTAATCTTAAAATTATCTCTTTCTCCTTTAAATAGCATCCCTCCTTGGTTTGGGGTTTTTTTGTGCAGGTACCTTGCAGCAGTGCCCACATCACCCTGGCTGGCAGCAAGCAGAGGGTCACAGCCTGTTCTGAGCCACAAACACCAACCCCTAGAGAAGGAGGCAAAAACACGGGTCAAAAGCTGCAGCCATTTGGTGAGTAGCTGCAGTTTGAGGTTATTTCAGCTAATAAAATTGCAATCCTCTCAATGACTGGTCCAAAAATAGGTTACAATTTTGGAGAGAGACAAAAAGCATCCAGGTTGCTCCTGGGGTCGTTCTCTGCCCTGCAGCTTCACTCTCCTTTCCAAAATAAGGAGCTTTGCCGTCAATGCATGGCTGCAAAAGCTCGGCTGGGGGGTAATTAGGGCAGGACATCAACATGCATGGTGGCCATCAGTCCCCTGCCGTCAGGGGCATCTTGGGACAACGCATCTTTTAGTACAAAAATATTCCTGCAGTCTCTGAGATCTGCAGCTCAATGTAATAACGTCTCTCTGGGGCAGAGCACTGGCAGATGTGCAGCAGCTAAATGGATTTTGCAGCTTGAACCAGCCCCCCAAACAGCCCAAGGGGAAAGCAAAGTTCCCCCCAGCACCGGGGGAGGAGTGGCCCAGGGAGCAGCAGTGATCCCACTCCTTTGATCCCCCATCCTCTAGATGGGCATCCCAGCCCCTTTCAAGGTAAAAGCTGCCTCTCCTTTTCATCCTCATGTGCTCTCTGGCAGAAAAAAAAATGCAGTGGAAATGCCTTACCCTGATGAATTTATTTTAAATTTCTGCAAATTGAGTAAATTCCATCAGGATGAAGAACATGAAACAAACCCTGAGCATAGAGGACATTTCAGCATCAAAGGATTTCCTGTGTGTCAAGACCCCAAACACAGACCCTGCACCCTCACAGCTGACTCTTGAAGCAGGCAGTGCAACACCCAGACCTGTGTTTCACCCTTCTCATTGCCTTGAGAGAAGGCCAGTTTAAGGTCAGGAAAGTATTTAATGCAAGGGAAGAGTATCTTAAAGAGACTCTAAAAATATTAGCAAAAGCATTATCCAAAAATGTTATATTCATTAACTGATTAAATCATACAACAGTGTAATAATTTATTTTAAATGTTAGCTGTAGCACAGTGCCTAGATTGCCAAGTCAATACATCTTTTCCAGTCTCAAAAAAAACCCCTTTCTACAGTAGATATTGGCATCAGCACAGAACTTAAGACTGATAATGCAGCTATTAAGAGACTCCCCATGGACAGCCCATTCCCGAGAGTGTTTGAGGCCAGGTTGGATGGGGTTCTGAGCAACCTGGTGTAGTGGAAGGTGTCCCTGCCCATGGCAGGGGGGTGGAACGAGATGTTCTTTAAGCTCCCTTCCAACCCAAGCCATTCTGATCCTATATTCCATCCCCTCTCAACACTGTCCAGCTTTTGCATTTTAATTGGGGCCCATCCGCACACAAGACTTGTGTGTTTCACTCCTGAGTGGGCACTTCTCAGCCACACATCTGAAAAGGCAACCTGGAAGCTGCCAATATTTCTAGAGACACTGAAATGAGCAAAGGTGGATGGAGAAGGCAGAGCTACATCCCACGGTAAAAAAGCTAAGCAAGAGCAGGAGCAGCAATAGCTGCTTCCTGACAGTGGGTACAGAATAATGACTTGCAAAACTACACTTCAAGCCAGTGTGGGGCACTAAGTAGAGAAGACACAGTTCAGATTGTGAATAAGAACCTCTCCCGTCTCCTTCTCATGTTTTTCTCTAATAAAACTGGTTTTTCTGAGCACGGCAGAGGTTGCAAGCACAGCCACACTTCAATGCAAGTCCCTCACCTACCCAGGCAAAGAGATGCTACTTGCCAGCTCGTTTTTCGGGTCCCTTTGTGAGTCTAGTTAAAGCTTTCCTTTTTTTTTTTTTTTTTTTTTAATGTCAGAAGCAGAGCTGCTAATTAAGTGCTGAAAATTATACTGAGGATCCACTATCTGCTGTGCAGCTACCTCCATGCTCATCAGCTTCCCAGGGTGAGGGAGGGGTGGAGCAGCAGCAGAGAGACAGAGGGGATGGGGAAAAAAAAATCCGGCAACTTTTGTAAACAGTGGTGGATTGGGAATGCCTTTAACCTGAATTTCACAAGAAGGAATAATAACAAAAAAACACATATATACATATATATATATATATAAAGGTTGGATATCTAAAGTAGAATGCCAGCCCACCAAGCATTATCCTCTCTCTGCATCCTTTCCAAATGCACAGGGGACCGTTTCCATTTTTCCTGATTCCCCTGCAACTCTTTCTCATAAAAGAATAAGGAAAAAAAAAAACCAGATGCTAAAAGCACTTTTAGTTCCCTGCTCCTTCAATGTGGGACAGGTCCTGACGTGGAGGAAGAGGAGAACACTTGTTTAGATGAAACTTTATATGATGTGAGACCCATCCTGTTTGCAAGTAATCCTGAAATCCTGGGACTAGGAGTCTTTTTTACTGATTCAAGGGATTATTTAGTAAAAAGATCCCTGTGGGAGTACAGGAAACACCCCCAAAATCCCTGTGGAGCACAGGACAATGTGCAATGGCAACTGGCCCCTCAAAATGTGCTGCATTTATATGATTTGTGTTAATTTATCATCTTAAATGGACCTGGCCACCAGGAGAGGATGGGGTCAGGAGGTAGCTAATAGCACATGAAGTGCTGTTGCTTGAGGAGCATTCCAGGGAGAGCTGCAGCCAGGCTCAGGGGATGCTTTTAATTAAGATATAACCTAAAAAGGCTTTTCTTGATGAAATGCCAAAAGTAGGAGCACTAGAGAAGAAGCAAGTGATTTGGGTGAGATGTCTAACCAATGGAAATGATTAATTGCCCTTAAACCAGCAACAGAGCTACTGAGATGTTTTGCAGATATCAGCAGAAAAGATGATTGCACTAAAATCCTGGTTTTTCTTTTCCCCTGGTTCTGATGACCCTTCTGGAAATCCCTGTGCAGCCTCCCCCGCAGCCTGAAGAACCAGAGCTACCAACAAACATCCTTCTGACCCTTGGAGAGAAGCCCCTGCTGTGCAGGCTGATCCTTGCTGCCAGGCTGAAGCCTTCCTTTCAGAAGAGGTTTCCTGGTCCTCCTTGTGGGTATGTTTCACAGGAGATTTGAATAACAAAAGTTAGAAAGTCTGATCATGGCTAATAAATAATATCTGCCTGAGCAGGAACATGATCAATCCACCACATCCCTCTGTAATTCCAAGAGAAACCCAGATGAGTCCGTGTGGGGACACTTCCTATGGGTCCTCCTCCAGGAATCCAGGGCTTCAGGATGGACTTCTGAGGCCAAAGAAAGCCTTTTCCTAGTCATGGCTGAGCTGGAGGATTGAACACTCTTCAGTTGGCTTCAGCTGTCGCTGCCGAGCTGTTACATGTTGTTTATGCTTTGCCCACTAAGTGGAGCTGGGGACTCTCCCATCCTTCCCCTCCCGGGGTGGTGGCAATGGTTTCTTTCCCTCCCTTGGTCAAGGGACAGGTCATCTGCTGGCAGCGCGGCTGCAGTTCTCACAGACCCGCTGGTGATGCCACGTCACTCAAGTTTGAGGTCTTCCCCCTGTTTCTACATAGAGACTGAGTTTTTGAACCCAACCGAAGTAGCCTTGTGCAGAACAGGAGCATCTGCACCTTCAGAAGGTGAGGGAGGACAGAACTTCCTCCTCCAACACTTTCCTGCTTCAGCTTTTTTCACAAAATCCACTAATTCACCTCTCTGATATCTACAGGTACTGACAGAAATGTCTGTTAACGCAGAGGGTTTTTCAGGAACCTCCTCATAATATGGTCCCCTGCTGTGTTTTTTACACCTGTTTTATATAAACCACCTAAAAATACCAATTGATGATACAGCAGGTCAGCAACAAAAATATTCCTATAATCTGCCATGAAGTTCAATTCAATCATTAAGACAAACTACTTGTTTTGCTAGAGACCATCCAACACCTGTACAAGTTTATACATTCCCAGCAAAAATTCCCGGGGAATCTGGGAAAGCAGCTGACGATGGATGAATTCATCCGTGCGCCACCACCTTTCCTGCTGCCAAAGACCACGTCAGAAATAACCTCAGAGGAGAACAGAGCACGTCTCTAGGGAGGGTAGAGGACATGGAAATAAACCACGGTAAAATTACAGCTTTACAAAACTCATTGCATTACCCTGCAATGGAAAGATAATTAGGAAATTGGTTTTGTACTAATGATTCATATCTAGCTGGGCAGGAGCTCTGTCAGGAATACAACTTTAATTTAACATAATACTGCAGTACAAAACATGCTTTGCAATATTTTTATGCCCAGATCCTCCCAGTGTTGCTGCCTCTCCTCTCCCACCCCTTCTCCCCAAATCACTGTCCCAGACAAGGACATTTGGAGACCACCTGCACAACCCAAATAGCAGTTAATTGTCCTTAATGCTCTTGCCATGAGGCAGGCTCAATCTGAAATTGCTGGACCAGTGGGATTATTTTCCATGAACCTAATTATGATTTCTGAGAGTCAATTTATTACAATATGATCTTCTAATTGGTGAGTCTGAATAAAATCCATGAGATCACTGAAACCTTATCCTGAGACTGGTACACATGGTGCTCCTACCAGGAACAGTCTTAAAAAAAAATCTCTGATTGTCACATTCCTGGAAGTCAAGATTTTAGGATATGTTCAAGCCTTCCTATTCAACTATAACAAACTTTTTCCTGTGTTAAAGGAAATCATTCCATTCAAGTTATGTCAGCACATTGTCAGTGTTGACTGAAATAATCATAACTTGCAAAAAACCTGTATTTATGCAGCATATATATTAAGGTTGCCTCTACAATGGTTTTTCTTTGCAGACAAAATATTTTCCTGACAAAAATTTACAATTTCTCATGGAAGCATTATCCATGGAAACCATGCTACTGATATGCAATGAGACACAAATGTCACCCACCACTGCACAATAACCTGTGGATGAGGAGTAGGTTGATATATAGTTCTTCAGCTTGTGAAACAAAGTCTACAAGCTTTTCAGCGATCACCCTACATTTATGTGCAAACAATGAGTTCTCTTTACTGTGTAATTAATTTAATTAATACAGAAGTATATAACAAATGGTAAATTTCATCTCCCCCCTTTTTCTTTGAATCCCTGACTTTGGAGTAACTCAATATCTCTTCCAAATTTATAATGGGAGCTTCTTTCTCAATAGTGGCCTTGAGGCACAAGAATATACTGATTATTATGTACTTACAGAAAGTAAAATGAGAAATATCCTATTAGTCTATTCATTTTAATCTAAGAAAAGAGAAAAGGATTTCATAGCATGAAAAATTTTCTAATATATTGAACCATATTGCCATTATTGCTTTATTGCCTGTTATCACAGGGCTCTTATCAGCATATCCTCTTGGTAAACGAATAAACCCTTTCACAACACAGCTCTGGCACAAATGCTGACCGTGGGGTGGGACAAAGGAGACAGGGGATGGGCTCCAGGGAAGAGAGAGGATGCCTGTCCTGCCCCTGAGGGACTCACCAGCAGACACTCATCCATGTGGGCAGCACTGCTGTCCTTGGAGGCTTTTCCCAAAGCAAAGAAATTTGGTGACTTAAAGACAAACAGGACCACGACCAACTCCTAAACCCTTCCCCCGCCCATTCCAGCCAAAACCACGGCAGGAGCTGCTGCCACACCAACCACTGCTGGGGGAGACAGAGGAGACCCCCAGTGCTGGTTCTGCTTTCGAGCACCAGTGGGGCTCCAGGGCTGCTGCAGAGATGCACAAGTAATTTACTGGCTAGAATGTGCCTTTGAGGGATTATTTCAGTGAGTGTCTCACTCCTGAGAGGACTTCACACATTATTGAGTAAAAATAATTAATAAACACTGACGAGAGTGTCACAGTATGCAAATGCACTGCTGGTGGGGGTGGGCTGTATTTTGGTGAATATATGTGAGAAAGAAACATTTTTCTGACCCTTCCAAGATGCCTGAAGGGGATCCTCTCAGTTAAATCTCTGCCTCTTTCACTCATACATATAAAACCATAACACAGGTCTAAACTTTCACCGTGAAGCCTGTTCTGTGCCAAGTGACCGAAAAATCACTTCATTGCATCAGTTTCCTAATTATCTACAGGCAGACTGGTGCTACCTTTCCTGTTAGATAGGGTTCCCATAGCAACATTACTTTTATCACATAAGAGGATTTACCAGATTAAAACAGACGCCTTCAGGTAATTAAAATACATGCAATTTCTTTGTTATTTACATTTCTGCTAGTGAAGAACCACAATACTCAATTCAAACCAGGATGTTGAGGATCTTTGCGACCAAACAAACAAGAAATAAAGCTGTCAGTGTTTGTCTAGTACAAAATGGGGACATGCCAGCTGCAGGAGGCATTGCGCACAAAAAGCCTCCCAGTTTGGAGCATGCAATGCTGAGAAGAGCAGGCTGTGCAACCTGGTATTTGCATTTGGAGACGGTGCCAGAAGGTTGGGATGAATGGCCTGGTTTATTTTCTGGAGAGTGAGTTTTCAGGAGAAGACATAATGCTTTGGACATGTAAGAGCTTTAACCCTGGTGTCCTGGGCTGAATGATGGCGAGGGGTGGATTTGAAGGTGGTCACCTGTTTCCCAGGTGATTTCAGCAGGACACGGCCTTTGCCACCTCTGCCTTGCAAGGTGTCAAACCTCCAGCTTATCAGAGACTGTGCAAAACTCATTCTTCCCAAAGCTGCAAAATTTCAGTTCCCATTACAAGAGCTCAAAGATCAAAACCAATGCATCTAATAATTTCCATCTTTCCCCAAAGGGTTTGCATTTTGGGTTTTGCTTTGCCACTTTAGTGCTTCCAGAGGCTCTTTCCCAGCTTTACACCTGTGAGGCTCCTGGATGCCCCAGCCTGTTGCAGGTGAAGGCAGACACAGGATTCAAGGTCTCCTGTAAGGTGATAGGGATTGGAGCAGCCCTGGGAGATCTACCACTAGAGTTGGAGCAAAAAAGAAAACAGCAGGAAAAGTCAGATCTGGAAAAAAATCAGCCTTTCTTTGGGAGATGAAGGGCAGTTTGCACAGGGGATTTGCTTCTGCTGATGCTGTGGCCATCAGGTAAAAACTGGGAGGTTGGAAGCAGGTGTTTGTCCCTGTCCTGACGACCAGAGACTCCAGCCAGTGAAAGCACTTTGGTTAGAGGGCTGAAGGAACCTGCACATCAGTGACTGTGAAGACAGGTCATCCAGAAAGCTGAATCTCAAACTCTTCACTGTGAAACTACATCCCACACCACAGTATATTTGCATGGCTTCCAGTAAACTGAACTGCAGAAAGTCCCTCTAGAATTAAATCTGTCATCGGTGTATTTTAAGATCTTTGTTTCTAATTAATGTACAATTTGAGTGACTGCTATGGAAAGTTCTCTTGTTTGAAAGTATTGGGAGTATTAAATTCAATGTTGTTCTTCACTGTGTGCTGAACTACACCACTTATTTACTCCACAGCTGAAGTCTGGAGGAGTGAGGACTTAAATCACTCCATGTAGGAGGCAATTTCAACTTCAGCAGCAGAGGCAGTTCAGACTTCCAGCCTTCTTCATCCCTACTTTGAGAGTTTCAGCAGGAATTTAGTGCTTGTTGTCTAACCCTTGGCAAGTCTCAACTCCTCCCAGCACCTACCTCTGCGCAGACCAGAGGTGGATGAAAGTAAAAAGACATTTAAATGCAGACAAGGGTGTCCTCATCATTTCCTCTGAGTCTTGTAACAGTTTCTCATGGGGATGAATAGCGCAGCTCACCGTCTCAGAAGTGAGATTTGCAGTCCCCACAATCCACACAGACCCACCATACTGAGTCACATTTGAAGCTTCTTTGCCAGACATTATAACTAGGAACTATTTTCTGAAGTTAACAAAAGAAGAGCTAAGTTCCATTGTTTGGCATTAAACACCATGTCCAACCTTGCACGACACGAAACTGCAATTAAAACCTGACTGCTCTGATGTAGGGCAGAAGAGAGTAACTTGCAGCTGGAACTACATCAGGCCCTGGAAGTGCAGTTCAGGCCCTGGAAGTGCAGTTTAGCCCCTGGAAATCCTGTTTAGCCCCTGGAAGGCCAATCTAATGCTGTCACAGATATTTCCATTGCAAATGGCTCATGAAGCTCATATGTGACATCGCTGTGGCCTTGCAGTATTCTTTTAATTGTCCTGGCAGGTCTTCAAAAAGATACATTTGTTTTCAGGAAGATGAAATGGAAATAAATTTTAATGAAAAACGAGCACAAAAGTGCTTACACAGAAGGAAATCAAACCAATACTGTTATGTCTGGCAAGTCTCCTCCACTCTTGGAATAAGCGGGTTAACTCTTGATTAAAAAACCCACAAAGAAATGTAAGACAGGACAGTGCCCAAAAAGCAAAGCTGCAAGCCCAGCCAACACCCATCACTCATCAGGGAAAAATGTTGATTTGGGGTTATTTGGAGCAGATTTAGATGCTACCATGGAGTTTTAATGATGCTGACCACTGCAGAGTGGCCCAATGGGCTGCTCGGCATCTCCTGGCGAGGGCCTTGGGCTTGCACTGACTGAACTCTTCTTGGTGAATCACATATTCCTGAGTGCTGCAGACTAAATCTAGCACCAGAACAAATGGCTCACGTGAGAAGATGGCAGCCCACGGGCTCAGATGATCACCTGAACTCATAAAAGATTTCTAAATGAACAGAAAGGGATGTGATGTTGCATTTGGAGGATAATGAGGATGTTCAGTTCCTCATTGCTGTAAGACCTGTGGTTCACCCATGAATCCTCTGAGCAGGCTCTGACAGCTTTTCACTCTCTTACAGCATTGTTATGCAAATGCCCAGTAGCTCCAACCAGTAGATATGACAAAAATGACACATTCCTACAGTCTCTGAGTGCAGGATGTTCACAGGCCCACTCACAGAAGCAGTGATCTCTGCTCTGGATGGTAAATCAATCAGCCTCTGAGCTCTGAAGCTTTTCTAGCTGTCCCTAAAGCATTCATCTACCTGAGGGCTCAACCTTACTGATCTTTACAACACAAATATTACCTGCTTGGACTTACTTGGATTAAAATTGCAAACCACTTATTTTCTAGGCATTCATTTTTAGTATAAACTTTCAAACCCCACTGTGAGAACTCCCCATTCCCTGCTGTGTAGCCAAGCAGCAGCCACTAATGCAGCTGGCACATGCTCTTGCCAGGCTACACCTAATCACTGCCCTCTGGGCCACGGCACAGATGCAAAACCAGGAATGAATAGAGCTGTTGTAGATCACAAGTTTGATCAGATGAGAACTTACTGAGAACAGCAGCTGGAAAATGTGCCATTTGTCAGAGAATTTGGAAGGTGTCTGTACCCTGGAGATCCTTCAGCAGTGCTTTACCAGTGGTCTTTGGACTTCAGTCCAGTTTGCCCCAAGGGTTGCTCTCAGCCCTGTCACCAGATTAATCTCTGCTTGGGCAAAGAGTGATGTAGACTCATAGAATCCTCTAGGCTGGAATTCTAGGATCACTGAGTCCAGACATAAATCTAACACTGCCAAGTCCACCAGCTTCAGGGTGGCCTCACGCCATAACATGACAAGATGTGTCTGCCTGAAGGGTTCCTGCCTGGCCTAAGACCTCATCCAGCTCCTCCACAGCCAGCAAGGGATGGAAGCACTTCATGGGGACAATGTATCTCACCTGCCCCAGACATCTGTTCATGAACCCTAGGGATCTTCACAGAAATATCTTGGATTAGACATGACTCATGGAGTGATTCAAGCACCTGTGACTCAGCTTTCAATTGATTGTTGTGGTCATAGCCCAGCTCGTACAATCTCATGTGAAGGTCATTTGAATGAAATGAAATAGGCATCCTCCTGAGGATCATTTACTGGCTTTGACTCTTCCCTATGGATTTTCTTGATTCAGAAAATGGAGTGGCAACATACAGTCTCTTCCCTACAAAGCCTGACTCATTTATCCACACGAACACAACAGAGGCAGGGGGGTTAAAACTGATTTGTTACTCTGCCTTGGCATTTCCCTTGGGCACAGCTTGTCTATTCCTATGATCCTGCTTCTCATGCCCCTGGTTTATGTGTGTTCCCGCTTTCCTCTAGACTGCCTGGACAACAACTGTCTTGTTTAAATTCAGTTTTTTAAATCATACAATTTCTCATCTTCCCTAATAAGGGAAACTATTCCCTACCTGAAAAGGGTCATCCATTATAAGTTAAGCAACAGTGGAAAGGAAACCCTGGGATAACTTGGTGTTATCTTGCAGCAAGCAACATCAATGTCAGCAAACAAAACGCCACACAGTGGTCCTGAACATGTGACAAATATTTTCCTTTTCTTCTTTAAATTAAATCTGAACCAAAACCGTCAATGCCCCAATTCTGAAAGAAACCCCTGGAAACAACAGTTCAACTGGGCCTTCCCTGAGAGACAACTAATTTTATGCTTCATCAGAAAGAACACATTTCACTCCCAAGAATAATTTTAATCCTTTCCCTAATTCACGTACGTTAACACTCAGAAGTGATTGGAGTTGCATGACATGAAGTAATCAAGTTTAAGCACTGTACATAATGCTCAGCAGTTTCTGCACAAGGCAGAACATACCCTCAACATATTTATTGGCAGAGTTGCCCTTTTGAGACTGAGAATTTTCTGTTGACAAAAATATTTCCTTTATTCCCACAGTATTTGCCTAAAGTATTCCCTGGAACACCAAAAGAACAAGACAATAAAGAGGTTGCCTTCATAACTCTTCATACACAACTTACGGTTTGTATGGGGCTCTCTGAGCTTTTTTGTGCCTGGCTTTTTGACTCATCTGAACAAATTTACTTTGGGTCAAATCCAGAAGCCTTTATTGAGGCAAAGATTCATCACCTCCAAATGACCAAATCTTGAAAGAAGATTCAGCCCCAGAAATAAAACCATCCATTCCATCAGGCTACCCCTCTGCTAATAAATTAAATAGGTTTAGGAGCAGTCTCTCAGATACTGGCCAGCTGGCACAGTATGTGTCCATAATGCTTAACACTCCCAATCTGCAGAACAAAAAATTTTTGTGAAAATTGCCTGTGGGGAGCATTGACCCATCCTGATGCACCATGATATCATCCCATCCCGTGACCCATCCCACCTGCACCATGCCTGGGGTGTGCCATGGACATCTCTGACAACTGAATGGTATCAAGGACTGACCTCCTGCACCAGGAAATGAGACCCCAGACTCCTTGGACATGAGCACAAATGCAGCCTCAAACTCCACGTTGGGCCAACGCTTGTTGCTGGGTTTGCACAGTCCTTTATCATGGAAACTATCAGTGAATCCAAACATAAGGCTCACAAATTTAGCAAACCATGACACTCTTTGGGTTAATCTTGGAAGCTTGAACTTGCACTTTTCCAGTTATAATGCCTTCTTGATACAGTTGGTAGGAAAACCTGGATAATCCTTGTACAACCCACCACATTACTGTATTTCTTCACTTAATCCCTCATGGATATGAGTGAGTGAGAGGAAGCACTAAGAGAACAGGATGAATTGGCACTACTGACAGACCAATGTTGTGAAATATGCTCAGTATTGAACATATTGCTGCCCCTGAGCAACAGCGAGGGAGGTCTGGGCTTTGGCTGCCTTGGCACCACACAGAAACCATGGTGTGATGCCTTGCTCTGCTTTCCTCCCCCTCCTCAGGCATGGCTCTTGCCTAGGGAATGACTAATGCCATATTCAATTTCCTTAATATGGCTTTGTATTGCTTGTACTGCAATGTAAATTTATATTGGAGTCTGAACAGGGAGAACCTGTTCTGAAGGGAGGGGAAGGACAGCCAAAGCCAGAGCCAGGGGGCTCTTGGGCTCACCACCAGCTTGGTGCTCATGGCTCAGGAGTCACCCTCCCTCAAGGACACCGCTGTCCTCTTCAAGGGAGCACTTTTCATTTAAGTCAATTATTTCAAAGTTCTTGCTGCTTGCTCCAGTGTCTGCTTCCTCCAGAGGTCTCACAACAAAGCCAAGGGGAGCCCTGAACATGGAACCTGAGCTGTGTTTTGCACTGTGACCTCCATTTAGCACCGTTCCTCTGGTGCTCATCCTCTCTGTCCAGTCCTTCCCTTGTTCAGGCCAAGCCATGGGCTAAAGGATGTCTCAAAAACTCTGAGGATGGTTTTTCTTCTCTACTGCTTAAAATGCATATTAAAAAAAAGTTAAATACCTTGTATTGTCTGTGTAATACTGGCAGTACTGCACCATCTGTGTTTCACGCTCAGGGAGAGAGAGGCAGGAAGCACTTAACATACCCAAGGAAAGGCTATCAGATTAAATGGAACAATGGGGAAAAAAAAGCCATCCTGTAACCTAGTTTGTGCTTCTACACTGTTTAGGATGATATGAAAGTGCTACTTGATCAAAGAACAATTTCCAGGCCATTGTACAGTCAATTGGATTTTTCTTGGATGCTGAGCTGTTTCCCAGTTCCCAAAGATATTTAACCTGGAAACACGGCTGCAGCAGCCTGAGCAGAGAAGTTGGCAATTGTGTGCAGATGCACTAAATGCTCATCCATGGCTTCACGTGTGTTCACTGCCCTCCCACACAGCCTGTGGGATGTGCCCTGCGCGTGGCACAGCGCTGCACATCCCACAGGGACTGGGAAGGCTGACAAAGGAAAATGTAAAAGGAGGCCAACAGAACAAAAGATGGAGACAGGGAAACATCCATGGTAGTCTGGGATAACAAGGGACCCAATATCCCAATTTACCAAAGCTGACCTGCTGTTTCCCCACGCTCTCAGCAGCAAAGGCAGCACCCTGGCTGGGGCATGAAGAGAAGCAGTTCAATCCCTCGCCCCCAGACACCAACACAGGATCACACAGCGTGTGATGGGACTTCAGAATTAAAATGAGAATCTCATCTACACATAGCTCTTTTCAAACTTAAAAGGGGAAAAAAAAGAAAAGACATTATGGAGGAGTGGGCCGGGCTAGGGAAGCCATGAGTAATAATTCGTGACCCCATGCTGAGGCTGTTGTGAGAAAAAGGTTCATTCTCTCCTCCTTCACCCATTTTAAGTGCTTTAGAGTTCTTCATTCCTCTCACAGAAACTCAGAGTTATATTACCAACCTCCAGAACAGTCCTAGCACAGCACGGTGTTGTTACACTCTACAAAAGCTTTGTGCGTGCACCAAGTGGGCCAGGGGCTGGTGCAGGCTGGTCCTCCCAGGCATCAGCAGAGCTCTGGCCAGGGCTGGCCTTGCTCAAAAGGCCTGGGATATTCTCCACTGACATAAGTCAGGTCTTTTACAATGTAAAATTGAAAAAGAAAAAGAAAGAAAATAAATAACTGCACCGTAAGTCAGGAAAAACCATAACTCCGGGGGAAAAGAGCAAGGCAGTCAAATATTCCATCCTAACACCTCAAAAGGAAAGTGTTGGCTACTTTGGACTACATTATTACTATCACTAAATTAGTACTATTATTTCAGAGTATTAAGGCCATGTCCCAAAAGTGTCTCTGACCAGAGTCCAATGGACTGCAAAGAGAGTGATTAGGACAGCAAAATGTTTTCTAAAATGCCTTCTGCCATCTGCCAGTCCTGTGTAGCTTTCCAGCACTCAGATATCACTGATAGTTGCCCATCTGCAAACCCCCTACCATGCTTCCAGCCACTCCATAAACATTTCTTGGTTTCTACTGCCCTACAGTCCTTCTGCATTTACAGTTACTCCTACAGAGACTATGACAAGCACATGGACTTTTTGCTCAAAGTCATCCTGGAAAACATTACCCAGTCCTCCTGTTCCAAACCTGTGGTTATATATGAGACTTCATCTCCAGTGCTACCCAGCAGGTAGGGGACTTTGCAGGAGGGGACTCTCAGCACAGCCCTGACAACCTGAGGGATTCACTGAGCACAGGACTGAACTGGGATGGGAAGTAAAGCAATTGCATTAGACAAGAAAGACAGAATTTTTTTTTTTTTTTTTTTTTTTTTTTTTTTTTTTTTTTTTTTTTGTGCACTCAATAGAAGAAAAATTACTGCAGGGAGAGACTGTGGGTGAGTGATGGGTTCTCAGCTTAGCAATATCTCCAGAAGAAGTTCTGTATCATTATATTTTGCTCTTGAGAGCAGCGATGGACAAGCTCACCCTTCACATCTTCCCACAGTTAAACAGAGCAGACTCTCATCATGCTGGCTTTGTCTTGGTCCCCACTTGCCTTGACCTTTTGGGAAGGAACGGGGTATTTGCAGCAGGCTGTGCAATCAGACTGGGAGCTGCCAGTGTCTCCCCAACCCCCCACGACCCGGGGGCTCCTTATCTCACCTGGAGTCATTGTCTGAGCAAGGTGGGGTCCCCCCAGTGCCAGGGCAGAGCCAGGGACTGCTCTTCTGTCTGTGAGACGAGGCCAGTGATCTCCTTCTCATACAGAAATCATGGAATGGTTTGGGTTGGAAGGGACATTAAAGCTCATCTCATTCTACCCCCTGCCATGGGCAGGGACACCTTCCACTATCCCAGGTTGCTCCAAGCCCTGTCCAGCCTGGCCTTGGACACTTCCAGGGATGGGGCAGCCACAGCTTCTCTGGGCAACCTGTGCCAGGGCCTCATCACACTCTGAACAAGGAATTTCTTCCAAATATCTAATCTTAATCTCTCTTCTTTTAGTTTAAAACCATTCCCTCTTGTCCTATCACTGTCTGCCTGTGCAAAATGAGAAATGTTCAGCTGAAAAACACAGAAATGAAAAATGTTCAGGTGGCAAAAATCACAGAGGAAGGTGAATGTTAAATATTCAGGCAAGAAAAAGCAATGAAGTTGTTCTCCATAACACAAAATCTGAAAATGGGGACAGAGCACATCCCAGTGCTCTGCTATTACACACTGCAAATAAATTGTTTCTGCAATAGGAATAGGTATTTTCCGAGCCAGAAAAAAAGCAGAGGAAGGACTAATCAAATTCAATGTTCTTCAGCAGTGTAAGACTAATGCCTCCCACTCCAGTGTCATTTCAATAATTTGAAAACAGAAGTAAAACCTTTAATGTCTATTTTGCTTTTCTTGTAGCTGTTTTAAGGACCAGAGGATCTCGGTGTATCAGTATCCCTCCACAAGCATTCCTGAGTCCATCTCCAAACACCCTTGGGTAAAAAGTTCATCATGAGGGTGGGTCATTGTGAAGATGGTGGCACAGACCTGAAGGTCTGGGGTCAGGCTCAGACCTCAGAAGGGTTGTGCCATCCCCAGAGCAAAGTTTTGGCCAACCACCTGTTCCTGGCTAATATCAATGGAAAGCTCTGGTTGCTTTGACTGCTGGAAAAGGCCTGGAACCCCCTGGCAGCTGCAGGCAGGGAGCAGGTATGTTCAGTTTGGGGGAAAAGCAAGCACAGATGTCAAAATGCCACTTTATCAGATTGATCAATCAATGAGATAATTAAATAAACAAACCCAAACGCAGAGGTTATTTTTTTTTTTTTCATTACTATCTGTACTTATTGCTTCTCTTTCCTTCATTTCTGCCCACTGTTTGGTTGAAGTTTAATCCATCTGGACCACATGACTTCCATGGATCAGCCTCCTGTGAGGCAGTGGAAAACATGCATCCAGATCCAGGTAATGATTTTGCATGCCCAAAAGGCACTTCACATAGTTTTAGGATATACCTCACCCTCACTGTTCAGACCTCTCCTTCTTTTAGCTCATCCACTGGATGCTCAGGTGGAAGACCAGGAAAAAAGTTTTAAGAAAATAAAAGAAACTGTTCAATATTCTGGAAATGTTGAAGCAGGGAGGAGAATTAAAATCAAAACAACACTGCCCTTCCACACAGAGGAAATTACCACTGTTTAGCCATCTTTTATTTTTCAAATGTTATAAATTTCCCCTTGCCATTAAAGATTATTTGCACTGCCAAAAACTGACTTCTCTTTTCCAGTTCCTTCTTGTAGTATATAGTCTCCATTTTCCTGTGGAGACAAAGCCATAGTGAATAATAGCACTGCGGATTTACCAGATAAATAACAAAAGAAGTATTATTAGATACTCTAGACTTTGCCTTGAAAGCAACAAATATGTGTGTGTTTCCAGCATTAAAAAAAAACCAAAACAACAAGCTTCTAAAAAAATAAAATGCACTTCTTGGACTAGATATGACTTTTAATTTTAAGATACTATTTAACCCTTGCTCATGATGGTGCTGGACTGGCATAGAGGGGGCTCTGATCAGTTTTTCTCCTACATTTGCAAATGGACCACAGTTCTGTTCTGGGAAGATTCCCACGTATAAAGAAAAGGATAAAAAGAGTTGGTAAACCTTTGTCAGGTTCCTGAGCACCAACAAAAGTGCAAACTTGAGCTGTTCCTTCAGATGGATTTGGTGATGGCCATGCCTACCCCGGGAATGCCGCTGAGCTGGATCCCTTCCCCAGCACATCTCACACCAGCCACAAAAGCCAACATTTGCTTACAAAGCAATTGTTGCAGAGCCAGCTCCTGACTTTTTAATTTATTGAATATTTGTTCCCCTTGACCGAAACTCCAGCAATCTCTCTGCCAGAACTAATATTTTAAATCGCATATTTTAACATAATCTGCATAACTTTTCTGAAACAAGTTATCGCTGTCCGTGCCCTCCTTATTTTACATCCTGCTTAATCCCAAGGCCAAGGAACTCAATGGGGGCTGCTTGATTTTTTTGAGCTTTTGACAAGAATTTCCAGACCCAACAAGAGCACTCTGCCAGCAAAATGCTGCATTTGCCACGCGCTCTCTCCTGCGTGCAATGGACACTTGACAGCAGGACCACACTTGGTTTGTTTTTATTCACTCTCTGCCATGTATTTTAAATTTTTGTCCTTGCTCAAAAAGCCAACAGTTGTGCTCCCAACATTCTTTTGTAAGGTCTCTCGTGGCTACCACACAGGTCTTCCATCAAAACCTGAGTAACAGTTAAAATTTGTCTTTTCTAAAACGTTCTATTCCATCTTTAGTACTGTTATCATTTAAAAAGTTTGGGTTGGTGCACATCTACTGTCCACACAGCCAAACAGGAATGTTTATCATAATGACAAACGGACTTATTTTGGTTTAAAGAGGTGCCCTTTTGCAGCCTGTTCTATAAATAACACAGCTTTTGCATAAGGTTCTTTGGGTCCATGTGTGACAAGAGTTACCACCAGCAGCAGTTCTATATGAAGCTGTTTTGTATCCCGTGTTACACAACGATTACAACCTGTTGTATCCACACTGATACCTTTCAATGGTTCTACTCTGTCCTTGCACTTCCTTCATGTAAAATCTCCTGTTTTTCATTTCAGGAGGGGAACAGGACTGAGGCTGTTTCCCATCAGCACCAAACAGCGCATTTGACAGCCAACCTGACACAAAGGCAAAGGAAATTCTGCTTCTATATTAGTACCAAAAAAAGCATTTTTAATTGGTGATAGTTCTTGGACAGCTCATCTGAGAGCTGCCTTCTAAGTCACATCCCCTCTCCTATACAGGAAGGTGCTCTGAGCCCAGAGGAAAACACACCACTCTGTAGGTGTCTTTAGTTCAGTCGGGCCTCCAGCCTGTTAGAAGCAATTTCTTCAGGAGAGGATTATTGACTCTGAGCTGCATCATCCGTGGGATGCAGCAAACTGACGTGATTTAGAGGATGGGAAGGAGAACACAGAACCCAGCTGAAAGAGCAAGGAAAATTGACAAGTGTGTGGACTAAATACATTGAAGGAATAGGAAAGCAACAGTGACACACTGATAAAATAAATAAAAGCAGGAATATTCCTCAAAACAGCTGCCGGAAACACTATTTTTTTACTTGGCTTTCTCTGCATTCTAATTGCCATCCTCATCCTTGCAAATAAAATAAGTTTCATAGATAGCATTTTCTTCCTCTACTGCAAGGTATTTTGAACTGAAGAAGAAGCTTGCTGCAAGCCCTCCCAGGCCCACACTTACCATACTGCTGGACAAGGACACCAGACATCCTACTGGGGTACACAGAGAACTAATAACAGAAAACTGGTTTTCCCAGATCTTTAAATGGAACAGGAAGACCTTTTTCTTTTTTTTCTTTTTTTTTTTTTTTTTTTTCCCCCCCCATTTATCTCCATCACAATTGCCTTGATTAATTGCACCTCTCAGATCAGCTGCCCCGTACTGATGGTGTTTACCCAGCACAGCCGGGAGCTGGGTGGGTGGGATGGCTGTGGGTAGGACCCTCCACCAGGGTGAATCAGCCCAGCTGAGCCGACTTGTGAGGCCATCAGCTGATTCCTGCCAGCTGAGCCTCTGCTCCTGTGACTCATCCTCCTCCGAAGCAAACAAAGAGCCCCCGAACGCCAGGCTGAGTCACAGCTGCTTTGAAGGTGGCGGTGGGGTGGCTCTCGTGTCCCACCCTGCCCCGGGGGGGATGCTGGGGAGGAGGTTGTCCCTGTGGCAGCGAACCTCGAGTCAGAGCTCTGAAAATGACAGCAGGGGGGATAAGAAAGGCCCCTGAGAACAAGACCTCCCCTTCCAGCCCCCTTCTGTGACAGCTCGTCAGTCTGCTTCTGCCGGGGCAGCGGGGACAGGGATGATGGCTGATGCAGGGGATGACCGAGTTCCCGCGGACTGTAATTACACGGGATTAAAATGCGGAGCTCTGCAGTTACATCTTGACAGAAATTACAACCTCAACAGGGGGGAAAGTCGGGGAAGGGCACCAATAAAGCAGAACAAGCAGGCAAATTCAGCTCTGATTTAAGCACGTCTCTGCTGCCAGATTTGGCCACTTGGCACCCGCTGGCAGCCGCGTATTACCCGGTGATCCTTCCTACTGAGGCAAAATCACAAATTTCCTCGGAGATTGCTAAGATGGCTCTAGATTTCTGCTTCACTCTCGGGTAGCCTTTCTTTCCTTCCCACAGATACCCTCTGCTTTTCCTGCAGAGAGGAGCCGGTGATACGTTCCCCTGCCTGCTCACCTCCCTGGCCAGCAGCACCCTGGGCTGCCCATCCCCTGCTCCCCCCTGCCTTCAAGAATCATTAATTATCATAAGGAGAAACATTTCCTTTAACTGCACAATGTCAAATGACTCTTCAATTTAAGTGTTCATCTGTTTTCATCAATCCAGGGCCGTGCTGCTGTGTGATGAGACCGACTGGTGGTATTCCACTTGTGAGCATGCTCTGACTGGGAAATATTCAGATAATCCAACTGCCAGCAGGAAATAATATCTTGTAAGTCATGGAAAAGCCAGGAAAAAAAAGGAGGATAGGCTTGGATAAGTCCTACAGATAGGGAATTGTGAGGGTAAGGGCTGACATTGGTTATCTTTGAGGAGCCCATTAGGCTGCACATCTGCATTTCCAAGTAGGACTAAACTCGATCAGGAGACTGGGTTTGCTCAGATGCTGTTTTAATGTTTAATTTATTCAGAATAATTTAGCTTCATTTGGGGAGTTGCAAATGAACTGTTACTTGTTCTGTGTCAACAAATCACCGGGGTTTCTTGCTTAGAAATATAAGAAGGAAAACAGACATATTGTCAAAGCCAATGCTCCTTATTCATTACC
Source organism: Corvus moneduloides (assembly GCF_009650955.1). Taxonomy (NCBI): domain Eukaryota; kingdom Metazoa; phylum Chordata; class Aves; order Passeriformes; family Corvidae; genus Corvus; species Corvus moneduloides. The sequence goes on from NC_045485.1 coordinate 23,686,603, forward strand.
CACCTTTCCAAAGACCAGCTGGTGGAGAGATACAAGGGATAAGTCACCCAGCAGTGGCCAGGGATGCTCCACAGCAACTCTGTTGAAGCACAGCACACCTCCAGACCAATGCCCAGCAGGAAAAGGGATATTACACTCCTAGACTGCTATTTCCAGAGTCTGCATTAAAATGAATGGAATACCCAGCAAACCACATCTTCCTGAGTCCTCTCTCGTATGCTTGAGCACCAGAAACTCCATAAAAGGCCCAGGATAAACTGACTTTGTGATTTGGTGTGGGCACAAGAGGATAAAAATTGCCTGCAGGCATGTCCATCTGTAGTGTATTTAAGGAACTGGTGGTGTCAGGCACTGTGTGTGGCACAGGGCATCAGGCAGCTCATGCTCCCTGGTGAATGGGAAAGTGGCAATTCAAGCTGGGTGAAGCCTGTTTATACAAACATTAGTGTGGGGTGGTAGTGGTTAAATAACTTTCACACTACAGTATGTGCTGTCCTACAGCAAAATTTCATTATGCACAACTTTTCTTACTCCAATTTGTGTAATAAAAACACCTCAGGAAATTCCGTAATGCTAAAATCAGTAGCCAAGTCTCCATTCAGATCTCAGACTAGAAATAATCCTGTATCAGCACAATAAAGTTGTTAACAGAAGATCGGTTTAAATTTCTCCTTAAAGCATAGATCTTGGGTTTAATTCCTTCCTCTGCCGTCGGTGCTCCTGCTCCTCCTGCTGTGTGGCTGCTCTTGTGCAGGCAGGTCCCCACTGTGCCCTGGGGTGACCAGTGCCACCACACAGAAGCAGCTTTTAGGTCAGCAGCCACTGGTTACCATTTCCAAGAAGCACAGAGCAGCTTTGTCCCTGGTCCCTCAGCCTGATCCTTCCCAGTGGGAAAGACCCAGAGGCCATTCCCTGTTCTCAGTGCTGCACCCATCAGCCCAGCACCAGCACAAACAGAATGAAAATAAGAAATGGGTATTAAAACCATTTTTTATTAGGCTAGTGGGAAAACACTGAAGCATTAACATTTTATAATTAGTTGTGATGCTGCAAATCTAAAAGATGACAATGATGAACTCTGCACAGAGGGTTTCTCCTCCTTCCCTTTGTAGTGCTCCATGATTCCTCCGCTGCTTAGGTTTGTCTGCTGATTTTCCCATGCTCTTGTTTGGTTAACAGCTACCTCTTGTTAGCTTTGCCCACCCTGCCAAGCCCCCGGCCACGCTGGAGCACCTGGGGTCCCTGTTGTCCTCAGAGAGGCCGTGGAGCTGTGGCACAGCCCTTTGCCCTGCAGCAGGGCAGTGAGCCCACAGCCCTGGCTCATGGTTCGATGCAGGTCATCAAAATGCAGCTCAAATACCGTGTTTTCACAGAGCAAGTCAAACACAACACCCACGTGAGACGGCGGTGATCCAGGATGTAAATGCCATCTCCAGCCCTGGGTGGTAAGGACCACTGAAGGTTCACATCCCTCTCAAGGAGCTGGAGAGGGGGTGGGAGGAGGGGGCTTTCCCTCGCCCCCTCCCCTGACTGCAACAGGCGGCCTTTCCTAACCAGGAGTTGTATAAGGCAGGAGAAACATGACTGAATCATCTTCTTCAGAGTCCCTGCTGGTCTCTGTTCTCATAAATCAAGAAGGTAAATATAGATCAGCCATTGCCTGGGTTTATCAGGGTGTGTTTGAGCAGAAGCCGGGCTGTCGATGCTGTATGTGGGCAGCGAGGACACGCCCTGAGCATTAATCTGGTTTGTCTAATTGATGTGGTTGTTTCTCTTTTACTGACTGGATACATTAATAAATTGTTCATTCACTCCTCCTGGTTTTTTACTGAAATCTCTTTCACTGTACCCAAAATCAAGAAACAAAGCAAACCCCTTCATTTTCCCTTATGCCCTGCATGGAAGAGATGGCACCAGCTCCTGCTTCAGCTCTCGTTTCCAGCTCTGCTCAGTGCTGGTTTCATGAGACTGAAAACATCACCTCACATTAGGTACATCTTTTCATAAAAGCCATTAACTCCTCTGTGGAAAAGCCCAGTGGATTTTTCCATGATATGTAATTTCCAAAAGCCTGTCTTTATAAATGTGCAACGTCAAGGGCCAGGAAAAAAACAATAAATTAAAAAAAAAAAAAAAAAAGGCAGCAGAACGGGTCAATGCAAGCAGCATTTTATTTATGTACATTCCACCTGATTTCCAGAGATACATTGTGTCTACACCTGGCCCACTCCTGAACCAGTTCATCAAAGCATGCACTTTTAGCACTAGATCTCATGGAACCAGACACAAACCCAGTAAGTGATTTACATTCTGGATCGACAGGTTTTTTCCTGTGAAAAACTTGTTTTTTCCTCAGTTTTCCAGTCCTTTCCCTGCACTGTGAGTCTTTTGCATGGTAGCTGGCACATCAATGATGAAAAACACGCTGTCCTAATATCCTCCCCCAGCTCTATAGAAGCTTACTTGAAACCTATTTACTGCTGGGATGCGCATATTAATGTCTTGTCTTATTTGCCTCAACAAACAGAGAGGAGCTATTTTAAGTTAGTAGAAGATACACAAACTATTCAAAGTCCGATCTTTGTTTTCTAGAGAAGCCATCTGGCACGCGTTCCTTCTTTTGCTTTAGTTTTAAAGCTTCTTTGGGGTGCTCCTACGAACAGCACCTCCCCGTGTATCAACAAAAGGTCAATAAAGGATGTTTGCCCAGGTAAAGGGACCTGTGCGAGGGACCTGACACATGGCAAGGCATTGCTCCAAAGCCAGGGCATCGGGCAGCCACAGGGCTGAGATCCCATTAGCAGCTCGTAAGCGAGCCAGGACCCCGATCGCTGATAAGGATATAATGAATGCCAAACTAAAACCTAAAACTATGCTACCGCAGGCTATGATCTTATCAACCTCCCCCGAAAGCTGAGCTGCACCAGCCCCTGCGGGTCTTGAATAGGAGATTTCAACTAATATGCTGCAGGTAATTCAATCCATGCCGCTCTGCTTTTCCAAGCAGCACTCGGCCAAGGCTGCATTACGATATTAAATCCACTGTGACTTCAGAGGTGTATGCTTTGGCTCCTCGTCCTTCAGCTGACATGCAAAATCAGGTTGAACAGACCTGGAATGACCCAGCTAAAATATCTTGGCTGAGCTTCAACTGAGAAGCTGCGTTTAGTCCAAGGAAAATTGCACTATGGTGCACATCTGGATAAGGCTTTTGCCTTCAGTGCTGACCCTTCCCAGCGCTGGCCCTTGGCTTTAGCAGTAAGAAATCATCGGGGAAGAGTACATCAATGGAAATGTCACTGACAACAAACTATCAGATCAATATCGTCCTCTTTTGTTCTGCAGTGCTGTCGGTTTCAGAGCAGATGTGCAGTGCTCTCCTGCTGAACAGCTGATGCTACTGAGCTTCAGACCCTGGGATGTTTATAAACCTTCCCCGTCCCACAAGGCCTGCTCCTGGGACAGCAGCGGTTATTCTGGACACGCAAAAAGCGGCACTTTTGTGAAAAACAAACAACAGACAATAAACCCTCTTATTTGCATGCAAAGCAAATGCACTGACACAAACAGCAGCCTCTCGTCAAACCCTGGGATGGGCAAAGCCCTGTCCATTATTATTAGCAAGATGGATAAATCACACAGCCAGCTATTAAGCTTGGGAAGCATTCAGATATCTTTCTTTTTTCCTTCCTCAGAAAAAAATTTTTGTTTTATTTTTTATCCAAGCAGAAACAGTTCAGTCTCTGGGTCAAATCCAGCAAGCAAATGGTAGAATATTCTGCAGACCACTGATTTAACCTGGCGTTCTCAGCTGTAGTGAGTGACCTTTTGTGTATGAACCCAAAAGAAATACTGTGGGTAACACTGCTGTTACTGAGGACTACACAAACTGCTTCTCCTGTGTGTGGAGAGCCCAGCTGAGACTAAGCTGGACCTGTCACCATAGTGTGTCACACTGGGGACAAGCAGCTCGTGGGTGTTCCCTAGCCCTTGATGCAGCACTGCCCACCCAGAGCCTGGCTCTCCCAGCCATCTAAAACAAGGTACAGGTGATGGGCAACTGAAATGAATTCAAGGTGGGGGCCATGAGAGGCAGCAGGGGAGAACTGTGGAGATCAAGCACAGTCTGGTGTGTGCAGCATCACAGCAGAGCAAGCCAGCCCTCAGTAGCCTCCCAGAACTCCCTTGAACTGTTCAAGGCCAAGCTGGGCCTTGGAGCTACCTGGTCTGGTAGAAGGTGTTCCTGCCCATGGCAGGGGGTTGGAATGACATGGTGTTTAAAGTCTCTTCCAACCCAAACTTCTCCGTGATTCTATGAATAAGCCCTGTGGCAACACGTCTTCCCTGCCCCCTGCTCATTGCAGGTGAACCAGGCTGTGTGTCCCCTTGCCAAAGCCTCGTCCTCAAAGCATTCCCACACCGTTAACAAATTTACAGCACCTGCTCCTATAGCAAATCAAAAATAAGATCTCCAAGCTTTGCATTGGTAAGAGTGAGTTTCTGCCTAAAAGTAGCCCAGCATGGCTCCTGCTAGAACCACAGCTTTACTGAGATGAGTAACCAGCTAAGACAAGCAGTCCTCTCAGTGTCAGAGGCACATCTTTACAGGGCACGTGATGGGTGCCAAACACCAGGACCCACCACACTGAACCACCAGACGAGTCAGTGTCAGCCGGTACAGGCTCCATGTGGCACATCCCATCAAACTCAGCATGGCTGGTAGATTTTGGGGGGCTGAAAGACATCAAGTAAGAGCTGCTTTTCTGGGGAGCATCCAAGTGGATGCCACACTCATGCCTAGAGCAGAGATGTTGTCCTGTGACAACTCCATATCCAGATCCACATCCTGTATATGATCTGCCAACAGATCCATTGAATGTCCCTGCACTGGTACCTTCATTGTGCTGTTACTTTATCTGCTACTCTCAGAACAGACAACTAAGACCAAATCCTGCCACCAGCTTCACCTTATGACTTTATCAAAATCCAGATGAGCTAAACCCACCTGCAGGACAGCAGGAACTGATCGAGTATCCCTTGATTGATCCATAATCATCACAGCATACACCGTGAGGCCTGGATGGACAGGTCCCACTTAAAGGCTACACAGTGGCCCAAAACATTCATATTAAACCATGATATGAAGAAGCTGAGAAGGCAAAAATGGGACTTCTGTCTGGTTTGGTTATTAAAAGCAGGCTTCTCTGAATAAGAAAAAAAATAGTGTGTGGTCCTTTAAATAAGGCAGCAGCCGCCAAACACTGAATCATTTAATCCCCTCTTGCTGGCAGCTGCTTTATCCCAGCCTCCCCCCACACAGGTCTGCAGCCCCTGTCCCAGTGCAGGAAGGGCAGCCCCACTGGGGACTGCAGCTCCCCAGTGTGGGGTGTCCCCACCCCACACAGCCCCCAGCCCCATCACAGAGTTCTTGGTGTGTCTGTGGCCAAGGTTAAGGCTGCTGTCTCAGTGCCGGTAGGAGCTCCCTGCTGGGGATGGTGATGGCACAGCCAAAGGGCATCACTGCTTTTGCACGCACCAGTGACAGCCTCCAGCCAGGGGAGAGGCCACAGCTCGTGATGGAGCTAGGCTTGGACTGTTTGTTTGCGTGGGGATTTCAAAGGGATTTATTTAATGCTCCATCACTCCGTGTGTCTCTGAACAGCAAATGTGTCTGACGGATGCATTATCCATCTTCTCTGCTCAACCTGGCATGGATGATACAGAGCAAGAAAGAAAGGGGCTGGGAGAAATTTTAGCTGGATAACACCAAATGACAAAGCACTCCTGGGGTTTGCTGGGCTGGGATTTTACCCCAGTTTCTGTTTGTGCCCACGTACCACTGAGATTCCCCTCTGATGCAAAGGGAAGCGCCTGATATGGGTTTATGAGAAACATCCCTGTGGATGTTTCCTTTCAACCTGTCCAAGATGCCTCTTAGCAATGCAGAATAACCCCAGAATAATCCTTTCCATTACCTTAAGCATAAATTAGACCCATAGCCAGTTCCACCACAGACAAGTAATTTAAATAATGGAGGGGGGGGCCCTGTGAGTGCTGGGCTCATCCCCTGCCCAGCAGTGTCAGGGCTGCAGTCCCTGTGCATCAGGGTAAGAGCTCATGGGGTCAGGGAGGCCCAGCTCACCACTCCAGGCACTTTCTTTCACCTGCCCAGCTAATTGCACCATCCAGCTGGACTGCCCCACTGAGGTCAGGATCCCATAAAACATTTAGAGACAGTCCCTCACCCAAAGAAATTAGAGCCTGTGCAGCCAGCTCACTCCCTGAGACTGGGCAATACTTCCAATGTCATTTCATATGGGATGCAAAGAACTCCGAAGCTCACCCAGGACTCCTGTTGCAGAGCCAGTAACTCAAGTGAGGTTTTATGAATCTCAAGTCAGAGCTTTAGTGACAGAACTCTTCTTCATCATGCTGGTATTCATTGTGGTACTAGTCATCAGATGAGACAGCAAGATTAATCCTTCTTCTTATCCTCTTACATGGATGCCTCCATCTCTCTGACCCCTATAGGTACTCACTGAGGTTCCAGCTGATGCAAAAGGAAGAAAAAGGGAGGTCAAGCATCCTGGCACAGTTTCTAAAAATACCAGTACCTCTGCAGGACTCCACCTGGTCTCTGCTCAGAGACACTGTCAGCTGAACTTTGCAGTGGTCATCTGGGAGATATTGCTCTTCTGGGAGATGGCTTGTGCTGCTACAGACCAAATCAAAGAGAGAACACTTGTCAGAGCCATGGACACGAGCCGTTGGACATGCAGAGCAAGCAGGTGGAGGAGTAACCAGCTCCCATCACTACATCCCAGTGGCTGCTTTCTATGATGTCCCTGTGCAGCTGGGTGCTTGCAGACAGAAGTGCTTTTCTATGAATTCTATGTCATTCCTGACAGACAGCTGACACTCTCCAACCACCTTCACTAAATGATAGGAGTGTGATGTGCTGTGCATTCAGCCCTGCTCATCTAACAGAGGCTGCTGGAGGGATGGCAGCCAGCACATATGGACATACAAACGGCACAGGAGAGGTGCTGCAGCTTCTCCCTCTTAGCTTCAAATAGGCTTTTTTCTTTGGAAACATAACCCAAATCAGTGCACTTTTGTAAAACCAACAAAAATGTCATGGAGTGACCAAGCACACACACTGGGACCCCAATGTAAATCCAAGGGGAACCCAAGCTGTTTGTCTTGAACATTCCATCAGCCAGCCCCTTCTGTGCCCCAGGGCTGGCTGGGGGCTGCCAGCCACCAACGACCACCAAGCACAGAAACTGTTCTCTACCCAAGACTCAGCCTGTATGTCTCAATGTACAGGGTTTTCCTTTTACCGTAATAGTTTGGGAACCCAAGCTGTTTGTCTTGAACATTCCATTAGTCAGTTTCGATGATGTCAAAACATTTTGAGAAACAGCACTGAGGAAAACTCATCAAACTAATGGAACTGGGGATGATCCCTTCCTCTCTGAAGAGATTTCATGGAGGGAAAGACAGCTGATAAGGTGAGGATGCTGGACGCCCTAGAAGAATCTAAGGGTCAGCAGGCCAAGAGATGTTGACTGTTTACACACAAAGCTGTGTAGACAAAGAGATAACCCAGAAAAGCAGGAACTGTGGTATTTAGACGACATGATTAATTAGTCACAGATGAGACAAGTGTGAGGGGACTATGAGAGGTAAACAAACATTTTCATAAAAGTAAGAAAGAAAGTCAATAGGGCAGCTTTTGCTGGCTTCTTCTCTCTCTGTATTTAGAGTCATAAAAAAAGAAAATTATGTCCCATGAAATTGGAATGGCCAAATTTGATGCTGATAAGAAAAATAGCCAAGACAATGAGATAGCAGCTGGTGGAGACCCCTGCTACAAGGTGTTATTGAGGCCAAAGCCTTGGTCAAATTCAAAATAGGATGAAGTATTTAAACGACCAGTCAGATGGCCACTTGCTACAGAAAAGTGGGCAGAAATTAGTTTGTTCTAGAAATTGGACAGTGCCTGGGGACAGAAGAAATTCTGCTGTAAATGTATCATCGTGTGCTTGGCTGCTGTGGAAAATTATACCTTAATCTGAGGGTGACCTCACTGATGGGACTTGTTGAGAGAGTGACTTGTCCTCATTCAGTTCTTCATCTACGTTTAATCAACCTGAAGAGAACCATTAGAGGGGTAGCTGTAAAAATTCAAGATTGGAAGTTGCAAAACTCATGAGAACAGGGTAAAGATTAATGAGAAAGAGCTTAAGTGATCCTCTGACAAAACATTTGCGACATTTTTTACTCAAGGTGGTGGCAGGTTGTTGTGCATAGCTAACAGCAAGTGCCACTGGATTAAACAGAGGAAACCTTATAAAAAGGGGATCAAGGCTGGGATAAAACAGGATCTGGAAAGCTATTAAACAGCAAAGTCTTCTGGAGCAGGATCTCTGAGCAGTAGAGGGAAGGTGGAAGATGGTGGTGATATCATGGTACTGCACGATGATTTTAAGAGGACACAAAAGTCCCTCTCTGCTGCTACCAACAAAACTGCCTGTGCTCTGGTACACCAGCCCCAATTAATAAATATGAATCAAATTATTCTGAACCCACACACATGGGTAAATCCCCCTAAAACTTCGCCACACTGCCAATCCTTTCAGAAACACACCGGCCCATGCCCTTTACTCACACGCTCGACAAGCACCGAGGAGTTGCATGGGGACACAAAAGGCTGGTGGTGCTGTCAGCTGGAGTTCACCATGGTCTTAAAAGTGAAGCAAAACAAGATGGAATAACAAAGGGACAAGGTTTTCTCTTTTGCACAGATGTAGTCCGAGGGAAGCTCCTGATATCAGCGATCCACAGCTGTATCCAGTGTCCAGGGACTGAGCAAAAGCAGCTGAGGGAAGGCAGTGAATGTGAAGAGAAACAGCAACCAAATGGGAAGCATGGGGACCACAGACAAGGACAGGAGAGCAGCTGCAGCTCTGCATGTTGCTTTCAGGCAATCAAAGAATAAGGAAAAGAATAAAAGCAGGGTTTCAAAAACGCTGGTTGTGAGGAAGGCAATCAGCTGACTGCACTTTGGCTCTGTGCTGTACAATGTGATGTGTGCTGGCCGGAGTGGCAGGAAGGGAACAGAGCATCCTGTCATCCTGTGATGACACCTTCTGCTGGCCAGCAGTAACCTGGGAGATATCTTTTCTATGCCTATTTAGGAAGAGAGGGACTGCAAGGAGACTTCTGTGAGGGAGGGAAGAGACCAAGGTAAAGCTGACTTGGAGAGAGGAAGGAGTCTGGTGAGAAACTGGGAAGATTATGGCACTCATCTGGAAAGACACAGAAGCTGCCACAGAAGTCAAGGCTGGAAAGGAAATCGGAGATGACATGTGGTCTGCTATCCTGGCCAAAGACAGGATCATGGATACAGAATCACAGAATAGTTTGGGTTGGAAGGGACCTTTAAAGGTCATCTAGTCCAACCCCCACCCTGTCCGTGTTTATCTGTGCGATGTCACTGTCTGTGTGTCCCCAGAAGGTCCCTGCCATTGATGCAGCTCCTGTCGGGGCCACTCACGTTAGGCAGACATTGGCTTCTGAACTGAGCTGGTTGAACTGAAGGATCCCATCTTAAATTTTTATCAGCAGACATTTATTTCAGTATTCGGAGAATGAAAAGTTTGTCTCTGCTAGAGACACAGCCCTCGTTGGGAATAGGTCCTGTTAGAAGCTATAGAATGAAGCTGTAACAGAGACTGAAAGCAGATCCTCACCAGGCACCACTGGAGATGAACCCAGTTTGGATTTGATGTTTAAATGGTACAATAGAGATACAGACAGGGAGTGTTTTTAGAACAAACCAAACTGCAGAAATTGAGAAACAAAACTGCAAAAAGAATAATCTTGAACATGAATTCCAGCTATCCTCTAAAGTAGCTATGAGTATAAAATATTAAATATATCCTGCACCTGATACCTAACTCCTCCCATCTGGGCCGTGCAGAGGGCTGGACAGCACAGCATGCTGCAATGCATGAGGCATTATTTTAGTCCGAATTCTGCCTGTTCCCGAATTACAGCATTAGCACCTAAATCTCACAGTGCAGCTCAAGGAGAAAACAAAACCGAGGTTCCCCATGCTCTGTCCCTGGGGCGAGGAAAGCCCTGCGCTGGAGAAGGCAGCCAGGAGTGTTATTTTCAGCGCCCACACAGTTTGGGGGAGGCCACCCGCAGCCCTCAGGACACTTGGGCAGGCAGAGAGGACTCGCTGGGACAGGAGGTGGCCACGGGGGTGGCAGCTCCGTGCAGGGAGGTCTCCCGGGGCTGGCACGGCCCGTGGGTATTGCCGGCGGTCACATGCGGCAGGCGGGGAGGGGAAGCGATGAATAATTGAGGAGCTGCAGCGCCCTCCTCCCTCCCTCCCTCCCTCCTCCTTCCATCCCTCTCTCCCTCCATCCATCCCTCCCCCCTCTCTCCGCCCTGCGTGCGCGGCCGGGAGCCGGGGTCGGCGGTGCCGGCGCAGCCCCCCCGCCCCGCCGGCTGCAGCAGCGCAGCCGCCCCCGCGGGGAGCGCGCCCGCGGCGGCCCCGCAGCACCGCCCGCCCGCTGCCCTCCGCGCCGGCGGTGAGTGCCCGCTCCGCGGGGAGGGGAGGGAACGGGGTGCGGGGGGCGGCTCGGAGCCCCTCGGGGTGCGGGGGACGAGCGGCGAGCCCGGGGAAGCTCTGCCCGGCGCCCCGCCGGGGAGCGCGGCCGCGGCCCCCCCCCCCGCCACGCAGACGGAGCCGGGTTTCTGCCCCGCTCGGCAAAGGGAGCGCGCCGGCTCCTCCGGGCCACGGACCACCGGCCCCGGGGGACCCCAGCCCGCTCCAGCATCCCCTTGCCCCGGCCCGGCGCGGCCCCGTGTTTACGGAGTGTCGGGGCACTCCGCGGCGGGGAGGAGGCGGGGGCGCCGGCGCTGACGGCGTGGGATTGATTGGAAACGGGGGAAAACGGAGTGAAAGGAGGGATACCGGGTGGCTTGAGCGAAGCGACAGCTCTCGCTACAGGTGACCGCACGGAACACGCTGCGGGAAGGTCGGGACGCTGCGGGAGGGGGGCACTGAGGGGAACAGAATCCGAGCAGAGGGGAAACAGCGGGGGAGGCGGGCGCGGGCAGGTGGGACCCGCGGGGCCGGGGAGACCCTCGGGGCCGGTGACCCCCGCGGGGCCGGGGACACCCTCGGGGCCGGGGAGACCCTCGGGGCCGGGGACCCCCGCGGGGCCGGGGACACCCTCGGGGCCGGGGACCCCCGCGGGGCCGGGGACACCCTCGGGGCCGGTGACCCCCGCCGGGGCGGTTCGGGTGTCGGTCGCGCGTGTGGCGGCGGCGGGCGCTGTCCGCGGTGCTGAAGCCCCGACGGGGCGGCCCCAGCCCCGCCGCGACCCCGCACACGGGCCCCGGTTACGGCTCCGTCCTCCCCCCGTCGCCTGCAAAACTCCCTGCGACTTGGAGGCCGGTAATGGAGTTGGCTTCCTCTTTACGTCACCCCGACTCCGTGCTGTTTATTGATTCCGCACGGGTATTTTGGAGCTGCCTGGTACCAGCCGCCTGCCCGCCTCGGCCCCGGCGAGGTGTGCTCCAGCAGCACTGTTGAAACGCCTAATCTCTGCTGTCACAAGTGCTCTGCAGCCCCGGTTTCGTGGCCTATTAAACGATAGTTTATACAGATCGGCTTAGTGCCCTCCTGTCACAGGCTGTGCCGAGAGTGCTCTAACACGGGGCTTCTGAAATCAGCACCGACCCTGGAGACGAGGGGGAAGCCGTGTCTGGCCGACCCCAGAGAAGATCTTTGTCTTAAAAGAACCATGTCTGATTTAATCTAGCGTATTAAGTAATTAATTCTCCCAGTGTCCCTGAGTAGTAGGCAAGTACATTTCAGCATGCCAAGGCATTTGTTTAACTGCCCAAAAACTGTCATGAGACTAAAAGCCTGATTGCTAAAGATATTTACGTTTGTTTGTTTTATTGGTACACATTGCTAAGGCATGTGACTTACCAGAGCTGAAAAACATATTGTAAACAAACAAAAACCCTCAAACAAGCCAAAAACAACACTAGAGAGAAAAGTTACCTCGATTAAACTCAGTATCTGTTCTTAAAATGTGCTGCTCCGTGGGGAATCCCTGTTGTGTGAGAACAGAGAGTTAGGGGGTCTTGCAGAGGTCTAAGGTCTGATTTCCCATTTTCATCTATCAAAGGTGGTAAACTTTTCCAACAAAACAGTTACTGATGAGTAGTAAATAGTGCCAACAAAGAATCTTGGGTCCTCTTGACATAGACTCAAATGTGCAGTACGTATCTGAGAAGACAGCATGGATGCAATAGCTGTGATAAGACAAGTCATTGAACAAGAGCAAGGGAAAAAAAAGGCTTGTTTAGCTGCTCCTCAGTAGGTGGAGATGTAGAAAGGAAATTTACCTCATCCCTTGAAAATAGACTGCTAGAGTACAGCAGACATCAACAAAAATGACAACAAAATTGGAAGTAAGGAAAAAAAAACAAGGAAAGAAAAGCCCTTACAGTGGAGAAATTACAGCACCTGAGAACTCACTTCATTAAAAAGCAAGGTGGGAGGTGATGTGAATCCTTGAATCTAAGAGCCTCTGCAGAAAGAAATTACCAGGCACTGAGTTATTCCTCCGTCTGCCAAAGAGAGGCACAACATGCACTAGTGCTGAGATGCTAAAGCCAAAACATTCCAATTTAAGGGAGGGATCACAGTTTTGAACAGAGGAGTGCTGGTGACCTGATGAAGGAGCCATCAGAAAACCTGCTGGATTCTCCATCTGTTTATGTCAAGATTTGATGTCCTCCCAAAATATGCAACTTAGCCAAAGCAAGTCATTGGGCTCCCTGCAGGAGCAATTGCCTGGAAACTAATGGCCTGAGACTCAGACAGAATTAACTCGGAGGACTTAATGGTACCTTTGATCCTTAATTCCCCAAATAAGGCACAGAGATGTTACAGCTTTACTCCCAGGCGCCCCAGCCACCCCTCTAGATAAGTACAACCTCCCCAGTGGGTGGGATTTTTAACCACATGCCAAGAGCAGAACAAATGACTGACCAACTTGTATCTTGAATCCCCCAGTTCTCCAACTCGTTTCATTAATTGACTCTCCCCAGAAAGAATCTTTGTGCATGTTGCAGTAAAGGGAAGCATTCTCCTCAGGGAATTATTCATGACTCTCAATTCGAGACATAGCTTATCCTTCTCTAATTTTTTTTGGATTATATGAAAATGGTGAAAGTTTATTCTTTGTGTAACTTCAGAGTCTCAGATGGGATCATATCAGAAAGGATTCCAGCCAAAATTATTTCAAAGGATATATTTGTAGGCTGATTTGACACTACTTCCTTATGAAGACAGTCTGTTTTCTCAGTTCTGAAATCACGCACATATAATAAGATTTCTTCCATGTTCCCTTAAAGGCAACAGGAGATTTTCTAGAAAATCCAATGAGAACAGGAAAACCTCCTAATGGCTAAATTAATGGTTTTCCTCTGAAGCCCTGCAACATTCAAGAAAATAAGACAGCAATAACTTACACAAACATAAGCACAATCCTGAGCTCCTCATGAAGCCAAGCAAACAAAGAAGATAACAGACCAGTCTGTAACTGACTTCTTAGCCCCTAAATAATCAAAACTTTGCTTTCAGAGCACCTGAGCTAATAAAATAATCATCATAACATTTAAGCAAAATGTTGTTTGGATTATTAAGACATTTAAAAAATAAGAATGTAAAAAACAAAGGAAATAATTCTTCAGCTGTGTGTGGCAGTGGGATCTGTACGTCACACAAAAACAACATTAGCAGGGGGGCAGCGTTTGTGACTTTCATATTAATTTAAAAAAAATTTAAATCCCCAAATCACTCCCAAATTTGCGCCCTCTACAGTATACGAAGGTTGGGTCTGAGCTTGTCAGTCTGTAAGAGACAGTAGATCTAGGGATGCAAAGTATCCAGAGCCCAGAAATACAGCAGGCATTTTCCAGCTGCTTCCTATGGATATGAAAACCTGGCGAGAGTTTCACCTCAGTCCAGGGTGAGTCTGCTGAACTCATTAAACCACCCACGTGTAAATGGGAGCAGAGTCAGATCCACAGAGATTCCTAAGACATTTTTCATTTACAAGGAATGAGACGTAGCTAAGCTATAGTTGTCAACAGGAAAATGCCAAACTTGAAAGAACTGGAAACAGCAAATTTTCCTTGTATATCAAGAAAAATTCTCTTGAGTTTCCTTGGCTCATTGAATAGCAGTCTTACTTCCAGACTATGCAATCATCTTCAGGGGTCTGGGTGCTCTAGCCAGCATTATGCTGCCACCACAGCCCATCCCTTGCTGTCACCAGGCTGGAACATCTCTAAGAGAAAACTATGTTTCCCACAATAAAACTGTCAGAGTGAAGCGCAGGCACTTATGAAACAAAGCCAGAGAGGTGGAGCCACGCAGCACATGACTATTGTTTCTGTTCCTCTGCACAGTCACCGTATCAATAATTCATTGAAAGCCATGATACCATAAATTAAATCCACCTGGCAGGTGAACAGAAGAAGAGCTTTTGCAGCACATGTACTTCCAGCACCACATCCTAATTCTGAGGGGGCAGAGGTACAGGATCCAAGTGGCTTGCTGCCTACAGGGAAATGGGTTTCTGTTTCCATGCTACAACTGTCTATGGGTGTATCTGTGTCAAAACCTCAGTAAACATCTATGAAACCACACGTGTGGGCTTAGGGCTGCCCCTCTCAGCAGCCATGGGCTCTTGTTTGTGGGTGACCATGACCTCAGTTAGTGGTTTGGTCCGTTCCTCCTGCACATCCTCAGCTCCCTGAGTGTGTGCTGAGCCTTCCTCAATGAAGTGTTTTAAAGCTAAGGGTGGATACACCCCTTTGTGCATCACTTGCACACCTGGGCGCATTCCACCCACAGCAGCACAATTAAAACTTAGCTTTAAACCTGTGCCTGAGCGCCATTGATCCAGGTCTTAATGATGGACCTGTTGAGTTGTGCTAGATGAGCCACTGCCCCGTGGTGCTCAGCAATGGCTCCGGGTAGGATTTGGGCTAGTAGTGAAGGGAGCATCTGCCTCTCCTGGCTATCCTTCACTCTCAGGGAACAGGCAGGAAGCTTTGGGCACAGGTCTCGTGCTGCTGCAGCCCCGAAGAAATGTGCTCAGGAAGCATCTGGATACTCCAGAGCCTTGTCTAAGACACCTGGGCAACAGCAGGTGTGTTCCACTCATTAAACAACCGTCTGGGAAGCAACAGGGACCAGGAGATGTGCAATTAATAACCGGGGTCACCAGCTCTGCTCGAAGTAAATTAAGACAGAAAGAAGCAATATGTCAAGTTCCTTTGGCTGAGAGCTCTGGCACAAACAGGAATCACAGCAATAATATTTCAGCAGCTCTCCTCTCACTTGTGTGCGGGCACACCAGTGGAATTATGCTTGCCAGGCAGGGCAGCACACCATGGGGAGACTCTACTGACTGTAACTGGGAGACAAAATGTTCTGTCTCAGGGAAGGAGGGTGGGTTTTGGGGCTCACTGCTAAGGGAGGCTAAGGGCAAGGATGCAATTAGCTACTTTAAGTTAAGGTAATCAGGTTGGCTCACACTGATTCTCTTGCTACATAAGGACATCTCCGGGCAGTGCGTGTGCATAGCTCAGGAATATTATAATGCTCCTTTATGCTATTATCACTTCTAGGAACACATAATTCTTCATTTAATTCTGCTTCTCTAGTACCATACTAGAGACTGATTTAGTGTTAGATGTGAGTTTGTAACTCACTGAGAAACATCAAAAAGTCTTCCTGCTACAGCGCCAGGTATTACTCACTCCACACATCACTTAGGTGTTGCAGTGCCTTTGCCTGACTGATGATGATAAACAACTAAACACATGAATTCTATTTTAAATCACCATCTTTGATCCACTTGTGATCACATTAGTCATATAATCAGTTGTGCTGAAATGCAGCAGAATTACTCATGTAAGGCAAGGGGGTTTTGTCCTAGTGAATGAGAAGAATAAGCAACGAAATGTAATAAAATCAGCAGGAGCTGCTATTTACTTCCTTGGAAGTGCATTGAACCTACCTCAGGCTTTTGTTGAGGAATTTAGAGGCACAGGTTACAACCAGCCAAATTCTTCCCCAGCTCGAGGCTCCTATTTGCATATGCAAAAAGCTCCCATTGATTTGCATATGCTACTACTGCTGCTACTGGAACCTTTAGTAGGCTTGGGATCGAAGAATGCGTTTTTCCAGCTTCTTCTGAGGAAAGCAGTTGTTTGAGAACCACTCCTGCATTAATTAGCTGATAGCCAAAATAGTGGAAGCAGGGAAGTGAGGCATAATCAATTACATTTGTATAACTGCTGATGGAACACGATAAGTAATTAATGAGACCATGTGCACATACAAAAGATAAATGCATTTGAAACTCAGCAAGAGCTGAGTGGTGTTTGTAAGCTTGATGTGCTTACTGTGTAAAAGGCCAGTTTGGACTCCTACTGAATTATTACAGAAAGGTAGAAAGACTGCTGATGAGTGAGAGTCAGCACTGAGAGGGAAAAGCCCAGCAGTTTCTTGGTGGGGAATAAAGGAATCTCTGTAAAACCAGCAATCTTCAAAATAAAACTAGAGGTTTAAAAATACTGGATTTTCAGGTCCTGTATTTGATATTCAGGGGAATTTTTTCCTGGTTTGGATGACGAAGCCGAAATGTTAAATCAGCTCTTTACTGAAGGATTTGTGTTTTCGTCACTGAGTTCAAAATGCTACCCAGAAATGAAATAAGTTGTCATAATGATGTATCAGCCAGACTCTCACAAGAGTAAAAATCCATTTTGTTTAGAGAGCCTCACACATTAATAAATAACCCATTCTGTGAATTATGTCAAATGAAAAAAGCTCTCTTGTCTGGCCTGCAGCAAACCATAACGACTTTCATTCTGTGGTGTAAAAGTATGGATCCACTGAGGAAAGAAGAAGAAAACACAGCCCAGTAATTACAGAGATTTCCTCCTGTGTGTTGTTAAAGCACAGACAGTTTTTAAAGGAGCATAATTCTAGAAGAAACCCTCTGATAGCCCAGGTCTACAGTTTCAGTGATACAAAGGCAGCCCTTGTCCACTCTAACAGTGAGATTTGGTACAGAAAATGTGTTATCTCATCAAAGTGGTAATTACTGAAAGTACAGCCTACTACCCAAAACCAGGGAAAAGCTCAGAGTCACAAACCCAAGGCTGCAACCATCCCGCTGATGCTGCTGGCAGTCGTGCTGTTAGAGGAATCTCTGCCCAGCATTGCAAATGGGCAATTCCCGAAAAATCAGACGATGCTTCTCCTCTTGTGACAGCTCAGTGTCTGGAACCGCTGCTCCCAAAAACCAAGGTTGCAGAAGGATGTGCCTGCATATTTGCAAGGTCAGGTTGGATGGAGCCTTGGGCAATCTGGTCTAGTGGAAAGTGTTCCTGCACATGGCAGGTTGGGTTGGAATGAGATGATCTTTAGGATTCTGTCCAACCCAAACCATTCTATGAATCTGTGATTCTTTGTGTGAGACAAATCTGCATTCCTGGGCACCCCTCCCACAGTGTTTAAAATGCCCAAACTTCAGTGGTCAGTACACTGGTCCTTGAAAGCCTGAGCACCCAGACCTGTGAACCCCAACTGCCTTCAGGAGCTTCATGTGTTCGACATCACTGCAGTTTGTGACTGCAGAAGGGTGGGGGAGGCTGTACTCGAAGAATTGGTATCGATATCTGCACTTGGAATGCAAAATCACACAGCACCACAAATGAGCATTTGAAAGTGCACAGAGCCTCCAGGGTCCCTGTGCAGATGAGCACATGCAGGTACAAAACCGATATTGACTTCAACATGGCACATCTAGGGGAGCATTAATCATTTTTAGCATGCTTTCTCATCTGCTTCTGTAGAAAACCCAGATAAATTAACCACCACACACTTCTCTAAGGCAGTGAATTTCTCCATTTTACTGGTGGAGGAACAAATTTTACTGATTTCATGTGGTTTCAGTACTCTCCTGGAGGGAGCCTGTCAGAACAGCTCCAAGATGCTCCTGGTTCCCCACCCCCTGCTCTGCTCACCCATTTATTGATTTGCCATGTCCCTGCATTTTTGCAGTTTTTAAGGGTTTTCCTTTCCCACCTCAAGACAACAGTGACAAGCTAGACCTTTTTGCAAATGTGCAAACTGATTATACCTCTTTCTCTGTAGTTCTCTCATTTTTTTATTTGTGTTTTTCTTCTGGTGGTTAAATAGCTTTGTTGCAAACCCAAATGGAGCACTTCATGCATATTGCATTATTTACAGCTCGGCACGCACAGACTCTTGTATCTGTCACACCCTGCATCCATTCGTACACCATTCTGCACCAGGGGAATGATTGGTACCCACGAAAAAGGGCAGAAAACAAGTGGAAAACCAAAATTCCTGACACTGGACTGGGGCAGGTGGATTCACCAAGGGAAATGTTGTGCCTGCAAGGATGTGTGTGAGCATCTCCAAAAGGAACATTTCAGCTTCCATCCCATTCAGGCTGTAAGAGCTGTAGGTGCTACCTCCACATGCATCCAGCTCCTAGGAAGGAGGAAAATACTGCTTCTTTCAGTCCCAGAGCTGTTTCTGACTAGCCTGATGCTTCAGGGGATCCCATGGGACCCTGGACCAGCTGCTTGTGAAGTTGGCATGTAATTAATCCTGGTAAAGTTTAGAACAGCTCAGTATCAAGGGATCTGCTGGCCTTCCCTGTGACAGGCTCTAATTTCACCTCTGAATGCACCACTTCATCTCCCACCTTGTCCAGGCAGGGAGATGAGCCTGCAGCCACCAAAACCTCCTCATTGCTCACCTGCATGGGCACAGATCACTGCTCAAATATTGATTTGCTATTTACTTAGGAAAAGGGAACCACCAGCTGCAAGACAGAAAGATGCTTTAACATCACTCCCATCCTTCCCTCTGCCTTTTCCCTGATTTTCCAGGCAGTCCAGTCTGTCCCCAGCAAGGACAGGAGTTAAACCATCACATTGTATCCTCCCTGAAGGCTGGAAAGAGGAGGAAAGGGTGATCCCTATGTACTTGCTAATTGTATCACTGGATCACACATTTATGATCTCTTAACTCTTGCACTAGAGACTAGAGTGCAAAGTCTAGGAATTCCTGGGGGCTGCCTCTGGGTGCATGGCACCCTTGCCTTATGTCTTTGGTCAAATGAAACATTTCCTCTTTTATTTTGCTTATTTGTCAAAAGAAGATAATGCTGTTTAGCCATCTTGCATCAGTGCTAACACTGATGGAAGTACCATAGAAAAGTGCTGTCCAACCTCTCCACTTCCGTTTTGCCATGAAGACACAACAAAATATCCCATTTTTCCAGCTGAGGCACAGAGAAAGCTGGTCTTAAACCTGAAGTATTATCAGTGGTTTAATTTAGCGACGACTCTAGTTTAAATTAACCCCAGCTCCGCTTGAACTGCTCAAGCAGAGGCAAAAATGGAAAGATCAAAAATGAGAAAAGCCCAAAATTACCAGCAAAGGCACAAGGCCAGATTGCTGGAGCTGGACCCACGTGAGCAGTGCCGGGATCGGCAGGGACCAGCCCTCTCTCTCGGCTCTGTGCCTGGCTTTTAAATCGCTTTAAGGACGGCTGATGATGGAGACAGAGCCAGTTTTTACAGTGGCAGCCCAGCTGGGGATCAACACTGTAAAAACAAGCACGTAAAGCTCCAAATCAAATCGCAGTCGTAATGAAAACATCTCGGCGGCGAGCAGCCCCGGCAGAAGGCATCCCTCGGCTCGGAGCTGCTGCCCGGCTCCCGCATCCCCCGCTGACGTCAGCCCTGGCCCTGCTGGAGGAGCTGGAATGAAATTCAGCCCCTGTGCCTCTCCAGACAAACCCGCCTCACCGTTACCGAGCTCACAATTACAGGGAAAAGGGAACGGGCAGCAGGGAGGTCAGCCTAGCGCATTTGTTCCTCTTTCTCTTGTTCTTTCTCTGGGATTGCAGCGGGGTTTGCTGCCAGTAGCTGCCTTTTCCATCATCTCTACCTCCAGCATCCCTCTGAGCCTTTGGGGCTCCCTTTGTCCAGGGGTGATGCTCGGCACACAGTCCCTATCCAGGGCACGCAGGGGTCTGAGGGCTGGTGCTCCTGCACCATAAACCCCAGAATTAATGTTCCTGGGGTCCACAGCAGGCACTGCCTTGGGGTTTGATAGGAACCTGCTTCCATCCCAAATTTCCAAAGCACAGCTCCCCCGGGCAGGGAGAAAGGGACTTTCCCCCCAAAAAACCCCGGCAGCAAACAGGGCACTGGTGTCCTGCTTGCCATGGCCAGATCCATGCTGATCCAACTTCTGGAGGCACCAGCAGTCTTTCCCCTGCAGTAATTACTCTGTGAGCCATGGAAAACCAAGGAAAATCCAATCTTTTCCTCTTAATGAGTGCCCCTGCCTGGCTTTCCATCGATACAACAACAGGAGCTCTCTTTGTTCCATTTACCACCATTGATATTCTGCTCCTTGTTGCAATCCCAGCAGACTTCAATAGAGATCTTTGCTCAAGGATACCCCTATGGACTTCTGGACAGAGGAGAGTCATTAACAGAAAAATCAAAAGCCATCCCAGGGCACTGGTGTGGTTTGGGGACAGTTTCCTGGAGAAGCTGGAGCTATGGGGGGTGATGAGGATGGGAGATGCTGGGGGAGGCACTGTGCTGCATCTCCCCAGCAGAACGAGTTTTGCATGAAGAATAATTCAGCATCAACCCAGACACCAAGGAAGATCCATGCCTGTAAATACCTATACCTCCCCTACTGGCTTGATTGCAGTTTTAGTCAATTTACCCTGATGAAGAGGAGTGTTTTGGTACAAACAGTGGTGCTGACAAATGTTTTGGTACAAACAGTGGTGGCAGCAGCAAGTGCCAGCCAGCAAGGAAAACCACCCCAACAGCCTGACGGTGGAGAGCTGAGCAGCTCCAAAACCTGGCTGCAGCTTGTCCCCTCTGAGCCACAGGTCCCTTCATCTTCCTGGGTTTATGGTGAAGAGAGAAGATTAAAAAACAAAAAAAAAAAAACCCAAGTAAAAATTACCTTTGCTTCCCACTTCCTGCTTCTAGACAGCCAGGGTTAGTGGGGCAGAGCAGAAGGGAGCTGCCTCTGCCCCATGGAGATGGCTGCCATCCGTGACATATTTTTTCGTGGTTTCAAATGGAGTGAAAGGATGTTTTCCAAGCTACAGAGCAGCAATGAACTGATGTCACTTAAACATCTGGAATAGTTTTGAATGACTGCTTTAACTGAATATAGCAGCAATTACGGAGTTATTTCTTTTCAGAGGTTTTGAAAGGGTTTTTTTTCTTTGATGAGTGAGGAGGAGCCTAACCCCATGAATTGCAGGGCTTTGTTGGGCTGCCGTGCAGGAGGACCTGATCACAGCCCAGCCCCACACAGCTGGAACAGCTTGGCAGCCTAAATCTGGGTGCATCACTAATCCACCAGCCAGTTCCTGCTTTAAATTTAAACCATTTAAAATATTTAAGGGTTTTTTCATTATTTTAGCAGTTAAGATTATTCCAGGACAAGACTGCCATATCTTCTCTTGGAGTTCTTAGCAATGCTGGTGAAAAAATAATTTCTATACCACGATGTGGCTTGAGAGTGAACTGGGCTGTCCAAATCAGTCATCTCCCTTCAGTTTGAGGACTACACTGATTTTTCCAGCATGGATGTGAATTCCTTCAGTAAGGAGCATGCGCCACTTGTCCCAAAGCCTTCATCAGGCACCCACAGATACGATGATGAAAAACTGAGGTCCCAACTCCCTTAAAACACAGGACAGGTCGTCCTTTGCCAGAGCACGACTTGGTGAGGGCACCAAGGACCAGCCTGAAGCTTTGGCACCTCCATTCTACACCATCCTACCTCTTCTGAAGGCCCAACTTTTTGACTAGTTTAAGTCAATTTAGTGCAAACCCTAGCATAGCAACCTAATCTTTCAATCTCAACTAAGAGAATCCATGAAATTAAAGAAAAATAATTAAATAAAGGATGGGAAGTGGGAAGCACAGCAAGACCTCTTTTCCAGCCCATCCTCCAGAGGTGCCAGACTTTGGATAAAAGGAGGATAAATTTGGGTGTTTTTTCTTAGAGCTGTTGTTTTCCACACAGCTAAAACACATTACTGGCAAGGCAGAGTCACCGTGGAGGTGCCAGGACATGGGCACATTGCGCTGAGGAGAAAAGGAGGCTTGGAGAGGACCTTATTGATCTCTACAACTGAAAGGATGTTGGAACCAGGTGGGAGTCAGTCTCTTCTCCCAAGTAACAAGTGACAGGACAAGAGGAAATGGCCTCAGGTTGTGCCAGGGGAGGTGTAGATTGAATATTAGAAAAAAATTCTTAATGAAAAGGATTAGGCTGCCCAAGGAATTGGTGGAGTCACCACCCCTGGGGGCATTTAACAGATGCAGAGATCTGTCACTTGGGAATGTGGGTTAGTGGTGGACTTGGCAGTGCTGGGTTAATGGTTGGACTTGATGGTCTCAGAGATCTTTTCCAAGCTAAACAATTCCATGGTTCTATGAGGACAGCTCTGTTTCATTCTGGCTGGTGCAGACCCCCTGAACTCTGGCTCAGCCGTCCCCTTCCAACACAAACCTTCCTTTAAACCAGAAAGTAAAACCTCACCTGTGATCCAGCCCATCCCACAACCAGCTGACTCCTTGAGCAACCCAAAAGCCAAACCCGGGTTTTATTCTCAACCCAGAGATCCACATTTGCTAAGGAGCAGTAACAATTTCTCCTTATTATTATTCCTTGCTAGAACATGCAGCCTTTCAGCCTGTGGTTGCTCGAGGTAAAAAGTCAGCACAATTTGAACAGTGATCAACCAAAACATGAAATGAATGCTGTGTTTCATTTAATAAACTTCAGCAACACAAGGCTGCCTGGTGGACACAATATAATTTGGCTTGGATGTAAAGATGGAAAAAAAAAATTGTTTTGTTTTCAAGGCAATTAAAATAAAAGAATATTTCTGTATTGACAGGAAAGAAGCTGGCAGGTGAAATTCATATTTAATGAACTATTTTTCCTGTTCCCTTGTATTAGCTTGCAGATTGTCAATTCTCATTGTTTTGCTCAAAGTCAAGAAGTCACCACGAGTCACTTGGAAGTCACTGCTGCTGGTACTATGAGAACTACACAGTTTGCTGAAGAACAGCAGAAAGGGAGGGAGGGGGGAAAGGCAGTTGCTGAATCGTTCTTGAAAATATGACTGGGAATGAAAAAAGCACAGAGAAAGAGAAAACCAAGATAATGCTGTGATTTTTGAGACAATCCTAGAGCAGATGAGCTCAGGCAAGATAATTTAAAAGTATTAAAAATGGCTGCAGCTGGCCATGCTGTTGGTCACTCTCTCTCCAGTGGCCAGTGGAGTCTGCACTGCTCCTGCCAAGCTTCTCTCCCAGTTTGCCTTAACTACACAGAAGCCAGACCCCAAAATAAATTGCAGTTACACCAGCAAAAGCATGTCTTTCAAATTAAAAATATTCCTTACACAGGATTTAAATAACTGCAAGAATGAAGTGATAAATTGACCAAAGAAACCACACCAAGGAGTCTTTTTAACCTTATGATTCACAGGAACCTGAATTAGCATCACCTTTTGAAACTTTCCCCCTCAGTGTTCACCACTATGAGAGTAGCACTCAAAAACCCCAAACAACCAGGATAGCCAGAGAGCTGTAAGAGTGAACTTCCATAGCACCAAAATAAAAAAAAATCACTTGTCCTTGTAAGGACCAGTTTGTGGTGATCCAGCCTCAGAATCAGCTCCAGCCTGGCACAGGCAGGCAGTGGTCTCAATGCACTGGATAAAGGAGCAAAGCTACAGTCCCAGACCCTCTTTTTTTGCAGGACAGGTAGAACACAGAACCATAGAATGGTTGGAGTTGGAAGGACCATTCAAGATCCTCATTCCAGCCCCCCTGCCACAGGCAGGGATGCATCTACTATCCCAGGTTGCTCCAAGCCCTGTCCAACCTGGCCTTGGACTCTTCCAGGGATGGAGCATCCACAGCTTCTCTGGGAACCCTGTGCCAGGGCCTCCCCACCCTCACGGGGAAGAATTTCTTCCTCATATCTAATCCAAATATTCTCTCTTTCATTTTGAAGCCATTCTCTCTTGTCCTGTCATTCCATGCCCTTGTCCAAATTCTCCAGCTCTCTTGGAGCTCCCTTTCGGTACTGGAAGGGACTCTGAGTGTCCCTGGAGCCTTTTTGTCTCCAGTCTGAACAGCCTCCACTCTCTCAGTCTGCCTCCATGGGAAGTGTCCCACAGAATGCCCCTGCACACCCTGCCATAGCGATGCTGGGCTGACACACGGTGCCAGCAGGAGCATCTCTGCTGCTGGAACTGCAGTGCTGCCAGGCTTGGAGTCAGGCTCTGTCCCCACCAGCGCCCAGTGTGCCTCGGTGGCCACCAGCACCTTACAGTTACATGTAGGCATCATCACTTTGGGTAGCAATTAAGCCACGTAATGAGAATCTGGAGGAAATCAGGTTCCTGCTGTTTGTAGTGCTGTAATGATGACTGAGGCTAAACCCGTGTGAACACAAAGGAGGGCAATGCATCGCTGTTGCACAAAACTGATGAGGGGAGGAGAAAGGAGATTTCTCCACAGCAGCAGCAGCATTGCTTAAAGCAAAGCTCTGCCAGCACTGGAGCCCAGCAAAAACCAACTTAGGGAGCCCTTTTGGCTCTCCCTTCTTTCTTTGCTGTTTTAGTCAAAAACTTTGCTTCTCTCTCTTGCAGGGCCGCCAGCGCAGGATGGAGATGCAGCCGCAGCCCTGAGTGGGGGCTGCTGACACCGTCTGTGACCTGCCTTTGCCCAGCCCAGCACCATGAGTGGCTTCTTCTCACGGCTGGACCCGCGGCGGGTGCCCTGGGGGGCCGCGGGCCATGCCCTGCGCACCCGCGTCCTGCGCACCAAGCCCGTGGAGTCCATGCTGGAAGGCACCGCAGGTGCAGCCACCCAGGGCGCCCGGCTGGCCAAGGTCCTCACCACCCTCGACCTCATCTCCCTGGGCGTCGGGAGCTGCGTGGGCACTGGCATGTATGTGGTGTCTGGCCTGGTGGCCAAGGAGATGGCGGGGCCCGGGGTCATCGTGTCCTTCATCATCGCTGCTGTTGCTTCCATCTTGTCCGGTGAGTTTTACGTGGGATTTTGAGTAACCTGCCATGTCCTGCTTCCTCTCTGTTCATGGGGGGACACCTGCTCGGCACCACAAGCTACAAGGAGGTAGCACCTTCCCCACCAACTAAAAGCCATTTCCCACTGCTCTCACCCAGCTCATGGGGTGCACAGTCCTTCATTGCCCGAATATCAGACCAAACCTGGGAGCCAGCAGCCCAAGCACAATTATCCCGAATGGCTTCCCCAAGGATGGAGCCTGTGGGCAATATTTTTGAGACATTGGAAAGTTTTGCAGTGCATGTCCCAGGCTGAGAGCATGGCCAAGCCACAGCACTGGAGCGAGAGCTTGTGGGAAACTCAATTCCAACAGGAAGGGTATCGGTGGCTTGGGCAGCACCAGGGCCAGCTTCTTCTGTTGACATGGCTAACAGTTAAAAAATTCCTCAATTAGTTCTGGAGTTGATTTCATTGGCTCCTATTCATGCAGGGTCAGTCTTTGAATTTCCAAACAAAAAGAAAAAAAACAACAAACAAATGTGCAGGGAGAGAGAAATTACATATTTTAGTGAAAACACGGTGAATCCTATGTCCTCTGTAGGAACCCAGCTGAGCATATGGCTCGAGCTGCAGTTTCTACATGAAGCCAGTACTGCTGGCATTTGTCCTTTCCAGATCAGTGCTAACACGATGATGTGATGTTCCTGCTCTCTCTGCTCAGAGGACTTTGCGTGCTGTGTCAGTCTGGTATCCAGCTTTTTTCTGTGGCTTGGATAAGGACACCTGAGCAAATGGCAAAGGGCTTTGATAGAAGACAGGAAGAGCCAACACAGCAAAGTGACCCAGCTCAGATTTTCAAAACTCTGGATTTTTGTAATGAGATGTGGAAGCACATCATGCTCTCTCCCTGGAGTTTGCAGTGCTACTCCATGGAGATCCCACCAAAGTGAGTGGGAATTTGAACCCCTGATGTCCCTGCAGCCCAGAGGCACAACCCTGGCAGAGCCCAGGGATGAGCCTCATGCTCTCTCCAAAGCCCACAACAAGAGCTGAGTGCTTGCAATAAGATCCAATGCTTATTTGAGTTCCCAACACAAAAAATGAACCAAAATTCCTGTTTTTTAACCAAGGCAGTAGATAGCATCAATGTCTCTCCTTTCCCACTGCCTATTTTCTCTCCACTGCAAAGGTTTTGTTGGCTGTGATGCAAACCAAGAGCAAATGGAGTTTGGGTGGGTCTCTGCTAACAAAAACATACTCTTCTCCAAAAGGGGCTTTTTCACCCCAGACACAAGCCTTGCCCCACACCAGGGGTCCTCCCGCCTTCACCCACAGGAGCCTGCACTGCTTCCTGCTCCGCTTTCATCTCCCCTTGCTTTTGTAGCCCTGGGAAAGTGTTTTGTGAGGGATGCAGTGTTTTGATAGTCTCCTTGGCTGCTTCCTCACTTCATCGTTAATGCTGCTGTTGTTTGTAACAGCAACACATTTTTGGCAAGTAAAACCAAGTAAGAATTCAGGAGCTGGACGGGCTGTTAGGCTCATTTGGGATGTGATTTCTTCTCTCCCATTGCTCCTGGTGTGCCAGGCACTGAGTTTGGGCAAGTGCGCATGGACAGGTTTCAAGGAGCTTTCCCTTTGTCCACCACAAATCACTAAGTCAAACCCCATTGCTTGCAAAAGTGAGCCCAGAAGGGTTTTGGATTAAAAAACCCCAAAAACCAAAGGAACCAAAACCATCCAGAAAGTCATCTGGCTTCCCCTGGGAGACAGTCGTTGGGAAGCCCTGCCATTGGGAAGCCTCATTAAGCCTGGTTTCAGATAGGGACTTTTCCAATTCCATCTACTCAACAAATTCCACTTACACCTTCCATAGTTTTAAGCAACATGTACCCCCTCTTATGTACTTACAGACACACTATAATTGATTAAACTGATAAATTAAATCAATCTTTTATTGTCTCACTAGAAGGCCTTTCATTCAGCTCCCAAGTAGAAATGCTTGCCCAGCTTCCCTCCACAAAGCCTCCAGTGCACCTCAGGCTCCTTCCATCAGCTGCAGCCGCCAGGATTCCCCACTTTCACCCCTGTTTATCTAAAACCCCTCCTTAGCACAAATCAGCAGTTTGCATCTCTTCCAACCCCATCGCCCTCTCTGCAGCCTTTTCCACCAGCCATTTCTTGTTCCTTTGGTGTTCTCCTCTCCTAAAGCAATACAACCTTGTTCAGAGCACGGTGCCACACTCTTACCCAGTACAGGAGAAGGCTCAGGAGCAGCTGGAATGCACGATGGAGCAGGGGGGAGCTGAGCACGTGCCTCAGGTGCTGCCTGGCTGTAGGATGAGGGGCTGCACCTGCAGCTGCCTGAGTGAAGCTGGAGAGATGGGAGTCCTTGCTCCGTGGGAGCTTTCTTTATGGAGCTGCCTTTTATATATCAGCACATGGTGATCATGAAATGCAATGGACAGGCTCAGTGGCTTGATGAAAATAACATGCCTTCCTCAATAAGTTGGCTGCTCTTGGTTAATGAGGGATGCTCCCTCTGGATTTCTTGTGTGGTAGCGTGAATTATTTGGAGTTACCTCCAGAGTGGCTGAAAGGCCCCTCTCAGAAGGCTTTTTTCACCTGAAACAGCTCTCATTGTGCCAGTGCCCTGTGGGATGTCTCATGGTTCCCATGTAGCCTTGTGCCAAGTATCAGAGAGAGGGTCACCACCGCGCCAGCACACCAAAAGCACCAGTTCCTCGTGCCACCAGTTGTGCTTCCCAGTGGCTGTTCTGTGGATGGGGTCTTGGAAGGGCCAGTGCCATGGACCAAACCACTCAGCTGTGTTTATATCCTGCTGATTAATGTTAATAACTGTATAATTACACCAGTGTAATGACTGTCCACAAGTGTAGCAGATATTCAAGGCAAAGAAATGACCCTCTGTAGAATGTTTGCTCTTTCAAAAAACCACCATGTTGGCTTGTTTTCTGCAGAAATTGCAAACACTCTTGATTGGGGGGAAGAAATGAAGTCTGTCTCCAGATTCAAACAGTTGTGACAGGAAGGATGTGCCCAGCCTCTCTCTGCAGTCCCAGAGCTGGGCTGGCTGTGCAGGAGCACTGGGAGAGCTGCGTCCCTCTGGATACAGGGGAACAAGGTGCTGAATAACTTGGGCTGCCAAGCAGTAACTGTGTAACACAGTTTTATTTTGCAGTTAGATTGTAATAATAATAATAATAATAATAATGACAATACCAACAATAATAGTAAAAATAATACAGTGCAGATGCAGCAGAGATTAGTATACATTATATATATGTGTGTGTGTGTGTGTGTAATACATGCTGATACCTAATGCTGATATTCACAACCTATTTCTGTACCCAATGCATGGTGAAAAACTGCTCTTCTGTTTTGGGATATTAGTAGAATAATCGAAACCTCAACCATTTTATACATATTCATCTCTTTGCTTTGGCGTTATCGTTGTGTATCGATAACCATCCTCTTCAATCTTGTCGTTGGCTAAAACGAGAGCTGCCTACAAGAAAGAGTATATATTTTTAAGGCCATCAAAGAGAGAAACTAGATGCTTGTCCCCATCAGAGCACCAGTTTCATAAATCATTCAGACCTGTAGTTATCTGTGAAGGCCGTACCTTTGCTGAGTGCATGCATTTTTCATCAGCTCTGAATAATGACTGTCGGTAGAGCTGGATGGATGATGGAAACGTCTTGTGGCTCCTGTTGGGCTGCTTTACAGAAATCAAGTTTTGAAGAGTCCCATTGCAAAGCAATCTTCATTCAAGTTAAGCAGTGAATGGAATATAAAAATCCCCCAGTACCAAGAAAAGAAGCACCACCAAATTCAGCTTAAGAGATTCAACAATTCTGTGTTTGTACTGTGTAAAAACTGCACTAAAAGTAAGAGCAGCCGCCTCATAATGTTTTTATAAATTATTCATTCTCCTCTCTATACTAAACTGATTGCAAATTTGAAGCAATTATTATCTTCTAAATGGAGAATATCAGTTGATAGAGAGCTCAATAATTACTTGCATGCTTACTCAACGGTAGTAACAGCCTTAACCAATTCACACATATGAACTTCACTGGGGTCTTTGGGGAAGGGGCTTAATCAGTGTTAAACTGATTAAGCAGGACCCTTCCAGCACTTGTCCTGAATAATATTTGGAGAATTTGAGACTGAGTACATCCATTCCTTTTAAATAAAAGCCAATGGTTGTTTTAATACATCAATGTGTCAGGGTCAGGTTTTTATTAAAAATTATCCTGACATAGTAAGTGCAGAAGTTCAGAAAGTACTAAAGTCTGCTGAATTCTCCTCCCAGACAGTTCCAGATAAATATTGCTTTTTGTTTTCCTTTTCTTCTTCTGCACAGTTAGTTTTGCAATTATTCTTTAGAAGACTTAAATACAATATTTTTTAAGTGTTAAAATAACTTATGTTCTCTATGTAAGATGTCTTCAAACTCCTCTTGTATGAACAAGAGCAGGGATGATCAGGACAGTGCTTGTGCCTGGATCTGCAGGGCAATAATGCAGGATGTGTGTTTGGAGATTGGAAGTTTGGGGCAGGGAGAGGTGTAGCCTTGTGTGAGCCCTCCTGTGGCATCTTCCTCTGGGATGACGCTGTGCAGGACTGGTCCAGGATCCCATGTAAACATCTGGCTGGTTTGAACTGTATCATCTCAAGAAGAAAAACCCATCACAACTTGATTTTAGTGGAAATTTTTCTGTTTTTTCAGCCAAGAAACTGGGGGGGGAGGGTCACCATGCGATGTCTCTGTGTTCCTGATGCTGACCACAGCCCTGACACCTCCCAGCACCTCCAGGCAGGCAGTTTTACATTTTCCATTTCCGAGCTGCATTTTCCTTATGCCGCTTCCTATTTTTCCGAACAGGCGTTTGCTACGCTGAGTTTGGCGTGCGGGTGCCCAAGACCACAGGCTCTGCCTACACCTACAGCTACGTGACCGTGGGGGAGTTTGTGGCCTTCTTCATCGGCTGGAACCTCATCCTGGAGTACCTGATCGGGACGGCCGCGGGCGCCAGTGCCCTCAGCAGCATGTTCGACTCGCTGGCCAACCACACCATCAGCCGCTGGATGATCAACAGCGTCGGCACGCTGAACGGCCTGGGTGTGTCCGGCTGTGCAGAGATACCTCCATTAATTAGGGCCTGGAAAGTAATTGGAAACTTGTCAGAAGTCAGACATGGATATTAGGCTTCATTCATTATTTACCACCTGTCTGGCTCTGGTACTTTTCCTCGGCAGCCTGGCGCACAGGCAGGATTTGAGGGGATGGGATACACGGTACTCTGAGCCCCTTTGGGATGAGCTGGCATTTAGAATAAATGCACAGAAATAGTCGAATGTCAGAGGGTAAGGGCAGCACAGAAACACTTCACCTGGTGCAAACACTCTGCTTGGTCCCCTTGGGGCACACACAGAATGCTGTTAGAGAGCACAAGCTGGTGTCTGCAGTACTGCCATGGACTGGGGGCTGTGGTGGTCCTGTATGACCAGCAGTTCCAGCAACAGTCCATGAACCCTACCAGTAAGTAAATCATCCAGCTGTCCTGTACCCGTGTCATGAAAACTTTGTGGCTGATTGATTTTTAATGAGTACTTGGCAAATACATGTTATGCAAATTGGGACATGATCATTGGTTTGCTACTCTCCCAAAAGTCCAAACGGTGTCTTGAGACATCAAGATTTATCACCTTAATTAAACAGCTTTAGCTGAGGGAGGCATGGACCTCTGGAGAGTACCTTTGCAGTGAGATCAAAGAGTTCTGCAAACCTTCAAGGTCTGAAAAGTGTTTAAAATTGCCCCACAGAGTTCCTGGATATTCTCTGGATGGAGAGTAACACATCTCATTTCTCTCACTTAGGCAAAGGAGAGGAGTCGTACCCTGACCTTCTTGCTCTGGTCATTGCTGTCATTGTCACCATCATTGTGGCCATGGGGGTGAAGAACTCGGTGGGACTGAACAACGTGCTCAATGTCATTAACTTGGCAGTTTGGATCTTCATCATGATTGCTGGTCTGTTCTACATCAAAAGCGACAACTGGGCTGAAGGGCAATTCCTGCCATTCGGATGGCCAGGGGTAAGTGCTGAGAGCACACAGGGACACACAGCACCTAAGTGCTGCCTCACACTCAACTTCGTTCATGGTGTGCACGCCCCGCTTCTGCTGCACCCTCCAGAACCCAGCCCTGCTAAATCCACCTGTGCTTTGGCCAGGGACCTCCAAATACCACGAGGGCAGGTTTGGATCCAGACCTGCTCTCTCCGCCAAACACAAAGAGTACTGCAATGCTTTGCCCTTATCTCCTAACTCCTCTTAGCATAAACCCAAAACTTTCCCAAAATGTCCTTCTGCAGAGCCAAACTCCACATGAAAGTATCCCCGAGGAAATGCCACTAATTGCCAGGCAATGGAGCAAAATGCTGTGGCTATCGGAGAGCTGGCTCAGCCTCTGCAGAGCGGGGAGATACTTTTGTTGGCTGGTTTTCAACAACAATGTTCTCAAGAATTTGTTTTGAGCACTTCATAATGCCGCCTGCCAGTACTTATTTTATGGATGTTCCCTCAAAGCTTACTGAGAATTTGGACATATTTGGCTTTTTTAGCTTGCTTGCACTGGTTTTTATCCAAGGATGAATAGAGACTGAAAATATCTCAGCTGGCCTAAACCCAAGATAATTTCTCAGATTTACACTGCTCAACTCCATTGGGGTTTTGTGCAGAAAAATAAGCAAGAATCTAAAGTAAACCAAGAGTCTTGATTATTGAAAGGGTCCCAAACTGCTCTACAGTCCCTGCACCTTCCTTCAGTAAATCAATACCTCTCTGGCAGAGAACAACAGTGAAGAGCACTGAGGCTCACTTGTGAGCAGAGGTCATATTTACCTTTGGGTTGTGCTTGGCTTTTTATGCCATACAATGGGAGTGAAAAAGAGAAAATAGAAAGTACCTGTTTTGCTCCAATTCAACACACCAAATATTTCCTGGCAAAAAAAGATATCATTTTAAAAGATAGATGTATACCCAAAACACATCAAACCCAGTAGGGTGGTCTCATCCTTTTCAGCTGGTTCATTGTCTCACAAGTTGTTTGTAAAAGTAAATCCACCACCAAGCACGTGTTAGATCCCCATGAGCATAGGGGATACTTAAAAAGGATAATTACAGGCAGTCCCTGAAAGAGGTGAGTTTTACTGTGTGCACTATCACTGGACAGCTGGGATGACAGAGGTGTGATGGACAGGTGGCACCCAGCAAGCTACCAAGATCTATGCAAGGGTTTCACAGCTCCAGATCAGCTCACTCATAGCCAGGCAGTCTTTGCCCTGCTCCAGCGTTCCTCTCCTATAAATGTCCTCGCTAATATTGTATATTTTAAAAAATCACATAAAAAAAATAACCAAACAGTACAAATAATTCCTCATCCAAGTGCTCCAATGTGTGCTCCTAACCTGTCTGCAGCTTCCAAGCAAAACAGAGGTTGTTTGGGAAGCGGCTCACATCTGACGGCTGCTGCTCTCTCCTGCTTCCTCTGCGAGCTGATCTTGCTGCCACATGAGACATCTTGCTAAGGCAGAATGTGTAAACATGTTCCAGATCCCTACTAATAAAAATGGATTTGGGGTGGAGGAATGTGAAAGCAAACCTGAAACTGGTTGATTGTCTCCTCTGTCCCTGGCAGGATCTCTCAGCAGATTCAGACACTGCACAGGCACAGGTTTGTAGGGTGAGCTGCAGATGCCTCCGGTGGCTCAGGGCACAGGTTGAAACCTTTTCCCCAGACCAGATCGGTGGGTTAGGGGTGCTCCCAGGGTCAGTGCCCAGCTCCACGTGTGCACCCCCTGACCTGCTCACACTCATCCTTTAGCTCAGACAGGGCAGAGTTGGGCTGTTCCATTTTTGCTCAGCTCCCTCTCCCTGGCTGGGTGCTGGCCTCCCTCCTGGCACCCAGATGTTTGATCCTCCCCGTAGGTGCTCAAAGGGGCTGCGACCTGTTTCTATGCCTTCATTGGCTTCGACATCATTGCTACCACGGGAGAAGAGGCGAAGAATCCCAACACCTCCATCCCCTACGCCATCACAGCCTCGCTCGTTACGTGCTTGACAGCTTATGTGTCTGTAAGTAGTCCCTACACAGGTGTGAATGTACATAAATATGTATGAATGCATATAGATATATATTTATGTATCGTGAGTCCCTTCTGGGCACCTGCACGGTGCCTGCCGAGGCTCCTCTCCGTTTGTTCCCAGGCTCCTGTCACCTGACGAGACCCCTCTGCCAGCTGCAGGGATGTGGTGGCAGACAGATTTTTTTCTCATCCCCATCCACAGCTATTCTTGCACCCAGGAGAGCAGCAAAGAAGAAGGAGCAGCAGCATTGCAGCATCCTTTCTCTGTGTTTCTGGGAAAAGCAGCACTGCCTCTGCTGGAGATATGGGAGAGGATCCAAGTGAGAGGAAGGATAGGCAGGGATGGCTGTGTGAGATTCCACTGCACTGCACCCCAATAAAAGCATGTCTATGCTCAGAGATTTTCCCTGCAAAAAAGTAAAAATTAGTTATGAAGGAGAAAAAACACTCTTCTGACTATTTCAAAGAAACTCACCCACTGCCTCTCCTGAAGGGGAGTGGGCTTCTCATGAAAACAAATTCTTTGACTCAAATAGGGCCAGAGAGTTGCTCCAAGCAATGCGATCTAGATTTGGGGTCTGCAGCATTATTCCCACACAGGAATGCAGCCAAAGTGAGTGTTACTAACCCTGACAGTCCCACCAGCCTCACCAGTCACACCAGTCCCACTTGACTCCTGCATCACCACTGAAGCAAGGTTCAAGCATCCCCTTCTTGCCTTTGGATAGCAGAGACTAAGACCCCACAGTTTTCTGGATTAACCACCCTACAGCAAAGTGCAAACAGTCCTAACTCCAGCATTTTACATCCCCTCCACAAGGGACATAGGGATACAAGCCAAATCAGACCTGAAATTTCTTGGGTTTCCACTCTTGAGAAGCAGCCCTCATGCCCTGAAAGTCCCCAGCAGCCCCCAGTGCTGCTGCTGATACCCCTGTCCTGCTCCTCTCGCCTTCCCCAGGTGAGCATGATCCTCACACTGATGGTGCCCTATGATGCCATCGACACCGAGTCCCCGCTGATGGAAATGTTTGTGGTCCACGGCTTCTATGCAGCCAAATTCATCATTGCCATCGGGTCCGTGGCCGGCCTGACTGTCAGCTTGCTGGGCTCCCTCTTCCCAATGCCCAGAGTCATCTATGCCATGGCTGGTGATGGGCTGCTCTTCAGGTCAGTCATGCCTATGCTGGCATTCATTTTTGGCCTCTTGGGATCTGAGGGGAAATTGTGCTGGAGAGTTGGGGGGCCTGCAGGGAGCAATGGGCACGCACAGACTCAGTGGGTGCAGAATGGGGTACAAGCCAAAGCAATATCCTGGGGGGAAAATATCAGGACCAGTCTACCCTACAGTTTCTCATTTGGTGCTGGTACCTAGACGTTCTGATTACATGAGGATGAATGTTTAATTCAAGAGTTACTTGCAAAGGAGAGCAGTTTATTTGGATAAAATCTGGGTACTTATTTGCAAGTATCTGATCGCTCATTGCAGAGCTGGTCTGACCTAGATCTAACTCCAGAGTCAACCTCAGCGATGTTGCCAGTCCCCAGCTGGAACTGAAGTTCCAAAAAGCAACAAGACCTGAAGGGACCCCTGAGTCTGTCCCCTGCAACTGGGGAAAGGTTATTGCAGCAGGGAACCTCTGAGATCTGTGATTTTAACTTTCTGTGACTGTTTTGCTCTCCAGGTTTTTGTCCCACGTCAGTTCTTACACGGAAACCCCTGTCGTGGCTTGTATCGTGTCCGGGTTCCTTGCAGCTCTGCTGTCCTTGCTGGTCAGCCTGCGGGACCTGATCGAAATGATGTCCATTGGCACCCTGCTTGCCTACACCCTGGTGTCCGTCTGCGTCCTGCTCCTCCGGTACCAGCCCGAGAGTGACATCGACGGCTTCGTCAAATTCCTCTCTGAGGAGCACACCAAGAAGAAGGAGGGCATCCTGGCCGACTGTGAGAAGGAAGCTTGCTCCCCTGGGAGCGAAGGAGAGGAGTTCTCTGGCCCACCAACCAACACTTGTGGTGCAAAAAATCTGCCGTCGCTAGGAGATAATGAGATGTTAATTGGGAAATCTGATAAATCCGCCTACAACGTGAATCACCCCAATTATGGCACTGTCGACATGACCTCGGGGATAGAGGCAGATGAGTCTGAGAACATCTATCTCATCAAGCTGAAGAAGCTGATCGGCCCTCGATACTACACGATGCGGATCCACCTCGGGCTGCCGGGTAAAATGGATCGTCCGACGGTGGCCACCGGCCACACGGTCACCACCTGCGTGCTCCTGCTCTTCGTCCTGATGTTCATCTTCTGCTCCTTCATCATTTTTGGGTCAGACTACATCTCCGAGCAGAGCTGGTGGGCTGTCCTCCTGGTGGTGCTGATGATCCTGCTCATCGCCGTGCTGGTGTTTGTGATCTTGCAGCAGCCAGAAAATCCCAAGAAGCTGCCCTACATGGCCCCGTGTCTGCCCTTCGTCCCTGCCTTCGCCATGCTGGTGAATATCTATCTCATGCTGAAGCTCTCCACAGTCACGTGGATCCGATTTGCCGTCTGGTGTTTTGTGGGTGAGTCCCAGGTTCATTTATTTTAATTTTTTAACTGACACTCTT
The DNA here is from genome assembly GCF_009650955.1 of Corvus moneduloides. Classification (NCBI taxonomy): domain Eukaryota; kingdom Metazoa; phylum Chordata; class Aves; order Passeriformes; family Corvidae; genus Corvus; species Corvus moneduloides. Next base: position 23,722,644 of record NC_045485.1, read on the forward strand.
TTGCAAGGGTGTTAATAATAACAACTTCCCTAATTAGAGCGCACAGGCTGATGCCTGGGATGTACCCAGTCCTTCTCATCTGCCCCTTGTCATCCTGAAGTTCTTAGAAATCTCATTTTATCCAGCCCCCGAACCACAGCTAAATGGAAAATTACACCTCCAGAAAACATCGGTTTCATGGAAGAGAGCGACTCCATGCAAAGGTGACTATTTTGATGGCTTTTTTGATGCAAAGTAGGCGGGTTCTGGAAATTGCCTTGCAGGCAGGTTTCGTACAGACATCAGCCTGATTTCTTGCTATGTCACCCACTTGAGCTCTTCAGCAGCCCACACCACTATTTCAGCACTGCTTTTCCAAAGCCCAGATCTGCCCAATTCCAAAAGCCCTGGGAAAGTCAGATCTGTAGACTGTATTTCCTTTTAGCCCAAGTTCTTAACTTTGGGGTAGGGGCATCTTAGGATTCACAGACTCTTGTGGACCCTTTTTTTTTCCAAATTTAGGCTTTCTGACACATAACCAGAAGTCCAGCATATCCACAGTGCCTTACATTGCAACCCACTTACTCCACAAGCAAAAGAGAAATAGAGCAGCTCTCATAGCTCTTCCAAACCAAGCCATGGGGCAGGAGCTGGCACCTGCATTTTTGGGCTGGAGAAGACATACTCAATGCTTTTTTGGCCCTTGAGGGCAATACATGAAGCTGCAAATCCAGGGAAAGCTCTTCCACCTGGGAGAAAAGATGACTGCAAAGCATCAGTTTAATCTGCTGTGATTAAGCACTTTCCCCTGTGGATACAACGAATACCTCTTGAGCTGCCAGCAATGACAGTGGGTCAATTCAGCCACTGCATTAGGTGTGCTGAGCTCCACCAGCCCATCCATGGCTGTTGGGGGTGGGACATCCTACTGGTTTTTGTGGCAGAGATGTGTGGTCCTGATTTAACCTCACATCAGTCGCCCATGGCTAGTCCATGGCGTGTGGAGTCTGGATTTCTCTGTGCACATGTCTGGGGTAGGTTAATCCCATGATCCACTGGAAATTAGATTTTTGGATACATTTGCTGCCAGGGAAAGCTTTTGTGCAGGAAGGTGAGATCAGGTAGAGCTAGCAGGGCTGCTGGGTAGCTGGGGTCCAACTTTCTCCCTCTTGCCCACCCCAGGTCTGCTCATCTACTTTGGCTATGGGATGTGGAACAGCACTCTGGAGATCAGCGCCCGGGAGGAGGCCCTGCACCAGAGCACCTACCAGCGCTACGACGTGGACGTCGACCCCTTCTCCGTGGACGACGGCTTCTCCTTCGCCCCCGAGGGCGAGAGCTACCCTGCCTGGGGTCCCTCTGAGGACAAGGGCTTCTCGTACCAGCAAATGGCGGGGGCCAAGGAAAGCCATCGGACAAGTAGCAGGTCGAAAAGCAAAGGCCGGCACAAACCGCCATCGGATGCTCTGATCGCCAACGATGAGTTGGACTACTCGCCCGAGTAGCGGGACAGGCAGCAGGGCGCCGTGCCGCCCAGGCAATGAGGAAGGGTCCCCGTGGCTCCCCTGTCCTGCCCCACCCTCCCCAGGTCCTCCACCACCACCCTGCTCACCTCCGGTCCTCAGGACACGCTCTGCAATTGCCGTTGACCCCGAACCAAAACCACCCATGGCCCGTCCCCGCTCCACCAGTCGGGTCTCACTCTGGTGAATGCTGGCTGATTCCCCAGCACCAGCTGATCTCCCAGCACCAGCTGCACCAGTGGAGGCAGTGGAGTGGGAGATGTGCCAAACCAGGAGGGTGTTGAGAGGTGGAAGGAGCCGCAGGAGGGGACAAGTCAAACTGTCCCTGGGGAATGTCCACTCGGTGGCCTCAGCGGTGGGATGCCACTCTAACATTTTTGGCACTTTCTTGGCATGTGTTTTTTTTTTCCCTTTGAACCACCTAGAAGTGATAGCTGAGCCAGAGGCACAGACGGGTGGGTATGTACAGAATGGAAATGGACACACTCTTCCCGGGGAGTAGCTCAGAGATGCATACTTGGTTCCATCACGGTGTTTCCATGGCCCATTCTGGCTCAGTGCACACAGCAGTGCTTCCCCCATCCCAAGTCCAAGTCCATCCCCACATCCCAAACCCAAATACTGTGATTCAAAATTAGTCCATGTCTCAGTCCAGCCTTTAAGTCCCAGCACGGCCTAACACCCCAAATCTGTGTCTTGGAGCCTGATCCCATTTCTGGTCATAGTGAAGGCTGTAACCCGCCCTTGGTTCAACCCTGCTTGTATAAATGGTCAACAAGGACCACACACTCTTCCTCTGAGCACCGCCAGTCTGAGGTTGGGCACTGCTTCCACCACTTTGTGTCTTTTACAAAAATGACTGTCCTGTCATTCCCTCACCGTACTGGGCACCTTCCAGTGCTCACTCTGCCCTCAGTGCTCCAGACACCCATCCATGCCCTCACAAACCAGCAGCATCCGTGGGTCAGCCACGTCTTGGCAGGGCTGGGCCATGGTAGCAAGCGGAGAGGACTTGACGGCTGAAATTTGTCTCCCTACTGCTGTCTGCACCTTGTACAATATTCTCTGGTTTTGACCTTGGCTTGGTGGGTGCTGTATGAAAAACACTGAAATGCTGCTCATTCCTTAAGTGTCCATATTTCAGTCTGAAATCAAACAGAGCTGGTGGCTCACAGGGCAGGGGTGGTCAGCAGGTGGATGTTAAACCCCCTGAACATGGCCACAGCCCCCAGAAGTGCCATCAGACTCCCTGCTGCCAGCATCCCCACAGAACCGTCAGTCAGCAGTGAGGGAGTTTGGTCAGTGATTAGCGGCAGGTGCAGTTGTGGAGCCCATCATGCTTAGTGTAAAACACTGTGGTGGAGGAATGTCTTTTTGAATAAATAGGAACCAAAACCCGTATCAGACAGCACCTCCCATCCTCCCCCAGCTGCTAAAGGCTGCAGATGTATCCATCCCAGGGGCTCCAGTGCAGCCCAGACCAACCCTAGTACCATGGGCTGCTGCTGGCGTCCCAGGAGACAATTAACATCGGCAGGGGCAGGATTTCTGATATGGAAATATCCTTGTGGATACCAAGAACCATTAACCATTTGGTTCACTGGATGAGGCAGGGGCCTCCAAAACACCTGGCACCCTCTTAGGACAAGCAGGTGCAAAGGGTGCCTGGACCTGTGCCCATCCCCTTCACTCCTGGGACTCAAGGGCTTGATGGAGACGCTCTGCCTGGGGCTGCAAGTTTCCCTGCAGCTCCTGTCCCAAACAGTGACAAACTACAATCATTTTCTCCGTGGAGAAGAGCATCCAGTTCTGCAGATCTTAACCTGGATTGGTCTGGGCAAGCCAAGGGAAGTGGTGGGAGTGAGGATTTGGCTAAAGGACCTGTAAGTTTTGCTCTGGCATCGACTCCTGCTGTCCACCCCTACCATGCTTCTACAAGCAGAAATCCTGAGTGTGTCCCACCAAAAAGCTGTTGCCATGTGCACCGCTCACGGGCCAGCTCGGGAAACCTCCGTGGCAGTGCTGAGCTCCTCTCGCGACGGTCACCGCTCACCCATGCTTGGCTGCTCTCCTCCTCGATGCCTTAGAAGTACCCAAGAGAGATGGCACCTCGCAGGTCTGGCTTTATGTTTTCAGGGAGAAAGATTGATGTTATTTTCCTACCAGCTCTTGTACTATACCATATCCAAGGCAGTCGTTTTCGTCCTGCTTCCACACGGTTTTTGGGCATCTGCTGAGCCACAGACTCATGCCCAAGTACCCTGTTGAGTCGAAGCCCGTTCTTCTTGCAGCCTTAATCTCTTGCTACGGGGCAGTTACCAGTACCAGTGTCTGTCGTCACGTCCGCTCTAGTTGCGCCGTATAATTCGACAAGGGCTTGACCCCTTGCTCTTTGGTGTCTGTAGGAACCTCTCCGTTGGATCTGAGTAGCCTTTTGGCTGCCCCCATTCCCTTTCATCCATTCTCCTTGCCCTTCCCAGGAAAGTGCTGGGGCAAGACGGCTGTGCCACATCCTGGGACCACCAGGGAACAGAATTTGGTGCCATGGCACTGTCTGAGGTGGATGGGCTGCTGTCAGCCCTCGCTGTGCTGGGGGTGGGAGCTGTACTCTCCTCCTGGGCCCACCACGTCCCACACAACAGAGGTGTTTAAGGAGAAGATGGCCAAGCCACAGGCTGGGTCTTGCCTGGGTGTGCCTGTGGCCAAGGGCTGGTTTACAGGATCCCTGCTCCCTGTTCCAGGTGGCAGTTCCTGGGAGATGTGCATGTTCAGCCTCTGGGAACTCACGTGCTGTCTCTTGTAGCAGCATTGGGCTCTTCAGTGGGCACAAGCAAAGGCTGCAAGGGCAAAATGTCCAGGTGTGCCCATCGCCTCTGGGCACTGCTGGCCAGGGTTTGAGAAGAGGTGCAGGTGTTTGTTTTGCTGTAACCCCAAATCCAGCCTTTCCCTTGGGTGCCCTGAACCATCAGGAAGACACGGCAGAGCGGTACCATCCTGCTCCCACCCCTGGTGAGAGGCACAAAGCCCCTCCATGCCTGCCTGCCCTCCCTGTGGCACATGCCCTGGGGGGCCAAGTGCATGGTACAGATGGAGCATAAATACCTCAAACCTTCCAGGCCGACTCCGTAAGGTCTCAGCCCCTCCACGAATTCACTCCACATGGTCACAACCCCTCGGTCCAAGGCCCAGCACTCCGGCATCCTCCACATGGCAGCAAAATCACACCCCAACAAAAAGGGATGTTGTAAATCCGGCTTGTAAATGACCTCCACTTCGTTTTGTTCAGTCTTTCTGATGTATATCTTGCTTTTTTTTTTGCAGGTGGTACTTTCTGGTGTAACAATTCTCTGCAGTTCTGGTATGAAGTTGGTGTATTTGTTAAAAGCAGTTTGTTCTATCCAAATTTTTTTTTGTGGTTTCCAGAAGCCCATTGGTGCATTGTACAATGGGATCTTGTAGTGTGTCATGAGAAAGAAAAAAAAAAAAAAATGCAGATATGTTATGGAGTGATTTTTATTTTCAAATGACTGTGTTGTTGACAACTATACATATAATACATATATATAATCAAGATACTAAGAAAAAAAAATCTAAATTTACCAAAATCTGTATATTTTAATAAATGCATAAAGCTTTATTGTGTGCCTTTACATTTAAAAATCAAAGAGGAGCTGAGAGATTTGTAAAGAAAGCCAGAGACAAATGTGTCTTAGTATTTGTTCCCATAGTAATGTAAATCTTTTAAATGAAAGACTAAACCAAAAAATAATACTAATAAAAAACTCCCTTGTAAATTTGGTTAAGCCAATCAGTACCTGAAGGTCTGATTTTTTTTTTCAGTGCTAAATTGAAGCTAGAGATTAACAAAATCTTGCTTTAAGTGCTTCAAAAATTCCATTTTAGAAGATCCGTTTCAGCGAGCCTACTTTGTTATTTACTTGCAGTGTTGTGAGAGAAAATGGTTATCCATTTAGACAATTAAAAAAAAAAAAAAAAAAGGAAGAAATGACCTAGAACCAATGAGCACAGGTTGACTATTGCAGTGCAAAGGCCTGGGGTGCCCCAGTGTCTTCCCATCCACTGGCACTCACCTTTCCTTGGGGGAACTGAGGTGTCACAGCACTGTCCCCTCCCTGCATGGGCAGCAGGGCTGTGGAGAGGCAGACACAGCTGCCTGTCCCCTTTGGGGTGCTCAGGGCCTCCAGCATGCCCCCAAGGGCTCCTTCATGCTGTCCCTGTTATTTGGGGGGTGGGAAGCCTGCTAGGTGCTCTCCCCATCATGGGGATAGGATCAGCAGCTCCAGCTGGTCCTGGTGCAGCTGGGGAGAGCTCTGCTGGGCATCAGGGACCATCACCTCCACACCGGGGTGACCACCACAGCTCACAGCTACCACTCCACACTTGGTGTTGGGAATGGTGTGGAGCAGTTTTTCAATTCAGGACAATTATATTTGATCCTATTTTGAGCCTTTGGATCAGCAAATGAGCACTAAAAGCCTTCATGAGCCAACAGTGCCATGGCCAATCCAGACCATGAGAGCCCCACAGGGGAGCAGGGTGTTTTGGGAGGACACAAAGCAGGTGTTTCAGCTTTGATCCTTTAAAAATTACAAGAGTTTAATGTTCTATGTGCTTCCTCTGAATACTTCCCCTCTGTGGTGCTAGCACTAATACCCCATCGTATTCTTGGCCCCATCTACTCACACCCCACAGCTGCAGATGTACATTTCCCCTGCAGCTGCTGTGGAGCTGTTTTGCTTTGTTTGGTTTTTAATTCTCTTCCCTGAAATAAAATTTTTTCCTTCCTCTGAGCCGCTCTCCCAGGGCCTTTTAAGGGTTGGATTTGGGGTCGGATGCTGTGACTATGAGCAGAGCATGCAGAGCCCCAGCACCATCCCCTGCCAAGGGTCCCCAGCACCACGTGCATGAGGACCACGGAACGGGTGAGACTGGAAGGGACAAGGTGCATCGCAAGGGTGTGGGCAGCAAAAAAGTCCCCTAAGCGCTGCCTGGCAGGGCTCGTTCCCAATCAGGTCACGCACCTCCCGCAGCACCAAAACCCTCCCCTGGGCATCCGACACTGGTGCTCCTGTGCTTTTCCCTCCCAGTTTGCTCCAGGGCTGCTTGCAGGGCAGCATTGCGGCGCATTTCTGCTCCGAGGGGTCCCACGCCGCAGTCGGTGCCGGGGTTAAGCGAGTAAATCCGCGGGCACAATCCACAATCCCCGGGCAGCCTGCACAAGCTGGCACGTCTGTGCCCCCCTCCGCCCGGGGCAGCCGCACATCAATGGCAGCACTGAGAGCGTCCTCCGGCGCGTACAACAACTGCCTGTGCCCTGCCTGTGATCTCATGGGCCCAAGTGTCCTGCCACCGCCCGCCCTGGGGACATTGCACTGCGATGCACAGCTCACACAACAGAGCCGCGTTCAAGGCTGCTCGGTGTGAAAGGCAGATGCTCGGGCTGCTGCCCATCCCTGGGCCAGGCAGGCAAAGCGTCCCTGTGGAGCACAGCCAGCCTCCCTCTGGCTCCTTTGAAATGCTCCAGCTTCCCACGTGGGCGAGGGGAGAGGTGGGAGCTGCAGCATCCTTGCCCATGGCTGTGTCGCTCAGTTTGGTTTCTCCAGCTGAAGCAGATCAAGGACAGTCCCGAATGCACGAGGTTTGACTGACAGCCTTGTTTTCCCACTATTCATCACCCCAAAAAACTTGGTTGCTCAGACCCTTCTCCTCCTCCTGCCTCTCCACTGGGGCTCTCCCCTCGCCCATGTCTGAACAGCAGCTATTCCTCTTTTCCTTCTCTTGGCTTACACAAATTGTTTGAACTGAGTTAACATCTTTGGGAACAGATGGGATTTTGTATCAGCGTAATTAAATTGCTACAGCCTCTGGTAAGGACAGAGTTAGATCTTGATCTTACAGAGTTTTAATCAGAGCAATGACCCCAGATCAGACTCCTACTTCAGTTGAGAGCACTTGCAGCAACTCGAGGTCTCAACTTCACAGTGCTCAGGGTCATCTCCACCACTTCAGGGGCTTTCTATTTCTTCCCAATGTAAAGAATCCCACAAGTGGCTACCATAGGTACAAGCAGCTAGTGGGAACATTGAAAGGATAAGATAATGGACAGCCCCATGCAGGAAGATTAGTCATAGTTTAAATATTCTTCATTTAATGCCACAGCAGAGTAGAATTTTTCATCCTGAACTGCTATTAAAAAAAAAAAATCTTCAAAATCATTGGCAAACCCCTGTCATGGGAAAACTGGCTATGGAAACACACAGGAAGGAAGGAAAAAAAGTAAGTCGGAGGTTGCAGGTACTCTGTTATTTATTGTACAGTATTTCACTGAAAGTACAAAGGCATCATCAGTACTCACCAGAATTGTAACAGGTACATTATACTGCATGTTAAAATGTGCTGCTTTAACGAGGCAAGATGGAACACAAACTTAGAGGAAGAAAGAAAGGCGTTTAAAAAAATGTAAAAATACATTTTTTAGTAACTGATCTGTACAAAAGAAAAACAAAAAGAAACTAAACCAGAGGGCAGGGATTAGAGCCCCCAAAGTCATTTATAACTATTTAAAAAGGCACTGTTATCTACCATGTCATTAGGACCTTTGGGTTCGGTTTCCTTCATACTGATGACTGTGGGGGTGAGGGAAATACTGTTACTAAAATGATCAGACTCATACAAAAGTATTTACAGAGAAAGGCAGAAAAATCCCCTCCTCTTGTTCCAAAAGAGAAACATTTGCCTGGTGGGAGAGGACAGCCTTCCTCCCTATCTTCCCTCCCCAGCCATGCCAGAGCCGTGACCTTGAGCAGGGGAAACCAAACAGTGAGGAGCGGGGAGAAGCTGTCAGAGTCCTCCTAACAGTGGGAAAGTGTCTCTCATTTCTGTTTTATTGCTTTAAACTCTCCTATAATCAGGGGAGCTAGAAGATAAATCCCTAAAACCCGCACGACAACCCCAAACCATCCTGGCTGCAAGAAGATGGGGCAGGTGGTCGGGACAAAACGGGGAGGACCAAGAGGTAGGGCTGGCTGGAGCTGTCTTTCTAGAGAAAAGGGGAGGAAGAGACGGGGAGAATAATGCTTCAAACTACCAGACATTTGTGCTGCTTTTCTAAATCTCCCCCTGGGAGCCTGACAGCCGCGCGTGTCAGCAGAAGCAAACCCAGGGCACACGGACCCACCAGCCAAAGCATCCGACGGCAGCCGTGGGGCGTCCCCGGGGCGTCTACACGTGGGCGCTCTTGGCGTGGGTGGGCGAGCTGGATCCCGAGCCGTAGTAGAAGCGGTTCTCGCCGAAGGTCTGCGCGTCTCCCGAGCAGCACACGATGACACAGCCGCCGAAGAGGCATAGGGCAGAGCCGATCCAGCCCGTGTACAGCGAGTAGCCGAAGCTCATGATGGTGGTCTCGCGGTGGGCGCACACCGGGAACCAGATCGTGGCCACCACGCCACACATGGCTGCGGAGAGAGGGGAAGGACAGCGTTAGGGTTGCGAACTGGAGGGGACTCCAGGGTGTCACCCGGCCACGGGACACACAGCATGCAGCTGGGGACAGAGGGGAAACCCATCCCTCCTCCCTTCCAGTCCCATGGTGGGACCCAGAAGCAGCGGCATCAGGGCTGGGTCCAAGAGATCTCCAAGAAGGAGGCAAGATGGGAGCCTCACGAGTGAGAGATGGAGAGAGAACAGCCATCTCTCTCAGGCACCAACAGGAAGGAAAAACAACTGCTGCCTGACACAATTTGATATATTTATTAGAAGGGAAACAGATTTGTTCCCTAGAAATATCTTCTAAGAGGGAAAAATGAGAGGCATCCCTGAAACTGATGTTCTGGAGAGGTGAAGAAATAGGAATAGATTAGACGTGAAGCAAGGCCATGAAAACCATATGGATCAGTGAGAGAATAAAGTCTGTGGACCAGTGTGAACTGGTTTAAATCCCTATTTCCACATGGACTCACGTGCTGTGTCCTCAGCCCATGTCAATCCTCATCATTGCTGTGGCTCTACTGAGTGGTCACTTAAACATCCCCAAAATACCCCAGCACTCTAAGGAAGAGTAGGGTTTATTAAATACGAGCAGAAAATGAGCAGGGACAAAATAGGGGGCAGTTAGGCATTGCTGGAGTTTTTTAAAGGAAAAGGAAATGCCTCACAACTCCGGAAAACAGATTCCACTTCCCTGTGGAAAATTTCTATCAAGCGATGGGGACAAACCCAGCAAGGCTCTCCAGACATTTACTGAATTGAATAAAAATGGGACCTGAAGAGTCTGCAGAAGCAAAAACAGGATCCTATCTAGAGGCTACAGCGGGTCAAAAAATGACTGCAGGCTTCACATTTTACTTGAAATTCCATAGGGGCTTTTTCCACAAAAAGCAGGAAGGCAGCTGCACTGGTGCTGTGAGGTGACATGTGAGGGAGACAGTCCCCACAGAGTCCCCACATGCACCGAGGGCAACGGGAGTTGATGGTGTTAATCACCTCCCAGGAGCAGGTCCTAAAACAATACTCCTTGATGGCCTGTACATCTGAGAAGAATTAATCTGTCAATATTTACTTGCCTCCGGGACAAGCTGTGCAGGACTCCATCCTTGTGGCTATCAGAGAATCAGAGCAAAACAATAATAGGACCGTGGCAGCGTTACAGATTTCCACCGACCGTGTTAAAAGGTATCTGGAGGCAGTGTCAGAAAGTTAAGGTTGCAAGAGGGAAAAAGAAAGGGGTGAGATTAAAAATAAAATTGTTTAGTTAAAGCAGAGAACAAACCGTAGCTCCTGGCTGGTACAGCAAAAAACCCATCCCCAAAGCTGCAGTTATTGTGAGAGAAAATATTTTCTTATGGAAAAGAGAAGAACATTTGAAGGATGCTTATAAAGCCAGAAATAATTTTGGGCCTCCTCAAAGGAAGGGCCCTGCAGCTTTGGAAGGAATTTTGGAGAAGGCAGAGAGGGGAGAAGAGCATTTCTCCTGCGTGTGGAGTGGTCCTGCAAACAGCTCGTGAACCTCCAACACTTTAAAACAAAAATGTATCAGTTGGGAATCCACAAAGCATTCTAATGGGCTCTGGGAACAAAGCTGCTTTGTTGTCCGAAAAAACACAATCATCTTTTCTTTCTCTGTCAGCAGTAAATATATATATTTTTGTCTATAGACTGTAAGAGCCTTATCTCTCCAGACCCTCCCCCACAAGATAGGACCGAAGCAAACACTTGCACTGGGGTGAGAAGAGCTCTCAGGGATGCTCACACAATGGCATCTCTTGTGCATGTGGCTCCACTACATGTAAAACCACCTTATTTTACTGCTGACAATACCAGAAAGCTGTGAAACACAAGCCAAGGACTTTGCATGGGTTCACTTGACCTCTCTGTCCTCAGAGGCCACCAGCTGCTGTCAGTCACCAGTGACCCCGCTGCTGAGCAAGAGGAATGCCCTGGAACAGGACTGGGTTTCATCGCTCTGCATAGATTAGGTTGGGCTGTAAATCCTCTGAGGGGATGGGAAAAGGACAGTCAGCAATTGCAATATCTCTCCATGGGCTCAAATTTTGTTCTGGTTGTACTACAGGGAAAGGCTGAAAAAAAAGATGATTTGCCAAGAAACCCAAAGAGATTGTAAAAGGAGTTTTAGGGCAAGTTTCAAGTTTTAAAATGGCTGCCTACATGGAAAAGGAGTGTGGATAGAAGTTACTATCCTTTCTCTTGTGCTAATGTCAAGAGACCCTTTGCCTCTCTCTAAACAAGAAATCTTCAGACAGTAGAACTGCTGTAGCCAATACAGTCTAGCAGAAAAATAAAAGAAGATCTGCAAAGAGAAGGAATATTTTCTATTAGAGCAACCGAGTCAGTTGGAAAAACAGGCCTGTTTTGGAACACACGTTTGGAAATCCTGCCTGCCTTTTGCAGCTGGAGTAGGCAACCTCGTAAAAGCCACTGTCTCTGCCTAAAAAATCATCTCAGCACTGCGTGGCGTGGATGTCCTTGCTCTATCAGGTTGCTGTGAACCCACAGGGATACATCCCAGCTCACAGTGTTTCCAAGTCCTTTTTAACTGTGGATTTGCAGTAGCTCAGTCTGCTGAGCTGAAACTCTTAATACTCAACATTAGAGATGTATTTGAGTCAGATGGACGTGCACAGAGACAAGAAGCACAGAAGGTTCTTGGGGAGCTGGGGGAGAGGGAACAGGATTACTCTAACTCAGGGGACAGTGCGTCCCTGCCAAATTCCTTAACAGTAAGTTAAAGGCTTTCTGCAGAAGAAAGAATACTTTTATTTCACATCTAAATTTAACTATTCCGACTTGCTGACTCAAAGTCACATGGATTTCTCTTTCAAAGCATTTAGTCGAAAAAAACAGATACCATTTCTTTTTTCTATATTCAAAACAATCCTTTTATCTTGATATCTGTGGTTTACAAGTAAATCTCATGCAGTCTTCAGAAAAACTCATTAACATCCTTTAGTTAGTACACAATGGGTTATTTTGTAGTAGCAATTTCCACTAACATATTTCATCTATTTTCCAGCATCTGAATCCCTCTCCTCAATTGGGAAAATGCCCCCTTGGTTACCAGCAAGGGGTCCTCTAAATTAGTATCAACAACACGGGCTGGGCCAGGGTTTTTCCGTCAACACCAATGTGTGCAATGTTTTCATACCAGCTCAGAGCAAACCTCTGCTGACGGTTGTTTTCAGCCATAAATCAATTCTCTCGGTCAGATAGGATCAAGCAAAGCCATAAACACATCAGCAGCAGGATAGCAGGGCGTGCACACAGGTTGCACTCCGGCAGCCTGTGATTATCAGTGGACAGAAAAATCAATGGAATATCTGAGCCCATTGTTTTCCTGGCAAGTTTTCAACTTCTTATATACATAATTTTTTTTGGCTCTGTGCTGTGTTTCAATCCCTGTTTTCCCTTACAAAAAATTTCAGTGACAAACTGCCATCCCTTCCCCGAGCAGCAAGTGAAGCTTGCCATGGGGCCAGCTCCCCTGTTTGCATCCCCACTCTCTATTTCTGCTGCATTAGGGAGCGTTTTGGGGATCATTTTCTTTTAACAAGAGCTCTGGGTGTTGCTCTCCCCTAAGAGGAAAAGCCTGGAGCCTGTGAGGTTGTGGAAACGTGAGAATTCAATGGCGGGAGGGTGAATAAAAACAGTCCAGGGCATGTTACTTCTAGAATATAATGGATTTTAAGTCAGTATTGTATCTTTCAGGACCTGATCCGTGCTTGTTAAATGCTCTGGAATGGTGACACCTCATTTTGCAACTAACAGATCATTAATCAGCTTAAATAATGTCAAAGTCCTAAACCCTGTACATTATTCTTCTTCCAAAGGACTGTCTTGCTGATCAGCCTGGAAAAAAATGGGCTTTGTAAATGTAAATGTGGGCTGGTTTGCTCTTCTTTTTTTTATAAAAAAGCAACTTAGGAGCAAAAGAAGCTTATTTATTCTTCATTTGTGATCTGACAAGAAAAGCATTATAGTAATTGTGACTAAAACATTGTGACCAGGCTGCTGATCCCAGCCCAGATCATTCAGGGCATCAGCGACACGAGTAAATCACTTCACCTGTAGGTGCTTCAGAGCTCACAGGGGTTAAAATCAGGAAGATTTGGTCCAAATCTGACCCAAAGAGCATTCGTCTGCCAACGCCTCCGTGATACAAATGTGAGAGATGTGATCTCTCACATTTCCTTTCCTCACAGGATCTACCTAGTGGGAAAACCATGTTCTGAGGCAGAGGGGAGCCTGGCTTACGGAGCACCACAAGTCTCCACCATCTCCTCACATCTGTTCTCCTCCCTGGTGTCCCACTGTAGAATGACTGGGATGGCATAGTGGCACACCAGACCCCAAACCCTGGTGGGACACTGCAGCATAGAGGGTTTCACTTGTTCTAATACAGCAGTACCCAACACTGTCACTGCAATTTGTCACGTGTGCTGGTCCTCTGGTCACCCTCTTGCCCTTTGGGATTTTTAGGGACAATCCTCCTGCCTCCACGTCTGCAGCCATGCAAGCAGGGCTGACCTGCAGCATGGTTCTCCTTGACTGGAACCAAAAACTCGTGGCTTTTGTGGCAAAGTGCAGCTCTGCTGGTCCTCCCTGTCCTGGGCAGGGCAAATCCATCAGAGCAGACTCCTCTGGCACTAGAACCTCATTCACAGGCAGAACCCCCCTCACTTTTTCTTTCGCTTTTCCAAGCCCAAATACCTGACTCAAGGTTCTGGGGCAGGGATGAAGGTCACATTCCAACACGGCTGTTTGTGATTGGGATATCTTAGGCAGGCCCTATAAAGCTGATGTTAGGATTTCCAGCTGTGCCCTTAAACTCCACAGGCACCAGTAGGGCCCCTTGGACTCAATCCCTTAGATTTGGGATGTATGGACTTGTACTAACCCCAAGGTGACGGAGGAGGGATCACTTGCACAGAAGGAGCATCCGGAGGACAGCCCTTCTGAGTGTGCAGCTATATTCAGTGCCCACTTGAAAAAAAAGAAGAAGAAGAAGAAAGAAGACGGGCATGATGTCAGTGCTGGCCGCCAGCGAGCAGCAGAGCCACACAAAGAGGCCACTTTGCCTCTCCCCTCCTCCTCTGCCACAGACGGGTGAAAACAAGGCCCTGCAGGCTGTTGCTGAGATGACGAGGCCTCAAGAACATGCAGGTGTTGCATGGGGGACAATGAGCTCCACAGTCTGTGCTGCTCAAAACAATCTCCTCCACAAGCACCGAGGATGGGAAGAAATTCCCAGGGGAGCTTGGAGGCCGAGGGTGATGCTGGCCAGAGGGGGTTGGGAGGCACAGGGAACATGCCAGCCCTCTTCCCATGTCAGCGCCAGCCCTCTTCCCATGTCCGTGCCACCTCTATGCTCCTTCCCCTACAGTTGCCACAGCACCAATCCCACTCAGTAAGGGCTTCCCTTCCCACATGCCTCAGCTTACATTCCCTGGATGCCCAAGGAAAATTTGGAGGCTATCCATTCCCTGTAAGTAGCTTGGAAGTTTAGACCTTTTTCCAAAAATCACTCCCAGAGGGAACCAGCACAATCAGTGCCTGCAGGCACTGCCCGTGTGCGGTGGCCTTCCCAGAGAATCCACACCCGAGGACTCCACAAGGCAAAGACAGAGGGATTCACAGCCCTTCCTCTAACCCTGCTTCACTCCCTGCCTCCTGCCCTTGTCCTCCCACTCCTGTCCATGCCTTTTGTCCACCCACAGGCTGCAGCAATGCTGGAGAGCTCCGGGGCCAGCCCAGCCTGCACAAATCCTTCCAGGAGAACATGCTCAACCAGCCTGCGCTGTCCTGGAGCAGGGGACGAGCTCCAGCCCTCCACACGTGGCAGGTGCCTTACCCAGGAGGATGATGAGGATCCCTCCCAGCTGGGACCGCCGGTACTTGGCCGCCCCAGGCTCGTGGCCCATCCGGATGCAGGGCAGGACTGTTATCAGCAGGAAGATGGCAGGAAGGCCCAGGACGGAGGCGGCGATCATCAGCGCTCGACATGCTTGGACATACCCTGTGGGCAAGGCAAGGGAGGAGGAGTTTATTGTCTGCCACAAGAAAAGGAGATCTTAGACAAAAGCTCCTGTTGGATTAGAACCCAAGACTTGCACGGAGTATGGGAAATGGGTTCATCCCTGTGTGAGCATTGAATCTTCACCAGGCACAAGGCAGTGAGGCTGCAGTGCAGTGGGGAGTGCATGAACACGGGGTGTGCAGGCTCACAGTTTTCCAACAAACAAGTAAGCAAACAGCACTGCCCAGAAAACAAAAGCTCTTCCCAGAGAGACGGAGCTGGAAAATATGGGAGGGGAAAGTCGGAGAAATGGACAGGAAGGAGTTTCCCTATATCTTTTCGTAACAAAAGTTTGATTAAAGAATTTTAAAAAGAATTTAAAGAAGAATTTAAAGTCTTCAAGATTAAATAACAGGGATTTGAAGTCTCAAAGACTCTCCCATCATTCAGAGGGCTGAATAGTCGACAACCCACTACACACACTGCAGGTCCATGGGATGCTGCCAGCAGCTGTCCCAAGGCAATGAGCACCGCTGGCCTGGGAGGAAGAGGAAGAGGAGGAGGAGGGACACTCCTCACCCACAGCCCCATCCCTGCACTGCTCCCCAGGAGCTCAGCCTGGCTGTGGGGTCTCAGAGGAGATCCATGGTTTGAGCTGACCACTGGCACAGCCCTTCCTTAGGGAGAAGACTGTACCTTGCAGAGCTGCTTGAGCTGCCTAACCAAGGGCCACGTTATTCCTCCGGGTCCCTAAGGACATTACAGGATCCCCTGGCACTTTATCAGCTCCCCTTCCTCTCCTTCCTGTCCCTGTGAACAAGGCAACAAGAAATAGCAGGGACATGGGGATGTGGGGGTGCTGGGCAGGACCACGACATTTCTGCCACTCTAGGAGCGTCTGTGTATCATAACATATGATTTTAGAAATATTTATATACACTATGCATACCTAAATTTTATATATTTTGTATGCAATGTATATATACTGTACAAAAATTACATATAAATAAATTAAACCAGGTCGTTACTTGCATGCAAAAGAAAAAGGACAAATGTCAGATTTGCCCCAGTGCCTGGTGACCTCCCCCAGCTTTCAGGACAGTCTCAGCACATAGAGAGTGCTGGCTCTCTGTCCCCTCTTAATAGTAAAATGAAGCTGCCAGAGGCAGACATGGCATTTCATGATGCCTCAACCAACACCAGCAAAGAGGGTCCTCGAGCACATCCCACTGACACACAGGTACAACACCAGGAATGAGGATTTTACTGCTCCTGGAAATGCAGGCACTGTGTGTACTGAATATTTCCTTGATTTTTTCAAGAGGAATCTTAAAAACAATGTTACCTGAGGAGTTCAGGGCATAAAAGGAGACCCTAAACAAAGGAGATGGCTGTACCCAGTGTGGATTCTGTGCAATCAATCCCAAGTAAATGAGAATACAAACAAATTCATTTCGAAGACTTGACTCAGACAACAAAAGGCTCTAAATGTATTTCAGCTATCGGTTACACCAGGATAAATTTCCCCCTCATGCCAAGCTGTGGTTACCAAACAGGCTACAGGCAGAAACATCTTGGTTTGTGACTTGCTTCTGCTCAAGGGAAGCTTTGCTCTCTGCTGCTGCAAGACCCATTCACTTATTTATTAAGTTGCATTCCCTACTGTTTCTTTGGGGCAAAACCTTCCTCTGTCTTCTCTGCTGGATCAGATTTAACCACAGTAGCAGTAAGGAAGGCAAACTTACTAAAATTAAGCTCACACAGAGAAAAGGAGAATGAGAGTCTCAACATTGCTTAGCAGAGTGTGACACAGACCACGCTCTGTAACCGAGAGAAATTCAGGAATAATATTTTTAACCTCTTGTAAAATTATTTTCACAACAATTTAAACCAATAAATAAGGAAACATGAAAGAAAATTTCAAGGAATGGCAATTTCTGCCCTGTCAGCTTTGAGAGAGGCACCTCTGACATCGTAGAGGAGTTGCAATCTAAAACACAGCAGAATGAAGTGCTACAGAGTGAGCAGTGATTGAAACAGGCAAGATCACTAACTAAACTTACAGGAAGCAGATCTCACAAGACTTTGGCAGGGTTAATCAGCTCAAAAGATGTGTTAATGCTGATTAAACACCTTGCTTAATTTTTGCTTTGCAGTAAGCTAGATGAAAGTTACTATATCATTAAAAAAAATCAAGCTAAATGTAGTTAGATCTGTTTGCTGTGTAAAAGTTCTGTCTTGCCTCAGAACCTGTGGCAAGCACAAGACCATCAAGACTAATGATGATCTTTTGAAAGATTAAAAGCCATAGCAGCATTAATAATAAATGCTGAAAGATTCATTATGCTCCAAATCACTTTAAGGAATCAAACCTTAACATTTGTAATAGCTCGCCATCCCCTTGAAATGCTCTATTATTACACCTCAGTGTTCTCTGTGTGTTTTGCAGTGCAATCCAGAGCCAAGATGTGAAAGGAACAGTGAGCTTTTACTAAGAGCAATGATTAAACATGAATGGGATTTTAGTAGCCACAGGGAACACGAGACCTGGGTACGATTAAAACCAGGTGTAAATCAATGAGAATCACACCAAGAGCTATCATTCACCTTCTTTAGTGCATTTAATGGATCACCTCTTGTGCTGATGAAGCCGAAGGAGCTTCACCATCAACTCCTGCAGCAGCAGCACCTGCGCTGCTCAGGGCAACGCTTCAGCCCTCACTCAGGGTGGGGCGGGGAGGATGGGACACACGTACCTGGCAGTATGAGGATGTCCACGAGGGGCTTGCAGTGATAGAGACCTGTTGCCATGACACAGTCTGCCCACAGCCCCTTGGATCCCAGCTCATCCATTTTCCTGCAGGTGGTAATGGTGTAGCCGCATGTCACCACCCAGTCGTTGGTGGCCGTGGCCACAACCACCCCGATCCACCCTACAAAACTGCAGACAAATCCAGCCAGGTGCAGGCAGGTGGCCACCATCTCTGTCCTTTAGTGGGGAGAGCTGGACAGGACAATGCCCACGGGCGATCAGCAGAGCCACTCGACGAGATCCCTGCTGCTGGAGCAGGAGGGATGGGGTTTGGCAGGACCAGGTCCCTGATCAGGCTCTGCTGCAAGCACTCGGCTGCCTCTGCCCAGCTCCGTCCCTGGGAGGGGTCAGAGCTGCCTCCAGCCCCATAAAGCATGGGAGGAGCAAGTGGGGAGCCCCAACTTCTGCCAGAGCATCCGGAGCGTCCGAGGGGAAGGAGGGTGTGGAGAGGAGGAGATGCACAATCACACCCAACCGTGCTTGGAAAACAAACCAGAGGGGTTTATTCAAATGCAAACAGCCTGACTATTCGAAATTTAGCATCGAGGGAGAAAAATTAAGGCAGTGTTTGTGAGCTGAACTTTAATAGTCACACTGATACCTTCTCATGTAAAGGGAAGAAACGTGCTGGGCAGAGTTACTCATGAGATGGAATTGATCACCTCATCAAAGCCATCAGCACAGCTGCAGGAAAGGGACAGGATCAATCTTGGGTCTTCCCTGATGTTTCCAGTAATTGTAAGAATATGAAAGACCCATCACTGCATTCTCTGCTGTACCTGGGTTTTCAGAAATATTAACTTGCACTCACTGAGTCTTAAACACGTGTTCAACAGCACCTTAGTCCCATTTTTGAATGCTCAAATTAAAATGAGCAGCTTTTAACTCAGACTTTCAGTCTGAGTAAATTTACTGTGCGAATTTTAGTACATTTGGTAAAACAGGAGCAGCCCGCTTCAAAGAGGTGGAGAAACTTCAGATCCTCCCGTTCTGCATCAGGAGAAACAGGCAGGCTATTTTCCTAACTTCGCTCTGTATTTTCCCAACACGTATGTGTGTTCTCGCGTGCCAGCACATCCCTGAGGATATTCCATCGCTCCTCCAGCGCTGTTGGTTTTGCGAAGGGAAGGTTTGGAATGAGGCGGATGCCACATGCCTGGGGAGACCACTAGTGGAGAGCTGTCTGCGGTGCACGGGCAGGGAAAAGGCACAAGAAAGTGACGCAACAATGAATTTCATTCATTCCTAGAGCTGTCAGGGAGAAAGAAATACTGGAAACCCCACTCCGAGTTTAAAATGCCAGGAATTAAATATATCCCGCTCCTCATCCAAGGGTAGTTTTCCCATTCTTTAACAAATAATGGGAAAAATACGAACAAGAGCATCCTAAGCTTCATTTGTCACCTGCTCCTTAGATCCAAAATTCAAGGACATGAGGTCACAGTTTTCTGTCAAAGCTTCATCTGAACACTGGAGGACTACCAAAATAGTTGAAAATTCTTTTTAAAGAGAAGCTTTTATAATAAATATAAATTTAATAATTGTTTTCACATTTGTTTTATATTGTTGGTTACTCCTGGAGTTTTTCTTATACCTGGTTTATGGTATTTCTGTGAAGCCAAGCTGCCAGCTGGCCTTCCATGAAATTTCCTGACATCTTTCCACCTTCCTGCACAGCTTATCCTCCTACTGCACCCACCTCAGGTGGAGCATGCTGTTACTGACGTCTAACCACCGCTTTTATGGTGTCTAGGGTTCAATTCTAGATGGATTTAATCTTCCCCTAAAAAAAATATTCCTGCTTATTTATATTCAGGAGATAAACTTGTTATCTCTGGGGTGAAACTAGCGCTGTTCCACTTCTTGGACTGAGCAATGGCATTGGACAGATCACATGTCACCTTCTGAATTCAAAAGATGACGAATTTCATCCCAAAGCTGAGGTTTGGGATCATTTTACACAGTGATAGTGCATGCACATCCTAATGCACAACGTTACACATCCTTCCATAATTCAGTCTCCTACATTTAAGACCACAAAGTCTTCATGTTATCCGTAACAAATGTTTTTATCAAGGAGTATGCAGGAGCAAGGAGTAAATTTGACGCTTTGGTAACCAGCACTATTCAACAGAACTCGAGCTGGTGCCCACAGGGCACAGTGTGAATTATTTCATCAAAGTCAAGAGAGACAGGAGACATTTACTACTTTGTCAGGGTTGTAAATCACACCACCAACAGTTAAGTGAATGTAAGTTGGTATGAGACAAGTGGACAATGATTTACATGATCAGTAAAATAAGGAATGGCTTGCCAGTTATATGCCAAATAAGCTGATGCATTTTGGGCAACAGTCTTAAAAGCTGTCTTTTTAAAAGTGAGTGCTACACAGGCATTTATTCCAGCAACAGTGTGAACTCCTTCAAAATCAATCTTTTTACCCTTCACTGACAGAGTTTTCCCTTGATCCACATTGTTCTCTCTGACAAAAGACAGGCATTGCAATTAGTCATAGCTACCCAAGCTATCAACAGCCCCATGGCTTTCTCATCCACATGACTCACCTTGAACTTTTTCTTTACATTTTCAGCCTGATGGTTTTTTCCCTGTTTGGAAATACAGCAGTATGAAAAAGCACAATGGTATGCAGAAATAAACAAATTTAAGTGGTACAGTCAATTCTTAATTCTGTTCTATACTGAAGGCTGAGCTGATCATTGTCATTTTCATCTTTATCCTGGTTCATACTGCTCCTTTCTCTCTTTATCTGCAAAATACAGGCAAGCACATGGTAACATTAAGGGTTCGCAACTATCTGAAACACCATCAGGATTTCCTATATGGGAGAGCAGCTCCTTAATACAATGACAAAGTATTTTTGTACTGATTGGAGGGGAAGAAAAAATAGCAAAGGGAGTGGATATGCAGGTGCTTTCTTACCTGCCAAGAGAAACCTCGCAGTATGAATAAAATGCCCCAGAAAATCTCCAAAATATAATTAGTAGCAAGAGTTATATTTTACTACAATATAGGGGAGGTTAAGTGACCAACAGAATGCAGTTTATTGTTTTAAGTGATGGAAGCTCAAGGTAAATAAATTACTGTGGAAGAACATGCAGTTTAGAGGAGCTGCTCCCTCTTTTCTCCTCTGTTGTTCCTTCCCTCTCCTACTCTGACTTTTCTGCTATTTAAGCTCCTTGATGATACACGAAAATGTTAAGGTAATATAACCACATGGTTTACAAAACCTAAGAACTCCTGAGAGTCACTTGCCATCAGAAGTAACTATTTTTTCAGCACATACAGTAAAATTCTCATTTCTGATTTTAACTTTGTATAAATCTCAGTATTTTATCTGGCAATGTGTGTTTTTAATCTCATTTATTATTGAGTTATGGAAGAGAGCTGTGAACAACTCACACATTGCTTGAGCAGTCAAGTAGCAACAAAGCTGGGCACCAGAGAACTTGCCAAGTATGCAAGGAGTTCTATTTTCAGGTATAAACACCAAATTTATGCCAAGATACATAGAAAGCTTGGTGCCAATACCTTTACAGAATCATAACAGCTTTAGAAAGTGGATCCATGGGGAGGGAAGGCTTTGATCTTGTAGATTTTGCTTAAAATACTCTTCAGAGAACTGGGGACCTGTTGCAGGCTGTGGGAGCTCTGCTAACAAGTTTCAGTGTAATCAGATTTTAATTTACTGTAATCAAAGCAAGGAAGGCTCCTCAGAAAAGACCCGAGTTAAACACCTTCAAAGAGCCAAGTTTAGAAGCCAGTGTTCAAAACTACGACAGAGACAAGTGTTCTGACATTACAGTTCTTTATTTGTTTTTGAATCCACGATCTATACAGGTATTTACAAGGCATGGAAATGGATAACAGCACAGAATACAATTGAGGTATAAGCTAAGAGCACAGTATGTCATGTTGCAATAAATATAATTCAAAATTTGTAAACTAAGTGACCAGATAGATGCATCTTGTTTACTAAAACCATATAAAATATCTGTTAAATCTCACGTGAGGTAGAGGACAGTTTTGTGTGTCATGTAATGCAACCACAGCAATGCTGACAGTAAGACTGTACATCATTGGCAAAGTATTAAAAATTGTTGAATGCACTGATCGTTTTTCACAGGCTTTTCCTATGGTTTCAGAGTAGTCATTCAACCTGTTGCCTTGAGCTAACACGGACTCAGTTGTTTTGCAGCTACTTTCTGTCATTTGAGAGAATTATACTGGCATGTCAACAGCAATAAATACTTCAGAGAGTGAGGATGAAAACACAAAAAACGTTCTGTCAATCACAGAAAGCAACGTGATGGCAACGAAATATTTCAGACCAACTTTTTATTATTTCCTAGAATTCGTTTAAATACAGTACAGCTGTGCTTTCCTTTAAGTGAGGTATCTCTTAGAAGAAAAAAAATTCAATTGATATCGTTACACTTAATAATTTTCAAATAGCAAAATTTTATACCGTGTTTGCTGTGCTTGATGAAGTGCTTAGAGCTCGTTTTTCAAGCATTTTCCAACTGAACCACTAACCCTGAAAAGAACAATTTACTAAGTAATGGAGACACACTATAAAATCATCGTGCAATTTGTAAGCAATAACTGCTTTCAGAAAAGCTAAAAAATGACTATTTTTTAAATAGGTATATGCAGCAAATAGAAAATTCTACAAGCTTTCTGTAAAGAAAACCAATGAACACTCACACTACAAATGTAATGAGCAAAAACAAAACTGAAATTTGCAGCTTTCTGCTGTTGACTATCGATGGCTTAAATAAAATTACCGAAATATTGCAAGCACAGATTAATAGGTAGGAGAAATTACGTCTTTTGTCGACTTCACCATGTTATAGAAAACTCTGTTGTATGGATTAATTACACGAATTAAGTGCAGAAAAAATACAAAGTTGTTATCTTTACTGACAATCAAAATATATACTCTACAAACAAGTGAATTCTAGGAAGCTGACCATGACAGCATTTCAAGGCCAACTTCCCAACTAATGCTAGGAAGGTTTCCAAAAATTTTATAACACATTCTAGCTATCCCCTCCCCCAATACAAAACAAGAATGTATGAATAAAACATTGTGACTTCTAAAATATGGGCCAAGACATATTTCTTTTCAGGCCACCAGTAGCTTTATGCTCCAACTTTTCCTACATCACTAATTGCATTATGCCTTTACTATGTACAGATGGTTTTACACCTAAGCTATCAATATATTAAATATAGAATAAAATTAGTTTAAGAATGTGAAACATAACTACATTCATCTAAATACTCAAACTGAACGATATGCTTTACTAAAACTAAAACACAGACTTAACTAAGTTTGGAGATTTAGATAAAAATCTCTTTCGTTGAGGGACACCTGATTACACTGTGAGTGAGGGTGTTTCCAGACTGCCAAAATGACAAGAGTTTTACTCTCTAAGCTCTTATATTTTATTGATTAAAGTATACAAAGCATGTTAAAGTTCTCTTTTTAAAAAGTATAGGAGCAGATTAGGTATCCACCTTGAATCCTACTGATTCCAAAAGGTGCACTAGGCAACTTCCATCTTGCTGTACGTGCTTAATAAAGCAACTTTCAAATTACAGACAATTTTAGGACTTTGTTCTACAGGCTTCATGTCACAACTATCTAGGAAAATTACTTCTTGCCTGAAAAGATCAGCAAGCAATGACTAAGGCAAACCAAATAACAATACATAAAATGAGCAAGCTATGACTAAAAGCAAAGACCTAATGACTGATTCAGTCTCTACCATTAAGTGTGCACTTAAGTGAGGGCCCTCAAGTGTGCATTCCAAGTTCCTATGTCAGGCTGTAAAATGAACCATTCGATAGAATTAGGATACGGTAGCGAAAACAAGGTCAACATATATTTGTTCTAGAACTTAAGAGCATTATTTACAATTTACTAAAAAACTGTCTTTCAAAGACTGTGAGCACACAAAGGGCTATGGCACATTTATGTATACATTATTACTTAAAATCAGTATAAAATTAAGTCTACACATATGAAAATTGTTTATGTTACGCCAAGAGCCTGAAAGTAGTATTTAAGAATTTTAAGAGGATTACAATAATTTAAAATGCATTCTAACTTTAGATTAACTAAATGGAATATTTACAAAGCTACTTTTAAGGTCATTATAATAAATGTTCCATTAGCTTCATCAGCCAGATGTTCGAAAACGATTATGAGGCCTTATCTGCAACCGGAATTGGTAAAACTTCCTATGGCTGCTGGAGTTCTTGCAACAGTGAAAACATTGGTACAAAGGACAGCCACCAGCATTTTAAGAGCCTCCAGCAGTGACCCAAGTGCTGGCTGAGGCACAGGAACCTGGGCTACACCAGCCCTCCACTGCCACTGCTGAACAACCTGGCCAAGGGAGACATCTGAGCAGAAGTCACAGAACACAGACAAGACCTGAATGGCAACGGAATATTCACTATCCTACTAATATAATAATCCCAGGAGGATTCCAAACATCCAACAGCTAAGCTATAACTACTGCGGTGCAGCTGTGAGAACGAGCTGTGGCCTTTCCCACACCGACAGCCCGAGCCTGCCTCAAAACACTGAGAAGCAACACAAATGGACTCTCTCCATCCTTCAGCAGCACCCAGGTGGAACTTCCCAGTTTCCCAGCTCATCCAACACCGGATCCAATCACACTGGACAACTTCAAGCTCTGTTCCCCAGCCATCACACCTCTAGCAGTACCCCTGCCTACTCTCCCTGTACCCACGGGTCTGGTGGCTGGACAACAAAACATTCACGGTGTTTTTAAAGCAAGTGGTGCACACGCAACCAGAACCATTTAGTCAGCACCTTTCCCTCCAAACTAAGCTGCAAAGACAGGCCTCTTCCATTTTAGTTTGGTTTTTTTTTGTTGTTTTTTTTTTAAAGCAAAAATTTGGAGATGGGAGCTGAAGAAGAGAAAAATATAATCCTGGTCTTCTTTTCTGGCAGGAGGTGGAACTAGATGATCTTTAAGATCTTTTCCAACCCAAACCATTCTGTGATTCTCAACACTGACAAAAAAAAATTCATTTTTTTAATCTAACCTGCTTTGCTTGTCAGTGTAAATACGACAGAGTTCACAAACAAAATTGTACAGTTATTAAAAAAATCATCCTATGACTCTGTGACATATAATTTACCACCTAATTTCTCATTCAATTTAAAGATATGTGCAATTTTATCCTTCTCTGTGATGTTCAGTCTTGTTATACCACCAAAAGAGAAACAAAAAAGAACAAGAGTTTTCAGTTTTACAAGTTAAGGGGAAAAACAATTCAATGTAGGTTTTTACTAGTGGTTTCATCCAAAATTAACTGAATTATTAAGAGAATATTAAACTTAAGTACCTCAAAACCAGAAACTAAAAGCACAAGTTAAAATTATGTAGTGAAATACTGGAATTACTAAAATATTCCTATCACTGACATGATCAGCTGACATCTGTCAGCTGTATCCAACTTTTTGGAGAGAAGTGCAAAGAAGTTTTTCTTCATCCAACTTTGTAGCCATGCATTTAACCCACTAGGAACCAGACTTCAGAAGTACTCGAACATCATATATATACATAAAACAGTAATTCTGTACAATTACACATTTCCCAATGGTATAGCTTAACAAACATGCTGTATTTTCTTAATTCATGGTAACCCTACCATGCCATTCAAATACAGAGACTATCAAAATGAGTTTTCAAAGTGCTATATCTCAGATTTTTACATTTTAAGCTATGATCACAATGTCAGTTAAGGCCTGTTCTATGTAATGAAAGAAAAAACCACAAGCTGGCAAGAAGCTCAAAGTGTGGAGGCTTAGGGTACTAAAGAAATTAACACATATTTCTTAATAAATATTATTTTTCTTGAAAGCATTAGTATCTGAAAAACAGTTAAGTCATGCTTTCTCAGTTTCTAAAAGGAAAAGCCCCGCCTTTAAGCCTTTTATTCATGTTTCTTTCATATGTACTACAGAGAAAAAAACAGAAGAGAACTTGTGAGTTTTTAACTTCCCAAGATTCCACTGTAATTGTAAATTTTTTAATTCACCAAAAAAAAAAAACCCAAACCAAAACTCTAATGTTTTCTTCTTCCAGCAGAGCAAGCAAGTGCTGGTTCTAACATTCCTTAGATTGATAATGAGTTGTTAAACAGACAATACTGAAAAGAGCAGCTGACTTCACACAATAAAATGATGGGAAAAACTCATGCTGGTAAATCACTTTTGATGCTCAATCATCAATCAATCGTGGCAATTTTGAGCTCTACCCTACAGACAAAAAGCTGCCTTTACTTTCCTCAGTTTGAGAACATTTAATTCTCACTGAAACCCAAACTATTTTAGACCTTGAAGAATTCAGGATGTTTTTAATGTACTTTTATAACTGGATGTGCAATTGATAGCAAAATAAAGATACCCACATATGTTTTAACAGACAATGTTAAAAGGTGTAGAGTCCTTAAGACTGCATTAGAAATAGACAGAAACTGGTCACTCTAAATCAAGAGTTTTGTATTTTTCACTGTTTGAGAAAAACACCAGTACAAATCAATGCAGATTTTCATTGGTTAGGAAAATCTAAAAATGTCTATCTATCTCTATTTATTTATATCTATGTATATCTTCACCTGGACCTGTCTGGGAAATAGAAATCCACAGAGAACACTTTTTCTCAGCACACAAAAATTATTCACAATCATTAAAACCAAAACACCCTGTTTGAAGGACGCAGCTGTGCTTCCTCTTCCAATTTCTATTTTCCTTTCCCATTTTTTGAAGATTTCAGGATCTGTAGCTTCAATTCTTTTATCATCAGCTCTAACTTTTCCCGGGCCTCTCGTTCCTGTCTCAGTTCGTCCTGGAGCTCTTGTCTATCTGCCTCTGCATGATCTAACCTCTGCCTCAACTCTGCCAGCTGTGAAACAGGAGAGACAGAGAGGCAGAGTAAATTTCTGCAAACTTATTTAAAACATCAAGAGGTCACAGATGGCCACTCCATGCATCCAAGTATTTCAGTCCACCAGAATTATGCAGTTATCAAGAATTATGCACTCACCTATTACACCATTAGCAAACAATGTCAATGTGCAAAGTTGCATACACATCATACTATAATTTAAGAAAAGAGAAAATCTAATTTTTAAATGCATGTAAGTTGTAGTTATACGAACTGTCACACCAGACTGCCAATAACACAGAGAATCTGTTGAGAAGATTGTGATGAAGTCTGCATTGAATGTGTCACAAATCCCAGAATAAACTGCATTTTTTCATTTCCCAGGTTCATTTCTCTCACCT
Organism: Corvus moneduloides; assembly: GCF_009650955.1. Taxonomy (NCBI): domain Eukaryota; kingdom Metazoa; phylum Chordata; class Aves; order Passeriformes; family Corvidae; genus Corvus; species Corvus moneduloides. The sequence continues at coordinate 23,749,859 of NC_045485.1, forward strand.
GACAAAATATTACTTCTTTATTTCAAAGCCTGAATGCACTTCTAGAAGAAACAAAACCACCAACACTGTTTTCCAATACTCCTTAGTATAAATGAAACATTCAGAAAATCTTGAACATAACCATCTGTGTGTGTGTTCAAATATAAACCTGAATCCACACAAACATTTTTTTGAAATATTTTCTGTTTAACCACGGAAATTAGGTATTCTTTTCCTCTTTGGAATACAGCAAGGTACAAACTTGCTAGAATGTCACCAAAATTATTTACAGTGGCATCTGGAAACATCTTCTCAAGTATGGGAAAGTTGCTCATTGCTTATAGTATACTACCAGCAGTAAAACAGGGAGGAGACTGGGCACCAGTTATCTTCTCTCCCATGGATTTATGGGGTCCTTTCTTACCAAAAGACCTCACTCCATCTAAAAGACACCATCTGCCTTTATAATGATAGGTATCTACCTGATGTACATCATCACTAAGCATCCATCTCACTGAAAAAAAGGAAGACAGTTCCTGAGAATGAAAGAGCAGGAACATACAGGGTATTATTGGTGTTCACCAACTGCTACAGAATGTACTGGGTGAAGGAATGGCTGTGCTGATTTTAGAGAAACACCACATTTCATCTCCAATTCTATAACCAGAAATTCTTCAGCAGTTCTTAGGCAGCGACAGGCTGTTAATGCAAGTCCTGACTGCACAAGTGCTGCAGTGAAGTGCTGCAGAGCAAGAGTGCCCACTGCCTGCATGCTGCAGCATGTCTCTGGCTGAGTTTTCATTTCTGGCTCTAAGGAAAGGCTCCAGTACTGGTTATTCTGCCCTACTGTGATTGACAGGGTGAAGCAACCATTTCAATAAAGAAGTCAAAAAGGGGGAGAAGACAGTGCCAGGCCTAGAAAGGAGAAGAGACTTTAAAGCAAGTTGCAAATACCAAACTATTAATTCTGTTTAATGCACAAGGAGAGTTCCTCCCAGTCCACAGCTCTCAGACACAAAAGGCAGCCTGGGCAACTGCTTCAAGAACACATCAGATCAAGGCTTTTTTAAAATGCTGTATACACAGCTTGGGGAAGTTCCCTGCTCCCAAGACCCCTGTTTAACTCTGGTGCTTCCTGAAACCAGAATCTACTGCAAGATGTGATAAATGGAAAAAAAAGTTCAAATTATACGTTGTGAACAGATCTACCACAGAGGTAATAACAGAGTAAACTTTTACACAAGGAATGTATTTAGTTTTCAAAGTCTAACTTCAAAAGAAACACGCAACCAATCTCCTTGGGGAACAATCCACAGTTTTCACCCTCCAAAGGAAGTAAGCTGCACAAGCCCTATAAAACGTGCTGCACATGATGATCTCCATAAATTAGAACACGTTGTTACTTGCACTAATAGGGCTTGTACCAGATGTTTAGTAAATCAGGCCTTAGTCAGAGAGGATTATTTCTGGCAGCAAAGGCCAGGAATCAGTGGAGTGGGATGTCATGAAATTAAATTCATGAGAGGGATTTACGATGCGAGTCTCTGCCCTACTCACCAAAAATACCAAAACCTGTCTCTCAAGTACTGCCTGTTTCTCAGTTTGAGTCAGTAAGAACAGGACATATACGCAGTCGTGAACAAAGGACCACGGAGCTTTACTGAGCTCAAGTTCTGGATTTTGTTCACTTTAAAAATGAGTCTGTTAAGACTAGTTTTCTGTGATACAGTGCAAAATAAACAATTTCATCATAACTACAGCTGATTTTTAAAAGGGGCATTCCAAGGTTCCCTTTGGCAATAACTTTACTTTTTCCCATTGGAATAATCTCCAACATAAAGAAGCAATAGTAAAAGCTAAAAGGGAAATGAGAGGAAAAAACAGCTCCATAGGTTTTGACATATGAATCCAAGAGGCAAGAATGAGAGACACTAATATGATTTTCATTACCAAGAAAACTCTTGGCCAAATGCTTTGGTAGAGCCCAGAAGGGGCTCATCAGAGAGTGCAGAAGGTTCTACCACCAAGGAACCTCAAGAGCAGCAAGGTATGCTGCTAATGTGACAAAAAGATGGTTCAGAGGTTTGGATTTTATTTCTTTTTTACGTAAAATAATGATAATGTTTAAGTCTATATCATGGGCAAGCCTATATATTAAAAATGGAATTTGTTTTAAATGAGGATGTAACAGACCTCATGTTTAAGCTTAATATTTCATCAATAACATCCTATGTTTCTGTAAGTTACATTCAACCTCAGTTTCAATCAAGGAACAGGGAAATAAATAGTGCTGTCACTGACCTATTTTGGTATTTGTCTATGGTGCCAGGACACACAGAGAAAATGAAACCTTAAGGTAGCTGAACCACAACTGCACGATTTCCTGCTACACTAAATATGTTTTGTTTGAAATAAACCTCCTTCCCTTCTCACCTGTGCTGCATATTCAGCTTCTTTGTCTTTTTCCAAATTGGAGTCACAGCTACATTTTTGCTTCATCACTTGGTCCAGTTTCTTCTCCAAGTCTCTCTGCTCAAAATAAAATTCCTCCATTCTTTGTGCATGCTCTGCTTGCAAACATTCGAGTTCTTTTTGTAAATTCTGCTGCTCTTCAGTCAGCTCCTTCATAGCTTTAGAGTTGCTTAACATTTCCACTTCCTGTAAAGAAAGATCAAGATCACATACTCCTTCCTTCTAACACCAGAAAAGTAAAAAAACCTGAATTTAAAAGTGTATCTGGAACCAGTGAGGCCAAAAAGACCATTTGTAACTACCAATAACAACAGCCTGATAATGGTATTTATCTGCTTATCAATGACAGGAATTCTGTAACATGCATCTAATTTTTAAGAAATTACTTATACGCCTAAGTACATGGAGCTACCAGAAACAAATTTGCACTTCTAGCAGTGAACCTCAGGAAGCAACAGCATTGATTCACTAAAATATACTTCGAAGATGCAAGAAGTGTAGCATCAAGAAACAAAATGAAGTGTTTGATTGCATTGTCCACTGACATTTTGATATTTTAAAACTCGTAATTTTTTTAAACTTATCCACAAGCTTTACCTCCAATAGCAGAACAATTTTAAAGTAGCAGCTCTAGGGCCCGACCTGAGCTCCTAGATTCTGAGATTAGCATTTAAATTAAATAAAATAAATTAAAATATTAGGTCTGTTCCATGAATGCAAGAAGCAAAGACAGTATTTAACTGAATTCAGAAAACAGAAATGTCACAAATGAACACCAGCCTCTAAAATCATTCATTATTAAAGAAAAGACTAAAAATAAAATCCCTAAAAGCAAGCCTTTGCAAATGGGAATAGGAAGGTGGTGTTCTTTTTTATACAGGGCAGCAATAAGACCATTGCTAGAATACTGATACCTGCATCTTTAAAAACCTGAAAACAGAAATTTCAGAGGATACAGCAAAAGCAGGAGCTGCATGGACCTGGCAGCTGCAAACTGAAGAGACACCAATTATTAGTGGGCTCAAAACTCATGAGCATAAGGGATATTGAAGATTTGGTGTCTGGATTTAAGCTGAGGGAAAAATGATCTGTGTGCTTTGGTGTTTCTAAATGAATGCAATCCGTGACTGTGGAGCCAGCAAGCCCACATCAGCTCCCTGCTGTCCAAGGGGAAATGCACTCAGCTGCCACTGTACCATTTGGAGCTGCTGTTTCCTCCGCAAAATCGTGTTAAGTTTTTCCTGCTGCTTGATGTAGGTTTTCATTACTTCTTCCATGATCCTTCCCTTGTCATCCTCACAGCTGATGTCTTTCATGAGGGTGGGGGACAAGGTTCGTGCATCAGCACCTCCCTCACCACGGCCAGAGTCTCTGGTGGTTTTGGAAGAAACACGCTCAGATTTTCCACCTCTCGCAGAACGAGTTGACACAGGAGGATCTACACAGAAAAGAGCAGAGAACAATAATCACAGAAACTTCAACTTCCAGAGTGAAAAAAAATGCAAAGAAAACTGAGATTACATAAAGGTGAAAGGAATTTTTGGAAATCTGAAGTGACATCACAAAATTCTAGCTCAGTGTTAAGCTTTCCAAAATTCTGTGGTATAAAAATCAAAGACTTTAACACTTTTTTCACTACTCACCTAAACGTTTATGGGGCTGCTCCACACCAGTTTTCAAGTCAATTTTTTCCTGTTCTTCAAGAGAAAGCTCTGGATAGGAGGCAGCTTTTTTGTGCTTTCCACTACTGAGCTTCTTCTCTGACTGCCCAGGTGAGGATTTATTAACTTCTGAAGCTTTTACTGTTGCTTTTGCAACATCCTTATATTGAGATGCAAGAGATACATTCGGGGCAACCACTTTATCACACATATAAAGGTAGTAACTGAAAGACCAGAAGAGTAAAATTCATAGTGAAAGGTAAGACATAATAAATGATGGCTGGTTGAGAGCAGTAAGTTTAATTTTACATGAGTTCAAACTGTGAAAGCATCAATGAAAAATAAGCACATCCTTTTAAAATTTTTCCTATGCAAAAGGAAAGCCTAATGACACACTTCATCTTTACTGAGTAGATTATCTAGATAAGGTTTTGAGGCTATCAAACAAGTGGATTCTCCAAACATGGCTGATTAAAAAAAAAATTACAGAAAATCATACGAAGACTTCATTTAAATGCAAAGAGTGAAATTAGAATGTCACCGAATCCACACTCTCCAGCATTTTCATAATCCTTATATTAGCAATGGAGGATGGGGAAGTGCTCAGTGAAGTGGGAATGAGCACCTCATTTAAGCAGCAAAGCTGTGTTCAGACAGTCCTGGGGCATGTCTGAGACCAATGCTGGACATTCTTTCCCACGTACACTGAGCTGCCCATTTGGATTTTCACAGCTCCTGGACTCCTGGGAGCATCCCTGTGTCCCATCCTAACCTCACCACTAAGCCTAATAGAGAGGGAAGAGAGCCCCAGGTGTGTTCAGGTCAGTGCCACGATCACCAGTGTCACTGGAGTTCAATCGCTGTCTTCAACACTTCCCTTTCTCCTGGTTCTGATGGAAAGTACCAGCAGAAACAGAACATGAGGGCCCATCACAGAAGTTCCTCCACTCCCTTGTTTGCGTGGGAACCAGTGTGATGTGTGTACGCCAAAAAGGGTCTGCTCTGACCCAAATTCGGGACCTGTGTAACCACAAGGAGTGAGGGCAAGAGGAACATCACGAAAAACTGTTTCCCTTGCTGATGCAGGTGACAAACTGGGTAAGTCAAGGAAATGCACTTGGTTTCTAAGACCAGGAAACCCGTCTGCAGACAATTCAGCTGCAGCCCTTGTTCCACCGTGGAAGAAAGCCTTCAAACACCTCTTGAAGTCTTTTCTGGAAGGAAATTAAGTTGTCCTCATGGTAAATAGGCCCTACGCAGCTTTCCACATGCATGCATTGCATACAATGTAAGAGATCAAAAATTACCTCTGTCTTTTCTACTAAGAAAAGGGAAGTTTTAATTACATTTCAATTGTATTGCCTGCAGAAGAACACCCACAGGTCACAGCTTGAGTCCTATCCCAAAAAAACACTCATAAGCAGTTCGTTAGTATTTACACTAAGAAATGCATAAAAATTTAGGGTTAAATCATTTCTGTGTGATACCTTAAGAGCTTTCCTAACAGTTCAGGTTGCAAACACATTTTTTAAAATTTGAATTATCCCTAAATAGCCAAAAGTATTTAAATACTTGATAGCGCTTATAGTTCTACATAACAAACTCAGTTACCTGGGATGGAAAAAGGAAGGTGGTTGAGGATCAGTGTCTGCTTCTTGCTTTATAACTGGATACCACTGTGATAATTCCAGGTTCTGCTGTGGCTCTGCCTAAAGGAAAGAAAATAAATTGCTAATTGAAACATGGATACCGGTTATTTACATTTTCATAAACACTCCTCACAGAAATGGCATTTACACCATTAATACAGCCACAGCAGAGAAACTGGTACTGGGAAATGGGGTGTCTTTGGCAGAGATGCAGGGCGATGCAAGCCACAGAATTTTCTTTGATCTCAAATTTACCATTATGGGCAAAATAGCAATGAAATTAAAAGCAAATCTCTTGACAGACCTATCTAAAAGCTCTGCTGAGTTTCCAGAACTCTGCTAAACAAGCTTGGGAGAAACAGAAAGCAGGACCTAGGACTCCCAAAAGGTTGTAGGGGCCTTTTGTAATAACGTGTCTATGTAAAGTAAGCACCCACTAGATACTTTATTTCAAAATTAAATGGAACAGCGTGCTGGTGTTCCAGGGACAGAACTTTCTTTAGTCATCACAAATTTTTATTACAGCAGCAGTCAAAGCTGCTCCCAGTAACATGACAATGCCATTCCCTTTGCAGTGGCAAACAAAATTAACCTGGGTGCATCAGAATTTATGATCTTAAAAACTTCTGTCTATTTTGAATTTGGAAAGCGATTCTTGTTATGTGTGTCTCAAGAAGTATTTTTGAAATTACTCTTTACTCAAAATTCCTGGTGATACTTTGTGCTCCCCTCCAAAGTTGCTCTTAATTTCAAGTGAAAGGTGTCTCATCATGAATTTACAATAGTCACACAGCTAAGAAATTGATTTATAATTTCACTGTATTAGAACAGCCTTGGGATGCGGGGTTTTGGGTAGGGTGTGGTTGGCTGACCCCAGGCAGCTGCCAAGCACCCACAGAGCCGCTCCCTCAGCACCATTCCCAGGGGATTGAAGGGACAAGACCAAGAAAGCCCCTGGATAAAGTTGGCTTAAGAAGTGAAGGAAAGAGAAAAATAAAAGTGATGCAAAAAACACGGCTCAGGTCCCTCCCTCATACAACTGCCCAGCCAGCCTCCAAACAACCTCCACCTTGGATGTCAAACCCTCTTTCTCCTCCTCAAAAATCCCAGTTTTTACTGCAATAGCCAGAACACTGGTGTGCTACCCACAGTTTTAGCCACCAATCCAAAGCACAGCATCATACAGGCTGCTACAAAGAAAGTCAACACCATTCCAGCCAGACCCAGTACCTTGACAAGCTGCTCAATTAAAAAACAGCCTATAAAGCTAAAAAAGTTAAATAATCCTGTACTGAAACCTTCATGTAGTGTTCTAACATCTTCACAACTTCTTATGTGCTATATTATCAGGAGAGTTTATATTTACACACCCTGGAATAAACTTTTGGAGAACTTCATCGCTGGCAGACAGAGGCCCCCAGTGACACCAGTGTGACCTGTGCCATGGTCTGCACAATCCAACACCAACCCCACCCTGGCAGGGACCAAACCCCACCCACCCCATTCTGACCAAAACTTCCAGCCCATGAAACTCAGCTGTCACAATGAAACTGAAATTTAACCCCACCCCTACCGTTCCTCAAATCACTTCCAACACAGACAGAATGGGACGGAGGGCACAAGGAAGAGAAACTCTGGAGTTGTAAATTCATAAGGCTTTAAATAATAAAGATTTGAATAATCTCTAGAAAAATGGCCTCATCCTGACACTCGTCAAGTTTTTTCTACTTATTCAGATCATTCTAATAATTTAAATAATCACAGATAATCTACTTATACTGCAGCTAGTATGCAGTGATCTGATTTTAGCTTCAGACCACATTTGTCCATATTTTAGGACTCACATTTTAACATGCTTATATATTTACATGTGAAATTATCAGGTCATCTCTATTTTCAAATTACTAGGTCAGATTTTTGCTTTTTTTTTTTACCTATTGCAAATGGAAACTGAATTTATTGTCTACCTATTAGTGTGCATCTTGCAAATGAATTTCTGCAATCTTGCAATCAAATTTTTACTTAGGAAAGAAAATGAAATGTTACATAAATAAACATGAAGTCTTTTTCTAACAGGACTCTTCCCTCACCATCCAGGTAAATGAAACAAGGTATCTACTTCCAAATATACACGTGTATTTAATTACCCAACAATTTGTTTATTTTAGATGCTCTTAAATAATTCTCTAAACACAATAAGTTGAATTGAATTACTTCTACTCTAACTGTTTAAAAGGTTTACATGAAAATGCCTTATTTTTCTTCTAAGCTAGTTGGACAGAGCTGCTCTTTAAGGAGAAAATACATAGGAAGTAATGGTTTCAGTGTAATCATTAAGCCAGTAGTTTTAGCAGAGACTGAATTTATAAAACCCTCAGAAGAAATGTTAACCCCCCCATGCTGTGAGCTTTCCCCCACACACTGTGACACGCTCAAGGAATCAGTCTGAGAAGCAAGACAAAGTTTTAGTGCAGAGATGATGAGAAACTGTCGCAAAGTCAAAGGGAACAAGGATCTGTCAGTGCAGGAATCAGCAGAGACCCAGTGACAGCTGTTCCATGAAGAGCAGGTGGATGTTGCACTGCAGTCTAGAACTCCACAGAAAATTATGACAATTAAGCACACAGCTTACAGCTCTGTTATTAGCACAAAGAACAGAAAGGAGTTAATCTCAAGAGTACTTTGCTCTTAAAATACTGAAACAGAAGTGTATTTGCACTGTGAGGTGAATAAACTCAGAGTGAAATGCTAAGGAGAAAGACAAGGCACGGGAACTAGGATGCTCCAAAGACTACGGGACATAAGTAATTCATTATTACTGGATGGGGAAAGACCTAGCCAAGGGCAACTGTTCCTCCTGGGCCCTCCAAGATAACCACAAAGATGTGTCAACACTGCTGAGGACTGACTCAGCAAAGGTGCTGAGGAGGTGAGAGAACAGCGAATGGAACATCCTGCAAATAAATTCCCCTGGGAGTGTAAGGAAAGGGAATGTCTAAGTGTTGTACCTGATACCTCTCCCACAACACTGAAATGAGGAAAAGAAGTTGTGGCTGCTCCATCCCTGGAGGTGTTTAAGGTCAGGTCAGATGTAGCTGTGAGCAATCTGGTCTAGTGGAAGGTGTCCCTGCCCACGGCAGAGGGTGGAATGAGGCGATCTTTAAGGTCCCTTCTAATCCAAACCATTCTGTAATTCTACGAAAAGACAACTGAAGCAGCCTAAGCTTCCCCAGGACAAGGACAGGGAAACTGCCCTCTTATACTCTTGTATAATATTCCCAGATGAATATCCACAAGATGGAAAAAAATCCCCAAACCTCCCCCACCACTGTATTTTGTTCATGTTTTCACAGCTTCTCACTCGTTGTATGTTGCTTTGTAAGAAAGAACTACACAGGTCTGCTACGGAAGACTGCAGAGAGTTTTAGTACCTCATTTACACCAGTCCAGTCCAAATTACTGCCACTGTTAATTTCAGGTGCGTTTTTTTCATCTTTGCACATGAAACTGAAAGATCTCATTGTCTGAAATTTGCTGCTGTGGAAAGGGAAGCAGCATTTATAGGTGTGAATATGGAAGGCTATTTGCACTGATGCATCCACCATGCTGTAGTTCATTTCCTACACTGGCATTGCAAGAATAAAGACTGACATGTCTTTATCAGTTGAAAAGCAAAGTCTCTTTGCTAGGAGACTGCATCTTCAAATAATTCAGCATGTGGAAGCATGCCATACTGCAGGCTTCCATGGGAATCTGCTGTTAAAATCTCTTCCTGCAGACTGGCACCACTGTAACAGTACCTGTTACTACAGTCAGCCTTCCTGCAACACCAACTTTTCAGAAATTTGTGCTGAAAGGTGTCAGCTCATAGCACCCCTTTTTGGGCTCAACCATCTGCACTGCTCTTGCTGCTATTTTGAAATCCACTGCAAAACATCCAACAGGCAACATGGATTTATCACCAAACCAGCAGCCATCAAACAGACACAGAAACACCAACTACACTTAAAAGAAACAGTCATGGGGCAGAAACCCTTAAAAACCTCTTAAAGTTTAAATTACACCCCGAAATTGTGCCTTCTATGAATGGGAACATCTATCATATTAATGTTTCTCTGCTGCTTGTCCTATTATTTAAAGTAGAAGCACTCCAAGGGACAAAAAAGCTCTGTATTTTGGAACCACAGCACAGACTTACAGCAGTATTTTAGGAAAAAATAAGATGTCTATTATTAACTATTGTCAAGATACCGGCCTACAGCTCATTACTTGGGCTGCTTAAAACCCCCTCTTTTTGGCATATTTCACTGCACAAGTGGTTTAAACAGAAAGCTCTTGCTGAACAAGCAGACTTTGGGCTTCTAAATAGCCATTTAGCAAAGCACCATTACCCTGCACATAAGTCATGAGATGGGTGGCCAGCAAGCCAGGTTGCCATCCAGCCCACGTGTGCATGCTGGAGTACAAATAAAGAATTCATTTGTAATACTTGATTTTCAAGCTCCCTTCTGCTTTGCTCAGCTGCTGCAGCACACACCGCATAAACCTACTCAAAGGTCAAATGGGAGAATGAAAATTTCCACAATAGCCTGAATTTTCCAGAGTCTGTATACCTTAGGACAGAACAAGAACCAACTGAGCCAAGCTAGCTTGAATGGTTACTTGCAGCCCAAAGAGGAAAGAAATTGCCACCCCTTTTAATGAGAAATGTTATTTCCATGGTGAAGCTCTCTCACAAATTTAACTTAGGCTTGATGTGACAAGTATTCCCACTTAGAAAAGCCAAGTAACACGCTTCTAAAACAAGTATTTATGTGTGAGCAGAAAGAGATCTGGGAGTTTTACACCACCAGGTGAACTTACTTTGGACCGAGTTCTTTTCTGATTTTTCTCGCTGAATTTCTCCTTCATTTCCTCCAAGAGATGCTTCAACTCTCTCTCCTCTGATGTGCCCAGGTATTTTTGGTTAATGTGCAGGTAGCAGTGCCACTTGGCCGACTCAAACCCCCAGTGGCAGGTCCTCTTGTCTGGGGATCTGTGTGAATGCATCACAAAGGTCTGGGGCGAGAACATCCCATAGCATTCCAAGCACTGGATACACGGGTCATCCGGGGCAAGGTAGAACTGAGGTGCAAACAACCCCTGGCACTTGCCCAGGCACTCATGCTCTACTTCAAAGGCACTGCCAGTCTCTTTCAGCTGGGCCAAGGTGTTCTTACCAGGGAGGAAACTGCCACTTTGGGGGAAAGTGCGAGGGCGCAGTAAAGCATTGCATAGTCTCTGAGCATCTGTCAGCGTAATGAGCCCACAGGACGGAGCGTTGAATGGAAGAATTCCCAAAACCTTCAGAATGTGAAGCTGGTCAGAAGTGCACCTTGAGCAGTAGATATAGAGTTCATCACACACCGTGTTGATCTGCTGCAAGGAAAAGTCTCGGAGGACCGAATTCAACACTTGAGGCAGGCAAAGTCTTTTTTCTCCTCCGACTTTAAAACAAGAGATGGATTCCCCCTCCAGCAGGGTCTGGGTGAGTTCTGTAGAGCTGTCTGGAGGGATGAGCAGTGGACCAGAGAGTATTTGTGGTGATGGGAGAGGCAGGAAGACAGTGGGTGACATACTTTCCTGGGAATACCGAGCTGAAAAAGCTGCGGGTCCACCCAGCGAACTCTGGCTGCTTAGGTGGAACTGTGCCAGCGTGTGTTTCAAACCTGGATTTAAACTCAAAGGCTCAGATACTGAAGCACTGTTTGGCTTGGCGGTTTCCGCATCAGCCTCCACCGGAGTTTCGTCATAGTCATCCAAGTTTTCCTTCTTTATTGTTGGCAATTTATTTATTACAACCTGTACTTTGTTATTTACATGCATTTCTGTCATTGCTTTTTTCAATGGAGGACTCCCATCCTCTTGGATCCTGCTCCTTTTTTGGTCTGAAACCAGACCGAGAGGGAAGTTTATTTGTGGGCTTTCCATTGCTAAACACTAGAACTTGAAGTAAGTCAGTCCTGAATGTGCATTTTCTTGCTTGTTCATATAAAAAATAGTTTCTTGTGATCTTGGATTACCTCAGGTACACTAAGCTGCACACTCCTTTCACCGAAATATTACTTCTTCAGCATCCAACAGTAAAAACTGTAACCCATTTTGCATGTAATACCATAAAATTACTAATGGAGAGGTTACACAATCTTCTTAGTTATTCGTTCAATTTTATAATATAAAAACCCTAATGCAATATGTATACAAAAGGTTTTCTTCATACCCTACCCACTATTTTACACAGTAGTCTTGTCCAGCAATTTAGTAAAAAATGATGCGTGTTCATTCTCAATCTTTTTTTCCTTTAAAAAATATACTGTCTTTTCAAATAAGTCTCTATTTAAATATTAAAATAGAAAAATGGGCTCAGTTTGAAGAATGTCAATCTTAACGCAACTGATCCAAAACGTAGTTTAAGTTGTGTGAAAATTTTATTCAGCACTTTCAGCTCCCAGAGATCAAACACAATCTTAAGGGCTTGCTTTATTGTGCTGCCAGCTTTATGATTTCACCACCACCATGACAGTTACTATGGCAGTTCACAAATAAATCCTCAAATGAAAGGCTGATCCAGATCGACGGCAAAAACTAAACGTCCCTAGAGAGTCACCTTTTGCCCAGATGTCACTGGCGTGTGTCAGAATTTTCCCAGCCCGAGTTATTAGTAATAGAGGTGAGATCCAGGCCATGGGCTGAATTCATGCCGTGTGCTAGTACAGAGTTCTGCCAGTCTTTCCTGATAACCTGTGAAAGAGAGAGAGGCCGATTACAAGCAATCCCAGAGTTTGCTCTGTACCTAAAAGGGCTTCAAGAGAGCTGGAAAGCGACTTTTGACAAGGGCATAGAGTGACAAGACAAGGGGGAATGGCTTTAAGCTGAGAGAGGGAAGGTTTAGATTTCATACAAGGAAGAAATTATTCTCTGTGAGAGCAGTGAAGTACTGGCACAGGTTACCCAGAGCAGCTGTGTCTGCCCCATCCCTGGAAGTGTCCAAGGCCAGGTTGGACGGGGCTTGAAGCAGCCTGGGACAGTGGAAGGTGTCCCTGCCCATGGCAGGGGGGTTGGAAGGAGATGAGCTTTAAGGCCCCTTCCAACCCAAACAATTCTGGGATTCCCTGCCAGAGGCAGGGTGCGTTTCCCAATAACTCGCGGAACATCAGGACAAGCCCCCGACCGATGGGCGATACCGGCGGGGGAGGGGGCGGTCCGGAGCGGCTCTGCTGGCGTGCACGCCCGACAGGACGGGCGCTCCGGCGAGCCGGGCACCGGCCCCCCCATGTCGGGCACCGACCCCTCGCCCCGCAGCCCCTCCCGGGACGCCGCATCCCGCCGCTCCCTCCCGCGCCGTGACTCACCCCGGCCCCGCCGGCACCGCTCCGGGCTCGGCCCTTCCCCCTCCCGCCGCCGGGCTTGCCCCTCCGCCCTGCCCGGCTCCCCGCTGTCCCCAGCCGTACCGCGCCGCTCCGTCGCCCCCGTGTCCCTCCCTCCCTCCCTCCCTCCCTCCCATCCCCGGTACCCCACTCCCCCTCTCCCCCCCGCCCCCGCGCCGCCTCCCTGCAGCCGCCGCTCCCTCCCATCCCCCGCGGGCGCTCCCGCCCTTCCCCCACGGCTCCGCCGCCCCGCTCCCCGCCGTTCCCGGTAAGTTCCCCGGCAGCTCACCCGGCGCCGCGGGGGCTCCGGCGGCCGCGGGGAGCGGAACAGGCGCCGCGCTCGCACCGCCCACCCGTGACCTCACTGCGGAGACCGAGACGGCGGCGGCGGCGGCGGCGCGCGGGCACGAACCCGCCGGCGGCGCGCGCCGGCCCCGCCCACTGTCTGGGGCAGCGGCGGGAGCGCCCGCCCGCCCCTCCCCCGCCCGGCGCCGCCGCCGCCGCCGCCTCAGCGCCAGGAAACCTGGCCGGTCTCTCCTCCCCCACCCCCGCGCCCGCAGGGAAAGCGCAGGAAGATAAATAAAAAATAAAATTAAGAGAAATATATAATATCGATTAAAAAGTGAATATACATGGGAAAGTGGGGGTTTTTTGCCCGGCGTCCCCTCAGCCCGCCCGGGTCACATCCGGCCCCGCGCCGCCCTGCCGCCGTTCCCCCGTCAGCGCCCGAGAGGGGCCGGCTGAGGGACGGGGACGGAGCGGCAGCTGGGGTGGGGGGGAGGGAGAGCGGCCATGGCAGAAGAGGAAAAGCCCGGTGGGAGGAGGCCCGGGCGCTGTCGGGGAGCTGTCGGGCGTGTCGCTCCCCTGAGGCGCGGTGGCGGGCAGAGGCCGCCAGCGAGGGGCTCTCCGTGACTGTCTCTTAGTGCCTGTACCCCAGCGAGGCTCCCTCAAAGAAGGTCCCTCAGCGACTGTCCCTCAAAGAAGGTCGCTCAAGGATGGTCCCTCAGTGAGAGTCCTTGAGTGACTGTCCCTCAAAGAGGGTCCCTCAGCAAGGGTCTCTCAGTGACCCCCAGCGAGGGCTGTCCCAAGGGTGGGCTGTGTTCTGACACCCCACTGCTGGGGACGGGGAGACGTGGGGAAGGCGGGTGACTGTGATGGTGTCTGTCCCCGAAGCAGTGTCACAGACCGCTCCCTCCAGCCACGGGCTCGTAGGAGATGCTGAAGCGCAGGAGATGTTTTGGGAAATGATCAAACCGCGGAGAGGCGGGGAAGATGCTCTTCAGGGACAGCTTAGTCGCTGTACAACTTGTTCATGTATTACAAGTTTCTTCTGCCTGCAAGAAGCCCAAAGCTTTTCAGTTTACATCTTTGTGAAGATAGCGCTTCAGCTGGGATTACGGCGCAATCCAATTTGCCGTTTCCTTTCATCCCACACAGTTACATATTTTGATGCGAGTACAAAAGCACAGCACATGAAAATAGGGCAGTTGTACAACCACCAGGCACCGCTTAGCACCGGCCAGCGCTGCCCGCGGCCGGCGAGATCCCCTCCGCGCTATTCCCTAATGCCGTCCCAGGAGGATTATGGCACAGGCACAAAACCTGCCTCGCTGCTGATCAGCTGAGAGAGGCTTTTGGTGCTCTTTAATCCTTGACTTCGCACCTTTGATATGCTCAGATTTCCTCTGGGCTGGCCGGGCTCGCTGATGGAGAGACTCTTGAGCATCACTGCAAAGCTGCTTCACAAGTCGCCACTTAACTCGCACTTAAACCACCACATAAATTGCGGTACCTGCAACAATATCTACAATATCTTTGGAGCTGAGTGATCTTTAAGGACCCTTCCAACCCAAACCATAAGGAATTTATAAAAAAGCAAACACATTTGTGAAGGATACTAACACCGGGTACTTATTTATTGAGCAGATACAAAGGTCTGCTTAAAAGCCACAATATGGCAGAGTAAAACAAGACTTCTGAATCCCCCAGCTTTTGGAGCTAATTCTGAAAGACATGGACCTGTGAAGGAATTATCTAGGCATTCCAGACATTCCTTTCTGCTTCACCCTCTTAGGCCTCAGGACCTGATTTAAAAAAAAATCTCTTCAAATACCAATCAGTAAAATGCACTGCGTCATAATCCCTTTTGAATTTACTGAAGAAAATGCAAGGTGTCTAACATCAGAGATGGACTGATCGATGTCTGTGAGGAAGACAACATATGTAGGCAGATATTCCATCTTTTATTAGACCTACTGATGTAATGGAAGTTTAGGATTCAGTGGCATTGTTTAATTTGTTGGTTGTTTTTTTTTTTTTCAGGTTCTGCTGCAGAAATGTTCCATTTCAGGTTGCAAATTCTGGTAACTATTGTGCTGTAATGATAGTGTTGCTATAGAGCTACAATAATCAGGCAATGGAAGACAAAGTTTGTAGGTAGAGGATTGTCTAAAAAAAGATGTTAACTCTGCCTACAACTTCTACTGTGGACTGTGAAAAGCAGTTCTGAAGACACTGCGACTAAAACCTGAGTTACAGACCTTTGCAAGTGGTAATAAAGTGCATTAATAGCACAAGAGGAATCTTGCTTTGATTAATAAAGTGTCGGAATTTTCAAGAAGTGCTGAGGGTCTGGGGAAGCTCACAAACTTCCCTGATACATAGTCCCTGAAGATACACAATTTAACTATGAACTGTGCCCTGGAGAGCACAATTTAACTGAATAAAGATGGTGCATTTTCTTCTCTGATGAGCTTTTATTGTGCTTTTCAAAGAAAAAAAACCACTTTGGTAGCAATGTGTAATAGTAAATTGTAACAGTTCAGACTGTTAGCTAATCTGTCATAGGAAGTTTCACTCTTGTGAAATAAGATACCTTATTACAGGTTGGGTTTTAAGCACAAAAAGTTGATAGATTTTGGCAGACACCACATCTTACAGGACGAGTCAGAGTGGGGACAGTGCACAAAACTGAAGAACTTGAACTATTCCTCTGGTGTAAGGGGGGTATAAGCGCAGACACTTTGCTCATACTTAGAAGTCAAACGTGGACACAAAAGATTCCTGGTTCTATTTATGCCTGAAAAAGCTGCACATGCCCAGGATGCAGATGCTGTTCTACCTTTAATTATTGCTGATTAAATTGTAAGAGTCCACCTTTCAACTATGCAGTCCAGATCCCTTTATCATAAGCAGAAAAAAAAAATTCTTAAAATAAACCCATGGGGAACTCTTTGCAAAAAAATGCGATATGGTAAAATCTCCCTCCCAACGGGGCTCCAATCCCTACCTTCTCTCTTCCCAGGGAAACATCATTATTCTGTGGCCAGTTTCAGATACCTCTGTTACTCACACGCCTTCCACCATCCATGCTGAAGTGAGGATGCTTGGTTAGCACTTATCAAGTGTATATATAGATTATCCAAGCTATTAGCTTCCTTCATAGAGTGCCTCAGTGTAAACAATTGCTCAGACTGAGGCGAGAGCAGCTGGGCACCCAACTGAACAGAAACAGGGAGCGTGCGTGGGGGGAGGTTAAGCATGTAAGATACGCAGCCATCTGCAGCACCCGCCAGGATTGCCGACACACACCCGTGGTAACAGGCAAGACAAAATCTCTTTTAAAAAAGATATTAAACCACTGCAACTGTGGCAGGGTATGAGCTAAGTGCCATCACCCTCTGTGTCAGAAATCTGAGCATGCAGGGGAGGAGTTGAAGAAACAAAGAAATAAATCATGCAGAAGTAAGTGCAGCAGACGAGAGAGCGTTGCTGTGAACTCCAAATCCCAGCTCTGGCAGCTGAGATGATGTTGTACGAGTTCCAGTTGAAAGAGGCCCTTGGACGAACAGGCTAAAGCAGCATTTTGTATTTTCCCTGAAGATTTCTGTCTCTCTGCAAAGGATTGATGCCTCACTGCTTTTGTCTCATCACTGGTGGTGGAAGGAAAACCAGAACCCACAAGGATGGTATTTTTCCCAAGGACAAGATGAGCATGAGGTTGGGGAATGATGCTGGAGCAGAACCTGCACTCTCAGACACGTCTAGTAAATGCAGGGTGAGAAAGGCATTTCTTGGGTTGCTGTGGCCTATCCCAGTGCAATTTTCTACAAGAAATGAAAAGATTAGAACAAGGCTCCCATGGGATGTGGATAGTTAAAAACGGTCAGATGATGACCCCAAGCAAAGACCAGCATTTCACAGTATTTCTCTGAGATTTTAACACACAGAGGTCTAATAGAAATGTTTTATTTAAAGTAAAAAGTGTGCACAAATAAAGGGAATGATTACACAACAACGCTCAAGACCATATTCCATATGAAACAGGAAAATAGTAGTGACAATATTAACTAGCAGAGCACCCATAGGAATCCAACTCGCATACAAAAAGGAGGTTACTCCACATAAATACATCATGCTTCTGATGCAGACACGTTCTCCAAAAAACAAAACCTACTGCACTGGACTGTTTACACCCAAAGTCCCTTCTGAATATTTATGACAGTTACTATATGCTTAACAATGAAAAATAACAGTTAATATCATGGCACTTTGGAGAAAATTAAAGTTTAAAAATGGATTTACAGTAATTTACTTGTCACTTTGCAACATTCTTCATGGTTAGATATGTAAATAGAAAAAGTATTTTTTCTGTGACATTATAAAAAAACCAATTAACTTTTGCTTTAGTCTTCTCTGATGAATGGCAGAAATGCCCTTCCTTACATAAAGCCATTTTCCTTAATACCTCATAGGAAATTATGCCACTGTAGAGACAAGGCTTTTCTTGTTTGCTTTATATGATTTCCCAGTTTAATATCAGTTGTGCCCTGATGTCTAAACTGATCATGTGGGTGCAGGAGTCAGAGGCTAAACAATCACCATTTCAAAACTGCACGTAAGCAGTTCACTTGACCCAAATTAAATGTGCTGAAGTCATTAGCTGCTCTTTAAAGGAAGGTTCACTCTGGTATTTTACATTTGAAAAGACACAACTGGAATTTAAGGAAACCTGATTTTTAACAGTGAGAAGGTTCAATGCTTCCCTGAAACTGAAGCCCCTCAAATCACTTCCCAGTTTTGGAAACTCAGCCCAATACTAAAGAGTTTCCTACTCACATTGCAAAGAAAAACATGAGCTAAATCTCATACCGTGACACCAGTGTGGATTTGTGCAATCTCTCTGCTGGCAGCTGACATGGAAGTGAACAGACATACACCAGAAAACTTGTGCTATGAAATTAGTGAAAATTAGGATTTTCACAGAAAGACACTGGCCAGCAAAAGTCTACTAAAAGCTTCAGGTAATGTTTGCCAACTTGTGCTTACAGATACTCAGATCTGCTTTCAGTGACACTTAGCTTGTCTTGTGGCTCTTACATAACACAGATTCCTTTCCTCAGTGTCTCTTAATCCCTTTTCCCCAAAATAATAGTAAAAAAAAAGTGGTACATTTGGCATTTCTTCAGCCCATCACATTCATAACTACTGCTTTAGCATTAAAAATAAGGATTATCTGTGCTGTATATTACACTGCTTCCTAACATGAAATGTAAGGAACACACCTCCTAGTCCTAGTTTGAACCATTCTTTCAGTTGCTTTCTTTGAGCCTGCTACCAACATTTCAGGTTTGATTTTAAGTACAGATCACCATCTCTAAAGGCAGAAGTTATGGGAGTCATTGAGGACAGCACCTATTTTATTCTAGATATGCTTTTTCCACTGGCAAAGTGGAACTCATTCCCAGCAGTGTGGCAGTAAGATAAAAAAGGAACTGATGTCCTTTTCCAGGCTGTGGCTGTACCGTGTGCAGTTCTGATGCAGTTAAGACAGCAAGTATAAAAGCAATAAATAGTATGAGGTTCAGTATTAGCTGCTCATTACTGCTAAATTATGCTGTTCAGATTTTAACTTCTCTAACTGTTAACTGAATTCTTTAATTAAACTGACACTTGATGCCGTGTCCAACCCTTGCTGAAAGGGCCAGGATAGAAAGGCACTCTCTGTATCAGTGTACAATTCCTAGTGTGAGTTTTGGAGCAAAGCCTACCAATTCTGATATGGAGTTAATAGTCTCCTTCAGGATAGGATCAATATTCCCCATGAAAGCAGAGAGTCTTGACCTATTCAGTGTAAATATCTGCTCTCCTTGCTGTCATTTCAGTCTGAAGGGCACTAACATAGCTCTAATCTCTATGTCTAGAACAGGGATATCAGATGTTTAGAGAGAAGACATTTGGAACTACAGAAGTGATAAGTTCTTACTCATCTTGCTGAAAAATCTGAAATCCTTGAAGGATTATTACATCACCTGATACAATTTGTGTTCATTAAGCACTGAAAACCTTTCCTTGCTCAGAACATTGTACTGGCAAACTATACAGCCAGACCCTTTGTGCAGTCAGGAGCCCCAGAGACCAACTCCTGTATTAAAATTCAAATTTGGCAAAATTGTTAGAAAGTTCTAACATTTTAAATCTGGCAGTTGAAGGTTCAGCACAACAACTGTCCTGGACAACAATCAATACAAAAAGAAAATTCACACTAGGTGGCAAGGGCAGGATGTTGAGTTACTCATTTTATGCAAGTGCATCCAAATGGAGAGATGTTTATCCATGCAGAAACAAATGGAGTAACGATTGGCACAGTTAAGAAATGGAGAATTCAGACACATTCCTCAGCTGACATCAAAAGAGGATTTATGTATTCAAAGCCTTCAAATTCAGACTGGTCAATCTTCTTCACAATATCACTGTTAGGATTAAAAAAGTCATTAGTTCAGCAAAACTAAAAAGATAACATTAACTGATAGTTTGACTTAAAATTAAAACCTGTACAGTGGACTGCAGTTGAGAACATTTCCCTTCTCTCTTTCGTCTCTCTCTACCTTTACAGTTACCACTGGGTTTTTTTAACCCCAATAATGGTACCAAAACACAAAACCCCTCAAAAGCAGTGACTGGGCTGCACTCACTCTCCCACAAAGCAGTCTGCAAGGTTTGCAGTTTTAAAACTATGCCCTAAACAGACAGTTTTGTAAGGACCTGAAAACATTAGGATGTGATAGATACTGCACCTGCATCAGCAACTTTTCTAAACCTTTTTTGTACAGTCTGTCTTTAGAAAGGGATGAAGAAGGAAGTTGGATTTCAGACCTGATTAAGGTGCACAGGTAACAATTAATATTGACTGTTCGTGTTTACATACTATGTGAATGTTATATAAAACATTACAAGAATTTGTAAAATGTGAACAACAGCAGCTCAATCATGCTAGAAAGGTCAGGGCTCTTCAAGAGTTAAGAACCACAAATCCACTACCAAAATCAAGCACATTATCATGCCTTTTATAAAGGTTTTTCAGCCAGGATAATCTTACCTGACTACCAACAGTGTAAAACACCCAAACAAGCCAAACAAAGCGTCTTCTCTTATCTGAACTTCTTAAAATTCTACATTACTTACTCATCATCTGGAGTGAGCTGCACAGGTTCATTGGTGAATTGGGAATCAAAGTTATCCAGACCAAATTCTCCAGATATATTTGGTTTAAATGGAGGCACCACTTGCTTTTGCTCCATCTAAGAATAAATGCACTTAGTCACACTGAGAATTAGTTACAACCTATTGAATTATTTTTAAACAAGGCTGGAAATTACTATTAAGTTTATTTATTATACTTTCTACAATCATTCTATTAATCTACTGCACTTACTGTCTGTAAAAGGGATAAAAGATTGTGTATGGTAATTCTGGTACAACATAAATTAAGATCTTAAGGATTTTGATCTTAAGTTCCATTTTGATCTTAGGCTCCAAACAACTTTGTCAAGGCATCACTGTATGCAAAGAAACTCAGCCACGGCAGTGGGCATTCACATACCAGATCCCAATCAACATTGCGGAAGAAGGGATGTCCCTGGATATCTGCAAACCCTGTCTGAGGATGGCAGCCCAAGCGTTCCTTTGGATCCTGGGCAAGGAAGAAAATATTTCTAAATGGATGCCATGGTCTATACATGAATAAAATGCCTTTATTACAAATCCCATGAGAGATGAAACACCAGAATTACAAGGAACACTAAAGAACTAGGTTAGGATTATTTATTTTGGAAACTGCTCCAATTTACCCTCTGAAATAGGCAGGAATATAAGGAATATAAATGGCTATGCTGCTTTTCTTCCTTTTCATTCAGATCTGTTTAAACATACCATAGGTTTCAGAGCAGGCTTTGTTAGATTACTAATGAATTTGATTCTTTCTCCCCACCTTCCCTTGCTCCTCCCTGAACAGACTATGCCAGGAAATCACACTGGGCCAGTAACTGCAGTTCCTGGTAAATAGTGTGGAAAGGAGGTTATTTTAGTAAGACAATTCCATCTCCATGTACACACATGCACACACTACCAGGGAGTTGTAACAGTGTGCAGTGAACAGTGTTACTTTCTTAGAATAACTTTACCAAATCTGGTTTCTCCTGTATCTCTTTCTTCCCACTCACATAACACTCACTAAAAGCCAGCAAGTGCTTGGACTCATCATCCACTACCACACATGCACCTTCTGACTCTCAGGCTAGAGAGCTTCCAGCAAGCAGCGAGCACATCCTGCCTCTGCATCTCGCTCCATGAAGTCATCAGAAGCTGTCCAAGTGATTTGCTAAGCTGCTTCTCTCAGAACCAAAATAAATCTGGTAAGTTCGTTCAATTCTCCAGCTTAAAGAAATCACTTGGAGCATTTCTACGCCTTTCACTTTGAAACTTACACTCAATCCCAGCCTGAGAACCAGGAGCTTCAGATTTTAAGAGAAGTATCTAGAATAGGGCCCCCAGCCCCACTGAAATTGTGCTTTAGGCTCTCATCTTTTCTACCCTGTTTCTGTATGTGGCAGATAAAGTACATCAGCTCTTACCTTGTTAAGGAAACTCTTTAGAACACCTGCTGCTTTAACAGAGAGGGATCGGGGAATTCGGATCTGTTTTTCCAAAATTACTGCAAGAAAACAAGGTTCCTATCAGCCTTTGCATCTTTGTAGTTAGTTTAAAGGTTAAGTGGAAGCAAAGCACTGAAGTGTAGGAACACCCATGGTACTTACCTTGGAAGAGATAATCCTCTGTGTTCTGATCAGGGTTGTCAGAGCTCCCGACGATGTCGAACGGTGACCGGCCCGCCATCATCTCAAACATCAGCACACCAAGGGCCCACCAGTCCACGCTGAAGCCTGGAATTCAAGAGAGAAAACACCACATTTCACAACAAAAAATACCAACACCTCTGGGGCTAAAAACAGACAGAGAAGAACGAGTTCAAAAATGTAAGTATTGCCAGTTCTCCAATTAGCTGAATAAAGGAGAGATAACGGCTGTACCAGACATTACGTGGATCATTATGTAGACAACAGGAGGAGATGCTGTACAGAGGAAATGCAAAGAGTTTAAAGGTTGGTGTTAAGACCTTAACAAATAGATAATATTTAAGCCTAGTCATTACTAACCTACAGTGCATTATCCAGGGTGGGAGATAAGGCTAAGGAGGAACTATGTGAGTCTTAATAGCAGTAAGTCAGTCATTCATGGAGCAAAGCTTATCTCCCCTACTATTCACTGCTACAGGAAACCCCAGTAGCCAGGCTGGGGCTCATACAGGCTGGCTGGCCTAGCAAGCTTGTGATAAGCAGGAATATCTGAAGCCAGTATGAAAGAGACATTTGACTGAAATAAGATGGTAGATTAAAAACAAATATGTAAAGGGACATCTACTATCTAGGCCTTTTGCAATGAATTTATATCTAATCCATCATTGCTGCCAAATGTAAAGCTCCAAAACCAAACACGATGCCAGACTGCAAGTATATCATTGGTACTATCTAAAATAGTTATAAACAATAATAAATTTGGAAGACTCAAGCTATTCTTCAAGACTGGTCAAAAGAATTTAAAATGTGGAATGCAGAGTATCTCATTTGCTTTGTATGAAGTTTTCTGCTCTTCCTTTGAAGGCTTTATTTACTTTTTCAGACAGGATGTTGAATTAAGACTGATTATGTGTCTAATGGAGATTTTTACTTTCTACTGCTAAACAACTCCAGTAAGAAGAGATAAGGTGAAAATTATAAAGTAGCATCAAGAAATTCCATTTACCATAATCCTCTCCTCGGAGAATCTCAGGTGCAATATAGTTTGGAGTCCCACAGAATGTGCTGGTTGTGTCACCGGGCCTCAGCCCCTCCTTTAGGAAAAGATGGGAAGAAAATACTTTACAGTTAACTGAAGATCCCACACTCCTCTGTTAAGAGCTTTACTTAGAATTAATTTAAGTCTTGAATAACCAGCATAATGGCAATTCCACAGCAAAATCAAACCCGTGATCCAGTGTCTTTGTAGTGACAAAAGTTTTCCCAGAAGAAATGGGCAGTGCCACAGAATCCAAACAGGAGCAAGTGACTGATAATTTCAACCTCTTTTGAAATCACCTTATCCTGACTATTTCAGCCAACCCCTCCCAGACAAGTTGATCCAGAAGCTTTGTAAAAACATAAACAGTACATGCAAGTGTGGTCTGTGCACTCTGGCATTTGCCTTTTCTCCACGTGTGGAAGTGAAATGAATATACAGCCTGTGTGCACTGTGTACAAAGAGATAACTTGAAACTTCACTTTTTAAAGTCTCTGCATCTTTTAATTTATAACATTTCTTAATTGTTGATTTTCCTGGTTAGCAAAAAACTAGATCTTACCTTGCACATGCCATAATCTGTGAGTTTAATATGACCTTCAGAATCTAGGAGCACATTATCCAGTTTTAAATCCCTGTAGATTATCCCTCGCTCATGTAAATAGTTCAATGCTAGACTGATTTCAGCAGAATAAAACCTAGTGTAAAAAGAAATATTGATTACTTAAGTAATCAAAACTCAAAGCTCAATAACACAGTCTTGGTAGTATGATATTTTCTATACATAATCCCAGGTATTCTATTCTTTTTCCACAGAGAAGTGGCAAATTGTTTATAGTCATGCAAATGTTTCTATGCACTTCAAAAATTGTTTTTAGTTAATAGTAATGTCTACTGCAATCATCCCTTTTATCTCACCATCTGAGATTAAGCATATGCACCAAGAACTCAGCATTTGCCTGGACAGCTGGTAGTGGCTGTTGTACAAGAAACACATTGATATCATTAGACATTAAAAAAAACCCTGTAAAACTGTTTTTCTAGAAAAAAATAGCAGACTGAAGTCATACAGAGTAATGCCAATGCAAACAGCATCTGAATGCTATTACAGTTCCTTCTCGAAACACAAACACAGTGGCTTGCAGCAGCAAAAGGAGGATGCAGTTTCACATTTCTTAAATCCTTAACATCTGGAGAGGCTTTGCTGGCTCATCCCTCATAATCTCTGCACTGCTGCACTGTGTCAGAAAACCACTGTTTTGATGCAAGAAATCTGGAACGAGACACACCTGGCATGTTCCTCTGGCAGCTTCCTCTGCCTCTGCATATGGAACATCAGATCTCCTCCATTGACATACTCTATAACAAAGAATAACCTGGAACACACAGGATTGTTACAAGTGATTGTGTGCACGGCTGAAAGAGGTGTGAGATGTTAGAGGTCTGTTGTAGAACAATGCCCATTCCACTCTACCCATCTCTCTGGCACCAGGCTGGTTTCACCATTCCCATCCCCGCCCCCACCACTCTTTGACTAAATTTCCAAAGTTAAAAATCAAGTATTCGAAGGCTCTCTAGGTAATTCCTTCATTGTAAAAGGAATGTAAGTAATCCTTCCCATACTCCTCATCCATTACAGGTACTGCTTGTCATTACTACACATGTGACTGTATAGAGCCACATCAGTTTCTATGCACAAACCAAAAAAAAAAAATTAAAATCTAATTTTCCTTCCTGATCCCTTTAGTCTCCTTTGTTTGTGGTTAATACAGTAAGTGTATTACAAATACTCTTTCTTCTCACTTCCCTCCACTAGCTTGTCACCTTTTTGAAACAGCAAGGATACTGTTCAAATATACAATAGCTGTATTTTATATGTACTTAAAGTTATTACTGTATAGAATAGAAAAATAATCATTTTCATCTCTATTACTCAGTTTTCCTTTTGAAAACTCAGATTCTATTTTCTGAGATTCATCTTCAGAGAATCCAGGCAAGTTTGAGACAATTATTCTTCAGTTTTTGTACTTCGGATTTTCATCTCCTCATGCCTTTTTTCCTTCTATGTTCTCTTCTACGACATATTCTCAATCCTTTTTTTTTCCTACTAGCTGCACTTCTCTTCCTTTCCAGAATCCTCCCCACCACATCTACCAGTACTCTACATTCTTCTGCATATTCCCCATCTGAAAACCTTAGATGCACATGGCATTTGGATCATAAAATACTACAACGGTTTACAAAACACTGACTTTGCTACCTAACGCTTTATGCTTTAAATAGGCCTTTGAGGTGCCTGATAGGATGAGGTGTTTTTAATAAGACTATCTTATTATTAATTTATGACCTTTACCTGCTTTCTGTCTGGAAGCAAGAGTGCAGTCCGACCAGAAAGGGATGATTTGAGGCCTGTTCAAAGACGTGTTTCTCCGTCTGAACCCAATCAATATCCTATTTTTTGAAGAAAAGTGACATTCAGAAAAGGACTGTTGCACTTCTTAGGTCACGTATTAATGACAATTAGCAGGAAGACACAAAAGGGCTTTGCTGTCCTTGTTTTACTTGCAAGAAATTAAATATTCTATAGTTCTGAAATGTGAAGCAACAGCTGACAGCATACATTTTTTTCCTCAATGTCCCTTACTGTTAGCCTCACTGTGTAACCACCTTGGGAATGAAAACACACTGATCTATAAAAGATAAACTGGTGCAGGGAAATGTAAAATAGCACCAAGAAATGCAGAAGGAATCAATGGTAGACTGAGAAATAAATGCAAATCTCTTGGACAGCAAGCCACAGTCACTTCAATCATTTCAGAGTAGCCTAAAGAAACCCAGGGGAAATCCTTAGTAACAAGAGGTTTTCAGCAGTTTAATAGTGCAATTTCTGACATGTTTTTACTAATCACTGTGCAAAAATTAAGATAGGAGTCTGATTTAACAAGCAATTAAAATAATATGGTGAGATTTCTTTGTGACAAAAACCCAGACTTGAACATATGAAAATCAGACTCCACCTGGTTACCTGCCTTGTGAACCTCCTATAGAACAGTACCAAAAAACCACGTGTAGAATTCTCATTGAGTGCTGCAGCCCAGACCTGGCTCCCACCTCGTGGGGGACATTGGAGCTGTCTGGAAGAGCTGCCCAATTCACTGAGAACACCTTGCCCACCTCATCATCGTTGACGAGCTCCTTCTTCACCACTTTCATGGCATAAATGCGCTCGGTTTTCTTCAGCCGAACCAGCAGCACTTTGGCATAGCTGCCCCTTCCAATGACTCGGAGCAAATCGAAATCCTGCAGGCCCAGACTGGAGGAAGCTTTGCCACTTTCCCTAATGCTCATCGCCTGTGGATAAAGTTGCACTGAAATGAGGAAGCAGCCTTGCCACTGTCAGCAACTGCAAAAGTCAGCATGTCAAACATTTCAAAATGAATATAAACAAGTAATTCAATTAACACTTGTTATCTTAAGACTGTACTGTCCTGGAAAGGAATGTGCTGGGAAACAAAGGAAGCAAAAGAGACTTGGAAGATAAGAAACAAACCAAACTGGAAGAATATGGAACACTTTCTAAATCAAAGCACATCTCAAGGTTCAAAATAAAGCAGCGTGCCAGCCATACGTGCACATGTCTCAGGAGCAACCCAAATGCGCCCTTTGTGCTAATTTTCAGTTTGTGACAAATTAAATTACTAAAATCTTGAAATTAAAACACACAGGCTTTAAGATCTTCAGTGAACCTCATGGGTTCCCTCCAACTTCAGATACTCTGTGATCCTATGTAGAGAGTTAGCCTGGTTAAGGTATTTTACCTCTTTTTCTTCACCAACGTGGTCCAAGCTCTCATGACTCGAGGGATTGTATGGAATCACTGGAAGTGCAAGAAAAATTTATTAGACCAATGAAACACAACAGGATTTTCTTCTGCCTTAAAATTTCCACATTCAGAGAAACACAGTTTAAATGTTTCTATTGCAAGAATTCAAAACCGATAGGTTTGCATTAGGATCATCACTCTGACTGCCACAAGAATAAACATGTTTGGCCTCCACTCCAGCAGAAGCTCTGCTACTGCTGTTAAGGGTTTGGGTTTTTTTGCCTGATCAGGACATTTGAAGTACTCAGCTTACTAAATGTAACTGATAGCCTAAATTCTTCTTTTTTTAATCAAGTTTCTGAAACTGATAAGATATACAATACTGGAATTTTTACATTTATATGCTCCTTAGCATGAAGAAGCTGTCTTTTTGTATTCTATGAAAAAGTAAAGAGGGGTTTTTAAAATAATTTTACTTCAAAGTTCACTTTTCAGCAACTTACAGTAATTTAGAGAAAAAAAATTATTGATCTTACCTGTTTCTACATTATCTGAATGCACTGATGATGGATCCATAGGCATTATTGGTTCCTGCAAACATAGATAGGATTTTTGTAATAGACTGTCCAAGTGTCAGACACTTGGACAATAAACTAAATTAACGACCCTTGAGGAATATAATCTAGCTACTTTTTAACTTGATTAGTCAACATAGTTACTAAAACATACACAATGAAATAAACCACTGCATTCTTTATTTTCCCTATTTTCTGGAACTTATGACATGTTTCCAAAAGCTGCAGAAGTGACAACTTGGTACAATAGAGAAAGAAATACAGGAGATGAGAAGTGAGATAGAAAAATTGAAGTCCTTCAGCAGTATACATACTAGTCAAAAGAATTCCCAAAATATGGACTTGTAGCTGTCCATTTTATTAAACCAGGAGCAGTAACAATCTCAATTTTTCTCAGGACTTAAGAACTGAAGATGATTGAATTTCTTGGGAGAAAAGTCAAAATTTCTGCACTTCAGATTCCTTTGCTGTAAATGGGAAATAATCCAATAATGTATCAGATATTTAGAGAATTTACTCGACCTGTAGTCCATTCTGAAGATGTAAAATAGTGTGTGCGTGCATATGTACACACTATGTAACATCCCTGTGAACAGTGGGATAAATGTCCCTCATATGTGACAAGGGAAAAACACCAGATGTGCACATTAGACTCCTGTCTTGCTACTAAGTTGCAACTCTGCTCCTTGAATCCCAAACTTTCTCACAAAAGTCATGGTAACCATAAAAATGATGTTTCAACTACTGCAATTATTTGCAGGCTGCAGCCTGAAAACCAATAGTATAAAATAGGGAGGGTTATTTGTTTGATTGGTTGGTTGCTGCTTTTCCCAGGTAACTTTTCAGAACAATTTTACTTACTGGCTGTAGTGTATGTCGGCCACATTCAATATTGACAAGTTTGTGACACTTCTTGTGAACGAGGAGTTTGCAGTTGATGCACTTGTACCCCTGGCGCCCCAGGCCCCATATCCGGTCAGTGCAGATGGCACAGTGAGCTCTCTGCAATCAGAAACCAACACAACTCTAATTAAAGAGCAAAACTAAACAATAAAAACTATCCAGCCACACTTGCATGAACCAAGCTCATCTCCTCATCTCTCTGTAGGTGAGTCCTTACAGAGGAAGGCAGGAGAGCAGAAGCTTCAACACCTTAAACAGCCAGACAACGTGAATGGGAAGATCAACACTCGCTGAAGGACATTCACAAAACAACTCCAAAGATCCATGAAAACAGGGCGCCTACGGAGGCAAGAGTGGAAACTGATTTAACTATGGTGCCTTGACAGCCTTTAACCCAGATGAGGTCAAAAAACAACAACAAAAAAAGCTGAAGTTAGACATGAGGATGCTCAAGATGAAGTTTAGTGGAGACAATCTCAAGCATTAAGCACACAATACACTAAGCTTAGAGAAGAAGGAAAGATTATTGAAGCTGTCAAGGGACCTGACTTACCCAAATATTTTGGGTTTGGTTTTTGCTGCTGCTGTTTTAAACACAGCAGAGCCTTCTTGGTCCTTAGCTAATTCTATTTGACCATTGCTTCCTGAAAACATTCTGAATGGTTTGCTATTTTCAGTAGATTACATGGCACCAGAAACAGGCTGCCTGGAGAAACATCACAGCTTTCCCCTCTAAAAGTCATGAAAGGAAAGTCTGTGCATCATAAGCAAGTTCAGACCATTTTACTCCCAGAAGCTGAAAAACTGAAAACCTACTTTTAGCCATCTAATACATTCCAGTTTGCACTCTGGGAAGATTTTAAGTGAACACAGGAGTTTTAATATTATGTTTTCAGAGTATATGTACAGTGAATTGCAACCAATTTGTTTTGGTTTTTTCTATTTTAAGTTCCTGACGATTTCATATTGATTAGGTCTCCTGAAAATACAGGATTACCAAAAGTGTATAGACAAACAACAAAAATGAGAATAAAACTACCTGATAACTTTTCAAGGCAGTGGCATCATCATTATCAAAGTAAGACATCCCTGTATCATGGCTTTAAGTACCCAACAAGAGTCTCACCCTGTTAAATCGTTTGGCTTGGAAAGTGTGACCATTTGCACAATAGAGCTTTCGCCACCGGCGGGCGCCTCGGCGATAAATGGACTCTAAGAGGAAAAACACAGGATTATATCCAGACAAATACAAGTACAGAACCACAACATCTTCTCCTGGAGGTTTCTGTGTAGAGTGACTTGCAGAGTAAAGTTTCATTTCTACACGTTACAGAAACAGAGGAATGTTCCAAGTATCTTTTCCTTTTTTTTAAGTTTTGGAGAATATTTGAAGTAGAATAATCCTGATCAACTCAAAGTTAATTCTGATTTTCCGAAGTTAAAAGGAACAGTGAGTCAAGAAAAGGGAAATTGTCCAAACAATACAAGTGCTTGTGTGCAAAGTATACACCTCAACTTGGGGAGGAGCTGTGGGGAAGGGAAAGGAGGAAGGAAGGTGAATTTCGGGAGCATGTCCTGATTTATAAGATTGATTGACAAATACTCCAGTGTTTTAAATCCACAGCTGCCACTATTTTTTTTTTAAACTATTACTTTATTTTTCATTACTTTAGGCATGTCAGAAGACAAAACTGAAAAACTACACTGAGCTGTAAATCTGATTCAGTCTGCAACCTCATTTTTCGGATAACCAGCATTACCCATTCTGCCCAAGTTAACTTTTAAACATGCACATTTACATTTGTCAGAGATTTGGATATCAAGCTGACAGATGTGTCAGTGCATAACATACACACACTCTTTTATAAAACTTTAAGACTGAGGGGAAATTACCTCTTTAATGTCTAGAACATTAGTTAACACAAGGGAGGCTTTTGGAGAATCCTCCTGAATTTCAAATGAATTAACCATGGATCTGTAAATGGTGACACAAGTCGTTATCATTGGTTATAAGCCTCTGCTCACAGTTGTCAGCCAGCAATCTGGCAACTCCCAAAAAGACAAGAATAGGATAAAAAACTGTCATGATAGAAGAGGCAAAAGCAAGGAAAGCAGAGTGACATGGGTAGTTAACAGGAATGTGAAATGCTGATTAACAATGATTCAGAAGTGACAAACATTAAGTTTAGCAGGACTTTCTACTCCTTCTAAATATTTGATTTGTACAGATTTGCATTATTAATATTCATAACTGCAGGATGCCAAACCAAACATCAAAATCTGTTAAAACAGGAAATCTGATTTTCTGTATTCCTTAACTAAAATGCCTACTTACTATCTTCTCCTGGACAAGGCATGCCAGGCCGCTCTGGGACACAAGGAAATACTGCAAGAAAGACATTAACTTCTGATTAGCTTTTTATTTCAGACAGAAAATAAATCTTTGGGCTAAATACAACACTCCTGAAAGGCATTCAACCATCTAGAGAACAGCATTGAAGAACAGAACTGTTTAAGAACAGGTGAGCTGCAAAGCATCACAAAGCCCTTTTGCTGGGCATAGCAATGACGTACGTGAGAAATACAAGCAAAAGGCAGAATAAATCAAGTTATTTCTTAAAGAAAGTAACTAGAAAAAGTAATGATTTTGTTTTCTCATGTGACCAATCTTCACAGTGAGTCAAGATTTCCGAACATTATAAATGTATTATGTGACAGTGTCCTAACAGTTACATAGGATGTTGACTATGTAAGTATTTTTTTTTTTTTCACAGTTTATTTAGCTTCAGTAACACTACCCATCTTTTACAGTTTATTTGGCTTCAGTAATCATCAGAGAGAAGTATAGCTGTGGAGAGACAGCCCTGGTGCCAGTTTAATCAGAAGCTTATCAAGCACAAAAAATAATGGAGAAAGGGCAGATCAAAAATTCAAGTAATATGTACAGAAGCAGTGAAACATATCTACAAAGGGATTATATTCTTCCCCTTTTTAAAACTCTCTGTGGGAAGCTGCCAAGCTGTCTTTTCCTTTCAAATGGGCTGACGACAAACGAGATTTTTTGCAT
This sequence comes from Corvus moneduloides, assembly GCF_009650955.1. Taxonomy (NCBI): domain Eukaryota; kingdom Metazoa; phylum Chordata; class Aves; order Passeriformes; family Corvidae; genus Corvus; species Corvus moneduloides. Next base: position 23,781,567 of record NC_045485.1, read on the forward strand.
CTTTTTAAGAGCAGGAGCCTGTTAAGACACTGTAGTGTAACACAGCAACACTTCATAATGATCACTTCTCTGCTCTAATCTCTGATAAACCCAGACCGACCTTCTACTGGTAAAAAGTTACAAATAGCTAGAAAAATATTCTGCAGAAGCTGCCAAAACAGACATATAACCCTGAAGAATAAAAATTGAACAATTACACATTCAACAGGGGCATAATATTATTAAGTTTAAAACTGAAGTACTTAATTTTAGAAAAGTCAAACTTTTCATTAATCTGGTATCACAAATGGAGCTCATTAACTTTTTTTCCTAACAGAGATGCTGCTCTAAAGCACTTATCCATAATCAACTTCAGGATAATATATACATCTAATAAATAAATAAATTGTACTTATCTCTTCTACCATTCACTGCCAGCAAGTGTATGAAGGCACTTGGGCTGAATGAATGAAAAGACAGGGGCTGGGTTTCATGAATAAACTAACAGCAAAGTATATTTTCCTCCCTTAATTTAATAAAGAAGAGCTAAAAGTACAGTGAATGGTCATCAGCATCCCTTGACAGGATGGCCACAGGCCTGAAGGGAGAAGGCTGCCAAAAGTACAGGTAATGCAAGGTAAGAATTCCACTCATTCACAGGTACTAACATGAGCAGCAGTAAATTTCAGTAAATTTCACCTACCATGGATCAGAAGCTCTGAATCCTTGTTTAGTTCATACAACCGAAAGGCCTCTTCTAACTCCAGCTGAGAGGAAACCGTACATGGATCTCCTGTGGAAAGAAAACAGAACAACACAAAACTCAACCCAATTAGTTCCATACCATTCAGGAGTTCCCTCACAGTTGGTTCCAAGATAATTATTGTAGCAAAAATCCAATATTCTCAAATGTGGTAGTATTTCTTTTTAACACTGTTCAAAGAGTACATCTGAAAATCGTCATATTGAATTCTTCCAGGGAAAATAAAAATATGGGATATTCCCAAGAGGTGAGCAGATCATAATAACAAACCATCATTGCTACAAGCATGGTTACACATTATTTCAGTACAGGAAGTGCAGGCTATATTCTAGCACCTAAAAACCTTCTAAGATTACCTTTTATTTCATGGTTTTTTAATTAGAACTGAGTCAATTCTATTTTCACAGCTGCTTCAGCACTGCCAAGACTTGCACCAGGAGCTGCAAAAGCAGTGAGTGCTCAAGTCTTTCCTCAAACAAAAATGGAAACTTTTGACAAATAATGTAAACTAAGTACGACACCCCATTTTTCTGATTTGTAACTACTACTTTCACACTCACAGGGCTATTTGAAATAAAATCTTTTAAAGAAAGGGCACCAAGGCAGAAAAAAAGTGGGAGTTGGTTGGCTTTGTTTCTTATTTTTTTTAGAAAAACCGTTGCAGTTTTGTTGACCATTTGTGATGGTGCAGACTAAATTATATGCCAAATCCTTGATGATAAAGTTTCTCAAACTTTATCTCAAACTTGTTTTCTTTGGTGTCTGATGCAGATTAGTAACATTATAAAAAAATTAGCCCCCTAAAAGAATAAGCCTTTTTCAAAATATTACTGTAACTGAAACATTTTTAAAACAATGTTGTCCCAGTCATCACTGCCCCAAAGAAAGAAAATACTTAGTTATTAGCTTAACTTCCTTCCCCCTTTTCATCTACACAAGATGTTCTGTGTAAGAACAAGGGATTTATTTCTGCCTGCTCATCCTCCAGCATGAGCACAAGTTTATTTTTAGCCCAAATCCCATACAGCAAGTCTGCCTTTCCATATTTCTAATTTTTAACAGAAATACTACTTTCCATGTCTTTAAGTGGCAAACTGGTTATGGGTAACCAAACTGGAAGAAGGCAGAGTAATTTCCATCCCAGCTAAACTGGATCCAATCTGGAAATTTTACTGCTTTGAGTCCTCAGTCGATGCCACAGTTAGAAAGTTCTCATGCAACAGACTCTCAGCTATTCTCTTTGTGTTTTATATGGCAAGGTTTCTAAATTAATACAGGCACTGCTAAGGCTTTTCAGTGGAATCACACACCCAGCAGCCGGGGGTATTTAAACTCAGCCCCCAGAAGTTTTTTCAGATAATTTGTTTTGTTTCTAATGTATCACAATGCATTTGTTTCTAATGTATCTTCCCCCACAACAGGAAGGACATGGACCTGATGGAGCCAGCCCAGAGGAGGCCACCAAGTTGATTAGAGGGATGGAGGACTCAGCTGTGAGGAATGACTGGGAGAATTGGGATTGTTCTGCCTGCAGAAGAGAAGCTTTGGGGTGACCTAATTGTGGCCTTCCAGTGCCTGAAGGAGCCGACAAGGAAGGTGAAGAGAGACTGTTTACAAGGGCCTGGAGTGACAGGACAGGGGGAATGACTTCACTGACAGAGAGTAGGTTTAGATTGGATACCAGGAAGAAATTCTTCCCTGTGAGAGCCGTGTGACCCTGGCACAGGGTGCCCACAGAAGCTGTAGCTGCCCCATCCCTGGCCAGACTGGATGGGGCTTTGGGCAGCCTGGTCTTGTGGAAGGTGTCCTGTACATGGCAGGGGGTGGAATGAAATGATCTTAAAGGTCCTTCCAACCCAACCCATTCTGTGATTCTATGCATTCTATTCTGTTGCTAAAATATCAGTAATAAATGTAAATGGTCCATTTTCAGTGTTCTGTCTTTACTGTTTTCTGCACATCAAAATCCTAAAGATGACTCTTTGAAGCCACCTACAGTCATTTACCACCAAACCACCCCCCCAACAGCTGGATACCTGGACACCACAGTGCCCACCCACGGCACAAACGCACACTGTGCAGAGCAGGGTGGGAGGAGAAGGAACAATTGTATTTACTCAGACTCACTATGGGAATCAACAAACTAGTTTTTCTTCTTTTGTTTCCAACACCTGTGCAAACAGTTCTGTGTTTCCTTTTGGCAGAAGCAAAAGAGGGTCTCAAGAACAAGCAAACTCAGAACAGAAGGTTTATGGACATCTCTTTCAACAAGCTTGAGTAGTACAAATTTTGCAGTCAAAGACAACTGGGATACATAGGAAAATACTTACTTTTGAGTTATATACTGAGAAACAACAGACTGAAGTGACACACAAGGCCAGGGTCCATCCCACAGGATGTTTCAGAAAGCACAGTGAAGCTGAACTGACCATATATGGAAAAAATAGAAATTTGTCTAAAATCTAATCAAGTTCATTCTGTTTTCCAGTTGCATCTGAGGATTTTGGAGATGACTCCGCTCAATTAAATTAGATCAGTCTTTGTGTGCCATTACCTCCATGAAATCAGAGTAGTTATACATGATGCCCTCATCTTGCAAAGGCATTTACTATATGACAAATCAAAATCTTAGTGACCAGGTAAATCCAGTTTAGTCAGGAAATAGTGATGCCCCAGACCCCTTATCTTCTCTTACACTATAAAAAGCATGAGTAATAGTGTAACAAGTACCAGCCCACAGCACATACCTTTCCTCATGCTACTGTTAAACAGCGAACTTCAGTTTTGGTGAAGAGGATGTGATATAGGAATTTTCCAGTAAAGGAAAACAGGTTTCTAGAAAGAATATCAACTGAAAACACTACAGAGTGGTGCTGAGAGAGGAGGCAGGGGGCTTGGCAAGAAGCCATGCATTGTACATGCAAGAATTATTCACTAAAGACAGGAGGATTTGTTTTAAACACACTCCTCATTGGCAGATTAACTGTTTCTCCCCTGACATTAAACTGTCAACGATTAAAGCAAACATGGATTGCTTGTGAAAATCAAATCCTATGTGAACACATGAAAATAATTCAGTTGAACTGTAGCCTTGCTTTTTCTTTTACAAAAGTAACTCTAATTAAAGAGCAGAAATTGAGACAGAACAAACTGTGGCTTCATGTAAATTATTGAATCAGTACAAAATGTTTATTAAAAAATTATATATATACTTCTTACTATGACTGACACTGCAAACTCCTCTACAGTGACGAGTCCATTATCTTCCTGATGATAAGACAACACAGCCAGCTTATTATAAAGTAAATGTTCAACTCCCAGTAGCTCTGCTGCACAGTTCAGTCATAAACATTGCTCATTTTACTGTACTGCATCTGCCTGGTATAAATAACTTTGGAATGATGAGGGGAAGAAAAAACCCCACCTGCTCAGACTCCCAAGACCACGTAATCTTCAACACACCTGCCTACATGGCACTTCCAAACACCAGCTTTGCTCCATGTTTAACTTTAAGCTCTGAATAAATTGGCAGTAGCCCAGTTTTAAATGGGAGGAAACAGTTCTATAAGCACCATTTATGCTGATGACTGCATGCAAACACCAACCACAGCCAACAAATCACTGCACACTGCAGCCTTTTATGTACTGCATCAGCTAAAATAACTCCACAGCAGTCTCATAATTCAGAGGGCTCTTCGTTGTAGCTGTAGCTCAAAACTTACATGTAGAATGAACTAATTCCACTGAGAAAACAGAACCTACAAATAACCTTTAAAAAAAATTACCACTGTACACACACCGCTCAACGGACGACATCTGTTAACAGGGAGAACACACTGGACTTCTTTTCATCCAAGGTAAACTTTAGGATGGATAATGTAAGCACTAGAGGTGAAGAGTTCTCAGTCAAGGTTGTCTCTGCACTTTGATGAAAAGTTACTACATGTCATTGGTATTTAGAAAAAGTTTTATTAGCAGCTATGTGTTAATAGACTTTAGGTTGCTAAAGTAACAGCTGATAATAACACTTGAGATAAAATGTTTTTGGTTACACATACAACTCAACTATACATTAAATTGTATCAATATTTTAGATGAATACTGCAATTTGTAAAACCTAATATTTTTGAAAGAGTTAAACAGACATAAGATATAAACAGAATCTTCAACAGTATAAGGGAATACTTTCTGTTGCCTTCATGAGAAGTCCTAACATTGAATAGTCACTGAGGTCTTGTTTGGTTTAAAAAGAGAGCAAGCTACACACTAAGTATTGTGAAACAAATACCTCTTTATTAAGCTCTACTTAAGAAGGCATTGGATAACTTATTTTTGGAGTCAGATTCTATGTTTTATAAGGTTATCTTATGAAGGCAGAGGGAAAGGAAAAGATGAAAAGGAAAGAAAAGGTAGGATGTAGAGCAATGTATTGATGAGCATTGATCTACCTTCTTCATCAATCCATTTCATGGTGAAAAGCTGCTCATTGTCAAAGGAGCACATGTCTCGAACTTCACTGCACAGTCCCTCGAAGGAGATGGAAGGCTCAAAATAGGTTATCATGATGTCCCTGAGCAAGAGAAAAATAAAGTTCAGAAACTATTTCACAAAACACAACATTGATCATCATCTCTATCACCTTCCATATACCACTAATATAAACCCCATCCCTGATTAAACTACCTCCAAAATGTTAAAGTAAAATAAAGTACCTAAGTTCCCTTCTTATAGCAAAGTCAGGCTCTAAGTGATTTTTATTACTTGACATTTAATCCTCCAGGTATCTTCTTCAAAAAACCTCAGATTTTATGCCCAAATTAACTATGAAGTGAGTTGCAGCAGACATTAACCACAGAGAGAAATTAGATCTCTTACACCAGTGGAAACTCAAGAATGAAATGCTGCAAATGTTTTAAATTATGATCATAACATATTTCTGGTTTTACTTCCTCTTTAACAGTTATTTTGTTATTAGATATCAAAATGTAAAAACACATACATCTACCCCAACTAAATTTTGATTCTGTAGATGTTATGAAAAATTAATGACAAATACTAAACAGATTTCCTAGCAGATTTGGGGGGATGTGCCAAATATTCAAAGTGCCTTTAAAAGAAGAGTGGTGCTTCACATAATGAAGGGGAAGGCTGACAGAGAAACATATATTTAGAATTGAAATGTACTGCTTTACTGTTATGCAGAAGGAGTATTTCTGTGATGATTACAATTAAAAATGAGTTAACCTGATTTTAATAAGTTAGCAAAAAATGCTGACCCACTGTGTTGGCTGGGCCTTAAAGGGGAACAGGTGACTCAGGGCTCAGTCCCTTAACCAAAGGAATTGTGAGGTACAGTTAGAGGAAGGCTGTTTACAACACACTCCTCAAACATAGCACAAAAGCCCCATGTTTGAGCTACAAGATTAATCTTCCCATAAAAACCTCATCCAGCTGGATTTGCTCCAGTGGGTGCCAGCACCCATGATTGTTGAGGAGAGCTAAAGTAAATTATTGAAGCAACAAAGTTTTCACCTGGTCAGAAATGGCATCAAGGTTCCTACCAGACTGAAGTGTACACACACAGCAAGTTAAATATCTTTAAAACATCATGTGCATGGGCAGATTGGGATCAAGAAGGTGACTTAACATAAAATGCTGTGGTCATGGAACGGGAACAACGCTCAGGAGGGGCGGAGAGCACACAAAAAATAAACTGCTTGCCTGAGGCTCCTCTTAGAGCAGCAGCAGGAATAAATTTAACTGGCAATTTCTAAGCACTGTGGAAGAACAGCGAGCCTGCTTCTGGATTTATGAGCATCATCAGTTGGGTTTAGTTAGGGGACAGACTGCAGTAAATAGGGCAGATGTGTGTCCAGGATAAACATGACATCTCTTCAATAATCTGAATAAAGCAGTCAAAAAGCTGCTACATGATTTGGTAGAGGAATCACTCCTGTTCTTCCCACATGAGACAAAATGCAAAACAGAACAACATTTGAACCCCAGTATTTAGACATAGCACAGTCATTTAGACCAAACAGGGCTTTATTTGAAAGTCCCAATTGCATCCATCCAACATGGCAAAGGTCTCTCAGACACAAAGGTCTCCCTTCACATCCTCTCTAAAAACACCAACTGGGAACCCAATGCCAAGAAGGCAGATTTGACAGTGTGTTACTGTCACAGACACACTGGCAGCCACCACAGAGCAACCCTGTATTAGGAGGCAAAGCCTTAACCTGTATTTCCTGTTTTTCCGGGAAGGAAAAAGGCATTGCTTACTTAGCAGCTCCACTGATTTGGTGCTAGAGTTTACCATTCCTTCATTTATTCACATTTTAGCACAGATATATCCACTTTGGAATATGTTCTTAAACAAAAAATTAGTTCTGAAGAGTGAAGAGAAGCAAAGTATCTATATTTTTATGTATTTACATTGTAGGTTTTTTTGGGATTGAACTATTCAGTAGAAAGTTTGTTGAATGACTGTTACTGCCAGAAAACCAGAGTTACAGACCACACTTTTAAAGACTGTAATCACTGATGTTTCAGCAAAAACTGAAGATTAAATTATATATATATTATCAAAATCTGTTCAGCATATTTTCAAATTTGATGATTCAAGTTCACTTGAAATAGATTTATCTGTACTGCAGTGAACAGGAAAAGTCACAATGTTAAGACGTACTGAACAGCCTTGGAATCTCTTCATATCTCTAAAGTAAAAGCTGGTACCAACTGAAAAAAAAAATCTCTTACTACTTGTTGGTACCTTCAAGTGGCAAACCAGTTGTCCTTCACAAAAAATGAGAGTTTAATTATTTCAGAATTTAAGCATGTTCTCTAAATTAGTACTCTAATACCTCCAGCAGGACATGTATCAGTTACTAAATAATTTGGAATATCTCTTCTGCTACAGCAGACAGTATCAGTCTTTCAGAGAACTCTAGCCAATAGCAATGTTACAAGAGAAAGATGATGTTAAGTATAAACAAGGTTCCACAAACAACATCTACAAACACAGGAACTGAAAGGTTACAGGTCTTCCTACTACTTTATTTTGCCATTTGAACTCCACTGATGACCCTGACATTTCCTGAGACACAGGTCTCACTTTCACAGTGGTTCTGTTGTCACACCTTCGTGTCTCCACACTTCTTGCCCCTAATAGCACTGATGATGCCTTCCTCCAGGAAAAAGCTGGATTCACTCAAGCCAAGGAGAAGCTAAACTCTATTGAGACAAAATTTTGTATTTTAAATAAAAGTTAGTAGGCCAAATTAAGGGACAAAGGAAAGTTAATATGGACCATAGCCTGCTGACTTGCATTAAAGATACAAAATGTTTTCTTTTACTGAGATGTGGGAAAACTTTTCTTGACAATAGGCCTTTCCTTGTGATGAAGATAAGGTTATACACTGCCTGGAATAATCATGTTTGTCATGAAACTACTCCAAGGTGAAATAAACATCCTTATTTGTCACCTCTTGGCACACACAGGAAATGAGAAGAAAATCTGATTCAAGCACACATTTGTATCACCACATCTGGAGGTGCCAATTAACTCCTACTGTGGAGGCACCAGACTTTTTACAATTTGTTTTAGCACTATTATAGTTGGTCTTAATCAGGAACCTGTGTGTAGGAAACATGCAAATAAACAAGACAGCACTTGTCCTGAATTACTTTCACTGAAAATGTTATCACTTCTATCTTTCATAAATATTAATAAAGATAACTTAATGCATACTACTAGAAGGCCTGTGTCAATATCCTGCAAACATCAGAATCAGTAAACATAAATCTTAGGAAGACTGAGAAAAGGCAAATGGTAAATCTAAACACACTAGAGAATGTATTTTAAATACATCTAGAAGACCATATTCTCCACCTTTCCTGAGATCAAACAGCTTTCCTCATTTTCTTTTACAAATCATCCAAGAGTTGTAATATCCTTTAACAAAAAAAGAACCATCCAACACAAAAAACCCCAAACCAATGCCAACAATTAAATACAATTATCTGTAACTCATTTTCACTGAGCTTAAACTCCTGTGAGAGAACAACCCTGTAAGAACAGACACTACTGCTTTAGACTTTTCCACCTGCAGCCTCATATACCCCATGTTATGTACGTGGAAATGTACAGATACATCATACATATTACCTACATATCCATGCATGTATCACACACCTGGGCCAGTCATTAAGGCTTTTGAAAATGTCTAATTAGAGCTCACTGCAATGAAGCCCCACAGGACTCTGGGGGAATTCTGCTGTGTCAGTGTCATTTCTGCACCGTGAGGTGCAGCCACTGCCATTCACAACCATTTAAAGCATTGTTTTCCCCTGTGCAAGTCTGTTTTTCTGGAAAAACATATTGTCAGAAAGCTAAATCAATATTGAAACAGCAAGAAGGGGGGAAAATGTATTCACAGGCTTAGTCCAAAGTCTTCTTAAGCTGAACACTCTCCTGTGAAGAACATGAATGTCAACAGACAACAGAAGTCACTGTGCTGAAGAATTGATCAAAAAGTGCCCAAGATAAATAAAAATAAAAATAAATTATGGAAGAATTCAACAATCATTAAGAAATAAATTTTCTGGAAATCTTTATGGAGCTACATTTTGATTTAACAACTAAAATTTATTTTCTCCTCACACTTTTTCCACTCATGTAATTACATTAAAATCAAGAAAATAAGCAGGTTTAACATGTATCATGAGAGGACTGTCAGGCGTGCTCTTCATTTGAACCAAATCAAACTGAAGGTGGGCAAAGCATTGGTATCTACCCCTTTTTATTAAAAATCTAACCTACATTACAGCCTACACAGCTAAAACCAGCATAAAATCTGTGTCAGGCACTGAAAGAATACAAGCTAGCAGTTCTAATCATGACAGAAAAATTATTATAGCTGTTTGGTCTTGCTTCTTTTCTAAATCAGCATGAATTCTACAGGATTCCTTGAGCACGAGCAGTGAATTATTCCTACCTGTTCTCTACTCCCACAACATATGTATGAATAATATAACAACTTCTTATACTGACCTGACAAAAAGCATCTCCAGCAAATGAAGTAAGACAAAAGGCAAACTTTGAATATCATCAGAGCACTGAAATGGTTGTAATTACAGATGCTGATCAGTGCCATACACCGGGAGCTGCTATACTTTGTTACTGCATCAACAAAAACCCCCATGTTTGGAATAACATAGTGAATTCCTAAAAACTGCCTCAGGAACCTCTGTTACACAGACTGCACAGATCACAGTAACTCTTTAAAATAGATAACACTATTTTAAGCATTTTAAACAACCAGTCCTATGTGAAAGATAAGCACAGTTTACCTGAGAGAAGGAAGTACCTGGAAAAACTCAACTGAATGCCTTAATTCCCAAGTCTCTGGGAATTCTCCATCCCCTTATTCTCATGATCTCTGTTCGCTTTTAGGAAAATTTTCCATCCTGTTTTAACATATTTCATGAATTTAAGACAAAGAATTACCACTGTACAGTTCAATGAAACAAAGACTCTTCAAAAGGTCCTGTGTGAAGTCTTTGTCCTGGCTGAGGAAAGTAATTGGGCTCCCGGCCAGACCCAGCCAAGTTTTGGGGATTCAGGCTCAGCTCTTTGCCCCAGGCAAGTATCCCAACTATCAGATTCCCAAACGTTTCAAGAACAAATCTGTGCTTCTAAGTGGCTGGGTTGGGTTGGCTTGGTGGTTTTTTTGTTTCTTTTTCTTTTCAACCAGAAACTCTTTTTGGAAGATGAAAAGGCCTTCCGAGCCAGACTTTCCCAATAACTTCTACAACCCACTCAAATGCCTCCATTAAAAGAAAATTAGGAGAGATTAACGTTTCCTGATTAACGCTGTTTCCCATTAATTCCTCGATCCAGCTCTGAGACAGTTTATTTGAAGAATGGGGGAAAAGCTGCCTTTGGTATCAGCATTTAGTCCTCAGTCTCCAAGTCATTTCAGGGTAAGTGCAGATAAAATGTTTGGCTTTGATACCCACTTGATAGTGCAAGTCTGAGAAGGGGCTTGAGACTTTCTGTTGTAAGAAAGTGGAGAGAATAATTTGCTTATATCTCAAAATAAATCATGACTAAGGCATTCAGCTTGCTAGTTTGCTGGTATTCACAATGGTTAACCAACACCCTCTGTGACTCAGTGCCATTATTAAACTGATAACTGCATTAACAGATAAAAAGTCAATGGACGGGACTCAAAAGAAACATTCCAACGCCTGTGAAATTATTACCAGTGTCATGAGCCAGCATTCCTGTCCAATGTAGCAGATTTTTTCCTCACTCCCACAACCCTGGGCTGCTTCCTCCCTGTTCTTGCTCCACAACCTCCCTGTGCTAAAGCAAGAATCCATGTGATTGCATGTGGACGTGATCAAGATTAAAACTGACCCAACAGAAGAAAAATAAATGGTTTTCACCCAGACCAGTTCCCATTTTAGTTCACTGTCTGACCAAATGAACACTTCTGCCAGCTGATAGCCAGGGGCATCTTCACTTCTTTAAAGGTGGATTAAAGGGACTGTAAAACAAAGAGCTCAGAATTTCACATACTTTGACAGTGTCTCACATGTCCTTTAAAGCCACAGATTGTGCCAGTCTCTACAGTAACTTCTACAGACTTCTGTCAAGAAAAGCCTCAAAGCAGACACAAGCCAGAAACCAAACACAGCAGCAAATACCAAATGCTCAATGTGGTTCCTATACTTCTCCTTAAAATTACACAGCTAGAGACAGCAGAGAGTAAATACTGAAAATGTAGTACACCTCTTCTTGTGGTAACACAGATAACTGGAAGGAAGCTATCAAGGGCATCATGTGTTCACTCAATCCAAAAATGCAACCTACATTGTTTTCTGCTTAGATCACCTCCCCTCAGACTTAATGGCCCAATGAACCACTGGCAACCCTTGCACCGAAACTTATTAAGTCCTGTAACTGTTACTATTTAATAGGGTGTTGTGAACCCAAGGCAGGATGTTTCTTTTGCTTTATGTGTTATTGCTGGAGAGCCACTGAATTAGGCCCAAAAATTCAGATTTCCATTCTGCAGGCACCTAGTATTTTGGGGGGTTTTTTTAACAGAAAAAACATAATTGACAGTAGATGCATCTGGCTTACCATTCACAGACTCCCTTGGAAATCACTCGGTGCCTGGCAAACAGCCTAAAAATCCATGAAACAAATTTTCATACAAACATCCTCTTCCTTTAGTCCTGAACATTACTTAACATAGAGAGACCAGGACCAAAGCTGCACTCCGAATATACCAAGTGCGACTTTTGGCGTGTGTTATGAAGGAATATGTACTTATTACTGACAGCCAGGGCCTGGGGGTGACGGGAAGCAGGGTGAGCAGGGCAGAGGCTGCTCAGGCACATCCTTGTTCAGCGGGAAGGCCACCCCAGAAGAAGGGAGGATCCGGCTTCCCCCCTGAACCCTAACTCCAGTCCTGCACTTGACATCCATTTCAGCACGGCTGGTTGGTCGTGGAGTGTTTTTCCTCCGCTCTTTCCCCCCTCCCCTGCAAGTCCGGGGATACCCGGAGCTTGAGCCCGGAGTACCCACGGGAGCCCCTCCAGAGCAGCCCGTGCCGGGTACCCCGAACACCCGCGGGGCCGCTTTGCTCCTCTCCGCCCGGCCGCCCCCGGGGGCTCGGCGCCCGCACTCACCCCTTGTAGTAGGCTTTCACCCGGACCTGGTGGGCGCCGTCCCCACCGAGGCTGCCCCCGAGGCCGCCCGGAGCCGACATGGTGCTGCCGGCGCTGCCGTCCCGCTGTGTCGGCATCGCCCCCGGGCCGGGCCAGGGCAGCCGCAGGCTCGGAGCGGGGGAACCGCAGGGTCGAGCCAGGCCGGGGCGGCGGCTGCGCGACCCCCGCGCCTCCAGCGCGTCCCGCCCGCGCCGGGCGGCACCACGCGCGGGGGCCGGGAGGGGACCGCGCAGAAGCGGCGGTGGGAGGGAGCGCGGAGCCGCGCGGGGCGGCGCGGAAGGGCAGCACCGGATGTCCCCCGTCGGGGCGGAGGAGCCGCCCCGAGAGCGGCCGGGCAGCAGCTCCGCCGCCCCCGGATGTGGGTGTCAGTCCTGTGGGTGTCCCCCCGCGCTCTACATGGGCTCTCCCCGGCGGGACTCCACACCTGTGGAGCGGGATGCTCCACGCCGCGGCGGAGGGGGGGAAGCGGCGGCGGCGGCACCCAGGTAACCGGAGGCCCCGTAGCGGAGACGCCACAGCGGCCGCTCCCGGTCAGGAGGGTGCGAACGCGCACCCGGGTCCCTCCGCTCCCACCGCCGCGTCCGGAACGGGGGCGGCACCGCGGGGTGCGTCACTCCGCCACCCACACTTGGTACGGCCCAGCGCAAAGCATGACGGGACTGCGGGCGGTGGCGCGGTTGTGGCGCCGGCGGGGCGGGATGCGGGATGCGGGATGCAGGGTGCAGGATGCGGGATGCTTCAGCCGCGGGTGGCTGCCGTGACAGGGAGCCAAGGAGGAAAACTTGTTCTACCCAAGTACCGATCGGGCTGATCCCCAGCAGCGTGGGCAGCAGGGATTCTCCACCTCATACTGTGTGTGTCCTGCTGTGCTGTGTCCTGCTCTGAGGTCTGGTCCGTTTACCGAAGAACGAGTTGCTGCTGGAGCGAGTCCAGAGGAGGCAACGGAGAGGGTCCAAGAATCGGAGCTCCTCTGCTCTGGAGACAGGCTGAGAGTTGGGGCTGTTCAGCTTAGAGACAAGGCTCCAGGGAAACGTTAGAGCACCCTCCAGTGCCTAAAGGGGACTCCAAGAGAGCTGGCCAGGGACTTGGGACTAGGGCATGGAGCGACAGGACAAAAAAGAATGGCTTTAAATTTAAAGAGAGAACGTTTAGATTAAATATTAGGAAGAAATTTTTCCCTGTGAGGGTGATGAAGCCCTGACACAGGTTGCTGAATCACGTCATCTTTTACAGAAATGAGGCATCCTCATTAGACCTGTGGAATTGTCACTACTTGTCACAGGCATCCCACCTGTGCTCAGTGCAACTGCTTCACCTGTCAACAGCTTAAGTTCATCTCTAATACCTTGGGAGGTGTTTGAATTTTGTTAGACACTTGCTGAGTCTCTTTTCTTTGCAAAGAACTTACCTATCCCAACTAGCTGGTAGGTATGTGGCAATTTCCCATCCCCCCCCCCCCCCCCCGCCCCCCAATCATAGAACCACAGAATCATTTAGGCTGGAAAAAACCTCCAAGATCACTGAGTCCCAACTTTTGATCAATCCCCACCCTGTCAGCCAGAACAGAGCACTGAGTGTCATGTCCTGTCGTTCCTTGAACACCTCAGGGATGAGGACTCCACTACCTCCCTGTGCAGTCGGTATCGAATAGACTTCCATTCCGAATGGAATTCCAGAAGTCCATTCTGGGGTCCCCCAGTGTGGCCCCCACATCCCCAACCCTTCCATGGGGATCCCCCAGCCTGGCTCCTGTGGTGATGGCCAAAGGAGTATCAGGATCATCAAGTCCAGCTTTTAGCCCTGCACAGGACATCTCTGAGAGCCACACCACGTGCCTGACTGCATTGTCCAGACACTTCTTGAACTCAGTCAGGCGTGCAAGTTACAGAGGATTTAGCCTGAAGGCACCTCCCATAGTCATCCAAATACAGGCTTCCTGTACGTACAGTACAAACATTTGCAAGCGTGTATGTATCAGGTGCCAAAGCAAAGAGGCGTGATGCAAGAGATAACAGAGATGATTACTTTAAGTCATATTCACCCAGTGCTTTGAGCTGGTGAGTGGCAGGAAGGGTGGAAGGAAGCAAGCAGAGCCTCCAAAAGGAAACCTGAGATGCTCACACTGTGATTAGGATGGATGCACTGCTGACAGTGTCTGAGCAACAGCTGCTAAATCCGGGAAGCACTTGAAAGACGCTCCCTGTTTTGTTACAAATAGAAGTCGATAGGTTATTTGGGCTGAAAACACCGCATATTTCAATTCTCCGGGCCCGCTGCAGGTCTCCCTCAGCACCGGCCCCTCACGGCCGCCGCCAACATGGCGGCGGGGCCCGTCACGTGCGCGGCAGCGGCCGCGCCCCGCGCGCGCGCGGCACCTCCCCCGTGAGGGAGGCGAGAAAATGGCGGCGGCGGCGGCGCCTTGAGCGGCGCGTCCCAGGCGAGTGTCCCGGCGGGGCGCGCGGAGCGCGGGCAGCAGCAGCTGCGGGGCCCCGGCCGGGCCGCGGGGGCGGGGAACCCGCGCCCTGACCGCGCCCCGGCGCCGGGCCGGCCCCGCCCGCCTGCCTTTGCTCTCCTGAGGGGGCGGTGGCGGGGCCGGGCTGGGCGAGGCGGGGGCTGAGGGTGGGTCAGCCTGGCCTGGGCGGGGGGCGGCCGGCGAAGGGGCACCGGGGCGCCTCAGCGCGGGGCTGGTACTCCGCATGCCGTGGGGGGTATTCCCACAGAGCATACCTTCGTTATTTATTTCATTTTATTTTATTCATTATTTCGTAGCCCTCTGTCAAATACGGAATACTGTAGGGGTTAGGCTTGGAGAAAATTTTTGTTTAGTTTGGGTTTTTTTGTGGTTTGTCTCCTTGGAGTTGCAGGGAGAGGTTGTGAATGAAAAAAGAAATAAACTGTGTGGTTGTGGATGGTTGTGGTTGTGGATGTGGGTTTTCAGCAGGGTTTGTTATTACCATGGCATTTACCAAAACTTTCCACAACATGAGTAATGACATTCGCGTGTCCACCGTGAGGGTAGTTTCTTAATCGGTATAGAATAGCAGGTATTTTTTTACTTCAGGTGGTTGCTTCGACCAAGAAAAATATAAAGAAACAAAACTTTGGAATATTTACCTTATGCACAATGTAACCTGAAGTTATGTGGTGTCTTGTACTGTTACTGCTTGAATAAATACATATTTTCAATATAGTTTTCTGTTGTGTTTTGTGTTTTGGGCTCACTTAAATGCGTAGTGGTTGTTGGAAGTCAATGTGTTTTCTAAAACTTGCTTTGCATTACAGAGATTGTTTTGAATTAAAGTTGTTCAGGGAGCATCATCGCAAGGTCTCCATCATTAAACAAAATTAATTTTCTTGTAAATTAACATCTGATGCCCACTCGAGGTGAGGTGTCAGAGGATAGATGGAGATGCTGACCAAAAATTTGGGAGCTCTTTACTGTTTTCATTGTGCATCCTTTGTGAGAACAACCTGAGCAATGACAATATTATTTTTGAAATAATTTTGAGCTAAAGGATTAACGGCTCTCTTGGAGTGAACTTGTGATGGAATATTTACTAAGTGGGATATGTTGCACATCTTGCTCATAACACACCCAAAACACGGCTGAGAATGAAGGAAATGAGACATCTAATATTTTAAGCTAATTTAACTGGTTGCATAACTCTGCAAAAACCAGCTAGACAAGTTGTAGGTGTAAATATTTTGAAGTGCTTTTAATGTCCACTGGAGGAGACAGGACTTTTTATTTTAAGATACTTTTCATGATGTGAAATTAACGTAAAGGGGTTTTAGGAATGATGCTGGGTTTATTGCAGTTGGAGTGGGAAGCTGTGTGTCTTAACTTGTGCCCTGATGTAGGTAGACAACTGGCATCAGTAATGCACAACAGACCTGATTTTTTAACAACAAATCATATTTTTTCTTCAGTTCTAGTAGCAGGGATCTCTGCTTTTAGAGCATCCGTTATTGCCACGAATTTTCTTTGATGGCAAAGTCCATGCAAGTGCCCAATGCAAGGGTAGGCAAGAGGTCTTTAGGTGGCCATGTATCTGTTAAAGTTTAGCTGTTGCAGGTCCTCAGGAACTGCAGCATCACGTGCAGCCCTCTGCTTGTAGAGTAGTCGTGTTTTGGGAGCTGAGGGTGGCAGCCTGGCAGTGTCCTGTTCTTCTTCCAGCTGTGTGAGTTGAAACTCCTGATAATGTTCCCTTTTGATGCAGCATCCAATGGGTGGTTTGTTAAGAACTTGGCAAAGCTGCTTTTTTTCTAGTATATTGCAGCTCTCTCTGATTATTTCTCTGAGCCCCTCTTTATGGTAAGAAGGAAACACATCTTCTCAACTCTCCCTTTTTTTGGCATCCTTTTGAAAGCAATAAACAGCTACTATGCTATTTCCTGTTAATCATAATACAAAGACTGAAAAAGAAACTGCAGTAAACACCCCCATAACATATATTGAGGTTTGTGATTCATTTCAGTTTTAAAGATGACATTTTGTGCTCTGCAACAGAAGGAAGTCGCATAAGACTGGGGAGGATCATTTGAGGTGCTTAAATAGGTAGTTTGTTCCTTGGTTCTTGCTGTATTATGTGAGGTGTTGTTAAAAGGAATTTTGCCTGTATCCTTTCCCTCTCTCCCCAAACAGAGTATTTCACTGGTGATTTTTGCCAAGAGCAGGTTTTGTTCAGTGTCCAGGGTCAGCCAGCAATTTCAGTCATGGGGGTGAGGGAGGTGATCCTTGTCCTGTGTAGCTGGCTGGAAATCTTGGATGTATTCCTAAATTGGTTCTTTATTGCTACTTTTTATAGATCTTAGAAGATTATAACTATATCTCTCAAGAGACTGCATCAAGTAATAGCAAATACTACAAACTAAGATTGGATACTAAGGAGAAATTCTTTACTATAGGTTTGGTGAGGCCCTGGCACAGGTTGCCCATGGAGGCTGTGGCTGCCTCATCTCTGCAAGTGTTCAAGGCCAGGTTGGATGTGGCTTGAAGCAGCCTGGTGTATTGAAAGGTGACCCTGCCATGGCAGGGGGTGGGACGAGATTATCTTTAAGGTCCTTCCAACCCAAACTGTTCTGTGATTCTGTGAAACTTATCTTTTGAAAATTGTCTATTGTTCTGTCTCAGCAAAACGTAATTTTTGCATTAAAATCAGCGTGTTCTGGCCTTGTTTGTGAACTACGTTTGTGTCGCTCCTGCCAGGCTGGACGAACGCTGCACAGCTATGGAGAATGAACCCAACACAACAACATGTTCTGCATCCACAACGACCGTCACCACCACCTCCACCTCCCGCACGCCGCTGCCACAGATCTCTGTCTACAGCGGCTCTGACAGACATGCTGTCCAGGTACTGGGCTCTGGGGTCTTCCTCCCTGTCCTGTACAGAGCTCTAAATACAGGCATTGTGCAGTACTTTACACAGGATTAACTCTTCATTCCTAATTGCTGTTGTCTTTCTCAATAGCTGACTTGCTGGTTTTCAGGAGGTGTTTACTGGAGGGTATCAGACCACTGAAGCGTAGTCTCCCAAATAAGAGAGGGGGAAATGCTATGATAGAAAGTTTGGTTTGTTCACCATTTGCTGAGGGTGTGGATTATTAACATAAACCTTTGCAAAATAAAGCTGTTTGTTTGACCAACTTTGACTACAGGGATCCAAGGTATTTGTGTGGGTTTAAGTGCTATGTGGGATCCAGCCCCCTCTTGCTGTTCTTGAAATTAGGTCTCCTTGAACTTTGTACAGTCCATTCTGTTGTGTTTGATAACTGGATTTCTCACACACTATTCTGATCTCTCAAAAAGCAGAACATGGTGTAGGATGTGTTGACAAGCAGCTGAGAGGCTGGGATGATGTGTTGGGAATGATGCTGTATTGTCAGGCTGTCCTTGAGAATGTGAATATATTGATGTTGACAGTACTCTGTGACTTGGTCAAGAACAGTGAGGGAGCAAGTTCAGTATTTCATAACTGATGTGAAAAAAATTTATTTGTTTTTATTTCCTTGTAAGGATAAAATTCAACATCATGTCAGCATGGTGTGTGCTTTGTAATTGTAATTAATTACCTACTGATTCATCACAGGTTATTCAGCAGGCCTTGCATCGTCCTCCTAGCTCAGCTGCTCAGTACCTCCAGCAGATGTATGCAGCCCAACAGCAGCATCTAATGCTGCAGACTGCTGCTCTGCAGCAGCAGCACTTAAGCAGTACCCAATTTCAGAGTCTGGCAACTGTTCCACAGGTGAGAGTGAAGATTGCTGAAAAAGAACCGCGTATTATCTAGAGCAGGGCTACAGTTGTTGTCAAACGTAATAACAGCTTAAGTGCCTGAGCTTAGTGCCTCATAATTCACTGTTATATTTTAATGACGTTGTTATTTTAAATTGTATCGTCCTCCAAACTGTTGGGAGGATTTTGTCCAGTGGTATAGATGCTCCAGTAGGCAACCATTCCATGCTTTATTGCATACATTATAATGCATCATGTAAATCATCAAGCAGTAATAAATATTAAAAATAGACTACTTCAATCTTCATCCCATGATTTTCTCTAAAAGTTGATGGGGGGAGCAATGAATAGCATTGTATCTTAGTGAAATAAAAAATAATGAACATCTGGCATCTTAGTGTTTTGCCTCACATCTGGCTGCATTATAAGTAATGGTAAAATTAAATTTTAACCCTGAATGTGAAAATGTAGGAGGTAAATGACATTTCATATCTGAAACACAGCTTTTAACATCAGTGATCACTGGAGGAGGCCCATTTTGAATTCAAGCAGTGGCAAGAATTCCTTTGACCTCAGCTGGCCTTGGATTGAGAATATGATCTTGCAGAGAGAGGTGGTTGTTAATGATTTTACACAGGGAAATGCTAAATGGAGTTAAAGACCTCAGGGATATGGCTGTTTGGTGTCAGAGCTGGACTGACTAATTTTTGCTCCTGGCTTTTTCTTCTATACCTTTTTCATTAGGTTGTGGTAATATGTTGATTTGTCTTTTTTGTTGTGATGGATTTCTATATGGACATACAGCTACTGAGACAGAGCAAAGAAAATCAGATTGGGAAAGTTTTGGTTCTGTTCATACATAAACCTAAATCACTGTCCTTGTTGTTCATCTGAAGGGCTGGAATAGAATCCAGTGGTAGATGCTAGATGTGCATACATAAGTTACCATTCCAGAATATGAGGCTGTTCTCTACAGCATTTATAAAGTTTGCTTTGTTTTAGACTATTCTAATCACAATAAAATTATGATGTGAGTTTTAATAATAACAGTTCTTAATGATATTGCATTTTAAGTTCTAAGCACCATAGGCAGGGAGGTGATCACTTAGCTACATCATTAGCAGTTTGGCAGACTTTACCTCTGATTGTTTTTCTTCAAGTCTTGATCTGAAAGAATTATATGCCTGAAATTTGGTAGGACTTCAAGGAATTTTGCACCTTGCAGGTAGCATCCCATAGTGCAGAGCGCACTTTGCTGAAAACTATTTCCACCAAGTAAAGCATTCTTATTGTTAACTCAGAGAAAATGTAAAGGTAGAGAGGGCTGTTTCTCATGGTTTATACAAAAAAATGAACATCACTTAAGCACTTTCTGATTTCATTATTTGACACATATTCTTGCTATTTAGGCAAGCCTGTCAGGTGGGAGGCAATGTACTTCCCCCACTGGGAGTGTCACTCAGCAGTCAAGCATGTCGCAGACCTCGGTACGTAACTGCACCAAGCCCTCCCTCCATTCCCAACCCCGCTTGGTTCTTATATGGCTGCAGGGAAAAGCAGAAAATATTTTAGCATTTCAGCTTGTGTTGTTAAAATCAGTACTACAGACACAGTGAACAGAAGTATGATGACTCTGAAATAAGTGTCGGGTGCTGTGTGTGACTGTTGCTGGCCGCTGTTGGCTTCCCCAGTTCCAGACCCCTCTTGGTTCTCTCAGGGGCAGCTGCTCACTCCACAAGCACCAGTGGCTGTTCAAACTCCTGTAGAAATCACTCCCTGAGCTCTCATCTCTTACATGATTTCTTACTGGATTTTCTACATTAGTTTTTTATTCAGGGCACTACTGTAGGTGAAAATTGTAACTGTGTATCAGGGATGAAATAGCACTAAATCTAGAGAATCTAAGTCAATGCTCACATATATTTATGAAAGTGATTAAATGTTTATAGCATTCATTCTTTTATTGATTATCATCTTTTATCATGCATCTTTTTTGCAGTTTCACTTCCCATATTCTAGGCATGTGCTCAGGTTTCAGTTGTGAGTGGCTCTGTGTTCAGTTCATGCTGTATTTCTTTAAGTGCCATTATCAGACATGCACAGTCTCTTCTGTACAGTTTTACAGTTATGTGAAGTAGGATTTGTTAGTCCTACAGACATCCGGCTTATTAATCACACCCTCAAGCTGTTCATGACTCCAGTGCATAGCTTCAGTGATTTAACTGTGTATTTTTTTTAAGCTCTCATAGCTTGGCTTGGCTTACAGCTGTTAGAACTAAAACCATTCATTCATTAAATTTAGGAGGGAAAGTCTATTAAGATGTCTGATGTTAAACTTAACAAAATAATTGGGCTGGGGTTTTTCAAGGAAATCTTTTAAGTAAGTGATGAAAAAGAGCTGGGCACTTAACTCTGTTAGACTGGTTAGAAAAAAAAAAGGAAAAGCAAAATCACAACAGCTTCTTTTTTTAAGAAGATGCTAAAGAGTGGTTCTTGAGGAGCATTTAATATGAAATTGGAGAAGGTTTTAGTCTTCAGTCATTTTTTAGTGTGCATATATGAAATGAGGATTGAAAGTCCATACGTGGTGGCACAAATGAGCATCCTGATCAGGTTGCATAATGGAAGATACCAGTCCAGGCAGTTAATATAAACATTTAAAGATCTTAAATATTAAAGTTCAGGTGTTTTTCTTAAAATATTGAAAACTCATTCTACATATTCAATAAATGTGTATTTCTATGAGGCATATTTTACAGACTTCCTATCATTGTTTATATTTGTGACTGCTTATTATTATTTACTGCAAAGTGGTTGCTTGCAGTGTAAGAATAAAAACGTACAGTCTTGCCAGAATCCAATTTTATGATGATTGGCTCAATATATTTTTGATACCTTTACAGTTCAGAGATTCCAACTGCCCCTGCCATTTTTGTCAAAGGCTTTCTGGCTTTAGACCCTAGGGTGACGGAATTTCCATGACAGAAGCAATATTTTTGTTTCCTTAGATTAACCTCTCCACCTCTCCTACACCTGCACAGATAATAAGCCGTTCTCAGACCTCCAACACCACCAGCAGCAGCATCACCCAACAGACGATGTTGCTGGGCAGCACCTCTCCCACCCTGAGTGCAAGCCAGGCCCAAATGTATCTACGAGCTCAGATGGTAAGTTTTGACTGCAGTCCTTACAAAGTTTGGCTTTGGTCTGTCCTTATTGGAAGATCTAAGCTCTCTTTCTTAAATATAATAGATATTGGGCTCTTCTCTTGTCTTTTTTTCACTAATTTGTAGTATTGAAGGGAAAGTTCTCTTAAGTGCTTGTATGAAAGATCATAGATGTGTTTATTTATCTCAAAGATTTTTCTCAATATGCAGAACAAATATTATATTTGGTTTACATTATTCTCTTTTAGTTTTGTTTATTTAAATTATCATGATAAATAGTTCTTTAAATAAATTAATCTAGAAGTTGAAAAGTAAATTTTAGAAGCTGTACATCAGTATGTGTAAGTTATGTATCTCTTTAAGATACTTCATTTCTTTCACAGATTTTAAAAATTTCAGTCTGTTACCATGTACCTTTTTTCTTGCTTAACAGCTTATTTTTACTCCTGCGACCACTGTGGCTGCTGTCCAGTCTGACATTCCTGTTGTCTCCTCATCCTCCTCATCTTCCTGTCAGTCTGCAGCTACTCAGGTGAGCTTGTGTAAGCTTACTAAAGGTCCGTCCAGTCGAGTGGGACAAAACTGAAAAGTAAAGAAATATTGCGCTTAAGTTTTTCTAGCTTTACTTGCACCCCAGACCAGAGAGCAGATGAGCTGCTGGGGCGGGTCTGCCAAGCTCCAGCTGAGTCACCTTACCTGTGAAGATGTGCTGAAGGTTGATTTGTCCTCACTGGGACAGAATGGCAGTGAATGCCTCCTGCATGCCAGTGAGGAAACAAGTTGGGTTTGAATGTGCCCTGTGGTGACATACGGAGCAGTGAGAAGTGAAATGTAAACTAGCTGTTCATTACACAGGTACTAACTGCTGAGTGGGGAAGGGATTATGTAATCAAAATAGGGGATGGTGATAACAAGATAACAATTAGTCTTCTTTTTCATGTAAAAGATGATGTGAATTAGTGCTTCGAGGGTAGGCATTATCCTTGAAAATGAAATTTTAGCTCAGCACGTAGGATTGGAGATCTGGGATCGTTATGTACAGAATCTGGGTGTGATATAACAGACTTCAGGGAAAGTGGTCCCTGACTGATTTACATTTCAGAAAACAAAACCTTTTGTTTCATGTGATATTGGAGGTGTCATGATGAGAAGGGAGGTTAATATTGGTGTAGAAACAAAGGTCTCCATTTTGTTAACACACAGATAGTAGAGGAGACTCTGGTCCCACTGTCCACCCAAGCCTCTAGCTTATGTTGGTGTCTGGAAGCTCACTCACAGACCACTGCACTTCTGCAGTGTCTGTGTGAAAATAAAATTGCCTTTGCTTAAGATGCCTTGTGTCACTTACTTTGAAGGCACAATAAAAGAGAAAAATAAAAGCTTTAATTCAAATTAATTAAAAATTTCCATTTCTTTTAAAAATTCAATAAGGGAAAAAAGACTTCTGTATTTATCACTGAAGTAATAAAGATCCCTATCCTTCTCTAAATTTTATGGCTTTAAAGATACTTTGATATGCAGATTTTTAGCTTCTTGTGATCACGTGGGATGAGAAGCATTACAAAATGTAAATTTTTTTGCTGTTTTTGCCTGATCTTTGTCATAGGTATTTATAGAGTTTGGGTTTTTTCATGTTTTGCTCATTTCCCAGGTTCAGAACTTGACGTTGCGCAGTCAGAAGCTGGGTGTGTTGTCAAGTTCACAGAATGGCCCACCAAAGAGCAGCAGTCAAACTCAGTCCCTGTGCCCCAGTAAACCTGTCAGCAGTTCCAAGGGCAGCCAGCCAGATCCCTCAGAAAGCAATAGGAAAGGCGAGAGCCCAGCTCCGGAGTGTCGGAGTACGCCGGTCACACGGACATCCAGCATACACCACTTAATAACACCAGGTGGGATGAAAACAGAGCTATAGGAAAGTTACTTTACTTAAAACTGATTTGTATATCACAGTTCTGTCAGAGTTCAGTGCTCTCTGGCCATGTTATTATAGATATTCCACATGAATAGAGTTCAAATTTTCTTAGTAAATTCACTTATTTGTTGGTATTGGATGCTGCACAGGATTTTGATTAAGCAGAGGCAGGAATTTTCTTAAATCACAATACAAGCACAATATAGCAACTGCAATATCCTGTTGAGTCACAGCACAGACATGATTCTCATTCCTGGTCTCTCTCTGTGTGTTTGTTGTCAGGACATGCCTGACATCTCCGGGCAGCAAAATGTGGGCTGAAACCATCTCAAGCCTCTTGCTCCCATCAAAATCCATTTTGTTGGTGGTTTGGTTTTTCTTTTCTTGTGTCGTTTGTGTCATGAGAACGTTCTTATATCAGGTACTTTTATAAACCCATAGGTAACAATGCTCAGAATTTCAGTATTTTGTATTGAGAGAAATCCAAATAACCTGCACTTGGTTAGAGTGGCACTTGCACTGCATGCAGCATATCTGCATCCTAGCTTTCTTATTTTGAAGAAGTGATGGTAGTCTAGACAATTGGTTTGAATTCTGTGGAATGTAGCTTGGCTTAGTGACAGCTTTTAGAGAAAGAGTGGGACTTGGAGGCAGACATTCTGGAGGTATTGAACCCTAATGCTCTCAGAACTCAAATTGGTGAGAAGAAAATCTGTCCTTAGTAACAGAACAAATCAAAAAACCTACACAAATGAGTCGTTTCTCAAGTGGACAAGACAAAGCAAGAAGAGATTTGCGTGTGGAAGACAATATATATGTGTGCTGTAAGAAATGACTGGTGAGTCACTGGTTCACTTAAAGGTGATGTGATTTCTCTGGAAGCTGCACTATTTTTAGATTTGTACCTCTCAGTTGCTGTGTTCAAGTTCAGGCAAATGCTTTCAATGGTTTAAATTTATACTGAACTCTTGGAGTTTTATTTGGTATCTTAAAACAGTATTATCTACACTTTAACTTAGCACTTATCTCCAAAACCTGTTGATTGTGATGTGCTTATAATTTCTATTCAAGTCTGTTTCAAAGCAAAAGTTAAATCCATTTAAAATTGCATTAAATTCTTAAATAAGGCTGGATCAGCAATAATCTTAGACCTAGCACCAAAAAGATAAGTTTAGATACTTCTTTATAGAAAGTACATATATGTAAAAAGCATGGCCATATTCCTTTATTCATTTATGCATTTTATTTTGGAAATTGATACACTCCCCTAATAAATTGTTCCTGTGTTCTATATGCTGTCAAAGAAGATATTTCTAAACAAATATATTTTTAAAATACTAAATGTTTAAAAAATTGTACTGATCTTCAAAGTGAGAATTTTTGAGGTGTTTTATAATATTTTCAGAACTTGAAGAAATAAATACTAATTGTCACTTTTTTTCCCTTCCCTCACAGCTTCATATTCTCCATTGCAACCTCATTCTCTAGTAAAACATCAGCAGATCCCACTTCATTCGCCAGCTCCAAAGATTTCCCATCATCAGCTGATCCTGCAGCAGCAGCAGCAAGTCCAGCCGATTGCACTTCAGACTCCTCCGGGCCAGGAACCGCCTCCATCCCAGCACTGTCTGCCCCTCCCCAGCCATGCGCTGCCTCCGGCTCCCAGCGGCGTCCAGTCCCACTGCTCCCCTATCCACATCCATCCTCCGCCTCTTACGCTCTCTCCTACCCCATCCCAGTCAGCTCAGCAGTCAGTGGTGGTGTCCCCTCCGCCATCGCACTCCCCGAGTCAGTCACCCACCATAATCATTCACCCTCAAGCCCTTATCCAGTCCCAGGCCAGCTCCCTGGTGCCGGCGGCTCTGCAGCCCGAGCCGGCCGCTCCCCAGGCGGCTGCCGCCAACCCCGTGCGACCGTCGCAGCCGCTCAGCCTCCCGCCGCACCTGCCGCTCCCGCCCTCCCCTGCCGTGCACATCGGGGCCGTGGAGCCGCCCAGCTTGGTTTCCCCGGGCCAGCAGCTCGTGTCCTCCACGCCACACCAGCAGTATCCAGCCCTGCAATCCGCTCCCATCCCTCTGGCAGCTCCGCCTCAGCTCTCGGCATCCTCAACCCAGATTCAACCGCTACCCTTGCAGTCTGTGCAGTCTTTACAAGTGCAGCCTGAAATTCTGTCCCAGGGCCAGGTTTTGGTTCAAAACACTTTGGTTTCTGAGGAAGAACTTCCTGCTGCAGAAGCTCTGGTCCAGCTGCCATTTCAAACTCTTCCACCGCCACAGACTGTCGCAGTAAATCTCCAGGTGCAGCCGTCAGTTCCGATTGAAACTCCAGTGGTGAGTGATAACATTGCATCCTTTATTCTTTCCCTGGGCTTCTCCAGAGCTGTGAGTCTGGCTCGTTGACTTAAAAGGGAGCTAAATCAGGTGCTAGACAGAGGACAAGAAACCTGTTGATTACAGAACTGAGTTTTAAGAAAACTAATAGACATTTTTCTTCTGTTTCATGTTTTGATTTGGGGTTTTTTTTGTTGGCTTTTTGTAATGGATCATCAGTCAAGAATATCAACCAGAAATTGTGAAAGTGCAGATTTAAGATCTAAAATCTTGTTTCTTAATGAAATTACAACGCATTTGAAGTTAAAAAATATAAGTAAATATATGACAATGCTTACATAAAGAATTTGGTAAATGTGACATGGACTGTAAGCTTTTACCTCAATACAAATAGATTTTGATTAGGAGAATCATCTGTACTAGGTGGAAGGTGCATAGCAGGTTATTAAGATGATAGGTTTCTGGATAATTAATTTTGTACTAACATTAAAAATATCCTCCTCATAAAAGAATAGGGGAATTTTCGTACTGTACCCATCACCGCCATTTAATTTGGTTCAGTGTTTGTCTCAGATGTCTGCAGTTTGTAATTGAAGGTTTTGGCTTCAATCACTGGATTAAAATAGTGTATGGGAAAATAAAGTGATATGCAGATAATGCTGACATTTAAGATGGAGTTGCTGGGCTTTAGCGGTAAAATGCTAATGAGATTAAGTTGAGCAAAAGAATTAGCAGATCTTGTAGGCTTTTTTGAGGCTATCAACAGGTTAAGGAAGGAGGTGTGCTGTTCATCTTTGATTTATTTTAAGAGGGTAATAACCTCAACTGATATTTCATGGAGAAATTGGGCGAAAGAGTAGAAGCCAGGTTTGCTTTTGACAGGGTAGTGTTTTACATTTTAATCTGCTAAACTGGCTGTCAGGAATTTATGTAAATTTATTTCAACACTTTTGAGGAAAAGACCTTAAAATCTCTTACAACCACTAATGCTTGATAGTCTTGGTGTACTCCTCTGAAATAGTCAGTTTGATTACACTGCTGTATAAGATAGAACAATTTGCAGACTTGTCATTAAACTTGCATTTTGCAGATGTGTTTAAATAACATCAGATGTATGTATAAATAAAAATACAGTAAACTATACACATAAGATACTAAAAAAGTCAGGTTCTCTGATCTATTTGATTGGAGAACTGTGCTTCTTTATATATTGCGGTTTGTAACGACATATTTTAATTTTACTGTCATAGATATTGTGATGTCCTCAAAGTTCATTGTTTGGTATGGAGTTTGGAAACAAGTATTTTATTAAAAGATTAACATATTTTAACTGGTAATTTATTTTTAAAACTGTATTTATGCAACTCTTTCAAGGTATTAAGATAGAATGGAAATCTCTCTAAAGCAATAGTTTGTTGGATGCAGATTTACCAAGTGGAGAATGTATGTGAAGAGGAGATGCCCGAGGACTCAGATTGCGTCCACATGGCAAGAACACCTACACCACCCACCTTGTCTCCCCCAGCCATAACCTTGGGCAATGGAGAGGCTCTTAATTCAGAAGATCCTTTGTCAGGTGAGGACAAATGCCAGGCTCAGGTAGCTTTTGGTTTTATGGTTTGTTTAAGTAAGTAATGGCCAACTGTGCTTGTAGTTAGTAGATACTGAGTAAAGGAAACTGTTTGTATGAAGAGGGTGTGTTTGTGGAATAGTCTGTCAAGATAAAACATCTTCTTTTAAAAGTGGAATCTATAAAGCCTAGGGAAGAGCCTGCGTTAGGGGTTGATGGATGGAGAGATGGGTCTTGGGGATTTATCACCTCTTACTTCCAGAATTCTGAGCCCATTAGGTTGGATATAAGTGATAAAACATAACATGCTTTGTTATTTTTTGCAGAACACGGGGGACTGCCTTCAGTGACATCATCAGTCAGTGCCTCAGTAATTAAATCTCCGTCTGATCCTTCACATGCCTCTATTCCACCACCACCTCTTTTGCTTCCAGCAGCAACGACAAGGAGCAACAGCACATCCATGCCCAATAGCATTCCCAGCCTAGAAAATAAACCTCCACAGGCTATTGTTAAGCCCCAGATCCTGACCCACGTCATCGAAGGCTTTGTGATTCAGGAGGGGTTGGAGCCATTCCCTGTAAGTCTAAAAGTTGCTAGGAATTTTTTACTACTAATCTTTGAAATAAACTCTTTGTAAGAATGATGTTATTTTTGGCTAGTAGATATTTAGATCTTGAATTATGTTTCAGATGTTGGTTTTGACCTTTTCTCCACTGATTGGTGACTGGAGTAGTAGGCAGTATCTGTAGATAACTACAGAGAATGGTTTTAGGCTACCATTTGGAATTTTTTTACATTTTTCTGTCTCCCAGATCCCTCAATTAAGTGATACGTTAATTTAAACCTCAGAACTAAGTCTGTGTTAAAATTCTAAAATGCTGCAATTTGTTGTTTCAAGCACTGGCAACTTGTAACTGGGCTAGTTGTAATTAGTTCCATGTCTGGTAAGAATTACTGTGGAAAATTTTAAATCACAAACTGACAATTTAAAACTTGTCTTACTAATTTCATGTGTGTCTCATTTTCCCATTCCTTCATTTCTGTAGATATAATGTGTTTCTTCCTTTGGTAAATATAATTGCAAACTCTGCAGAACAGGAGTGAGTCTTAATTTGTTTGAGGAATGAGCTTTGGCACGATATAATTACGATTCATTGATATGGAGTAGAACCTGATCATCCTGTTAGTTACAACTGTTAAATCAGAAATACTGTTTTTAATTATTCACTGTTGTGAATAATGTTAGTTACTCACTGTTGCTTTGCTTTTATTGCAATAGGTCAGTCGTTCATCTTTGTTGGTGGAACAGCCTGCAGAGAAGAGATTGCTGGTGGAGGGTCAGATCATGAGTGTGGTGTGTGTTGAATCAGACTTGCAGAACACAAAACATGCAGACAACTCCTCAGACACGGAGATAGAGGATATGATTGCAGAAGGTTTGTAGTTTTTGTTTAAATGCCCATTTTTCCCCTCTAGTTCTGTGTGCTATGAAGTGGGAATCAAACTGTGGCCTGGCCCAGAAAAGCCAAATTATTCTGTGAACATACATTTTGTATAAATTCATCTAAGATTTGAAAGTTCAGAATTTTTTAGCCACCTCTGGGTTTTCTTTCCCACAGCTTGTATCCTTACTGCACCAGAGCTGGTTTTGGTGGTCTGTTTAAATGTCTTAATGCAACTCTTTCTTTCATTCTCTTAGAATAGTTCTATTCCCTCTTCCATACCAAAACCCTTTGCAGCAGTTATTTTGTCCTTAATTTGTTTCACTAGATGTTAATTCAATTTTCTTTTCAGTATTAACAATATACTGTGTCTCAGATTTCAGACAGCTTGTCTGTTTTGTGGAGTTATTCAAATGTTCATGGTTTTTGTTTTAGTTATTGTTCCTGACAGCTGGTGTTAGGTTTATGTAGAGAATTGGTAACTACTCATTGGATAAGCTGGTAGGAAACATCCACATACACAGAAGTTGAGTAGAGGAGATTTTTTGGTAGTAAACCAGGGTATGATTGTGTGTGTGGTAGAAACACCCTTCAAATACCTTTCTCAGTATTTCCAGCTCTTTGCTGCACTAGTGCAGGAAAAGGGCCATCTCACCTCACCAATAACAGAAAAATACTCTGTAACAATAAGCTTCAAATCAGCAGATGCCATAATCCTTTTCTTTATTGTGTGCAGCTTATCTTTTTCATAGATTGAATGTTATATATATGTTCAAGATTCAATGTTTTCCTTGCTTTCACAAGTCCCTTTGGTTGTAACAGCTGCTTATTCAAAGAAAGTACTTTAAAAGGTTAATTCATTATGTCATTACAGGGGAGTTTGCATTTAGACTGTGGAAGGCTTGGTTCTCTTAATGAACTCTTTATAAAGCAATTCATGAGGACTGTAACCCTTCTTCTTAAATTGCTTGCTGTGTTTGAGGGCAGACCTGCTCATGGATGGCTTGAAATTCAACAAAAAACTGATTAAGTTCATTGAATAACTTAATTGAAGATTCATTAAGGTTCAGTTTGCTTAAGATCTTTTCTAGACAGAATGAAATCTATGACTTGCTTAGCTTTGCGTAATTGTCTGTTAATCAAAGTATTTAACTGAATGTGTTAAATATTTGAAGATCTTTTGCCTGCTTGAGGTGAGAGATGTGAACATAATTTTGTCATTGAAACTGATTTCTGTATTCCTCATTCCTTTCTTTAGAGGGACTGGATGAAATTGAAAATGATCTTCTGAAGTGTGAATTTTGTGGGAAAATGGGATATCCCAATAAGTTTCTGCGGTCAAAAAGATTCTGCTCCACATCCTGTGCCAAAAGGTAACGCTATGTAATTATTGTTTATTATTATCTGGTTAATGGATTAACCTCTCCTGGTTAAGAGAGCAAGAATTCACAGTCAACATCTGAATGCAAAGTCTTCCATTATTACAGTTGGAAAGTTGATGTTTAATACCATAAGGTTTAGAAATGGGGAATAGCTTTCCATTTCTAGTCACCACTTAGCTCTTTTTTGGCATCAGTGTGTCTGGACATGACCTGTCTCTTATGTCTGCTACATTCCCATTTAAGTAGTGGGAATACATGTTTTTGGTTTGGTACTTCTTGGGACACCACAAGCAAAATTATCTTAAAGGGATTTAGCCCTTTAATCTTAACATGGGATTTTTGCCTCTATCCTCCTTTGATGGGGTATCAGCTAGGTAGTGAAAATGAAAACAGAAAATACAATGTGATTTTAGATTTTCAGTGGACATTTTAGAGCAGAACTGTACTAGGTGATAAAACACAAAGGTATTTCTAGCAGAGAAAATTTTTAAGAATCGTAAGGACAGACATCTTCTGGGGTAATCTAGATGTACTTGATCCCACACTGAGATGAGGGTTTTGAGTAAATGGCCTTTGAGATACCTTTCTCTTATATTTCTGTGACAGCTGTTGTTGTAATTAAGCAGCATTTCTACAACACTGTGATTTTATGGTTACTTGATTGAATTCAGTCCAAAAAACTACTAGTGCATTATTGAATATATCTTACTTCTTTAGGCACAGCCTTAGTTGCACTAAGAAATTTGGGCTGTTTCCATCAGACAAGACCAGTCGTTGGAATCGGAAGTCAGATAGCCAAAGTCTTGGGCGACGCGGGCGTCGGCCGAGCGGCCCTGAGGGGGCGTCACGAGATCATTTTCTTAGACAGGTCTGTGGAATATTTGCTTAAAACTATGACATTGCTTTGGGAATTGCAAATAAAGCCTAATACTGTAGTGTATTTGTACTGCATTTTCCAGCTTCCAATTACTTATCCATCTGCAGAAGAAGATCTGGCTCCTCATGAAGATGCTGTTCCAACAGCCATGACCACGCGCCTACGGAGGCAGAGTGAGAGGGAGAGGGAGCGGGAGCTTCGGGAGCTGAGGATGCGGAAAATGCCGGAGAGCATTGACCTCTTACCAGTGGTGCAAACTGACCCCTCAGTATGGACTGTCGATGAAGTTTGGGCCTTTATACATTCTCTGCCTGGTATGGAATGGACAATAACTTGTTCTCTTGGTGTTAGCAATGAAGTTCCTTGCTTTATAGCAGCATTGTGATGAGGAGGTGGTGTGGTAACAGCAGCAGTGTTAGCTGGTGATGGAGACTGGAATGTGATTTGTTTCCTCTTGCTTGTTCCTTCAGCACAAATCCCATGTTGATAGAACTAGTCCCACTTCTGCTGTTGCATCCCAGCTGATGGAGATTAGAGCTGTTCCTTCCTTCAGTCTGACTTCTCTCAAGAGGTCAGTAGAGAGATCAGACACACTTTCTTCCTGTTACACTGCTTTCTTCTCTTCCCTCCTCCCTTACTGCTTATTCAGTAGAAAAAGCAAGAGCAGTGTTACTTCCCTTGATACAACTGTAAAGTTTGAAAGACCTGTCACGATACAAGTCATTAAAAAAGAATAAGCAAGTTTCTGCTATAAAGTTAAACTTTATTTTGCATAGCTTTGCTCAGAGATCTTCTCCCTAGAGACTCTGCATACTGCTAGTCACAGTTTGTTCTCAGAAAAAATAATCTGGTTTCTCCTTGTTCACAAACCTTTTCTGTAGCTCGATATTCACAGTTACCTTTATGTCATCTTCAGGTTATTTGACATTTACCATTTCCTAACTATCATAACCTTTAAAGCTTCACTCCCCACCTTTTCCCAAGGATGTCATTTTATCTGATCAGACACTATAATCCCTACAGATAACAAGGCAGATCTCCACAGTAGCAGTCATACCAGAATTTTTGTTGCTTACCTATTAAAACCCAGGCTACATTTGTTCCTAATTTTCTACTTTTTCCGGAATGCTGTACCCTTTTTTTGTGACTCCCATTTGACTAATAGCCTGTAAGGAGTGTATCTTCATTGCTAAGTCATACGCATGCATTATGACAGTCTTTTGTAGCAAGTCAGGCAAAGAATTGAGTAAGAGATGTCTAAAATTGGCAAAAGACATCCTTGAAGTACCTTTCTTCTGATAGTTTATTGCAATTCAGTAACAGTGTCTGCTTCTGGGAACCTGCAGTGATGTCTGTAGAAACAAGCAAAGCTCCTTAGGTTTAGGATGTGGTCATTCCTGTTTCTGTACTTGAGCTGTGTTATGGAGTGTAGCTATATCACTGCTGTTTTCAGTTACTGTTTTTATAGATTTGAGGCACTAGTTAATTCAATAACTGATTCTAGGCTCTCAATAAATGGTAGCTCCTGTGCTAGAATAATTGAAGTGCCGCATAAACCCAATTCACTTGCAAGTATAAAACCAAAAATCTTATTCTTAAAATGTGGTTTCTGTTTTGGAACCATTACTTTTACAGTATTTCACCAGCTGTTGGATCTGGTTTAGTTTTTTGTATTCTATAAATAAGGTGATCTTTGATTTTAAACAAACTTTATATTTGTCTGTTTTTAATGAAAATTTATTATAATTACTCATTCCTATCCATATGAATGCCTAGTTTCTCAAATACTTTTTTTTTTTTTAAAGTTCAATAGATATTTAAAGTTATATTCACAACCTGCCAGAATTTTTATTGCTATGTTGCTGCATTTGGGTTTTTTGGTAATTTTGGGGTTTCTTCTTTTCAGTAAATTCCCAAGTCCCTCTCTTGTAAAAATATTTTATCATATAGATTGATTAATGCAGGAAATAATATAGATGATTTTCATTATGGCATTTTATATTATATATCTATTTGGTGCAGTCTGTGCAGACCATCTGCTGTTTTATAGGAGATGGTGATTCATCACTTTTCCATAAAGATTAGGGACATCTGTTTTTGTTTCTGCACAATCTGTAGCTGAAATGGACTCGTGTCCTTGTCAGGCTTTTCCTGAGTTCCTCTGGAGCCTTTTGGAGAAGTCAGTGTCCAGGACACTTGCACTGTTAGCTGCTTCTTCTGGGGGAAGAGACAGAATGGCTTAAGCTGAGCAGAATTGTTCTCCTTTCTCTCTTCAGTTGAAAGATAAATGACCTTTTACCCACTCCCCACCCTTTTTTTTTTTTTTTATTGCACAACAAACAATTGCAGAAGTGCTTAAGAATACACCCAGATGTGCTTGGATGAGGGAGCTGCAGTACCTTCAACTTCCATCCACTGCTTTTCCAAAAATGACTTTGATAAAAAGTATTTTAAGAAGTTGAATGGATATTCTTCATGTCCTGCTTAAAGGAAAAAGCTGGCAACAACAAACATCCAGTTTCCTATTTCAATAGGACCAGTTTTATTCTTAAATGTAAGAACTTCTCTTCATCTCTTGGATTGTTTGTAAATAGTGTGGTCTGACAATCACAACGTTCAGGTCTCCAATCAGACATGCCATGATACCTTTCCCAGAAATACTCAATACTTGACTTACAGATGTTTTATCTGTTGCCAGCACTTCAATAAGAAAACCTTTATGATGATGTCAGAGCTAACTGTTGCACAAGGTCTGTTTAACAAATCATTAAGGAAAAAATAGTGCTTTATTCTTTGTGAAAAGCTAACTTTTTCCAACCTTGAATGTTACAACCTTCACACAGTAATAATTCAAATGAATTCAGGTTTGGATGTTGGTACTTCCTTCCACGTTTCCTTTCCATTTGCCTTGTACACATTTGTAAATCCATCAGGAAATTAGACTATCAATTCTTTATAGAATTTAAATCTGAACACACAAGAGAATATGAAATTAGTTGATGTCATCTAGGTAGAAAAGCTCTTCACAGCAATTTTGTATCTCTGTAATAGCATACTTTTAAAAAGGGAAGATGTAAAAATGCCAAAAAATAAGCTTACTTGAGAAATAATTGAAGTCAGGAATGGAAGATGGGGTACAAATTCAAGTGTGTCTGAAAGGCTCAGACAGATGGAGAGACTGCTGGATTGAGAACACAAATGTATTAAAAACCCCCATTAAAAACATGGCTGGGAGAAAGAAGCTTCAAATAAACAACTGACAATGAGTGCTCTCATGGACATTGTTAGAAGACATCTATCCATCTAACAGAGCTGCCACAGAGCAAGGCATAACTGGATGATTCTGCTCAACACATGTCCAGAACATCTTTGGAGAAACCTTCATTTCTACAGTGCTCTTCAGTGGAAAGGGTCCCTCAGTTAGTTGGGATAGTCCAACCCATGTAGTCTTTTTTTATGTTGTAAGCTTTAGTAACCTGAGACTGGTATTTCACATTGAGAAAAGGAGTTTAACATGGCAAAAAGATCCAACCAGTTTAAATTTGCACTTTTGAAGTGAATTACTGCTGTGTGTAGAATATTCATTTTGATAACTAACGATAAATACCTTCATGAGATGGTTGTGCCAAAGCCCATACATCAAAACTTTGTTTCCTTAACCCAGTGGTGTAATACACAGATGGAATTAACTCCTTTTGGAAATTGTAGCTATGTGAATGTTCTCATTGACTTGCACGTAGCAGTGTAATATAGTTATTTTTTATAGAATTAGATAATAGTATCTTTTTATTGCTGGAAAGAACCCACTTGAATTATGTTTCTGATTGCTATTTCAGTGCTGTTTTCCCAGTCTCTTCTAATGATGAGAGGTTGTTCCTCTTAATGAAATGAAAATTCTGTCTTTGCTGGGACTTGAAATTCCCGATGAGTAGTTCTCCAATAAACACAGTGTAATTAGAGGCTGTAGTAAAAATTACTTTCAGATTATTTCAGAATTCCCATCATAATATTGTACTCTTGCATGTAATTTAGGTTCAACAAGCTGAAGGGATGAGCACTGGAAAATGTGTAGCTGAAAAGCTCTAGTGTGGATAAAATCATTGGATCTAAGAATGGACATTTCTAAACCAGTAATCATATTTTTTTATTGCCTTTAGGTTGTCAAGATATTGCGGATGAATTTAGAGCACAAGAAATTGATGGACAAGCTCTCCTCTTGTTGAAGGAGGATCACCTTATGAGTGCAATGAATATTAAGCTTGGACCTGCACTGAAAATCTGTGCACGTATCAATTCCTTGAAAGAATCCTAGGAGGTGAACACGAAGGTTTAAACAACAGTTTCTCAATGACAGAACCGACAGTAATATGCCAACATCTTCACTGTGGCATGTGTTACTGTGATGTTTTGTTAAATAGGTGGGGTTCTCCCCACATAAAGACTTTAAAATGTTCCTTTGATTATACCAGGAGTCCTCTGTGGTTTTCAACAACTAATAGGTTTATGGTAAAGCCTGAGTAATGCTTTGAGTTGAAATTTTTCATGGAAAAACATGAAGTGAAATATGCTGTGATAGGTTAAATATTCCCCAACGTGTACTTCATTTTATGAGTTATGATTAACACCCCAGTCCCCACCCCAATCTAGACACCATTTAAATTGTGTTGCTGTATTCTGAAAGATTTTTCCCACATACAGCAGTGTTTTGACTGAACTAACAGAAGTGTCCACAGGCCCTGTGGAAGCACTAGTACCAGTAAAATGCTATGCATTTAGTTGTGCTCTCTGAGTTTGTTTTAGTCTTGAGCAAATTGTTTGTAAGGGGTAGGTTGGCAGCTGGTTTTCCTCGTGTAGGTTTACCCTCATCTCTGCCACTATAGTATTTTCTTGAAGTCTGTAAAATACTATAAACCATGTAGATGTCTCATCAAAATCCTCATGATCAGGCTACTGACACTCCTGCCAGAGGTAACTGAAGCACATGTTACTTTACTCTTTGAATGCTGCTATGCACTAAGGGGGCATTAAGTGTTAGGTTTGTAGTTTCACATGCTGCTAGTTAAGCTAGACCAGCAGTTCTCAAATGAGGGTTCAGAGTGGACCCTGAGGAGGTGTCTGAGCACTCAGGGCTCAGGTTCCCAAATGCCTGGGTGTGAGGAGCTGAAAACTGTAGCCAGGACCGGCTTGTGTTGAGACAAGTTACTTTAGAGACTGGGGGTAGAGAAGGGACAGCATAGCTCAGATATTCTTTATCTCGATACTTCTTCTAACATGTCTTTCCCTGGAGTGCATTCCCATTGCCCCACTGGACGTTTCCAGGCACCTTTTACTTGTCCAGTGGCCAGTGTGAGCTGTGCTTGCAGTACTCTGAGAAAGGAGCAGTGAGGCCCCCTCAGAGCTTGTGCAGGAGCAGCTGCTGCTGCCATGAGGGAGCCTGGAGCTGCAGGTCAGCAGGGAGAATACCAACGTTGGCGACTCTGGGATAAATATCCAGGGGCCCTGCTTTGTCCCTCTGGCAGGAGATTTTGTCTTGGATGCTGCAGGTGGTAGGATTTTAGTGCCCCCTCCATCTTCCCTCTCTCACACTCTGTGGAACAAATACATTTCCCCAGTTACTGATGCTCTTGGCAGCTGCCTGGGCTCTGAGGCAGCAGCACCTTCTTGGCCTTTGCTTCCCCACCACCTGTGCACGGATGCTCATGGATGTATTTTTTACCTCTGTTCCCTCCCTTTTGCAGCTCCACTCCCCTTATATACAGACCTGGATCCCTAAGCTCTTGTCTAGGGAAAGAAGGGTACGTGTGCTGATAGTCATTGTGTATATTTGAATTAAATATGTGTACGTGTCTGCAAATAATGTATTTTTTTGTATTTTATGCAAATTAATGCATAATATATGATTGTGTAGGGAAGTATTGAGGGGGACTGTACAGTATTCCTGAAGAGAGGAGGAACTGACCTAAAGTTTGAGAACTGCTGCCCTAGATCAAAAGGAGTCAATGCACATACACTGGCTAAAAGGCAGGTTTGTGACAGACAGATTAATATGTATATTATTTAACTGATGACCTTAAAGAGTAAATTTGGATTACAGAAAAATCTGTGCTTCATTTTCCTTTACTTAGACTATTGCTTTGTTTCTACTAACAGACTTTTCTACCATTACCTTCCGGAGATCAATATTAGAATCATTGTTCTTACTTACAACTGTTTGAGCTTGCTAATAGCAGATGTTATTAATGTTTTTATTAACCACTGAAGCTGCGAGTTAGGACAACACA
Source organism: Corvus moneduloides (assembly GCF_009650955.1). Taxonomy (NCBI): domain Eukaryota; kingdom Metazoa; phylum Chordata; class Aves; order Passeriformes; family Corvidae; genus Corvus; species Corvus moneduloides. The sequence continues at coordinate 23,819,250 of NC_045485.1, forward strand.
TTACAGCTACATGCTGGTATGTGGTGAGAGCCCTTATCCAAACGGCACCAAAGCTTTAGAGGATGAATTGATGCCTGGATTTATTTTGGAGGGAAGTTGCTAAGCACTTTCTAATTTGTTTTTTTTTTTTCTGTTTTCAGTTACTGTTGTAAAATAAACTTCTTAGTTGAAGTTCCAACATTTGCTAATGTTCATTTGAAAGACATTTAAATGATGGAGACAGTGGGTTCCCATTTGTAGCATTTCTGTAAGATACACAGTGTAGCATAGCTGTAACATATGTTCTAAAGGATATGTTCTGTTTTGATGAGCTAACTGAAGACTAAAGATATCTTAGATATTTATCCTTTGGCTTTTGTCTTAAAGTTTTATTATTTTTATACAGAAATCTCACTGGCTAATTTTTAATCTGTCTTCTGATTGTACTGTTCTTAGGCAATGTAAAAAGTAGGGATACATAAATGTGGTTTGATAATGGCTTAAGGTGTACTAGAAAATGTGGACTTAGGGGTCTTATTTAGACCTGTAGTTAATCAGTGTTACCTGCATGAGAATTTCATGGCTGCTTTAATTTTGCTTTACTAGACAGCTTTGAGGAGAGCTTCTTCAGCTAGTGTTTGTGTCCAGCTCAGCCATAATCACTGCCAGGTGCTGGGAGCTCAGAGCAGACCCCAGTAAGGCACATCTGGTCCTGTTCTTCTGGTATGTAACATTCCCTGTGGGTTTGGGAGAACTGCAGATAATGAATTATGCTTTAAATATTCATGAATGCAACAACTTAGAATGTGGGCCTTCAGCATATTAAAAGTTTTTTTTCTTCTTCAGTGATTTTGGCAATTAACTGGAACTTAAAAGCAGACACAGCTATACCAACCTGTACTGATAGAAGTGCACTTGTATGGGAGTGTTTGCCAGTGTAGCCATGTCAATAAAATCAATTTTTAAAAAATTCACACTTGTATGTGAAAGTAGGCTGGAAAATTTCCAAGTGCAGCTGAAGTCTACTTGGGAAGTTTATGAATTTGCTCAAAAAACAATGTAATACTTAGGGTAACAGTCCTCCAGAACCATTTTACGTACCAGCCACTTGCTGTTCAGATAGGTGATGTTTTCCCAGGCTTATACTACCATTTCCCATGGCTTTCCCACACATTAGGTAGTACCCTCTTGCAAAAGAAGTAGTATTGAAGATTTTAACTAGTTTTTAACACTTGTTCCCACAGGATGCATCTACAAGAAACCTTTTTTATTAGCTTTATTTCCTGGGATTTTGCTTTCTGTATTCAGCCTTCTGGTGTTGCAGGCTACGCTGAATTATCCAAATGACTTTGAACAGTAAGGAACTAGAAAAATGAGATTTAAGAAGATTTTTTCCACCTAGATGTAATTGTAACTTGAGCACAATTGTGCATTCATAGAATGGTGATCATAAACGCTGTTTACGTGCAAAATGTAACACTGAAGGAGCATTCTAATTGTGTCTATGAAGCACTGCTTTGGTACATAGGGTTGTTGACAGGCTTGTAGTGTTGTTGCTAGGTAATAAGCAGGGTATCTGTGGTGATTATGGGATTAGGCTCAAAGCACAAATGTCTTTGATTCATGAGGTAGATCTACTTTGTGGGTGAAGCCTGGGCAGCCTGTGGAAGGCTTGTGTTGTCCTCCACTACCCAGCCGGGATGTTTTCATCCTCTGGCAGCTTTTTGCAAATTCAATTTTGGAAAGAACAGTGAAGGATTCTGCACACCCAACTTCCTTTCCAAGTAGACTTTGTGTTATAGAATGAACGAGCCAGTACTGACCAGGAAAGATGAGTATAAAGATGAAGGGTTTTGTCATTGAGTGCCAAATACTCTGGTTTTGAAAACACATAGGATATCTCATTAAAATCAATGTTGATTTGTAAGAGATTCTTTAAATGAGAAAAGTACAGAAGTTTCCCGTAAGGGGTAAACACTTTAGCTGTTGTTAGCATTAATATCAAATAATCCTGTAAGAGTTAAGGACAGTAAGGTATTTGAATGGTGTAAGGCACAAGAAGTGATGCACAGAGGAGAGGTAGCAGTGGTTATCTGTAGTTCTTTTATTTCAGATATTACCACCTTCCTGGCATAGCTTCTGGCCTCTTTGGCAGTGAAACTGGCACCCTGTTCTAGAGAGGGATGGTCCAGGGCTGCGTGGCTGGACCCAAGCACGAGCGTTGGGACTGCCCAGAAGCACCAGGTAAAAAAAAAATGCGCAGAGGAAAAGACATAATTGTAAGGAATGCAATAGGATGGAGATCACTGCACAGCTGGTGTCTCCCTCCATGAATGCCAAGGGTAAAAGTGGGCTTGCAAAGAGAGTTACCACTAATATGTTTTAAAATAGTCACTTGGCAGGCTGAGGCACCACAGTTGGATGTTGGTGGAGACCTGCAGTGCCACTGTTGCCTCCTCGGTGGAGGTGACAGCCTAAAGGTTGATGCTCTTTGGCACTTTTCCACAAAAAGTAAGGAAGAATAAATCTGACAAGTAATACAGTGATGTAACATCAATCCATTAATATTTGCTTTGGCTGCATGTTGTGGATTCCCTGTAAAAAATGTTAAAAACTTCAAGTGGCTTTAGGAGCACTGCAGCAGCTACAGGAATTCTGGCACGTTAGGGCAGACAGGGTTGTGTAAACTTTAATTAGGGCTTGGGAAGCTGAACCACACTGATAAATAAAACATGTCAGCAGCCTCACCCAACTGGTTGCAGTTCCAGTTCTGTGCATGTTAGTGATTCAGAAGTGTGAGACTTACCATGCAAAACACACCTGAAACAAGCTTGAAAACAGCTTTGCCTTCATCTGGTGTTGAATGAACTTTAAAAGAGGAATTTCCCCCTGCCTGCTGAGTCTGTAGGGATTAGTTATTTCATGATTCTGAAATGCCTGGTGCATTCCTATATTTGAGGTATTTGCTGATTTTTAAATGGAATTAGGTTTTGTAAATATTTTGTCAGCCCCATTTCAGTGGGTGTCCAGTTTCTATAGAACCTGAAGAAATGCTGTGTCAAACCCCTGTGTTTAGCCATGGTTTATCCTATAGCATCTCCAGCACTTACTAACAGCAATTACAGTTTGAGAGAGCAGGGAGTGATTGCTTAAGGTTGTTTTTCCAGTTAACATTGCATGTGCTTTCCTACTTTTAACATGGAAATAGAATTTCCTCCAAGTACATTTTCCAGCATAAAAATGAAATAATTTGTGGTGCCAAACACTTCAAACTATGTTGCTAAACATTGCCTCCTCTTATTGCACTAGTTTTAAAATTCAGTTTTTGATCATTTACTGTCCTTTTGATGGCCTTCTTAACAGATTTTCCCCCAAAACCACTTTCTAGTGCTGAAAAATGCTTGTCCCCTTTTGATTATATCACAGAAATCTCAAATTTACCACAGACTATGGGTGAAAGAAGCACTATGTGAGGTGAAGTAATAAATCAAAATAATCGGATTTTTATATGTTTCAGAAATCAAAAGATTAATTTAGGATTGAGATGTGATTGTGTATTCTTATGGAGTGAAATACTGGAGTATTCTTTTATAAGAAAACTTAACCCATATAGTATTAAATTCTGCAATTAAATCTATCTCTATAATTGATATATAATAATGTAAACTGTTACCCAGAATTTAAATTTTACAGTTGAAGAGCACACAATGAACTATATAAAGTATGATCTTTACTTTGTGAATCATTTTTTTTAAGAAGCACTTTCCTATTACCAACTAGCATGTGAATGAATTTTAGATTCTCTCATTTGTTATGATCTGTAAAAGTGAAATTTCTTCAATCTGTCTGTTAATGGGTAAAATCCATCCTACAAATGCTGAAACAAAGCACCTTAAACTATGCTGCTTAAACTTGCTTGTAATTGCACCTTTTGTTATCTGCAGAGTTTTCTTAATGAGTATTCTTGTGTGAAATCATTGTTCCCTGTGGGTCTGGGGGACGATTCACCAACCTACAGCATCATTTACTTAGTTTCTCTTTCAATACAACCTTGTATTGTGAGTTTAGTGCTTCAGAAATAAATGCTAATTTCATTTGTCTGCTTTGGTTGTGTATCATTTATTTCTCATATACAAAATCAAATCAAGTCCATCATAAAACTGTAAGAATTTGAAAATTAGGAATATTTTTTCTAGAAGCCTGACTAATTCTTTCCCTGCTAAAGTAGTCCCACTTCATATTTAACTATTTTAAAGTAATTTTGGCTTAAAAATAAACTATATTTTAATTTAAACCATTCTTTAACCTTGGACGTGTGTTTATGTATAATGCTTGTTGCTCTAATTATTTAATTTTTAATTTGTACATATACCTTTGAGGAGCAGCAGCAAAGAAACAATGAAACAGCACTTCTCCCGTGGGTGGGGAAGTTGCACATCTTGCACTGGTTTTGTACTGTGTAAACAAAGTTTCTATTTCTGTAAGAGTTGTAACTTTAACTAAAACCAGTTATTTCTTGTTAAACAGACAGCAACCCTTGCCTTCCATCAAGCTGGCAAAAATCCACATTTTAACAACAAAATACACTTCAAAAAATCATTTGAACCTTAGGTCAGCATCTGTATGTAACTCCAGCCTTGAAGACTTTATTGCATTTTGTACTGTAAAACCTGAGGTAATTCCATTTAAAGGAAGTGTAAAATTCTAGTGAGAAACATGAGGTTTAACTGGAACCTTGTCCTATATAAGCAGTGGTCTTTTAAACATGTAATTTGAAGTTGAATTCCCTGGGCTGGCAGTGCTTGCTGCTCACTGGGCCTCGGTGTCCTGCACTCCAGTGCAATATTCACTACAGTATTGCTGGACACTGGAGATGTTTCCTTGTGTTGTCCGTAAGGACCCAGCCACAGAACATCAGAGTTCTGCTTATTTGCAGCCTTTTCAGTCGGCAGCTCATTAACAGATGACGATTCCTGTGTCTGGCTTATCAGCTGGCTCTGTGCTTTCATTGTTGAATGGCATAAAGCAAAATTTCCAGCTGACAAATGGGTCTGTGCACCACCCCTCCTCTGTCAGCTCCACATCGTGGCACCGACACCAGTAGGCTGCTGCCAGGAGGAAGCTGTTGATGAAGTACAACCAGGGCACGTTCATCTCCACGTAGGCCGGGATCTGCACACCCAGCAGCAGAACCACGGCCTGGAGAACAACAAACGGTGCCCAAGTGCCAAGGAAACACAGGAGGAGCCTGCTCAGGAGCTGCCACTTAAAGCAAGTGGTGGTGTTGTTAGGCACATAGGAGAACATCAGAACAGGCTGGCTGGAAAAGGAGAGGAGCCTGGCAGACAGCAGCATGGTCGTCACCTCCTTCCAGCGAGCCAGGAGAGCCGTGCCCAGCAGCAGCACCATGGCACATGACACTGAGTAGCTCTGCAGGCTGCCAGAGAGAGGGCACTGCGAAGGGGAAACACTGTTCTGCATTTCTGGCTCTTCGGCGACAGCAGGAGCTTCAAGAGTGGAAAAAAACCCTGAAATCCATATCACTGCCACAACAAAGACATAAAGTAACTTCCGAGCTCTTTTAGGGAACTGAGATGTTTGGGAGACGGTGGTGTAATAATCCAGAGCAGCCACAAGATACACTGGGTAATGCAAAATTCCGTAGGTCAGAGAAGTGATCTGAGTGAGGAGGCAGATGTGGTACTTTGTGAATCGCGTGCCCCACAGTGCAAAGTCCTCAAAACAGAAAATGAAGCAGATACTCAGCAGCAGTGTGAAATCAAGAAGTGCCACTGAAACGCAAAAGCATGCCATAAAACTGGTTTTCACGGGTTTTAGCTTAGCTTGCAACATGAAGAAATCAAGGAAGACTTTTCCAAGCATAATCAGGACTAACATGTAGTTGATATCAAGAGGTTGGCTGGTGTGGGTGCAGTGGTACTGACCAGAACCATTTTCACAGCGTCTGGCAGCCATCCTCCAGTGGTGAAAACAGCAAAAATAAATATCACAAGGCACAGTGCTTCATCTCTGAAAAGAAAAAAAAAAAAACTTCTAAAAATTCATTTCTGTGTACCTCTACCAATTAGTTAATTCTCCATCACAGCAACTACCCAATTTGTCTGATATTTTTCAGGCTCTTTAATGAAGAGTAAAGAGTTTCACTAACTCATCATTAAATTATCAACAACTGCCTAAATGTTATTTTCTTTGAATTACATTCTTGAGTGTTAAAAGGTCAACATAATTTACTTTTCTAGCTACTGACCCAAGGAAAGGTTTAGGAAATAAGGTTGACTATGTTCCTTTCCTTTAGAAAGCATGGAGAGGTCTTTCTGTCCAGCTGGGCAGAGGGATGGAAGTTTCAGAATGCCTACGTATTTTGAAGAAATTACAGGACAAAAATCACACAAGACACTGAGGAGATGCTACAGCACAGCCTCACAGTTCATTATGCTCATAGAATCTTTAGGAAGTCAAGACTGCAGAAATATCTTGAAAGCAGAAAAAGCATCAAGCATCACCTCCTTTTTTGGTGCAAAAAATCCTGGAACTCCGAGGCAATCCAAAGCACAAGGGCTTCATTCAGTGAATTGGGCTTTTTTGTTCATCTCGAAGTACTACAGTGACAGAGACCTCGGAACAGCTGGTTTTCCCTTCAGACTTCCACAAGTTTGTTTGTGATAACTCTTTCCCAAGTGTTAATTCCTAAGGAAAATGAACATAGAGTGGCTCTGTGTATGTCAGCAAAACAGCACGGACAGCTTTGTTGAATTTCTTCTCTCTTTCCTTAAAGAAGCAGGATGGTGTCAGTGATGTCAGTGAGAGCAAAGACGAGCTGAGGAGCCAAGGCAGTTGTAAAAAGGAACTGACTCGTAGGCTCTGTGTTAACAGCAAATCGCTTCGATTTAAACAAACACCTGCACTTTGTGACCGGTTTGCCAGACAGTCAGTGTTGTGTTAGTGCACATTTGAGTTTGTGTGTCCGGAGAGCAGAGTTAGAGCAGAGTTACAGCAGAGCAACTAGAGGTCCTTGGCAGCGCAACTCGAGAAGCATCCCCGGAGTTTGTTTACAAGCCTACCTGGGCTCACCGCTTCACTCTTCATCTGCTCAAGTGCATCCTCTGAAACCTGGTCTGGATTTACAGTACGACTTAACTCCGGTGTGCTTCGTCTTCATGTACCGGACGCTGCACTTGCGTACGCAGAAAGGAGGGAACCTGCACGCCAACAGGGTCCCGTTCGGTAAGATAATAATAATAATAATAATAGTAGTAATAAAAAGAATAAATATTGTAACGTGGAGTCACCTGTCCTGGGCCGTGCGGGCACAGCCCCCATCCTGCGCACAGAGGACCCCGCGGCTGCCGGCGCCGCCCGCTCCTCGTCCCGGACGCTCCCGTACGGGCTCCGCCGCTGGCCCCGGCTCTGCCGGCGGGCTCCTGCTCCTTTCCGGAGCCACAGGGAGGGAGGCGGCCCGGAGGGCTCCGAAGGGACGCCCGGGCTCCCCCCGCCCGGCCCGGCACCCACCTGCGGCCGCCGCTCCGCGCTCCCGCCCGGCGGAGCCGCCACCCCCGCCCGCCCCGGCGCGGCGACCGGGCGGGACCAGGCGGGCGGGGAGCGGCCGTGCGGGCTCGTGTCCGGGAAAACAGGGCATAACACAGGTAATACATAACATATATAACACATATAGCACATATAACACAGGTAACTCATACATATAACACATGTAACAGAACATATATAACATATAACAGCTGGAACATGTAGCACACATGACACGTAACATATAACACAACACACAACAGACATAACACATAGCACACATAACACATAACATTTAGCACACGTAACAAACATAAATAACACATATAACACACATAGCACATATAACACACATAGCACATATATCACAACCACCCTGAGGAACAGGTTCAGTGTGTTGTGTTTGATCCCTTGGCAGTGGGAGGTGAAGCAGCCTCATGGTGCCCCAGTGCCGAGTGCAGCATGGTGGGATGCCAAGATCCTCATAAAAGTGGCAGATGAATATTTTGGGTTCTAAATGTGTGAGGTGTGTGTGGAGAAAAGGCAATGGTGGGGCATGAGGAGGCTTCAGCGGAAGCCCTTGGGTCCTCCTGCATGGCAGGGAGCACAGCATGCTCCCTTTGGAAAGCTCTGTGCCCACACGGTGGGTATTGTTTGATGTATCTCTGTGTACGAAAGTATCAAGTAGCTGGCAGGACTTCTGAAAGCAACTAACTCTCTGGAATTAAATCCAGATGTAAGTTGTGATTTTCCCCCCCTCTATTTTTGCTTGCCCCTCTCCTTCCCCCTTCCTTCTTCTCCTTCCATGGGTCATCTTAAGGATTAAAAAAACCTGAGGGGGGAAAAAAGTTCTGAGGTTTGTTTGGTTTGGGATTTTGTGGAAAAACAAGATGATCAGTACTCTGTACAACCAGACAGCTTAAAGTAATCTTCAGCAACGTTCATGCAGACCATAGTTACTTATCCACGCAGTGTTTACTAGCACTGTTGCACAAATTGTAGTATAATAAGAAAATGTTTACACCTGAGAGGGGTATTGCACCTTCTGAGCACCCAGTCCACCTACAGGTATGTGAATACTGATGATTTCATAGTCATCTTCTGTTTAGCTCTAACCCAGGGCAAAGCAGTGAAAGTGATTTTCCCAGTGGGAACAAATGAACTGTTTGTATGTCTGGGTTTGTTTCTGTTCACGTCTCTCTTTTGGACTGCAGGAACTTCTGCACAGGCCTGTGTGAGGAGATGCGTGGATGGTGGAAATGAGGAACCAGGAGGGCACAGGGACAGTTTAGACATATTTTTTCTGCTGATAAAAATCTCAGTGAGTGTGTGACCTCCAGACTGTGTCGGCTCTGTGTTCAGTGAGCCTTCTGGGGAAGTTCCTCAGCGTGGCCCTCAGCCTGCATTACATCCCCTGTTGGTGTTGTGGCACTTCTCAGCTTCCCTTTCCCTCCACCACCTTGTGCTTGTTTGGAAGCTTGCTTTGTACTCACTGATTACTCTTGTTTTCTGCTCCTGAGTGCTGCATCTCACCTTCCATCCCAGAGAAATGATGGTGCAAGATGGGATGTCTGGAAATCAAATGCAGGGCTTGGTGCTGGCAGGTCCTTCTTGCTGTCAGGAGCTGCTCACTCCATGTCGGATAGGGGCTGCCTCTTCCTTCACAGGAAAACTTGCAGGTACTTGACAAGCACCATGGGCTAAATAATGGCTTGAACCCATCCTGCTTAGTCAAAGAGGCTGCATTTATGTCCATGAGCAGCAATAGAAAGGTTTAAAAAATTTGTTTATATTTGCATGAAGGCAGCTGTATGTGAAAACTAGACAGGAGACTCCTCCTCGAGGAGGAGAGTACCTGAAATAATACAGAAAATCTCTTGTAAAAGCTGTGTATTAAAAGCTCATGTAGTGGTTCTGTGTCGTCTGAGATACTTGCATAGAGGCTTCCTTCCTTCTTCGGGGCTGTTTCCTGTTGCTGGTTGCTCATATTTTGGGTTCTGTTGTTCAACTTAACCTTAACAATAGGATTTTAGGACAAAGGGGAAAAGAACAAGAAAAAAGACCAGCTCTAATTTCAAATCTAACTGGATCATTTCTGAAAGAAGCAGTGACTGAACAAACTGTCCCACCGAACAGGTGTTGGGCTCGACCCTCTCCTCCCTGCTGTGCTGGAACTCAACACTGCAGCCCCATGGGTCACTGCAGCCTCTGAAGTCACTTAGGAAGAGCAGTATGGACCAGGAGAGTCCCTGCATGTTGTTGCTGCCTGATTTAGGGCAGGAGGTTTCCTTCAGACAGGGGCAGGTGCAGATAATGAATACAGCTCCTGTACACAGAGGAGTGTGGGCTGTGCTTCCTGTGCAGCTAGAGCTGAGTCTTTACTTTCCCCCTGCTCTTCCTGTTGGAGATGTGCTGTGCTTTAGAAGCTCATTGCAACCTGTCCCTCTACTGTGTTGAGCAGGGGAGTAAATTTAAATCTCACCTCTGTGTATTTCAAGCAATCTTATGTTGGCATCTTGGACACCTCAAGCCATGTGGGCAAAGACAGGGAGATCAAATGAATTTCTGTGCATTTTGGTGTCATGTGTGGGGGAAGCTGCACACTGTGAACTCCTGCACAGATGACTATGAACATTCCCTCTCCTGAGCAGCAAGAGGCTGGGGGTGACTCGCTTTGGAGGTGGATGGTCCCCACAGCCAGGGGCAGTGGACCATGGTCCTTGTGGAATGTTCTCTGGAATACATTTGTCTGTGGGATGAGTGCCAGTCTGACAGCCTTGCCTGCATCCTCCCCTTTTCCCTGGATGTGCCTTTAACTGGGTGTAGCCCAGCTGAACCTGTTTAATGCCCTGACAGAGCTTGTGCCTTATCAGCACTGGATTAGCAACCCGAGTTTTGCAATGGCAAGTGGTCGTGGAGCTGCTGGTCCTGAAAGGTTGCATGGCTCAGAGAGAGAGTTTATGAAGATTTTATAATTTTAATTGAATATTTAACTAATAGAATATGTAGCCAGTAAACTACTTAACCAAACTGATTTTTAACTAACTTTACTTTTAAGGAAGAAAATGCTTGACTGATGTCCCATTTGCAAGATGTTTTATTTTTCAAGAACTTTTTAAAAGAAGCACAGACAGTATGTGGTAGATCTTCATTTAGAGCACTTGAGGTGCTCAAAAGTAACAAGTTCATTCTTAGGAAGATCTTATTGAGAAGAAACACATTTCCATAGTATTTTTAATTTGAAGGCATTTTTAAATAGAATTCTAATTCTGCTTATTCAGTGAAAATCCAGAAAATGCAGTACAGAGCTGGTGTCAGCCTTGCTGGATTTGCAGGAATGGTGTTTCCTTGGTTTGTGTCCCTGCTGTGTGCTGTCACTACACAAGACGTAACCTTTCCTAGTGCTCAAGATGTCACTGCAGTGTTGGTGGGTTTTTGTCTTGTCTTTGACACAAATAATTTTTCAGGGAAACTGGAAGAAAGATGGTACGAGCAAAGCCCTAAAAACTACATTACACATACCAGTAATTTAAAAACCCAGTTTGTGGTTTACTGGTCACTGTAACACAAAACTAAAATTAAGACTGAAGCCAACATGGAGTGCAGGGTGTGATCAAACTCTCTTTGTGTTGCTCACAAACATCAAAGCAGAGCTCAAAATCTTTTGCAACCTTTTAGTATGTTAGTACTTCTTGGTAGACTTCAATTTTAACCGCTGTTGCGGCACTTAAATTTAAAAGGAGGCTAAAAAGGGGGAAATGCAATTCCAATCCCACCCTCAGTGTGAAGAATTCAAAACTCCATCTTCTGACTCCCAACAAACAGCCTAATTACTGGTTGAACACTCACATGCCAGAAAGAGAAAGTAAGAATTTACTGTGAAGGCCAGTGAGAGTCACCTGGGGCTCTGCTCTGTGTTTTTATTGATTAGCAATGATAAACTGCCAGTGTCTCTCTCCTAAGCACCTCCATCCTTCACTGGATCCAGGCTACAGGGGACTTTCAGGGATCACAAGCTGAGCCTTTCCCGTGTTTGCCTTCTGTTGTACATGATGAGGATTAATGGTTGTTACCACCTGCAGAAAGTCTTTGACCTTTATCTAAAGCAGGATCAGTGTTTAACCCAGTATTGTTAGTTCCCTCTTTACTTCAACTTGCACTGAAACTGTTTGCACAGTGCTGTTGCTAACTCTAAAAGTAATTCCTCTCTCAGAAGTCTTTTATCACAAAACAATTTTTTCTGTGATTTTCACATACAAAAAAAAAAAAAAAATACACATGGCAAAGGGAATGCCTCTGTGTCAGCCAGGCAGTAATGGACTCTTTGTGGGCACTATCAGGAAATGTGCCTTTTGTTTTCCTGCACCTGTTGCTGAATTACAAATAAAATAATCCAATGCTTTATTAAATAAAATGAGAAGCCCTAATGAAATTGTACCAGCCATTACCAGGAAGTCCATTGAAAACATTCAGCAGCTGCTTCAGTCTCAGTTCACTTACACTGATAGGATTGTTTCACCCTTCTCCTTGTGCTCTGAGAAGGGCACAGTGCCTTGGACCATCTCACACCACTCTCTCTCCCTGGGGAAGATTTGGTCAGAATCAGTAATCAGTGATGCTCAGTAATTAAGTACCTTGGACTTGTAGAAGTTTGTTAGAAACCAGTGTCCCAGGCCTTGCATCTGAGTGTTTTGCAAACATCAGCTTATCCTGACAGTGATAAAACGGGTAAAAATTGCCTCTTTGATTCTGATTCTATAGAGAGGGGTTGATCAGAAAGGTCGAGAATTGAATCAGTGAGTCTTTCTCATTAGACAAAATACCTCAGCAGCCTGAGGAATGCGCTGGAGTGAGCTGGGGGTCAGCCTTGCTCAACAGAGTTAAATGTCACCACTCCTTCGTTATAGGTCTCCAAGAGAATTGATCCGTCTCTGCTGTACTTAAAAGCCAACACATCTATCACAGCAGTGCTGGCAAGTAGGTGGAGACTCTTTCCCAGGACAGACTAATTCTTAACAAGAGCAGCCTCATTTTAAAGAAAAGGTGAGTCCAGCACTATTGTCCATGCTAAGCCCTGCATGAAAACCACTGAGAAACTGCAGCTCAACTGCTTTGGATCTTGGGAAATGTTTGATACAGACTTTCTTGTACAAATAGTGTAATAAAGAATGGTGTTCAAGCTTGCATGATTCAAGGTTTGGTTTTAAAAATGTATGAGAAGTAGCTGGATGAGATGTCAGCCAAGGAGTAAGTGATACAGCCCTCTCTTCCCACAGCAGCTGGGAAAGGGTAGAAGGAGCAGTGAGAGGACATGCAGGTCCTGAGCATCTCCTTTGTGACTACTGTGTGAGAGCAGGAAATTATCTCCAGAATCTGTCTCCTGCTCTGGTTTTGTGGTGGCTCTAATTTGTGGATCTACTCTGAATTTGTCCCAGTACAACTCCTTGAAGAATTTAGACTCGAATACGAGGAAGTAAGGCTAACACAAGCTTTCTAGAACTCAAGGAAGTAATACATGTCGAATTTTCTGTTGGAAACTTTGATCTAGGTCAGGATAAGGCAGATTTTGGGGACAAGAGGGAGGGGAAGGATAGGTCCCTGTTACAAACAGCTGGGCTGTGTCATCTACAGTCAGGCCCATCAGGACCAAGAGCTCATTTAGGCTCTGGGACACCCAGTGAAGGTGAAGTCAGTCTTTGTCCTCACCATGGCCCCTCCAGGGGGAAAACAGGTATTAGGTGTATTTTATTATGTAAATTGCTTATGTTTGTGGCTGGGATAGAAATTTTGGCATGGACACTGCAAGGGGTACCCAGCTCAACAGCTCAACAGAGGGAGGCACAGGGCAGGGCACAGAGAGGAAATGTTCTGTAAGCTGAGCTCCCTTGAACTGATTCTGCCAACAAATTCAGGGGGCATTCTGGCAGGACTTCCAACTGCTGCCAGTCAATCACCTCAGCTGGAAGAGGATGTTTCTCTGTTGCCCAGGGCTTTTGATGCCAGCTGTGAGGCAGGATTATTGCTCTGCTGTCACTGTGAGACCCTGTTAGGAAAGAATTACATCCTCAGAAGAGCTGCAGGGAACCTGGCAAGGCTCTGAGGGCTCAGCGCCACAGTGAGAACTGCCAGGGGTTGCAGGAAGGAACATAAAAGCTAAGCCTGGCAGGTGTTTTCCATTTCTACAGTTCATGTTTACATTGTCTACACTTAGCGTTTACATGGGGCAGATGCTTCTGCCACCACACTCCTGGGCCCTGGGAAAGTGTAACGAGAGTGAACTGAGGAACTGAGACATTCTCCAGTTTTCTTTACCTGCCTCTGTTTAAGGACCCCAGAACACGACAGGTGAGCTGAGGTTACTGTATCTGTACCAGAGCAGAGCACACTGGGGTGTAGCATCTCTGCTAAACACTGATCTGCATTAATACTCCTTTGTGTTTTATCAATAATTATTTAATTTAAAATATGTAGGAATAATCATATCTTCTTGCAAAGAAAGAAAATCAGAAAATTATACTGGGAGGAATATCAGTAAGACCAGTATAAAATTTTATTGCAGGAAGGACATTTTAGTAGTGTAGTTATTTGAATAACTTTCCGCTAAATATCTGTGTATTTGTTCTCATGAGGTCACCCTAGACTCTACAAGTTAAAAATCAAAATCATTAAGAAGAATGTTGAAATGCCTGATATAAAAATCTAAAGGTGGCCAAGTCCTTTTGTGATTTCTTCTTTGAACTGGAAGTTTTTGGTCATGATACCTTAAGACCACTCATAATTTTGCTATTACTGGCATGCTGTAACTACTTCTTTTTCATTACCTTATTCCAAAATACTTCAGAAGTATTTGGGGGATATTTCTGGGAAAACTACCTTACAGTAATGAGTCATGAAGTTCTTTCCTTAACCACTGACCAAATCTTTCTTACCCCACCTCAGAGATCAGAGCTGTTCACAGCAGATCAAGTGAGGAGTTTAAGGCCAGTTCCATTTCTAGGCTGCAGGAGCCTGGAACTCTGTCAAGGTGACAAGTGTCTGATGGTTAATTCTGAGACCCAGACCCCTGTCCCCAGGTGGGCAGCGCTGGCACGTGGCACACGGCCCCTGAACAGGGAGCAGATGGCAACATCAGTTTTTATTTGACCGTTGTCACTTGATTTGCTCAGCAAGGCCCTGAAGGTGTTATTTCACTTGGAGGAGGAAATGTACTTAAGTAACTAAAACCCCCTGCATTAACTTCTTAGAACCCTGTCCAGAGCTTGGCTGCCCTGTGATGCCCCAGTGCAGGCTCTGCTCTCCCCGTCACATTGTGCACACCCCCGTCAGGTACAACAGGACTTCGTTAGCTCTTTTAATTAGTGATAACACACAAGTGGCCAGGAGTCAATCTGTTTAGTTAATGGGTCCTTTAATTTTTTGCTATATTAATAAAAAAATGATCCAATTGATCTGTTTCCTTATGGAGTAACTATTCAGGATTTAAGAAGCAAATACACCATATTCATGAATTGTTTATCAACACACCCATGATGATGTATATATTTGCACAATCTGAAAAATTAGTATCTTCATCCAAAATGTGGACGCTGGAAGGATGGGAAGCAATTTAGGATAGGAAAAAAAATTCTCTTACCCTCATCTTCTCTGAGTGGGCTGGGGAGACAATCAAATCTATAAAGTCCTTGAGAGGAAAGAGGCCGAGTTGTAACTTCTTCCATGCTCAGTCAGCCAGAACCTCCAGTCCATCCTCCACAGAGCCAGTGGGAAGGGATGTGCAGGAGACACCGCACCGGCTCCTCCGGGGGATTTACAAACAAGTTATTAATGGTCATCTCACATCAGCTCTGAGTCACCCAGCCTTGGGAGCACACCAACACTCCCCTGCCTCTTCAGCTTAAAACTACTCCAGTTCCAGAGTACAGAGAGGTTTAACATTAAGGCATCCATACAGCTCTGGTGTTTGCTTTCATTTAATAAAGATCAATTTACTCAAATACATGGAATGTTGGCACAAAACTAAAGCTTCTGTGGAACAGCTACCAATCATACACAAATACTCTGTGAGGTCCTCTCGACTTGCATTTCTCTGATAGATACACCACAACATGGCTTCAATAATACAAACTGAATGCTGGATCAAATCTCTAAATAATAAGTAGCAGTTAAAGTAAATGGTTTGCTTTATTTGTAAATTATGTACAGAATACATTTTTTTTTTAATTATGATGGAGCAGGAGAAAGAAAACAGCCATCATTTCCAAACCATGCTGCTTCCTTCACCTGCTGGAGATGACATCTCTTCTCTGCACCAGATGCACAAAACCAGTTTGGATTTCCTCAGTTGCTGGCACACAGGCTGGAGAAACAGAGAACACTGCAGCCAAATTCAGCACTACCAGCTCCTCTACTGTCAGCAAAATACTTCTGCTAAAACTAGTTTTCTCAGGAAAGTTCTCACAATCTTTTGAAAACAAAATCAAGAAAAATATCAAGAAGGCTGTGGGCTAAGAAGGGCTTTACCTAACTATCAGATGAGTATAACTAGGAATAATCTGAGATTTGGTCATTCAACTTTTATCTGGTTTACAAAAGCAAGTTTGAGAAGCTAAACTAATTCACCAGTTATGCAAGTACCAGAAAATGATGTTTTTCAGTATGTTTGAGGACAATCTGGGCAATCTATCAATCAATAGAAAACTTGTCAAATTGATAAAACTTCCGTAAATGGATATTAATGATTAACATAGTATCAAGTAATCAAGTTAATGGTTAAAAAAAAATGTAGGAACTAGATATAAAACTGTTTGGTAACACAGATATTTCAGCAAACGAAGATGCTACTGTATGGTCTATGTTTTGGTGATCAGCCAACAAAGAAAATCCCAACCATTTGCACATACTTAGTCCCAAACCACAGTGAGTTATGATTTTCCGTGTGAAGGCCCACTTTCGGTATCTTCCTCCTCTTCCTCCTCACAATCCCCTTCATCTGTTTGCTGTTCCAGTTCCTCTTTTGTGATCATTTCAAAGTCGTTTCCATTGCCACTACTGTGCTGGGACCTGTCATCTTCGCGCCTGTCACTGTCAGTGTCTGAATGTCGCTCTCCTCCTGAGCCGTCTGTTCCCGAGTTCCTCGTGGCTTCTGTTTTTCCATCCTCCTCTTCCTTCTTCTCACTATCTGATTTCTCCTCGCTGTCGTATTTTTGCTGCTTTTTGGATTCTGATTTTTCCTCTTTCTTTAAGTCTGCTTTTGGTCCTTTGTATTCATGTGTGTACAGAGGCCTGAAGGAGTCAATGAATCCCACATCTGCTGTAAGGTTTGGCAAGAACCAGAAGTGATGCCTTCCTCCAGTGATGAGCCAAATGATAAGGAAAAGGATGCAGCGAGCTGTGTGAAAACAAGGGAAATTTTGGATTTTGTCGTAGACACACACAGTGTACAACCATGGTGTAAGAGATGTTCACTGCTAACTCCCACCCCCAACCAGGGACTGGGGGCTGTTGGGGGGAAAGTTCTCACTCCACAATAGCTGTGTGGAGTAGTTTGTTCTTACCACGTGCTCCCCACCCCACTAACCATGGATCTTATCTCTGATTTAGCTCTTAACCCCTCTGCTACAGAAAGCTTTAAAATCCTGGTGACACCATTCTCACCTCTAAATCTGTTTGTATGTGCCGTTCCGAGTTTGTTCTGCACTTTTTTGTTTAACCAGAGGCAGTAAACAGATCTGCACTACACAGGAAACACCAACAGGCGACACGAGCCTGAGCTCTCTCTCTTCCCGTGGCACAACTGTGACACCCGCTGGCCGGAGGGAAGCGCACACAGGATCCGCCCGGCTGCGGCTGAACAACGTCCCGGGAAGCGGCACCGCCCAGCTCCGAGCTCGGGAAAGAGCCGGGCTACGCCTCCGCCCTCTCAGACCCCGCCTGCCGATACTCACCGACGGCAAGGAGCAGAATACTGGCGACAAAGCAGCCGGCGCCCACGCTGAGGTAATAAACACCGACACGCATCTCGGCTGGCCAGAGCGGGAACAGGGTGGCGGCTATAACGGCAATCACTGAGCAGGGAGGGCAGGAGAGAGGCACGAGAAGCATCATTAGCTTTTCCTGGTACATGTACAGAGGTTCCAGGCTTACTGCTCATTCAAAGCAGTGCCTTAGACTCAGTTAACATCTATACTATTTCAGATTAAAAAAATAAAATTAGCTGATTTGTCTTATCCTACACAAATACAAGTTCTAGGGTCAGAAATCTATCATTCATATTTCATATTTTTACATAACCCACATTTGCCCACTGGACAACTCACTGGTTGGCTTCAGGCAACAAATAAACAACTTGTGTCGACTCTGACTTACCAAGTACAAGTCCCATGGCAAAAGTTTTAAAGTGAACGGGGTCATAGATCCACACATACACCTACAACAGAAATGATCTGGTTTACACTCAGAAAACAAGCTCTCTGATAAACATCTCATGTACTCCCTCACCCAAACACTCACTGCCAGGCTGCAATGCTTGGTGCTGAGCAAAAGGCCTTCTGGTCAGCACCCGGGCAGGGCAAGGGGTCGTGATTCCTAGGAAGGGTAACTGACAGGTGATGTAATCCTGAGGAAAACAATCAGACAGCAGAACTGACGGGAAAATGAAAGATTCAGAAGTATCACTGAATCAAGATTTGGTTGTATCTTTATTCATTAACGTCGTTCAGCATGAAGCAAAAAAAAACTTCTGCAAAAAATAAAAAAGTTTCCCAAGTCCACCAAGTAGAAACAAGAAGTCCTGTGAACTTCGAAAACACCCAGACTGAACACCTGGAACAAAGGATGCAGCTGGAACGCTCACTGCAGGCCCTGTGCTAGGCTCACATCAGTGTCACTGTACCCTCTGTCCCACAGCACTTTTACCTCAATGTCTACAGTTGCAACACTCAGAGCCAATGTTTGTGTGAGAACTGTGGGTCCATTCGAATCTGAGCTCATCATCCATAAACAAGAAACTTCTTGGTAAAGTGCAGGATTTTCTGAACTAGAAGAATCTTATTTTTTTCTTAGCAAGCTAAACAGTTTGAATCTGAGCTTCTAACTGAAAAGAAGCTGCTGGTTACTAGAAACCAGCAACCTTCATTGCAGATGTGTCAATACCAACTACTGGAAGGACACGTGGGAGGCAGCGGTGATTCCGTGTGATGCAATAAATATTTAACACTCTGCTTCTCACAGGATGCCAAAGTTGGCTGTATTCAGGTGTAGCTGCTGCCAGTCGGCTGCTCTGTGAGCCCAAGCAAGCTGAAGATGGTGACTGAGCAATAAGTGGGGGATATCCAGTGTTTCTAAGTGCAAAATAATGAAGAAAAGGGAAAACCCAGCTCAAAGGCAAATAGACAAGGACTGGCTGTAAATTAGCAACTACTTAAAAAAAGCTCTTGTGAGTTGCAGTTGTTAAAAAATGTCAGCTCATTAATAACCAGAGGAGTAAGTGATGTTAAGACAAGCAGTAAATACTGTGATATTGCAAATATTGTCTGCAGCCTCATTTGGAATGGGCACTTCATGTAAAGACGACAGGGAGGATCAGAGCTGGGTGTGATTCCACATGAGATGGGATGAAACAGAGCAAAGCACATGTAGAAGAACTGAGAAAGGTAAAATCAAGATACAAATAGGAAGCATATTTTCTGCACAAGTGATTTATTTACAGAATTTGCTGCCATGTATATCTTATAACCAAAGGAATACAAGAATCCTGGGGGAGATTCCAGTACAGCCACACAGCACAGCACAGTAAAACTTACCACTTATCCCAAACTTGAGAAACACAAATGTGACTCTGTACATTACAGAGCTGGTAAATAATTAAATTCTTTGTCTTCCAGAACAGCAAAGCAGAGAGAAGAATTTAAGGCCACAATTTCAGTGCTAAAGCCAGGATGAGCATTCAGGAATGCCAAAGGGTCACCTGTCTGCTCGGATCACAAAGCCAGGCAGGTATTTTTTACTTCCCCTCCTGCAACTGGACACGGTGTCCTGGAAGGCTTGTTTGGTTTAGAACAACTTTGGCATGGCAGTGGCTATGGGATAAATTGAGCTGGAGGAACCTCAGGAGTTTCTGTCCCACCCTCCTGTCCCCACCTTCCTGTCCCCACCAGCCCCTGAATCCACCCTGAGGAAAAACATTTCACCTCATGGCCACCAACACCTCAACTACTGGTAAGGAAGTTTTCTTTGGGATTTTTTTGAAGTTACTGTCCTATATTTACCTGTCTTTAACCTCCTTGCAAATATCTGAAAATCTGGTTTTACGATCAGACAGCACATTGCCATTAATTTTTCTTTCAACATGTCACGAAGGAGTTTGCAGAAATCTAGTAAATTAAGCTATTATCTGACAATAGCATGGTGACACCCAAAGTTGAAAAGCACCTATAAATCTTACCTCATTTCCATCCAAGAAAACTTGGTCTTCATGTGGCTCAAGTTTAAATTTCCTCTTAGTTTCCTTTTTCTTGGGTGTTCCTGGGGTGTCATCCTGAGGACAAACAAGTGTTTTATCTATATCTAATATATTATATGTATAAATTATAATATATAAAAAAATACATATGCAAATAATTATATATATAAATTACAAAAAATTAAGATTTTAAAATTTCTATATTTAATATTGTATATTATTTTTATGATATATTTTTATTTAATTTATAGTATCTGTTAATATATTTAATCTGATAACTTTTCACAAACTTAAGATCATGTTCACACTTTTTTTTTTAAGTAAAGATACTTTATTTCTTCCTGTTCTTATTTATTACCAACTGGGTACCTCAAAAATCAAGGAAAATTGTAAGCAAGTAGAAATTTCTTAGTTAGTGTCTAAGGACTAGACTATGACTTCAGGATTACACTGTGCTGTCAAATGCCTAGCAAAGCTGGGCTGATACTAACAGAAGTCTGTACAGGGATCGTGAACAGGGAACAACACTTCACCATCACTGACTTTGTTAGAATTATTTGTTATTTAAGTGCAGTATTTACCAAACGGGCATCCTGGCAGAATCAGTTTCTGCCCATTTATTCTTTGTCCTCCTCAATCTCTTTTTGGATCTTGTGCTTCCTCTTCTGTCTCCTGTTTCCTTCTCTCTGCTTATTTCGCTGTGAGAAATTAACTTTGTGATTTTGGTCCTGTGTTTCATTCAAGTTCCTACCCACTGGCTTATATAATCCACTAAATATCTGTTCAATAAATAATGATTAGTTTAAAAATTAACATACATTTAATAATGCACCTCCCCTGATGACAGTGGATTGGAGGAGTTTGTTACTTTCATACTCAGCATTTTGCAGTACCTCAAGAGTTGGGTAATCTTACACTGTGTTGGGACTGCAATGGGAATGTTCTGTTTATAATTCTTTTATTTGCCATTTAGGTTTCTTCTGACACCCAAACCTTTGTAGACAGACTATAACTCTCACTAGATGTGCCATTGTTTCACTTAGGAATGCCTGAATGGGAATAACTTTGGAGCACTATCCTACTAACTCTCACTGATTCAGACCACTGTGTATAGAAGTAACACCATATTCACTCATCAAGTTTCTCCTGCAGTTTCCCAACATTTTAATTTAGAAATTCTCTTCTGCTAATAATAAGTAAGTAATAAAACCAATCAGGAGTGAAAACAAACTTACATTAAAACCCATACAGCAGTAGTAGTTTAAACTTGGAGATAAGTGAAAGGAGGCAGGATGCAGCTCAGTCACGGAGCTGTGACACAACACGGCTGCTGTTCCACAGCCAGTTACAGGTCCCACACACCAAATGTGACATTCCAAACATTCTTGTTACCAAACACCGAAAAACTGTTTGTGCTTCACTCATGCAGCTGCACTGGTTTGGATGTTTGGTCACATGCACATGTGTTATTCTATGGTAACTGATGTACACAGCCTCCCTGCCTGCTGCCACTGGAGAGAAACAGGTTTTGATTAACTCAGCCCACATTAAAAGATGACGAGGTACATAAAGGCCAACTGAAGCCTCTTTTTTGATCTAGACCAAAATAAGAATTGAAAAGGTAACAAAAAAATCCAGCATATTTCAGAGATGAAAGCAGGAAAAAAAAGCAAGGCATATTTTAGAATAACCAATGTTTGAGCCAGTGCAATCTTAACAATCAGTCGATGTATTTGTTACAGGTTTGTCTCTTCTCTTACACACACAGAGTACTTACCTTCTTACACTCATCTTTTT
This sequence comes from Corvus moneduloides, assembly GCF_009650955.1. Classification (NCBI taxonomy): domain Eukaryota; kingdom Metazoa; phylum Chordata; class Aves; order Passeriformes; family Corvidae; genus Corvus; species Corvus moneduloides. The sequence goes on from NC_045485.1 coordinate 23,841,031, forward strand.
CACCATCCTTTTTCTTTTCCTTTTCTTTCTCCTTCTTAGTTTTTTCATCTTTGCCACTTTCCTTCTTGCTCTTTTTCTCCTCTTCTTTCCCACTTTCAGCCTTTCCTTTTTCCTTTTCTTTCTTTGTATCCTTGTCAGGTTTCATTTTCATCACTTTCAATGCTCGATGAAAGAACTGTTTTTTCAGGAGTCTTAAAACAAAAGAAGTTAAATGATTCATTTAAGTGCAGCTGTGAGAACAACATTTACACTCAATTATGTTATTAGACACCATTCTAGATCATCTCTCTAACATAATCATGACCAGCATGACTGAAAGGCAAGGTCACCATCATCTGCTCTATTTACAGCTACATACACCAGACCTAATTATCTCGTATCTTGCCTGTTGCATTGCTTTTTTTGGTTCATCTGTTCAAAACTGGGTAAAAACTGTACTTTTCTGTGGCAGCATTTTGCAGATATAAATGAACACACAAGATGTAGGATGCAGAAAGCCACCAGATCCATTCAATTATCTTTCCCATTAATGCAATTTCTGCAATAATTATTTTCAAGTTCATGTCAATGTATTTCATAGCCAAAATAAGGAAGTGGACATAGAGCTCATCAAGATCATTGGTAAGTGATGCACGATGAACAGAACCCCTCTGTTAAAACTATAGTACATATGCAAGTATTCCCTTTCTGTCAGCTACAAACAGACCTTACTGCAAGTGCATATATTATTTATATATGTATGTAGATATAAAGATAAAAACGCATGGCCAGCAGGGCACCAGGATGTAGTACTTGGTATTCTTAAGGTCGTCACCAACAAGAAACATCCTTGAAAGGAGCACAGCTGAATTCCCAACAGGAAGAGCAGTACAGAATCCTGCTCCTCAGACAGCAAGGACAGAGAGATTTGAGAGCTCTGACCCTACTAACTTCAAATATTGTCAAAATTCCAGAAATTCATTTGGTTCACCTTGCTGCCCCAAGCAGTACAGTGAAAGCCTGAGAGAGTTTTGGGAACAAAAATAATAAAACGACACCATTTTCACACTCAAACACAGCAATAAAAATACAATCATTATTTTTGCATACAAACAACCACAGAAGTTTTAGGATGCACAAAGCCCAAGTTACATTGATTCTTAAATAACTATGACGTCTGGACAACTACAGTCATTAATGACACTGATGAAGTAGCCTGGGTCATACCTGTTGCAGTAATCAACTACAGACTCTCGGGTTGTAAAGAGAGCCTCCTCCCCTTTCTTGGCCTTTGCCCATTTAGAATCCAGGAGGCAATCCACAGCTTTTGAGGCTAGAAGAAAAAATGGAATTTAAAGTGTATTAAAATTATTTTCAACATTTAGTCTATGTTCCTTGAACCACAATGACCAGTCTGTTCTGATGATGTTCCACATCCTTTCAATCTTTCAAGTAAGACTAATCAATATTCTGAAAAATATTCCTCTTGACAAAACAGACCTTTAAATCACAGAGTGTAAAGTTTATTGCATTTACTCCAGGCTAGTGAAATTCATTTTATGACTTCCTAATACTTTGATAAGTTTTCAAAACCAAACTCTAAGATCAGTACTTATTAGATAAAGTACTATTAATAAAAATAAAACAGCCTCTCCCACCCTCCAAGTACAATATTTGAAGAAACCTTAATTCTCTAGTTAAAAGCAACCCTACCAATAAAATAATCAACTCGGTGGCCCATCATGTTGGTGGATTTTGTTGGACAGTTGAATCGCAAGTATTTAGCAACAGCCTTCTCCTCCTTGAATGGCTCACCAACTTCCTACAGTGGGAAAAGTAAAAAATTATTAATACAGTTTTAAACATATAAGAAAATCACTCATTTGGGCTTTAAAAACCAGGTATTGCAAAGTCTTCATTATTTCACAGCAATATATAAATAACAAATAAAATATAAAGGATGTGAAAATAGGTCAAGTCATTTTTTCTGAGAACTTTCTTGTCTACATGAAGCAAAAAGCAGGAAATCTTAAGTCAGATGAACTGAAGGTAAGGAGTACAAACTCCTTTAGCAGATATGTAGAAAGAGCAAACTAAAGGAAGACCTAAGAGGAAAGCAGCACATGGGAAGCTGCTTAAGGCACAGAGCTGGGAGGGAAACCGTTGTGAAGCTGGGAATAAAGAAAAAACAGAGTGAGGAATGAGTGTGTATGAAATGAGAGCACTGTACGCACTCTGACGGAACACAGAACAGCCCAGATTTCACATGAAAAGGAGAAAACCATGTTGAAAAGAAGCTGAAAGATTTGGCTAGAAAAGTTCTTTGCTGCTGCATGACTACAGAATAAGACTTTAGAGTACCCTTGAGGAGATTCTTCCAATCTACAGAGTAGAACATCAGGATAAAAGCAAAGCAGGATTAAATATGAACATCAAAACCAGTGTTTTATTGACAGGGAGCCCTTAGTCTGCACACATTCAGAAATTCTGTGCTTTTACCACCTTGCAGAGAGGTAACAGAACTCTGAGATGTGTAAGGCAGAAGGATGGAGATAGGCATTTTCAGGTATGTAAAATTAAGATCTAATATTTGCAAAAAGGGAATGGAAGAACTTTCTAATGCTCCTGCTTCACAATAATGTATCTGAAAAAACCACAGGTTGGGATATTAAACTGACTTATGCTAACTTCCTCAAAATTCTTTTCCATAAGGTTTAATTCTCCAACCCCCCCTGCTACTTGTGGATCAGTAACACAGAAACACTGGGATAGCTTTCCACACTGCAGGGCCTTTTCTGTACCTGTTCCTCTCATGCTGCCTGAAGAAACAGATTATATAAACCACAAACCAGATTGGTCATTTACAGGAATAAAAGTTTCAGAGTCTATTTAAAGACCTAATTTTCCTAAAGGTCAATAGACATATACAAGCTCCATTACTGCTTTTAAGATGTATAATCATAATCTCACAAGCAGCATGTTAAATGGAAATGCAAGGTCAAATAGATGTGGTTACACCAGAACAAAAGCTTCAGATGGTAAGAGTTGTTAATTTTCAACAGTTTGAACAGCTAACTTTCAAAACCAACTGGTTAATGAGTATCCTAGAGGAGATTGTTGCTTTTCCTATCTGAGAATTTTGAAGAGAATAATACAGACACAAGGTATCCAAGTGACCACAAGACTCCATAGTTGTTAGTTCTGAGACTTTTTAAAAAAGTCTAAATCCTCCATATGAAAGCAGAAATATGCTCACTCACCAGTTAGTTTCAAAAACATGTGCCCAAGTTAGGCCAGATGATCCTAACAGGCCTCAAATGGATATTACCTCCTTCTGCCTGTTCAATCCTTTTTTTTATTTTTAAATTTTAAAAATCCGTATTGAACATCAGATAAAGAAACTATTCCCTGACAGTGCGTGTATGCACACAATTTAAGTTTGGTGGTTTCAGGTCCTCTCATACAGTACAGTTGTACCAGTAACTGCAAATCAAACTAAACCACCAAACTTGGTACCAGAGTAATTTAACAGCAACAAAAGGAGCTCCAATGCACTGAAATAAAACGAGTGACTGCGTCCCATCATTACCACATGGGCTAAGGCACCAGGAAACTGGGGAGTGCAGGCAGCAGCTGTGTGTGAAACGCTGCTTTTCTAGGCATTCCTATCAGCAAATGAAATTTGGAACAACTCACAGGGCAAATGTTCTTCACAGCACAGACAGTAAAACAGTCAGAGAAGCTGCAGATATTCACATTAGTGTTAATTCCTCTGCTAAGGTGGTTTCCCTTTCTTCCTAAAATATTTATGATCCTGCTGGGTCATGTGATGCACTACACAGGCAGGGGCTGGCACCAGGAGATTTTTTTATTGCTCCTTTCTCTCTACTGCTTTGTCCACGAGGGATAGTTTCATAACAGCCCAAACAAAAAAAGCTTCCCTGTGAGTGAGACTGCCACAGTTTAACTGAGCTCATTCTGAGAAAGCGTTCCCTGCGATTTAATTCCCGTTTTTCATCCTATTTTCATCCCTTTGTTTGCAGAGCCAGGCTTCTGATAAAATATGAAAATAGATGACTGACAGAAAATAGCATTATATTCCATCAATAAATGATTTCAACAAAAGTACTGGCAAGTTCATTACCCTGAGCACAACTTTCAAAAGTTGCAGTTCAGTCAAATTTTGTGTTCAGCTGTAAAAATAGCCCAAACCCAGGCACCTGAAGCCTCCTTAGACATTTAGGAAAAGATTATACAAATTAATCAAGGGATAGTTCTGAAAAACTACAAAGCTTTAAACCAAGTAACAAAGTCTTAAGAAGAGTATGAAAATTTCCTGCTATTTAAAGTTTGCTTTTATAGGAAGGACAGAAAGATTCAAGATCTTGTGTAATCTATTTCTAGAATGCTGTAGAATGTTAAAATTCTATGATTAAACTATTATAAAATAATAAAAAAATAGGGTAGTGCCAAATATTTCTGCTCCATATTTTGTTTTAGACTCTTAGATCTACTTTAGTTTTGTATACTGAAAAATGCATGTTGTCACTAGACAGCATGTAAAATTTAGAGATTTACAATCCCTGGTAACTTACAAACTCTGGCCATTAAAAATAAAATCAAACCAAATTTCTTACTTGTCTAGACAGAAGAACTCCACCTACTGACAGGAAAAGTAGTGCTCAGCCTAGTGACTTGCTAGAAATGCAAAGACATGTTAAATTTTTAAGAATAATTCTCAATCACAATTCTGCCCTGTATGAATTTATAAAAGGACACTGAGATTTTTCAAACCCAGGGACCTTCCAGACCCACTGAAGTTAAGGGAAAATCCTCATCAAATTTACCATTACCTCCCAAATCAAAGTACAGCACAGTTCTTTCTGGACTTCAATACATGGATGTAGTTCCCAGTTAATTCAACCCCCAGCTGGGACTGCAGCACCAGAGGGGCCTGAACACATCACAAATAACATCTGAACGGAGCTATTGAAACCAGTGTGCTCATGAGCTTCCTTCTCCCCCTCAGCTCTACCCAAGCATGATTTATTCAGGTTTTCCTACTCCTGGAACACTTAATGGATGACAAAAGGGCAGAGCACATTTCTGGTTTGAAAACTGCGCTCATTTTATTCCCCGTTTGCATCACAGCTGCAAGAAGACAAGTACGACCCAAGACAGGACAATTTCCTTCCACAACCTGGTAACATACAGGGCTTCTGGAAAATCAGAAGAGAGTAAATGATGAGTGTCACAAGCAAGACAAGTTATTCTGTGTGCAGACAAATGCATTACAAGGATTTATGCTCCTCTGTTTCAAAGGGATCATCAAAATTCTTTTATTTCAATGAAACAAGTATCTAGTTGATTTCTTTGCTCTTAGATTTTCAGAACACCATGACTCAAAGCAGACTGCTGAAGCCTAATAGTTTACACAGTTTTCAGATAAGGAAAGGAAAAATTTAAGCACATTTATCATGTGGCGCCTGTTTTTCAAGCTGAGAGGCTACATCAAAAATGACACTCTGTCAGCCCAGGTTCCATTCCACACACTTCTCATTATGAAGACACCACAACTGCATTAGCCTCCTCTTCTCTTCTCTGAAAGTGCTGAGCACATCACAGCTTGGGCTGAACTGCAGGATTATCTTTTTCCCTTCCCTGTTGACTGTCAGGACCTCAGAGTGGATGTTCTGTGGCAGGGGAATGGGTGATGCTGAGATATTTGTACTTTGCCTAAAAGAAACCAGCATGCCATTGATAAAGAAAAAGCACACAAATTGGCATGATTGGAGTGGGTTGGGGGGAAACAAACACACCAGGGTGTTAGGACTTGCTCTTAGGACTCCATCTCTATTTTCTTCAGTGACTAACAAACATAAACTTGCCCAACTTCTGCACTGATGACCAGTATAAGGACTGCCCCAGGTCTCTTAAAAGAAACTCTGGCAGAGCCATGTGGAGAAACCAGTTCTTCTGGATTACCATGGCCATGTGCTGGCCACAAAACATTAACTTTTCTTCACAGAAAAAGATCAGCAGATGATTTTCAGTGCAGTACGTATCCTATGAAAACAAAAGTATCTCTTTTCTTCCCTCTTTCTTTTCAACCACTGCTAATTTTTTTGAGCAAAAGCTGTAAACATACAGGGTTCTAAAACAGATCCAAGGAGCAATGTACAGTATTTTGAAGCCGAAACATGCCAGCTTCAGTCCCCTTCCAACCCCAGGCCAGCTGTTCTGACTTTTTCCCTTCCCACCTCCAAAAATGTAACTCAAGATTTCCAAAACTGATTCTTGTTTTAATGACAACTCAGGCTGCTACTTTTAATTCCCATTTTTCTACTTCTTTTTTGCCCCCTTGATCTTTGTTTCTTCCTCCTCTATGAGCTGATACCACTCAGCTTTCGAAGATGTAATTTAACCATTCTCCCTAGTTATCATCCCACTCATCTTTACTACAATTTATGAAGAAAATAAAGCCAAATGGGCAATCTGGACTACAATATGCATTATTGGAAAACCATTCCATTGCCCTTTCTGCAGATCCTTTTCAGAGTCATTCACACACAACTGCAGCACAGGAGCAGCAATGCAGTTGTTGCATTTTCCTTGCAGCAGAACCCAAATCATGACAGGACACAACTGTAGGCTACAACAGTTAATGATTAGTAGATGTCCTTCATCAGGAGAATCTCAGAGGTTGAATTAAAGGAAAAAAGTCAACAAGGAAAGTACCTGTCATTAATGGCGCTGATGCCACCTCAGCCATCAATTTGCAGTGAGACATTGACACCCAAACTGCCCAGAAGCTGTTTTCTCTGGTTTTAGGAGCAGTATTCACGTGCATTAACATTTCTGGAGTGCAGGACACAGCACCAAGGGGCGACGCAAGTGCTGTTAATCCTAACGCAAAGATCAGCCCAAAACCTGACACGGGCAGACTAAAACTGCGCATGTGGAACACAGCCAAGGTAATGAAAACGTAATGCCTATTTAACAGTCAAACTGCAGAGCTGCCAGCACAGTGCCACGTGTTACCCGGCCCAACGCCTGTCAAAGGAACCAATGCTCAACATTTTGTGGTTAAGTGAATATTTCAGGACACAATATGGAAAAAAATACAGCTCCAAGACATGAAGTAGCTTTGATCAGGTTGCTGGAGTAACAGGCATTCAACGCTATCTCCCATCTTTTGAGCTGTATTTTGTCTAAAATAAAAAGCTTAAACTAGCCATTAGACAACATATGTTGTTTTTCTTTCAGTAAATCCTTTATACACAGCAAGCATTCTTGATTTCAGACATCTGAATCACATGGGAGCCACTGGGTAAGCAATCTGCATCCTACAGACCAGCCGCCTTTCACTACTGCACGTCTGAATTAATCCCCGTGTTGATTACAGTTAAATTACCATCAGGAATGACACTTAAGAGAATTTTACCTCTAAAATATCTTTGTTCAAACTTCTGAAGTTAAAATTTTTGCAACTTCTGCAACTTTCAGAGGAAGAGTCTAAGCTATGCAACACACATTGGGCAACATGTCTTTTGATGAAAATGCATTCCATAAAACACATCCTTCCTGTGACTGCTTCCAACGGGAAACACAGAGTAGGCTACACAGAACTTTGAACTATTTTTTGAGCCTTTTCTCATGTCTAGCTTTCTGACCTAACTACCACAGTTCTAATCTTGATGGCAGGCATGAAATCCTGTAAAATTCATTCCAAACCCAGGTTCTGTGCCCGTGTTTTTCTAATTGAACTCCATTACATCAGCCTGTTCCACAGCTAACTACGCCAACTTCTCCCAGGAACCTCACTCCTGTCAAGAAATACAGCTCTGTTTAATGACAGCAGGGTATTCAGATGTCAGACTTGCATGCAGTGCAATAAATAATCTCTTTATGGGGCCAATATCACCTTAAATTAAGTACACACTGTTGAAACACTTGAAGCACCTATGAATAAAAATCCCACACTTCATTTTAAAAGAAGACACTTGCAGCATGAGCCTGAAAACGTGATAATCATACTGCAAATATGCCAGTAAAGTTCAAAAAGCTTAAGAAAAACGAAACCCAAAACCAACTACCAAGAAAAATATGAGTTGTTTTATCCACTGACCAATTAAGATCACCCCTTGAGCATTCACCAGTATTCTTTGTTCACTGTCTTGTCTTCCCATTGTTGTTGACCTACACTGGGAACGTATGAAGATACACATTTATTTACATAATTATGTCACAAATTTAGGCCACGACCTTAAGTGTTAAAACCCAGACATCGATTTAATTACTAATGATCTGGGAAATACTTTTACTGCTAACAGCCTGGAAATTCAGTATGTGCTTAATTGCCTGCAAGACCACAGCCTTGGGTGTTATACAAACACTAAATTACATTTAAATTTGGTTTGATGGATGCTTTATTGAGCTATCATCATCCTTGGAAAAGGACAACCTATAAAAATCTTAAAAAGAGAATAATTCTGCGATGTTTTACAATAACTCATTGAACGCTGTGATGGACAGGGCTCGTTCAACAAGATTTTGATTAATTACTCCTTGCATTTCTCCCCCTGCCTCGCTAATTTGAATTACAGGGGAAATAAAAGGAACCTTTACAAGTACAGGCAGATCTCCATCTTCCTGGGGGAAGGGAAAGTGGGCTGGGAAAGGGAAGGATGAGAAAGGAGAGAGGGCAACCAAGCAGAAGGGTGACATATGAAGCATGCATTGTTGAATGGCTCTGTGATCTCTCTCGTGAATATTATCTGCTCTTACAGTACAGTAATAAACCCCAAACAAACACTATTTAGGCTGAGTGTTGATAACACATAACAGTAACGAGTGTTATGGTCACTGATACTGCAAGTACGCCCAAAACATGCACAAAAAACTCTGTAAAACTCCCTGTAAAAATTGCGCCCTGGCGTATCAGACTCCCAGGTAAATGAAAACACCGAAGCAGCCCTCAGTTTGCCTCTCAGTGCCACCACACAATTATCACTACATTTTAACACGACCTCAAAGCTGATTAGGTCTATTTTTAGGAGTGCCTGTTTGTTTATGTGCTCCAGACACAAATTTCCTTCCCTTCCCGCATCATTTCCTGGTTGGGACACATTTGCTTTTAAGATGCTTTTACCATCTGTCCCACGTTTTTTGCTTACGATCCCTGGGCCGGACAGGCTGGGTGAAGGTGCAGCTCCCGGGTGTTTTGGTGTTACCCACACTAAGCTATTGTTCGACACTGATAACTGGGAAGATTCTGAGTGTAACACGGCGATTAAAAATAGGGAACAGCTCCAAATCTCATTTTTTGGTCATGGAGAGATGAAGAACTTCTGAGGGCGCAGAGCCCATGGGGATGAAGCGGGGGCGCCTCTAATGTGCCGAGGGGCCCCGCCGGCCGCCCCTCAGCCCCGAAACGCTCCTACCTGAGCTCCCCCGCTCTGTTCTCACAGCGTTTACCACTTTGCTAGAAAATTCTGAGGAAAACCTGCCAGCCCGGGCTCCCGCCCCGGCCTGAGGGGCTCCCGGTGCCCCGAGACCGGGGCACTCTCCTCCCTCACCGCGGGCCGCCCGCAGCCGCCGCCTCGCAACAGCGTCGAGCGGGAACGCCGCGGGGGAAGCCGCTCTGAGGACGGGGAGGGAGAGCCGCTGGGCGGGGAGGGAGGGATGGAGAAGGGGGAGTCTCGGGTACCTGGACGCGCTTCCTATGCCGCCGCCGCTCCGCCATGTTGTCCCCGTCCGCTCCGCCGGTGACGCGCGCGGGGCGGGCGGCGGCCTCGCGAGAGGCGGCGGGAGCGGGCGGAGGGGCGGGAGGGGGCGCGCCCGCAGCGCCTCCGCCCATCACCGCCCCCCCGCCCCTCAGCGCCTCAGCGCCTCGGTTAGCTGCCTCGCTCCCTCACCGCAGCTCTCCCGTAACTCAGCGCCTCAGCGACCCGCCTCGGTCCCTCACCGACCCGTCTTGGTTCCTCACCGTCCCCTCTCCGCCCTTCAACGCCTCGTCCCATCCCGGTCCCTCAGCACCTCATCCCGCCTCAGAGCCTCGGTCCATCACCGCTCCGCAGCGCCCTGACTCGGTCCCTCAATCCACCTCATCCCGCCTCAGCCCCTCATCCCGCCTCGGTCCCTCATTCTCTTCATCCCGCCTCAACCCCTCACCACCTCCCTCAGCTCTCACCACCACACCTCGGCCCCTCAGCTCCTCACCGCCCTCTCTTCACAGCCCCCCGTCACAGAATCACAGAATCACAGAACTGTTAAAGCCGGGAGGGAGCTCTGGAGATCTTCCAGTCCAACTCCCCTGCCAAGGCATGGTCACCCAGAGCAGGTGACACAGGAACGCGTCCAGGTGAGTTTGGAATGTCTCCACAGACGGAGAGTCCACAAACTCCCTGGACAGTCTGTTCCAGCGCTGTGCCACCCTCAGTGTGAAGAAATTAATCCTCATGTTGAGGTGGAAGTTCTTGTGTTTCAGTTTATGGCCATTGCTCCTGTCACTGGGCACCACTGAAAAGAACCCCTCAGCCCCTCTCCCCCCTCAGGCCTTGACCAGCCCTTGACCTTGCTCCAGCTCTTACCGTAAAAATCTATGTTAAATTTTGATACACCGAAATAGGGTGTAAGGCCTTAAAGATGCTCAATACAGTGTCTTTGTTAGCTGGTACATTTTTAAACAGACTCATTGCTCAGACCTCTTCACATACTTACAGAATTAGATTCAGAAAGCAACCTATATAAAGCAGAAGGGCCTTTTGCCAGAGGTTGTCCCACATACTTGTGCTATGAGGTCACTGGAGTTAGCAAATATATATAATCATTTATCCCAGCTCTGTGTTTTCAAACCACACCCTGACACTTTGGGGTGGAAAAGTATGTGCAGTGCTGCATCGTCTTGTCCAGTCCCCCCAAATCGTGTTGCACCTTCCTGTTCCTATGATTTGAAACCTCTCAGGTTGAAAATTGGGCAATTAAGAACCTAAAAACGCTTCCAGCAATGTATTTGCCCCTCAGTTTCAGTGCCAGGTTTTGTGCTCTTTCTGGTACGACATCTTCTTCTGTTGAATGTTTTTCTTTTGCTGTTGCTGGGCAGAAAATCTATACAAGTTACAAATTAAGCTGACTGACTGCAGAGTGAGTGAACTAGAAAAGTGTAATTCAAAAGATGAACTTCTAGGTAGAGGGAATGCAAGTTTTTACGGTTACAATAAAACAATGCCTCGTAAAAAGTAGGCAGACTGCATTTATTAAAAAATACATGCTTTAAGTTGGCAATAATTTTAACTGTTATTTCATGTGCTTGACTTACAGTAACATAAAAGTACATCTGACACGGAGGCTTTCTTGCAGAAGAAGTTTCAGCCATCTGTAACTTGCAGATTGCTAATAATAAACGATGGCTGCAGTAAGGGGTTTGGCACAGCGTAGCTCTGACCCCTCTGCTCTCCCTGCACAGGCACAAACTGAGCTTCAGCTGTGAAACTCTCTCTGCTCCATGGGAGATGCACTCTGGCTTCCTCCTGAAGGGTGCAATCACCTCCTGGTGGGTCATCATCCCTCATACTTCTACTTTCAGGATCTTTTAAGATCTTACTCCTCTATGCCCTCTGTCTCTTTGAATCTATTGCTGATTCACAAACCCACCTTTAATGCTTAGCTCTTCATTTTGCAGGTTTTTTGGCATGGTGTGTTATCTGCAGTACCTCAAGCTGTTTGCTGCCAGAAAAGCACCTTGGATATCTGGTTAATCTCTTTTTTTTTTCCCTACAAAATTTTTATTCATCTTTGAGAAACACTTAATTGCAGGAGCTCTTCCCAGGACAGCTGGGCATGGAGCAGCACAGGGAACAAACCCACCACTTCAAGCAGATGTCTAAGAAAGGACTGAGGGATGGAAAATGGGCAAGGAAATGTGTAAGGCACTGGATGGTGAGTTCCTACCACTCTGGAGCAAAGAGCAGATCATGACTGAGTTGCACATGGAACAAGTTTATTCTCAGTCATAGGTATGGCAGAGCAGGAGAGAAGCAAGTGGCTGAATTCCAAGTAAGCCATGGAGTGGAAATGAAGGTTCAAACAGCTTGTGTTTAAGGTTAGTGTCTGTCAGCTGTGGGGTAGGCTGCAGAAAGAAGCATTTCAGAAGCAGGCAGTGAAGTCACAGCCCCTAAAGGGCCAACTGCCATTGTGATTAGAGTAGATTCAGAACTACTGTTGAGAAGGATGTTGCATACTGGTGGAGTGGTTTCCTCTTTCAACTGAAGCCAAACCAACAGCATTTCATTAACTTCTTTTCCCTCTTCTTTACCCCAGCTGTGTGATCTAATACAGCACTATGGATGCTGGAAGCTTGGCTCAAAAAACAGCTGGATACATTGATGGAACAATAATGCATCATGAGCTACTATTAAATATAGACATCACCTCTCTTTGTCTGTTTGACCCTGGAAATAAAGGAATTATCCTGAATTTGTTATTGCTTTGTTCCTATGCTCTGCTTTAGGTATCATGTCTTGGGCCCCGGGACAGGACACTGAATTAGGTAGTGTTTTACTCTGTGGTACATATTTTCTTATACCCTTGTATTCACTTATTCCTGTCAATTTATTGGCCTTTGTGCTATGTCTGATTGCTTTGGGTTCAATCATTCTGGATCCATAAAATGATGTGGGGTTACCACAACTACAGACACATCAGAAAGAAAAGGCCACATGCTGGCAATGGAATTACTGGCAAGCATGTCACTAATTACCTGGGGAGTCACACAGCCTTCTGCAAAACAGCTGGAGAGACACTCGAAGTCAAAGCAAGTGTCAGTTCTGAACAAATGAACTTGCAAGCAGCTTGTCCTCTGGACCCACAGATAATCCTTCTGGATTTGGGGGGAAGGGGGGAAAGGGGGAAGGGAGGGAGGAAGGAAGGAAGGAAGGAAGGAAGGAAGGAAGGAAGGAATTCGGAAGGAAGGAAGGAAGGAAGGAATTCGGAAGGAAGGAATTCGGAAGGAAGGAAGGAAGGAAGGAATTCGGAAGGAAGGAAGGAAGGAAGGAAGGAAGGAAGGAAGGAAGGAAGGAATTCGGAAGGAAGGAATTCGGAAGGAAGGAAGGAAGGAAGGAATTCGGAAGGAAGGAATTCGGAAGGAAGGAAGGAAGGAAGGAATTCGGAAGGAAGGAAGGAAGGAATTCGGAAGGAAGGAATTCGGAAGGAAGGAAGGAAGGAAGGAATTCGGAAGGAATTCGGAAGGAAGGAAGGAAGGAAGGAATTCGGAAGGAAGGAATTCGGAAGGAAGGAAGGAAGGAAGGAATTCGGAAGGAAGGAAGGAAGGAATTCGGAAGGAAGGAAGGAAGGAAGGAATTCGGAAGGAAGGAATTCGGAAGGAAGGAATTCGGAAGGAAGGAAGGAAGGAAGGAATTCGGAAGGAATTCGGAAGGAATTCGGAAGGAAGGAAGGAATTCGGAAGGAATTCGGAAGGAATTCGGAATTCGGAAGGAAGGAAGGAAGGAAGGAAGGAAGGAAGGAAGGAAATTAGGAAATTCTGTTAGGAGCCATTTCCTAGATTATTTACAGATGGTAGCACGCTGCAGGCTCTGGAGTGACCTCCCTTTTCATCCAGTCAGCTTCAACACTGAATGGGCTCAGAATATAAACAATATGGGCCTTGTGCTGCACAGCATCACATACTGTCAAGGAAGGTTCAGATAAAATCCACCCACAAATACATGAGTCATAACTCAGAAACATATTCCAATGTAGACATATCCTGAGTCACTTCCATCTCAAAAGCTTATAAATATTTAGTTAGCCACTTAGCTTTTAATTTAGCAGAATAACAAAGGTTTATTAGACAAATCTCCATGATTATCTTTCACTAAGAAAGTTCTTAAATACTTCCACTCTTGAAAGTTCCTTTTCATTTCTACACAACCCAGAATTATTTGGTACATATAACTGACAAAAATCCAATTGAACTAAAACCTAATTTCTCTGTTTCTTCTGTAATTAATTGCACCTATTTCTAATACCAGCTTTGTTCATTGAAAGAATATATTTTCATTTAAGCAATAACTTGTGAGCCTGAGTAAGGATATGTCTCTCCTGACATGGGATGGCACATCAGCTCTTTCTAAAGACCACTGTCAATCAGACCATGCTGGAGTCAGTGAGGATGTACATGGACACATAAAAGAAAAATACATCAATGCATTTTCTGGAAGAACCAGCTGAGGTTTTGGGTTATCTCTTTTTGCCAGTGGCAGGAGGGGAGGATAAGAATTATAATATTTAAGGTATAGCCTTAGAAAAAACTACCTGTCATTGTTTTATAAAATCAGATTTTTTGTTATGAGTACAAGTGTTTGAGTTAAAAATACTTTTTATATAAGGATGCAAGTCTCGAGTTTGCATCCTTCCATTTAACAGGCTGAACTAGAAGCCAATGAGTGCTTTACAAACCATCTTCCAGGGCAGAGTGTTCAGAGACTGCTGGAGTCCCATGAATGCCAGCTGCACAGTGCTCCTTTAGCAGAGCTGTTGGAACCTTGGAACTGAAAGGTAATCAGCAAAGATTGGTTAATGAGCCAAGGCTGCAGCAAAGGACCAGGTTGGTTTGATGCTTTCTCTTTTCCCATGGTCAGTGGTGCTTTTTCTATTTTGCCATTTTGGTTGGTTGATCTTTATGTCAATAACTCACACACAGAGATGCTACCTGTGGTTTTAAATTTTGATGAATCAAAATGTCTATTCATGTCTTTGCTGTACTATGGGGAAAAATACAGCATCATTCTCTATACTACATAGACAACAGGTTCTTTTTTCTCTGGGCTGAATTAAAGATTTGCCTCCTCACCAACAGGGAAATTGGTGGTTCAAGAAGAGCATGGGGATAGTAGCAGAATTCATGTCTGTCTGGGAAAAAACAGACTTGGATTATCTTAGGAATGGGACAAAGGAAAGGACAGCATAAGGACCGAGTCAACAGAGTAATTGTTGTGGCCTCAGTACAGGTGATAGGAGGAGCAAAGCCTTCTCAAAGAATGAAAGGAGCCTGGAAACTGCAAAACCCCCCCAAAGCCTAAACAAATGAGAAAGGAGAGGTGAGCTTTTCTCTTAATATAACATGTATTATTATACTGAAATTGCCATAGCAATAAAACTACAGCTATTTATTATAGCATGAAGAGCTAATCAAAACCAACCATCAGAGGCAGCAGAACCCTGATGAACACAGGGATTTGGAACTGGATGATCTCTAAGGTCCCTTTCAACTCAAACAATTCTGTAATTCTATGAACACTCAGCCTCATAAAGTAGACTTGTTATTTTCCAGTGAATAATAAAAGGCTTAGGTAGAACATTACCATGGCAAGGTACCAAAACAAGAGTTATATCTAGTTTTGGATGCTTTTCTGAAAAGTTTCTGATGTTGAAGGTGACTCAAAACACTGCACAACCAATCAACTTTGTATGAGGGTATTTGGAAAGTCAAAAATACAAGACATTTCTAGAGAGTTTAAAACTAGAGGTGATTTTGAAAACCAGAGGGGGGTATTTTTTCTGTTTCACACTCAAAGGATAATTTAACATTTTGAAAACTGTTTTGTGGCAGATTCACAATTGTATAAAGTCTTAGAAGATAAAGTTTTATAAAGTAGCTGGTGGTACGGGTATGGGTCAGTTAGAAATACCATCACCTTATGGACCTACTTGTCTGTTCTTGTGTTTGTGTGCTGGATTAGAGTGACTGCCTGGCTTGGACCAGATGGGAATTCTGCATGACTTTGGTATGTTCATAGCATTTTTTATAGATTTTTTCACCTGGGGAATTGATCAGAGAATTATCTGTTTAGGTCCATGTGAGTTTGTATTCCACATCATCATCATCTGCAGCCTACATGAGGCCAGAAACCCAGATTGTTGTAGGAAAGACATTTCTTCCTCTTCAGGACTTTCCTAAATCTGTTATTTATGGTACAGGACCATTTTCCTATATGTTTGTTGTACGTTTTTATTAATCTTTTCTTTAACCTTGGCCCTATTAAAAAAAAAATTAAAAATTGGAAATCTCTGTCCCTAGGAGCCCACACATTTAGTGGAAGTACAGACAAAATCAGGAACTTCTACAACACCTCGCAGAAAACATTCTCTTCTTCATTAACTGCATCACTGCTATGGACTAATGCAGCAGTAGATGTTAAATGAAACATTTCTAATGATGCAACTCGTATTAAAACACATAATCTGCATCCCATTGGATTTTTGTTGCATGGCAGAAAAAATGAATGCAATTGTGGCACAGGCACCAGAAAGTCATTAGGAAGCAGAGTTCTGCCAGCTTCCTTAGGTACCTGTGATTGCTACCTGAACCCCTTTGCAGCTGGAATAAACAATAAATGTCAAAAAAGAACACGAGAGTCAATAAAACTTCAGTGTTTACACATAAACACAATTCCTGAAAACACATCAAAGTCTGGAAATACTGGTCTGTCTACTGATTCTATGTACTTTTTTATTATTTTTACCTTTTATTTTCATTTTCTCTGAAGCGTTTGTAGGAGAGGAAACATTCATTACCAGCGGTATTTCCTCCATTAGAAATAGGATCTATTATGTCTGTTTAGGTAAATTCCTTTCCTTCCTATTTCATTTCACAGCTGTTTACCGTTCAGGGCTTATTGCATTTTGGCTGCTCCAGCACATCTGCCCCCAGTACAGGAAGCTATAAAGTAATTCCTTTTGTCATTTTGGGAAGAAGAGCCCAGTATGTGCAAAGGATTGTATGTTTCGTGGAGTTTTTTTTAATTGCAGAAGTAATACAAGACTGCAAACTTTGCATCCCAACTTTCTCAGCTTTTGGCATTGTTCATGTCTGACCCATTTACAAAAATAATCACACTCTTCAGAACCACGTTTCAGTCCTTCCTCCCTGGCATATGGGACTTCAAGTCAAGATTTTCTGCTGTTGCTTTAGGAAAACAAGTTCAGTTTCTTCATATCGTTGCCCTTAATATGCCCCCGGTACTTCAGATGCGCTGCGTTTCCCTCCGGAGGGGCAGCAGGTGACCTCGAGTAGCTTTGCAGCGACATCTCGTGGCCTGACTCCCCTGGAACAGTGTCACAGATTCCTCTTCCAGGGTGGAGAAGGTCTCATGCGGATTGAGTCGAGTATTTCACACAGAGAGGAGGTAGGATGCCATTTGAAAACCAAGTCATTAACTGTTTTAATTAGATAAGTGACGCTGTCAACATGATTGTCAATTGTACAAAAAATAAGTTAGAAACTGTTTCATGTGCTAAAAAGAATACAGATATTTGCCATTTTTCCAAAGGCTGCAAAGTTTGGACAGTATGGTAAGATGGACATCTGAGGTTGCTGTTGCAAATATCTAATCCCATATTATCTAGTGCACAAATATAACAAAGATATAAAACAATTTATCTCTGGCTAAAGTAAAATAATAGAATATGGGAATACTTCCCCTCCTCGTGTGTTTAGCCACTCACCATCTAAACAGCTTCATACTTCTTGGGGTTTAAGTACTTGAGGCCACTCAAACTAAACTAAGGGGAGAGAATCTAAAGTAGCAACATACAGCAGGTCCACAGTCTATCAGCCCTCAACTTGATTTTGTCAAAGATATTTGTGTGTCTTTTGGAGTAAAGAAGAGTTCTTGCAAGGAAGAGACTGGAAGTGTACTGACTTCCAAAGTCTATGTGGAAAACCAGTGTAGGACCAAACCCCTAAAAAGGGAACAAGGATAAGTCACACAGGAATCACAGTAAATGCTGGGGATTTGTCCTTAGCTAAAAGCTCTATTTCTTGTTCTTGTGTGCTGTGAGATAATGACTGTCACATCAGTGGCAGAAGTGAGGGGAAACCATATTTTTCCAGAGAAAAGGGAGCTTTCAGGCTAAGATGATGGCCTTTTCCAAAGTAAAGAACACTAAACGTGCTGCTGAGGGAAGGGCTTTCCATGGCTTGTCCAGGTGAGCTGATGGGAAGGGCATTCTGGCAGAGGCTGGCAGGAACCAGGTGGCTTTGAGCCTGCTGCCTGCAGGGAATGTCATTGTCCCGGTGACTGGCCTTCATGGCCACAACTTCATTCATGGTGACTCATCTCATCTTGCAGTCACGCAAAGCAAATTCCAGCCCTGGTGATAAGAATGCCTCGGAGTAATTAAAACTACTGTCAAACATGGTATTTTCCTGTTCAATCTGTGTATCTTTATAAGCTGCATACCCTTGCCAGGCACTTAGAAAGGCTTTGTTCTGGAATAGCAATGGATTAACTCAAATTGCTGAGTCTGGGATGTATTTCTCTATATTCTGCAGGCAATTCCATACTCTCCCAATGAATTCCATATGAATGTTCTGTATAAATTTTGTTCAACAGAAGCAGAAGTCAGCTATGTTTGGAAGCCGTGACTTTTCCGTGTAGTTTCTCAGCAGCCCACTGGAACACACTGTAAGACATACAGTGCACTCTGAGTCTCTGGTAGCTTTCAGTGATGACCCTGGACTTCAATGAAAAATTCAATTTACCTGTTAACCCTACTGGTATTGTTTCCAATGAATTGCACTTGAAAGTAATTGCACTAACGTGTAGCTGCATTTTTTAATGCCTTTCAGATACAACACTTCCTCATGCTGCATTGGCAGCTTACTTCCTTCAGCCGCGGCCTTACTGAGGTTTCAGGCTATAGCTTCTTCTCAAACACTTTTGTAACTAGAGGTTCCTGTATTATTAAAAACACATTGTGTCCTGGACTTAGCTCAACTTTTCTGGAAAGCAATCATCTGGAAGTCAGCCTGAGTTCCAGCTGTGTCACATGGATTTTCCCTGCTTTCTGAAACGATCTGTTCCACTGCTTGGGAGGTTTCTGGGTCCTGGGAGCAGGGACTGTCCAGTGTGTCACCACTGCTGTTGCAGTGCAGAGGGGAGGCCATGTCAGAGGGCTGCTCTGAGGCTTTCCCTGGAGCAGGAGGCAGGGGCACGGACAGAGGGACATTCATCATGTAGAACACGTTGCCCAGACGTCGGGACACCTGTAAAGACAAAGGCACAATTGCAGCAATTACTTCTTGCTGTTAAAGCCATTAAACATCAAGCCTGACTCTGGTGCAGCAATGCCAGGGACATCCCAGTCATCTCAAAGGGTTATCAGATGCTTGGGAAAAAAGTGTCTTCCATTTTCTCTCTCTCCTATTTTTCTAGGCCCGGGTTGTGGAAGGAGCTTGTCAATACTCATCTTAGGATGGCTGGGCCTGACAGCAGGATCCTCCTGCTCCTGAAGTGCAGAGGGGAGGCAAACTGCCAGCCAGGACTGGGGAAGGTGGTTGGAATGAGAGAAGAGTGAGAGAGTACAAGGGATTAGAGAAAAGGAAAAGAACCAGACAACAACAGAAACACACACAGGGTTGATATTAATGGATGAAATTAAAGGAAGAAAACTGCAAACAGCGAGGGACAGTCTGTTCCTGAAAAATGTATAGTCATATTCCTTAGTGTGTCCCTGTGTGCTGTGGTAATATATAAAGAAGTAAAGCAAATTTTGCTGGAGTAATTTCTTTTCTCCCAGTATTATGGCAGTTACCTTACAAGTGAAAAAAAAGTGCTTTAATTTGGAAAAATTCCCTCCTATCAGCTTCTGGCTCTTTCATGTCTCTGTGACTCACCATCTTGGCATATATTTAATGGTCATACCTGAGAGCGGATTTTTAATGCTGGTCCAAGTTTTAATCCCATTGTATCCAGGAGATGTTCCTCTGTTAGCAGTGGAAGTGTTTCTCCATCAATAGCATGGTCTTTAAATATCTGGGGAAATAATAAAACACATCATAGTGTGATAAAATAGACTTTGTTATTTTTCATGCTTAACTCTGAGGATTAAACAATAAAAAGAAGAAATAATAATTTTACCATTTTATCTTTGTATTTATCTCCTAACTGCACAATGAAAACTACTATTATATTTGCAACTTTGGGACAATCAACTATCCGCTCACATTTACATTTGTTTGCTGACATTTAAATCCCGATAGTCCTAAAGACCTGAAAATGTAGTGAATGTTTATAATCACCTGGGCATAATCTGAGCAGCCTGGGAGGCTGACGATGAAGTTGTGCACATCATCAACTGTCCACTTGCGAATGTCTTCGATGGAAGAAATGTCTTCTCCATTCAGGATAAGGCCATGAGTTCCTTTGAGGAGGAAACACAGAAGTTATGTTGGTAGAATTTTGCTGGCAAATCAGGAGGAAATTATTGTTATCATGACAATTTTTACACCTTCTCAGACCCTAATATATTAACAACAGGGTGTAGTAACAGGCAGATACAGGAATCCTAGATGTAAAATCACCGGGTAATGAGCAGAACCTGGTTCTGAAGGTCTTTTGGGTTTTTTGGTGGCTTCTTTTGTTTACTGCTGGCATTGTACCTACCAGTCACTACACATATAAATCATGCTGCAGGACTTCCTCTGATGAGTACATTATCCAATGCTTTTTCTTCTTTAGACTTTACTGTTACTTTGATTTGACTAATATTTCAGTAGAACAGATCCAAGCCTTTGCTAGTCCTTAGTGCCTACTGTGAGTTAGGACATATAGAAAAATTGTGGGCTGAAGAGAGAGGCTAACTCACAACTTCATTCAGCAATTTTCTTTATTTTAATTGAAATTCCCTTTTAAAACAGGAACTGAATATAGATATTACTGTTTGCAGCATTGGAATTCTACTTTTAGTTGCAATGACTCTACCATACCAAAAATTCACTTACATCAGAGGGAATAATTGAGAGACCAAATCAATAGCAGATTATATCAACATGCCACTGTAACTGTAATCTGGAGATCTGACAAACCTGAAGGTAGCAATGGGTTGTTGGGCACTGGAAATCCATATGGTAATGCTGAGAATGGGATTGCAGAAGGGTACAGGTACTTGTCATCAAAAGCAGCACAGGAGCTGTTGGCTTCCTTCTCATTTGTGTTGCTGCAGCTGGTGGTTTCAGTAGGAATTTCATGAGTAGCACAGTTTTTTCTCAAGCCTTGTTCAAACTCTTTACAGTTTTTGGCAACTGCAGATGGCTCAGTCTGGGTTTTGATCTGCTCATGTTTGTTTGGTGTCTCCACCTCTACTTCTTTCTTGTCTTCTTTCTCATCATCCACTGCAGCTGAGGCAGAGTCTGTGGACTTGTCATCTGCCTGGTTCTTTGTGCCATTGGCGCTGCCCTCGGCAGTTTTGTGATTTCCAGCTCTTCTCCCTGGGCGGCGTCCCCTCTCCCTTTGCAGTGTGGTGACTGGCGGGTATGGGCTGGTTGCCATGAGCATGGTGTTGCCGTGGATTTCATCCAGGGTGGTACGATGAACATACAGGTCATTGGGAAGGTGCCCTTCAGGTAGTCTGTGCCTGCCACGGAAAGCAATGGGACTCGCTGGCATCCCGTGGTACAGGAAAGGGGCTTCCAGGCCCAGGAGTCCTTTCCGGTGGGCTTTCTCCATTTCCTTTTGCTGAAAAATAGCACTCATCTCCATTTCCATTCTAAGAGACACACAGAGCACGAGCAGTTAGGGCAGCTCAGTTCCTTCATCACCTTTTTTTTTCAGCAGCAGATTAAAACTCAGATAAAGGAATATGCAAGGGTACTGTTTGTTTTGTCTCTCCGCTACATTGTTGTGTGTGAGAGGGCACAAATTGCATATGGAATGGCAAACCTGGCTGTATTTAATGTGCTGTCAGATACACAGAGTGAGTTAAAAAAGGAGAAAGCATATCTTCTGTGTGATGGCTCTAGAAAATACTTCAGACAGAAAAAGTGTTATTTGTGTATTGCTGTTCCAGGCATGGTGATTATATTCACTTGGGATTTGGAAAATTGTTTCCCAGGTCATAAGTGTTGAAAACTAAAGAAAACAATTGATTTACATTATCAGTCAGAAATTTGTACTGAAAACTGCAAAATTCCAGTGATACTGTAAATGATAAAGAACTAGAATGATTTAATCTATCAAACCTGTGCATCCATTCAGAATAAGCTAAAGCTAAGTCTCTTGAGTAACTCTCCACAGTGCCTGGCACCTGAGCATGACTCTGAGGGTGTGAAAGGGTGAGATCCTGGTGGGAAATGTTCAACTGACCTCCTTCCTTGTGGATAAATGCTCCAGAGTCTGTGCCAGCTTCCTGCTCCTGTCATAGTAGGTAGGAGGGCTTACCAGTGGGATACAGAGAATACAAGTAGTAGTATTTGTCTTTGCTGTACCAACCTTTGCTGGCATCAGCTTTCTCTGGAGCCAGGCCAGTGATCAAACAGAAAGCTAGAGCTCCTAGAGGAGCTTTGAGGAGCTTTCATTGGGATTTCTGCATCTTTGGAAAAGAGCCTGTGAAGTAAAGCACTTTAAAGTGCACCTAGATAGCTTTCTTAAAGCTGCAATGAGGATAACAGGTCAGAGAAAGTCTGACTTTTAGGAGAGTGTAAAATTGTCAGGAAAATAATTTGGGCAAAAGCAGGTTTTTGTTTTGAGGAGGAATTATTTGATCACTTCATTCAGGGCTTTTTCTCTGTCTTCTTTTCATCTTTGAAACAACATCCAAGTTATTGATTTTCTGCTCTCAGAGATACAAAGGAAGTGTTTTGTCTGTGTACCATGTCCTTGTACGTTTTGCCTGATTGTCACTACTCCCACTCAGCTCTTGAGGTGCAGATAAACAGCAGAAAGCATTACATTCCTGCCTACTCCTCCAGCTGAGATAGTCTGTTCCTGCCAGGACCAGCAGACAGAGCTTTGGGATGAGGCAGAGTCCCTTGGAGAACAAGGATTTGGGCCCAGGTGCTCAGCAGCACAGCTGCACCAAGTGCAGGAGATTGTCAACACCTGACTTCTGGAATAGCTGAAAGGAGGAAGTGCAGCCCTAAAGATGACCTGTGCTGCAGAAAGCTGTGTGAACAGAGTAGAAATTACCAGGGTGGCAAAAAATGGGGGTTAAAAGTTTTTTGAGGTTTAGGTGAGCTGTTTTGTGTTGGAGTTTTGCTGTTTGGTGGGCTGAGGGAAGAGCCTGAACAGGTAGGACCAGCTCTGATGTGGCTGTGGGTATATGAGATGGCCATGTTTGCCGCTTGTTATTTCACTTGTTTTTTCTCAGGGTTTTTGCCATGTGGCAAGAGCTATAGGAAACACATTGCTGATGCACATCTTGTGCTTGGAGGAGTTCAGTAATCGAGCTTTGCTGACTGAGAAATGCAAAACACTTCTGTCATAATTCTTTTCAGATGTACATAAAGAACTTCTCTGTTCTTTGCTCTTAGTCTCACTGTGTGAGGGACACTACCACTGAGTACTGTGCTACAGCCCAGTGCAGGAGCAGCTGAGGGTAGAGTTCCTCTGTGGAAATGGTGTGGCTATGAGGGAAGGCACTGGTGGTTTCTTAACCAGCTACTGACTACACTGAAACTGGTACAAATAACTGGACTTTCTACAGTCATTCTGATATTCCAACTATTTGGTTGAACTAGGAAAGCTGCCCACCCCGGTAGGGTGGAGACACAGCTGCTCATCCCAAGGGCCCAGCTGCAGAGGCTTAAAGTGTTGTGTGTGATATCACACAGCTGTAAAGTTTGAATTTGTTTCTGAACTTTTGTAACTTCAGGGTGTTTGGATCCACAGTTCAAGGGCTGTAGCTGTACCTTGTTTTTTTCCTTAACCAAGCTAAGGGGTTTATTTATTTTTGTTGTATCATTTTAAGAATAAAAGCACAATAGGGCAAGCAGAAAGTCAGTAGCTTCAGGCCTTAATTGATACTCAAGGACCCTGTGCTTCTCTGGGTGACTTGAAAAAAATCCCAATCACTTTGCTGCTTTAATCATGGCATGCATCTCAGAGTAAAGCTTGCTATTAATTACCTGGCAATATTTTGCTTTTGAACCAATTCTTGTCTTCTGGCCACAGCTTCCATGGATTCTGGTTGTAGAAAGCTGTATCCTTAAAGGGAAGGGGAAACATTTTTTTTAAATTCACTTGTTTCCTCATGCAAATGCACAAACCCCAAAGCAATGCAGACACTTTAAAAAGCTTTGTAAGTTTTCAGCTGCGGGCTTCACCAGGAAGGTGACAGGATTTCAAGTTAAATCCTAATTGTAGTCGTTGTTTTAGTGGGAATTTGTAGAAGGAACATGAAGTACAGCATCAGGTGTTTTCAGGAACAGATTGGTAATTAGGAATACCTGCCACTAACCATAAATGAAGGAGACAGCAGGGTGGTTTTATTTGGTGACTTACGACTTTGAAGTACATATAACTGCTCAGAAAATAATAGCCATCAGTTGAGCAAAGCAAACCTGCTCCTTCAAGACTGCTTTAAGCCTGGAGGCTGAGTAATTTTAAATGATATTTCCTCTTGAGGGAATCTCTTATTTGAGATCCACGTTAAGGGGGGGAAAAAAGCTAAAGTCAGACATTTTTCTTGGTAGATTGGTGTGGCATTGAAAATTCATTCGCTCATCTCAAATAAAGAATCTTAAGCTCACTTTGCATAAAGTAATATGTAAATTTGTGTGCAACATGACATGAGTGCCATAGTTGTGATGTCCAGCCTTCCCCTTGGAGCTGTGCCCTGTAATTTTGAGCCTTTTATTAAAAAGGACATGTATTTGCCCTACATGAATTAAGTGGCATGGGATATTATCATTAGAGAATATGATCAGTATTAAAGCAGCCAAAGCTCATATAAGAGCAAGGATAAAATGTAGTGTAAAAGTGTTGTTGAGAAGCTCTTTTTTAGCTATAGCCGTTTTTTTGGGTGTGAAAATGCAAAAAGAAAAGGAGTGAACAAAAACATGCAAAAGACTCTGAAAACAGTATATTTAACAAAAGCTGGGATGGACATGCTTAGACCTAAACTGGCACAGTTTAGAATCTCTGATGAGCAGGCTGCC
Organism: Corvus moneduloides; assembly: GCF_009650955.1. NCBI lineage: Eukaryota > Metazoa > Chordata > Aves > Passeriformes > Corvidae > Corvus > Corvus moneduloides. The sequence goes on from NC_045485.1 coordinate 23,865,947, forward strand.
TCTTCTTACTGAGACTGTTTTTCTAAATAAAATTAACTGTTACTGACACTACCAATAAATCTATGGAAAACTAGTGCGTGCAGTTTGCTTTCTGATCCACATGCTCCCACTTCTCAGAATGCTGGGGGTGCTTTGTTACCTGGGCCTTGGTAGACACGGTTGGCCAATAGGTTTGGCATGTTCGGGTGCTGTGGGACTGTGGGTCCCAGGTGGGATGCTATATGGATTTGTCTGGGGTCAGCTGAGGCCATCATTTCAGTTGAAGGTAGCAGATCTCTGAGAGGAAAAAAAAAATACATCCAGATATGCAGAGGATATTGTTTAGTTAAGAATAACCAAAGATCTTTACAACCTCAGGGACAGCACACACAGAGTCATGATTAACTGCAGTGCTGGTACAGACAAACAGTGCCTGGTACCTGTCGAGCAGTCGCGGCTCAAACTGGGCGGGGATCGCCTGCATCCTCTGCGGGCCCGGCCCCATCAGCTGCGGGTTTACTGCCATCAGCTGGTTCCTCATTAGCATCTCCTGCCGCTGCCGCAGTTCTGACACAGAGCACACACAGTTCTGCTGTCAGTGGGGTAAGTTGGGAAGTGGTTCTGGCTGCAGTATAACTTTACCAGAAAAAAAAGGTTTTGTTTTGTTTCCTCAAGTGAAAATCACACCCTTTTTTTTTAATAGCAGCAATTAAAAACATGTTTTCACTGCCACCTGAACTACTTCGTTTAAATAATGTAGATTTATGCAATTGAACTGCAGTAAAAATAAACAGGATGTGCTCAGTCAAGTGTACCAAAGGACAAATTACAATGAATAATAATTCATATAACACTATGAAAGAGAAGAAAATAGCCATGCATGTTAAGTTCTCTGCTTGAGAGGGTTTTTCTTTCTAATGCAGTTTCATTTTTAGAAAAATCGTACTAGGTGGAACCGACATTGCCATGAAAAAAGAGCCTACAATGGTGAGCCAGAACATCATAATGTCCAGCTGTGGCTTTTGTTCAGAGCTCTTGTGTGACATTCACTTGTCTTCCAGATGCTCAGCATCTCTTAATCAAACACTGAATTCCAGGAGTCCTCTGTGTTAACTTTTTAATGACTTTAAAAGAAGTGTTTCTGCAGTTACTCCTAAGATAAATTTGAAACACCTTTTAAAGACACCAAACCTGGTGCTGGCTGTTTCTTGCAGCTTGTACAGATATCAGCAGTCCTACAACCACGTGTGCAGGTGGGTTCCTTGCTGCTCACCTCCTGCTGCCATGCCGCCTGCCAGTCGGTACAGGTGCTTTTCCTCCAGTGTTCCCTGTTCCCCCAGGATGGACATCTTCCTCATGTGCTCCCTGGGCGTCATGCTGCAGGGAGACAGCAACAACTTTGCTGATGTAAAGAACTGAAGCAGCTGCACCAAAGAGAGGAATAAGGCATTCAACAACGAGAAACAGAGCAGGTTATGCAGGTTGTTTCTCAGATAAGCAGCTGGTCCTGCCGGTCACAGCCGTACCCTTCACTGCTCGTGGGTTGTAGTGTTTTCCATGTAGAAACTTCCAGTTTTCAGGACAATGCAAATGTTGCCCTTGTATACACTGAGTTGTTCAGTGTTCTTGGATCTTATTATGCAAGGAAAATCAGGATGCTGGAAATAACACCTGCTTAAAAGGATGTGATTAAGCCCAAGCCTTTTCCTTTAGCCCCTGGTGTCCCACAGCAGCTCTGAGAGCAGTGATGTGCTCATACTTAGGAAGGCAGTTATCTTTGGTTTAATTTCAGAATTGTAATAGTTTGGAGCCCTGTCTACTGTAAACTAAGTGAAGCAGATGGAAAAAAATGGTAGAAATTATCTGTTCCAAATGACATCAGCCCCTTAAGCCTGCCAAATGAAGTAAAAATATAGAAGAACATGTTTTGTAGTGATAAAACCAGTAAGACTCATATTAATTGTAAATTTATATATATAATTAATATATACCATTTTATATATATATATATATATATATATAATTAGTAATTATAAAGGAAGCAAGTTCTGTAACCCAGAGCCTGGATGTTAAAAAGCTATCCTGTATGGAATGCTTTGAGTTGAGGAGTTGGCAGAGGGAGCAGGCTGGCTCCAAAGGCAGCAGCGGAAGCATCTGTACATTCATCTCACACTAGACTTGCACAGCAAATGACTAGATTTTAAAAACTTTTTTTTGAGTAAGGAGTTAAATTTCCATCCCTATTTAGCTCTGATGAAATGGATTCATTCTGTCTTCTGAAAGAAGGGAAATGTAATGCTGAAGTGTTCTCATCCTGTAGATAGAGACTTACAGCTCCAGGAGTTCAACCAGCATTTGGTAGAGATAACAGCAGGAGAAATGCAAAGACAGGAGCACTGTTCATTATCCAAAAATGAGATAAAAGCCAAGTCCTTCATTTCATTACCCAAGCCATTTATAAATTAGATTTATCATTACAACTTCTTTTATTACCTTTGACCTATTGATGAGTTTAAAATAATTTAAGTTATAGATATCAATCTAACTCATGTGCCTCAGGAATTTACCATTTCTTTGGTATGGTGAAGATACTTAGTCTCAAAATCAGTTTTCCAAAAGGTAAACAAGTGAGTCATTTCAGCCATTTAGACTGAAAGTAGAGGCTGAACTTGGACTAAATCACTGGTGCTCCCCAAAATAAAAAGTGCTTTACATTTGTAAATGTAGATGTTGGATTCTGTGTTGCCAAGATTCAGGTCGTCCTGGCAGCAGACAAGTCTGTCAAATCCCAGACCAGCACCATGGCCTTTGTTCTTGACATATGTATCTGAACGTGTGCTGCTGGACATGTTTCCATTTGCCTTTTTTTTTTAGGATACTTTAGACTTAAAGCGATTTAGGATGCTGGGTGCCTCATGAAGAGCATTTGAGCTGCCAAAGTGCTTCTGAGCTGCTAAAGCATTTTAAAGCTAAGTACTAAAGCGATTTAATGCTGGACTAAAGTTTTCAGCAGCTCAAAAAATAGGTGGTAACTGGGATGATGGTATTTGCCATACCATGTTGTTCAGTAGCCACTTAGGTGTTTTCCTTTCTTGGATAAAGAATCTGTATTGAATACTCTGCAAAACAAACTGAAATTTTAAACTTCATGCTGCCCTTCTTGCAGCCTGGCCTTTGCCTGGTGCACCTGACTAGAGAAACCTGGTCTACCTGAAGATGTCAGTGCTTATTGCAGGGGTGTTGGATTAGATGGACTTAAAGGTCCTTTCCAACCCAAACTGTTCTGTGATTCTGTGATATGAAGGTGCAAAGAAACCATCAGAGGTTCAGATAGACATAATGGAAAAAAGACCCAGGAGGTTTTAACCTTTTTATTCTTGTAAATCAGGGGAAAAAAATTTAAATTAATAGTGAACTTTAATACTGGTAGATTTTTGTCTGTCAGATAACTGACAAGTTGTGCCACTTTTGCTCTTTAGGATCTTCTAGCATGTGTCAGTCCCCTGTTTAAATCGTGGTTGTGAATGTGCTTTTTTCTGGGGGAATGTCTTCATCAGGCCTTCCTAGAACTTCTACGCTTCCCCCTAAAATCACACTGGTGACTGAAATTATATGATGCAGCTTTAAACTGTAGAATCATGGAAAACCTAATAGGAAAAGAGCCATCTGTTCTGGCCCAAATCCCTCATGTGGGATCCCATATACCCTGCCTGTTCTGACAGATATCTATCCAAAAGCAAGCAGCAGTAAGTGGTTAGAAACCAGGAGCACCAGTATCACTGTGGTATTCTCTGTGTAGTCTGTGCAATTCCCAAAATAAGTCTGGATTTTTTGTTGGATGTGAAGGATGATACAGTGGCTGTTGACAGGCAGTCTCACACTGCCTTCTTTCAGAGCTGAAGCAGAAACTATGTAAGAACTTTCTTTAAAACTTCCTTTTATATATGAGGTTTTTTTAAATGTTGGTATTTTCCCTGATTGTAGGGTACTGATTACAGCAGCATCCACAGCAAAGTGATCCATATTTACTGATAATTATTATCCACCAGATGACCAAGATTCAGAGACCACCATTTCAGACAACGTGCATCAGTTAAACAACTTATCCTTGCAAAGACAGACTACGCGGTCTGTTGGTTTGAAGAGAAAGATGTAGTATGGAAAAGATATAGTATTGAAAAAATAATGGAATAATATGATTTAAAAGTTCTTTGGTATCTTCTTCCACTAAAACTGTAGCTTACTGCTTCCACTGACCCAGTTTTTGCATCATCATGAGCCAAAAGGAGGGTTTGCTTCCTTAATGAGGTTTTCACTGGAGTTGCTTCGTGAAATCATTCTGTTTTTTTCATTGGTGTGCCAATCAATCCTATCTAACTTATCTTGGATTTCTTCTCAGATGTGTAAAAATAACTCTGGTATTTGTGATATAAAGTTGAGATGTTATTCCCACCAGAATTCAAATCTCTTTTTCCAAGTTGAATGGCAAAATATCAGTATGGTCCAAACTTAATTTAAAGGACATGTTTTGTATGTATGTGTTATCTGTTTTAAATTACTTCTTTATTTCCCTGAATTTCCTGTTAGTGAAGTATTGAAATGATAAGGTGGGATAAATAGCTTAGTAACCTAATATAAAGATTTGTATGTAACTCTGTGTCAGGAGGAGGTGCTGAACCTCACTAATCCATGTTATTCCATTTGGAAAAACACCTTTTTCAGTTACTTAGCTGGGGTTCTGACCTGCAGGTCAAATTTAGGGTGGTTTAGGTTCATACTATTTTCATAACAACTTGCATATTACAAACCACATCAGCAGAGGAGGATCTGTGAGGGAACAGGGAAAGTATGCTTCTGATACATTTATTAGCTGGGATTTGAGAGTAGCTCAAAATCTGGCATCAGGGTTCATATAAATTCATACACACCAGCTGTCCAGTGTTAGATTCATATATGGCTCTGCTCTGATCCTATTGCACAAATCCTGGCTGTACAGCACATTACAGGGATGAAGACAAGTTAATCTCTACCTTTAGAGTCTTACCCTTAGCAAACCCTTCTTGGCAGCAGGCAGAACCACTCACCCAGGACTAATTCTGTCTCAATTTATTAGATGAGAAGTGGCAAGACACGAACTTCATGAACCAGAAGCATTGGCAAATCTGATCATGCAACAGTTTCAAAATGTCTATAGCAGTCTAGGTGTTGATGTTATCAATTGCATTGGCAAAATACAGTTTAGTCTTGTATATAGTATAGACTTGTTGGAAGACCTGTTTTTTTAGGTAAATGCATTGAAATTTCATTAACTATTACTGCTTTTATTTACATCAAACACATGGAATTAGCATTCTTAAAAGTCAATGTTTAGTGTACTTCAGCAGTGGCTCCACAGACTGTTTGGAAGAAGCTGAATGTTGTTTAAAATGCTCGGGTAAATTTGTGTCAGATAAATCAGTCAAACGTGTAATATGAACATGTATTCATGCTTGTGAGTTAAACATATGAATGGAGATATATAATGAGATATATAATCTCATTTACATTTCCATTGGCTTCCCTTTTAGAAAAAGCTCATCTGATTGCTTGAGAAACCAGGTGCTGTTCTAAAAAACAGATAAATATTCCAATATTATTAATAGTCTTAATGTTATTAGTTGTAGGATCAAGGGTTCTTGCTCTGAATCTATGCTAAGAGTCATAAAACTATAGATTGTAATTATTCCAGAATCCAGAGTCAGCAAAATAAATAACTTTTGGAAAGGAAAAAAGCAATTATACTAACATTATATCATACAGGAGCATGAAATATGTCTTATTAATTGGAGTAAGGTGCCATTGGAGAGGCTGTGGGGCTAAATTCTAATCCTAGATACGTGGGCACAGACTGCTCAGAGACTGAGATTAGAGTGTAATCCTAAAACTGGATTGAGAACGATACATTCCCTAAAGAAAGGAAAATAACTATATTTATACTGTGTGTGTCAGCCAGCAGAGTTTGTGTTGCATGCCTTCACACTGTCTTGGATATTTCCCTGTTCTTGAGCCACCTGATTGGTAAAATTGTGAGGAGCAAGTCACTGTTTTTGGAACACACTGTTCTCAGGAAGTAGTCAAGGCTTAGTGTTGGCAAATTCAATCCTTCAGGAGCTAAGCTGGGTTCATGAGAGAGGCTCATCTTGTGCCCCTTGGAATGGCTGCAGGCAAGGGGAGACTTATTCCTGTGTACCACTAAGGCAGCAGTCAGCCTGAGGCATGGGCTAAACCCACAGGTAGAGATGCTTTGTGCTGAGCACAAACACACAGCAAGGGCCTGCGAAGCCTATGAGGTGACAGAGACAGGTGGTGGAGGAAAATGGAGCTGAATTCCTACTGTTTGATGTGGTATTGGAGGCACAGAGATCCAGGACAGTCAGCAGCTGAGGTGGGAATTGTGCTGAGTGCTTCTCCCTCTCAGCTCGGTGCTGTGACCACGGGACTGGTCTCTGCACAACCCCAGGGCTGATACCTGTTTGTGTTTGTGGCAGCACCCAAGGGCTCCTCTGGGATCACTCTGAGGGCTTTAACAACTCCTGCTAAAAAACTAAGTACAAGAACTAAGCAAGAACTAATGAAAACAGTGGAGAAGGTGTGCGTGCACACACAGAACACTGTACGCCCACCCTGGATCCTGGCACACTGCACAGGAGAAGATGTTTACAAGGGATGGGTCTTTCAATTACACCAGTTATATACACAGAGATAAAAGCATGATGTCATTTGTTTTCCTTGTGGATTTATTTCATAATTAGGGATGACACTTGAAACATTATCCTCTTTCTTTAACTTTCAGAAGCTTAGAGATTGCAAAATATGGCAAAAGTGGGATCAGTTAAAAGGAAACTAAACTCTGGGTTTTTTTACTTTTTGATAATTATTACTTTTAAAGCATTAAAAAGAAATGTGTTGCTTTTTTGTTTTATTTTTGAGTACTGGGAATGGAAACTGTGGGAGAGAAAGCTTTCTGATCATTGGAGAGCCAGGCTAGTACTCCCAAATGAAATGCAGTTGAATTTTAGTGGGATTTGTGTCTTGCTTTTACATGAAATATTAATGCAAATGATAACTCTCCCAGTGCCAAAAGTAACCAGGTAGTGGAAAAAGGAATAAATTTTAGGTAGGCTATTTTAAATTATTTTTAAATAGTAACTCTCTAACTTAACTGGCTAACTAAGAGTTTGAATGTAGAAAATTTGTACTGAATCCTCAGTACCTGCCCTTTTCAGTTAGAATATTAAATACTGAAGCAGTATCACTCGGATTTTCCAAAATTCTACATTTGATGAGTCTTCCACCACTAAGGTAAATCAAAATGATGTGGATTTCTAACACTAATCATTTCAGGTCAGCTTTCTTTATTACAAAGCAAAATACAGCACATACACATCTTAAAAATATTTACAGGTCTGTTAAAATGTATGTATGTCACAGATGCCAGGTACTAAACCCACTATTATTATCCAAATTCATGTATGAAGTCACAGGTTTTAATACAAACTTTTTCTCCTTGTGAGATAAGCATGTGAAATTACACACCTGACCCTGTGAACAGGCTCAGAATTCAGCATCTCAGACGGAACATTTTCAGCTCCAGTTTGAAGGATCAGACCAAGATAGAATTACTTGCGGTAGGATTGCCTCCCTCTCTTATTCTTTCCATATTCTGGTGCACTGTGGAGGTCTGGAAATTCACAGGTTCTCTAACTAAGGAACTTGAATTTTTCACTCCAAAGACAATGTAATAGTGGCCAAGCCTTTCTCAGTTCTACAGCTAATTCTGCCCACATATTCAGATAATAACAAAATGTAAGGAATCCTCATTACATTATGATATTATTTTAAAAAATTTTATCCCACTGCATACATTAGTGTCCCACAAAGCTGCCAGCACTGGGGTTTGTTATGATGGCTGTACACATATAGGCAAAATTTCCACTGGGTAAATCTAATGTAGGTACATCAGACTAAAGCAGCCAAATATATCTGTGTGATGATGACCTTGATTAGCTCTGACTGCACGCTGATTTGGAAAATCCACTGCACCAGGAAATAACTATAAAATATTGAGATTTTTCTGTTGTACTTTAAAAGATAAATTAGCACAAAGATTAAGATATATGTATTAACAACCACTTAACTTTTAAGAATATTTTGTTATGGATAGACAAGAGAGGGAAATGTTTGTGCATATATAACAAGCAACGCAATCTGAATCCAAAGCCTTCTAGAAAAATACTGAATATGCAATGACAAGCCTTCCTGAAGTAAAATCCTCCGTCTGTGAAACAGATCTTTAAGTATTTCTAAAATGATCAAGTTATGTCATAAGAAATACAGCATTTGTACCTGAATATGCAGAATTATTTACCCAGAAGAATACCTATAGCAGATTGCTGAGAAATCAGAATAATCATATACTTTATTTTTTCTATATCAGCCTGCCTGTTCCTAACTTTACTCTGGGCACTCAAGTGCTGCTCTTAAATAGTCACCACAAACAAGTTTGCTTTGATCTGCTCCATTTCTGCTGTGAGACAAATCTTTCCTATTTAATCTGAAAAATCGCACACGTTTTGATATTACTTAACGGGTGTTTCATCACCGTTTACATTAAAAAACCCAGCACATTTTATTTCATGTATACTTACATCTATTGTGCAGACCTTGGTTTTGGGTACAATGAAGCCACTGTGAACATCCAAGAGTGTGTCCCTCGTCTTTGAGTCGTCCTTCTGGGCTGCCTCAGGAATGTGTTTGTCAGCTTTTAAAACACATCAAGATTAACGTGTCAAAAACTGCCTTAACTAACGCTGACTTTACTTTAAATACAAACTGAACTTGTCTTGATTAGCCCTCATCCCTGCTCCTAAGCCCTCCCCACTCTGACATCAGAAGCTCTTCTCCAATACCATCCCCTAACCAGGCTGTAAAAACATAATTACATGAAGAGCACTACACTGAGCTGATAAACCTATTTTACATTTAACCTGCTAAGCCGGTGTTAGCTTTTAAGATGCTTGATGCATTCACTTAAAATCTTCCTGTTCCAACAAGAAATACAAAATAAGGTTTGCAATTGCTTGGCTCTTTGCTGTTGTTACCTATTTATACTGATTTTCAGAAAAGGTGCACTTCTGGCTTGGCAAGCAGTTGTCCCAGAAGTGTGATATCCCAGAGCTGTGTATCCAATGGGATTGAGGGGAGCTGTAAGGTGGAAATCCTGTTAAGCATATTGTGAGGCTAACACAGGGATCAGTTGGTTATACTGCTCAAGCTGGCAATTTACTCTTTAATTCTCACTGGCCATGAGTTGGCTCTCAGAACCAAGGCCTAGAAATGGCAAGTTTGGAATGTCAGGGACTGCTTAGTTTCTTCCGATATCTGTGTCAGCTGATGGGATGTCAGGCTTGATGTTTGTTAATCCTTAATCACCTGCCTAAAATTCATCAGGTGCTCTCTGCAACAACAAAAAATTGCCCCTTGTTCTCTCTCGAACACTAACACAGCGCCTAAACCTGGGGCAAGTGGGCTCATTCCTATAGAAAATCACTCTTAGGGAAGTGTTGTCATTAGCAAAGGGGTATAATTCTGCTATACTTCTCAACCTCACAGAAAAAAAAATTATTATAACACAAAATATATCGTTTTTAATGTGGGATTATTTAATTCTTTTTAAGTGACTGTGAGTCTAAATATTTTTGTTGTAAATCCCATAATGACTATTTTGTTGCTGCCTGGACCTTCTTTATACAGAAGAAAATCACACCCAGAAATACTGCTTTAAAATCCACTACTGGGTTTTAAAAATAATTTTAGGTCCTCCTTTTAAAAAATTAAATTCTTAGAGACCAGTTACAATAAACTGAAAATAATTTTCATGTGGTTATCCAAATCTTTGCAAGTGCAGGCAGACAAGGGAGCAAAGGAGCATTCTAGGCTTAAAGATAATTTTCACCTTGTGTTCAGTTCAGTCCACTCAGTCTGTAGCTGCCTACAGAAACCCGTGACTTGAAATGTAGTGAGTAGATACAGCCTTGAAAAAAGTTCCTCTACTGGGATTTTTTCAAGATTGTCTGAGTGAGGCTGGAGCAAATGCTGTGTAAGATGTGGGATTGTCCAAATAAATAAAAGTAAAACCTTGCATCAGCATCCATTTTCTATCAGATGTTTTAGTCTGTGTGAATCACGTTTCAGGAAAACCACAAAAAGTTCATTACCAGGAAAAATTACTTCCTTAGGTAGGAATAAACCCAGCAATATAATCAGGTTATATATTTATTTTTTCCTGTTTTATCTAATGGGGGAAGTTTGGAGAGAGAGATGTTGCTTTGCAAGGTCTCTGGCACGTAGCCCTTGGTTTCTGGCACAGAAGCAGGATTGCTGTGCGCTGTAGTGAACTGTGACAAACACAGTCCATAAAGACCCTTCAGTGGTCCCTCTCCAGAGAAGAGCCAGTTGCTCTTCACTGGATGTTGCAGGCATCAGGCAGGAGTGAGTGCACTTCTGTATTGCACACTGGTCTGTGTGCCCCTCAGCATTTCTGTTCCTGCTGGTTGTCTTCACCTTAGGAAAAATGGCAAAGCACCAAAGGAGGGAGAGAGAGGCATGTAGGAAATTAGCTATGAACAGAAGAAATTCATGAATAGTTTTGGGCAGTCTGGGTACTATTCTAAAGCTGAATTTAGAACAAGGAGATTCTCTCAATTAATTTCAAAAGAAATGTCAACTGCTTTGCATCTTTCACAATTCCCAAAGTACCAGGATAGGTTATCAGTGTGCAATTAGCTCTACGCACTAAGGTAGATACAGTCTTACCGTTGTCACTAAACACTTTATTAGCACTGATTTGGGTCAGAACTTTCTTTGTTCTCTTTTGACAAAATCAATGGCAGACATAGCTCAGCTGATGGGATTTATGGTCTTCAGAAATGGAAAGTAAAAATTATATTAGACAATTTTATTACCAGTTCAAGAATTATGTTGGTTACCAAAATGCAGTGCTGGAATGGATTTGTAGAAGTAGAGAACCTGCTAAACTAGAGCCTGAGCAGGTTTTAATCCATTGTTTCTAAACACTGTCTGTCATAAGTGAGGAATCTGTGAAGGAGTGATAATCCCTGTTTCTTCTTATCAAGTTTACTGGAGTGAGATAAAAATCTACTTATCTCCCCTTTAATGGAGACGTATCATGAAATGAACTGATACAGAACTTGATAAAAGGCTTATGTATCACAGGTCAGCCTGTCTTTTTCCAACATGAAATCTGTGTTCAGATTTAGCTAAACCTCGCTTCCTTTCATGTTTTCCCCAGAAAGGTCTAATATAGAAGAGCACAATTGCCACAAGCCAAGTAAAGAGCAGGTAGTCTGATGGATGGTTTAGGAAGTCTGGGACCAGTTCAAGAATGAACTTGAACAAAAGCTGTGTCCTCGGATCCTGGGATCAGAAACAAACATCAGACTTTACAGTGATACACTGGCTTAGAAATGGGGTCTTGGTCCACAAGAAATTGAAAAACAACCAGAGAAGGGAACAGGCAAACCTGTGTGTGAGAATCACTGTAATGGACTGGCTATGCAGAATGTCCTTCAAGTTGGAACACTCCTCTGGAGTTAATTTTTTTCCCAATCCCTTGGTTGCAGGGTAGGTGCTTTTGCTCTTTCCTGAGTTGCAGGACACTAAAAAGTGCCCAACTTTGGTGTGTTCTCCTGTACTTAATTCACACTGACAAGGTCAACAAAGGGAAGAGATTGCAACCCAGTGGAAAAGCTTTACTTTACAGTTCTTGAGAGAATTTGGAGAGACTAGGTGGATTACACAGCTGTCTCATTCCTGATGGAAATCTTAGAATTAATCAGGGAGAACTTTGAGCAAAACTCAAGCTACTGAATTGTGCTTAGTGTGGCTGATCTCAATTCCAAAAGCCCATGAGTGAACCTCAGGGACGAAATATGGCTAACCCTTGAAAATTCTTTTGAATTCCTTCCAAAATTCAATTGATCAAACATTGTTTGTGGAAAGAATACTGTGTTTTATGTGACCTTGAATCAAAATGGTTTAGAAGGTCTGGATTGAAAACCATACAAGTTGAGGTTTCAAATATCTGAATTTTTGTTTGGCTAACATGGTGTAAAACAAGACTGACAGGTTTTGGTCAAAACTTTCAAACTGGCCATTTTCTGAAAGAGCAAATGTATTGGCAACATTTCATTTTAATGGAAGCTGCACTGTGCCATGTTCCTGTCATTTATGGAATTTCTGGACATAACTTTTAAATTGGACTAATAATTAGTGAAGTGAATGACAATACATGCAATACCTTTAATTAAAACATTTTATGGTAGACGTGTTTTCATATTTGCTTGTTTAGTGATTTTTTTCATTACCTTTTGTATGGATTTAGGGTATTTTTGGATGTGGAAAGGCAAGTTATGACAGCATTGGTATCACATTCAAAAAGAAAAGTGTTGAATAAATACTCTTTTTTGAAGTAACTTTTGAAACAGCAGCTAGAATACAGGGCTTGGATGCTGTCATTTAGGATGAGCCTAAAAATGCTTTATAACCAGCTCCTATATCTGCATCAACTTGCTCTCTCTGGCAACACATGTCCAGGTTGAGGTTCCACAGAATGCAATGAGGAGTTTTGCTGAACTATCCATCCCCATTGTACCAGATGGTACTCTATGGAGGCAACACTGATCCCGTGACTCTGTTGATTTGTAATTAGGTTTCTAGTAATTAATATAGTTTGCAGGCCTTGCATGAACTCTGCAGATTGCCCATTCATGTAAATGATTAACTGAAGGGGGATTAATCCTGGCAGAAGTTCAACCAAAAAGAATTTTCCAGACTGAAAATCTTCTCTATCAATCTAGTGTATTGTAATAGAGATTGAAAGTTAAGTTTGCATTTGTGTAGCTCCATTTAAAAAAGAGTAACTTGATATCTGAGTGTTAAAAGTATCTGCATTCTGTGTATAAATATACATTTGCTGCAATAGATCTGTAAGTCCTGTTTTTTATGGAATTCAAAACGTATATTCAGTATGACTTAGTTGGAAAAATCTACTTATTGTCACTACTGTTTAATAGTAGGTAATGTAAATTCTGGCTTTGAAAAAAAGATTGCTTCAGAATTCTATAGATCATGTTTAGCTGATCATGCTGGAATATGCAAAGGTTGGAATTCTTACAGCTATTAAAAATCAGTGACAACAGGGGCTGTCACACAGCTCTGCACACAACCAGTTCACCCAGCACATGCTCTTACAAGACTGTCATAGGTTCCCAGAATGGTTTGGTATCAAAGGGACTTTAAAGCTCATCCAGTTCTAACCCCCTGCCAAGGGCAGGGACACCTTCCACTATCCCAGGTTGCTCCAAGCCCCATCCAACCTGGCCTTGAACCTGGCCTTGTCCTGCCAAGTGTGCAGCCCCTTCAGGTCAGGCAGGCATTCCTTGGGGAATGGTCCTTCCAGGTCATTGTGTGTGCAGTTTCTTCTGAAGCCCATCCCTCCTGCTCTGTCGATTGCCTGGGTATAAAGAAAGTCAACACTAAATTAGTGGGTGACACAGATGCTTGGCATGAGCAACAAAGCATCAGTGCCAGTTGAGGGATTCCCAGCTGTGTGGGCAACACTGAATTCTCCTGCCTCAGTTTTGAGGGGTCAAAGTCAGAGGATGAGTGGAAGGGACAGAGCAGGAGAGAGAGGATGAAGAAAGCTGTAGAGATCATGGTTTGAAGCATGTGTCTGGGAAAGAATAGGGCAGCAAACCTGGTGCTGGACCAGGCCACTCTTCCTTTACCCTCCCTTGGCAGCAGCTCCTGGCATGTGTGTTCTGAGTCAGTGCAGCCCACGAGTGCATCACCTGGAACTGGCAAAGTTAGCCACAGGGCAATGAACATTTTTGCAACCCCACCAATTTCTTGCCCCATGTAACTGCCCCCATTTCATCAGCACAGCCAGCAACAAGTCAGGCCAAGCAAGAGAACCCTGCAGAGGCAAAGCTGGGGAAGGGAATGGCCATGGAAGCAAACAAGGGTCACAGTGTTATTAAGTGCTGCAGGACTCAGATAATCAAAACTCCCTAACAGATATATAACCCAAATAATTACATTCTATATAAATACTGGGCCAAGTGTCTCCCTGATATAACTGTGATTGTACAACAGCAAGGATGGGTTTAGTCCAGTGTGTTTAGACTCTGTATTATTTTAACTAGATGCTTGGGGGTTTGTTTTCCTTTAGTGGATAATAAGGGCCATCCAAAACAGAGTTGCTGATGTGCTTGGGTTTCATTGAAAGAGACACTACTAAAGGGAGAGGAAATCCCCAAAATGATACTCAGTGATTAAGCACATAGAATATAGGATTTCAGTGTTTGCAAATCCTTTTTCTCAAATGAACTTGTGGCACTAATCCCCTAATGGCATTATTTCTTTGGAATATATGCCGGATTAAGGAGTCACAATGAGGCAAAGTACAAAAATCCACATTAATCTCTCCCCGGTGGGTGCTGTGTGGGATGCAACTTAAACTATTTTGTTCCAAAATTGGTTCTGTTCCTAACCTTGCCCCAGGTCTAGACAGAAGGAAGAGTAGATGTAAACAAGTGTGACACTGAGCACTTGGCAGATGGTCACAGGTCATTTAACTGGATAGAAAGGAGAAGGCGTCTATTATTTTTAAACTCCAAAAGCTAAGCCTGCCCCGTGCTGTCCATGACATCCTGCAGGAAGCAGACACAGGGCTCTGCCAGGCAGGAGCAGGACACCTGTTCAGAAGTGTGGCAGGGAGGAGATGGACAGAGCGGCTCACAGGGCACGGCTGGGCCTGGCTGGTGTGATATATCATGTTCACAGCACAGCCTGGGCCTATTGCAGAGTGATGCTCATGTTTTCAGCCCAGTGCAGCCACCTCATCCTCATTATCCTGCTTTTTTAGGGGGATAACCCTGTTGTCACCTCTTTCCTCATAGCTGATGTGAAAAAAGGTAAAGATTTGCTTTTTAGGAAGAGGAGACCACCGTGTTTCCCTTCTCACCAGATTACAGGGATGCTGTCATGGTTCTGTGGGGTATTGTCACTGTCATTCAACAGCCTCAAATGGTGAAAGAACTGCTCAATTGGCAGCACATCACCTGAAATACTGATATCAGAGCATGTGAGTTAGCCCAGGCTAACCACTGTAATTAGTGCTTAACATGCTTAAAGATTTCTCCAGTTTCACAGGACAGAGATTATCAAATATTTCTGTTCCATGTTCTCATTGAATTGCAGTGGGCATTGAGAAGTCTTGGGACATGTTCACAAACATGGGTTCCTTGGTCTCTGCTTCATTCCTGGTCACTGTTGTTAAGCACGAGCGAAGAACTGTCAAATTCAGTTGTTTACGAACAGAAAAGCTGGGATTTTCCATCATCTGCATAGCTGAGATGCCTGGACACATGAAGTGACTTAGCACAAATTCCTGATGTGGATACAGGTCTGTAGTGAGATGCTAATTTCAGAAACTGGGGCAGGCCAACCACTCCTGGTGTCAGAAACCCTAAAGCCAGCTTGGAGATCCTTTCTGGAATAGAAGTGTGCCCTCCTTTCCTACAGAGAAAGATGATTGATCCCAGTGGTTTTGTGCATTTCTAGCTGCTCTAAATGTTTGCCAGCATGGGACCTCTCATGGGCAAGAGGATTTTCCTGATGTTCACTTTAAGTTTTTCTTCTCCTCATCTTACCCTGTTGACTCTTTGCATCACACTGTGCCTCATTCCACCCTGTCTGAATCCTTTGTCTGTTTTCACACTGAGCCAAGCCTGTCCTCAGGCTGGTGTCTGCTCACCTGCTTGCAAAGGAATTGTTGGTTTTGTTTACCAGCTTTATCATTCCCCACTAAAATCACTCCAGTTTGCATATGTCTTTAGTGTATACATATCTGTGGATGGTCCCTTGTATCTAAGGGAGTATAAATTATATTGCAGCAGGTGGAGACAAAGGTGAGCAGGAAATGAAAAGGGAAATGGAGAGTTTTTCACATGAGGGGAGACGAGAAGGGTTTGGCTGGTTTTGCCTACAAAAGGAAAGAACTGAAAAAGATTATCACGCCTAAAGAAATTCAGCATAAATGGCCATAAGTATGGTTAGGACAGAAATTGTGATGTTCACCATTGAGGAAATCAGACTTTAGGGCAGACAGAAAAAAAAAGGTGTGCTGAAGTTTGAGGTATATATAAGGTGTGTCCAATGATTGCATTGTAATGTTGTATCATGGTGCTGCCCAGAAGATGATTGTGACCTCTCCTCTCCTGTCTCCTGTGGCCCTAAAATGATCAGGAGTATCCTACTCCTCGGTATCTCTTTTTCTTACTGAGCTGTGCAACATCCTGCTGGCAGCAGGGCTCTGCTCAGCCTCCAACACTATTGCTGACCAGTATGGACAAAAGGGGTGGGAAAACAAAGAGCTTTTCTTCAGGTAGTCTTGTAATCTGATCTCTACGGTGACTCAGCCTCTTTAACAACAGCTGTCTCAGGGACATGCAGTGGTTTGCGAGCAGTAGCGAAGATTTTGCTGCCACTTCCTGATTTCTGCCTTGAGAGTGATCTAAGCTGGGACATGACCGAAACATTTAAATGGACTTCTCAGCCCCAGGAATGGCAGACTTTGGGATAGAGTACAGAGGAATAGAGACATCAGGAAAGAGCCCACAAACCACTTGTGCAGAGCTGCTGCTATCGTACTGATGAAGAGAGAAACTTGTGAGAGAAAACTACATGGAAACCCTGAAAGTGCTGTAAAAACTGAAAAGAGTGAAAGGGATCCTCAGGTGTACCCATGGAAAAGACAGGTATGTTCTTTGTTTAAAATAATATCTCTCCACAGCAGGAAATCACAACCAGAAAAAGCAGGATTTCTCTACAGCTCAGTAGAGCTGTAGTGTACATGGAGGTCCACTGGTTTGTGTCATTTTTGTATTTCTAAGAAATACAGCTGTGACAACATATTAAGACCCAGACTTTAAACAATGCTTCAGCTTTTTGTAATTGTAAGTGCTCTGCTCTTGAACACTTGTATCATGGCTATGATATATGTTTGGATGGAGGTAATGGTGACAAATTGTCAGTGCATCTGAAAAAAGGTAAGCAAGAGTAAACGTTACTAAATCGAATTCTGTCTGCTGATCCCCTGAAAGATGACCAGAACTGCCAGGATAGGCATGAAGAGGACAACCCAAAGAGTTCCCCATTTGACTTTGTTATAAAGCAGTTCCAAGGAAAGAGGTGTGTTCCTGAAAAAAGGCAAGAGCAGCCTTCAGCTGTCAAACAATTCTTCAAGGGCTTTGACTTTGGGAAATCTGAAGGCAAGGACAGAAGGGAAGTTGAAGAAACAGAAATAAGCCATGCTGGAGCTGATGACCAGAGTGACAAGCAAGATCTCTCTGAAGAAGGTAATGGTGGTACAATATGAGTAAATATTTTAATTTCAGAGAAAATCAGCCGGTTTTTTGCTAGCCAAAATCCTGTATTTGCTGCCTACAGTTTATCCTCTAGCCAGGATTTACTTCTGATTGGAACATTATCAAGCATGTTTTCTGATTTGATAGAGGCCAAGCAAGGAGTTAGATCCGTGTTGCTGAGGAAGGATAAAGCTTTTGGATGACTTCTCTCTTGGTCTGCAATGTGAGAGTCAGTGCTGAAGTCAGCTCATTAGTTGCAGAGCTTATTTGGTTTCAGAGCCAGGCTTTGAGCAGTAGCTTGGCTTGTTGTATTTAAGATGGGTCTCTGTTCTGCTAAAGCAGTCTGAAGACAACAGGAGCAGATGTTTCCTATCCCTTGACACTGGGCAGGGGGAGGGGAAGGGAATGGGAATCCATCATTTATGTTATTTTGCACACACAAGAATACTCTTTACATCCACTCCAGAGAAAATGGAACTATTTTTGAAAAGCAGCTGGAAGGTGAGGCTTGGTACCCCATCCTTTGTCCTAAGGGGCTTGGGTCAGTTTGGGGAAACAATAAGAGGGCAGCTACTGAGAGTGGGACTGCTATTTTCTGTAACTTTTTCTTTGAAAGCCCAGAAAATCAGGAACTGCCTCACACAGATGTATGAAAATGCAGCAGGAACTTTGTACTGATTTGATCTATAGTGATCTTATCAGTCGGGTTGTTGTCCACATCGATGAAAAATAGAGCCTGGTTTATTGACAGATTTGATTCATTTCTAAAGCCTTCACCTGCAAGCCTCAGGCAGGATTTACAGTGGTGTTTCGTAGCAGAGGTAACCAGGGCCCTGTTTTCTTTGTTGCTCAGATGGACTTTCACATCTCACTTCTGAAGTGGAGTCACCATCTGGTGAGCAGAGATTTAACCAGTTCATGGAGAAACTGGGAAAGAAACCCAACAGCAAGAATCTGGATCTAAATAATTGTGCATTAAATGCGGCAGATGTAACAGAGCTGGGTAAATGCACATTTTATTCAACTAATCACTTTATATATTCCTTTAATTTTATTTGCCTGTTCAATTGTTCCCTCTCCTCTTTTCCCTTCCCTTTCTTTTATACAGGCCATATTGACATTTCATCTGATGGTCCCAGGTCCCTGAGAAATATTAGTTTACAAATTATATAAATTTTGTAATATATATTAAATATAAAAATCATCCAGATCTGTGAAGCAGATGAATGTCCTTCATTCAGATACAGATAAGAAAAGTGAGGTACAAATTCTCATGGCTTTATAATTTTGTATTGGTTGTAGAAAACATCTCAATATACATCGATATCCAGGATGTGCAGAAACATGAAACAGAAAAGTTTTTCTTTTCTTTCCTTACAGCTTCTTTACTGCCCTTTCTCCCAGAGCTGGAAGAGATCAGTCTGTCCTGGAATGGTTGTGTTGGAGGGACTTTGAAGGCTCTCACTGTCCATCTTCATCATGTGAACCTGTTAAAAGTCCTCCGACTTAACAGCTGCAGGCTGACAGCTGAGGATGTCATCTCCTTAGGTACAGGATTTCATTTACATTTACTTCCAGACAGCTTGGGGCTAATGTAATCCATCTCATCTCTTCCTATGTCCTGCTCCTGCTGCTTCCACACTGAGCAAAGTAAACTCCTGCTGCAAAACAGTAGAAACTTGGGCTTATGGGTGACCTTACACCTTTAGGTAGCTCTGCAGAGTCATTCCTCAGGGTGTGAAGCTCTCACACTCAGAAGGGAACAGAATTCAGTCTTATTTGCAGGAAAGAATGTTTTCAATTTGGATTAGGATTTTTTTGGCTAGAAGCAGAGTCAGTTACAATAGGGCCAGCTTAGGTCTTGGAGCTGCAGGACAGGTGAGTGCTCATCATGAGAACCCCAGTGGTCTTTTGGGAGGAGACTTAAAACCAGAAGTGCTGCTTCAGAGCTTTATGGCTTGGTGTTTTCCAAGTCTGGGAGAAGCTTATTCCTCTTCTTACTTCTTTGCTTGGAGTGCCTGCACCCGGCTTTCTGCAAAGCATGAGATGTAAAGGTTTTAAAGGTGGTGTTACACACTCAGGTTCTGACATGGAGTCACCTCTGGGCTTGGAGTTTACTCTGGGGTGGATCTGTGGTTTGTATTTAAAAGAAGGGCAAACACAATAAATTAGGAATGATAAAAGTTACTGCTTATTTTGTAAGTTCTAAAATGGGTCTGTGTCATAAAGCTGGGGTTTGTTTATGTCATCCATATCCAAGCCTTTTCCAGGAAAGGTTCAGAAATAATACAACATGTATGGTGGCAGATAAAAAGTGGGTCATGCTATCTCTTGGGGAGGAAATAAGCATCTCTACAAAAGCTGGTGAAAATAACTGCTCTGTTTCTGATGAGTGTAAAATCTGTGTATTTAATTTTCTAACATCTTTTCAAAATTATTTCATTCTCTTTCCAACCCTTTTCTCATATTTTTTTTCCTTTTGATTTTTATTGGTTATTTTTACAATTACTTTATTCTGCCAGGTTCTCCAGTGCCGTTTCCTTCCCAGTTTGGTTTAGCTTCTTCTGGGACAGATGCAAAATTGATTGCAGGACTTGAATTTCCAGTCAAAATGTGATGCCCTTGACATGTGGAATAGCAACAGTCAGTTTGCATTGATTTTGCCTGTGATTTTGAAAACAACTTGTATATTTAGGCCAATCCTGGCTGTGTGACCTTGTCCACATCTCTCTGAAGAAATGTGGCCTCTTGTGGACTCAGCACATCCTGCTTAGAAATCAATGTCTGAAATAGAACCATAATATCAACCTATTCTATGTGATTGCTCAGAGCTTGACTGTGAGAGGTGATAGGAAACCATTCCTGGAGTTATATTCCTTTATTTATCTTCTGGGAGGAAAATGTGTCTGGAATTCTATAGTCCTCATGTCGAACAGAAACAGGCTATGCTGCACTTCTCAACTGTAGAGCATTGCTCAGTGTTCAATACTGAGGCAATAATTTAAAATAAATGCAAAAATAAAAATTAAGACATGTCCTTTCCTCTCAAACCCAGATATTCACTTACAGAAATAATTATTTTTCTATTATAAATCTTTTGTGAAAAATTAATTATGAAAACCACCCAGACATGAAAAAATGTTACTGTTAAAATACAATTCTCAGTTATTGGACTTTAGATCAAGAAAATTGTGTATGACACTTTGAAATTGTATTTGCATATGGTCTGATTAATTGATCTTTTGTGGGAATGAGTTTATGCAAATATGCTCTGCCTCCCTCCTCTACAAAGGAAGCTAGGAAGCTGGATTTTACCGTGGGATGTTAGCATTTCAAATAAACCCTAACATAGTTCAGATTGGCAGGTATGTCAAGCCTGGAAAAGGCTGATTTTTATGAATGTAGTAAAAGTCAGTTCTGCCTGCCTTGAAATCAAGGGAAAGTTAGTTTGAGTCAAAACAATGCTCATCTTGGTTTCTTACGAAGTGAGTCAGAAATTCCTGTCAGAAATGAAACTTTCCCATTTCAGAAGTGGTTGTGAGAGGACTTCTTTCATTCCCTCCAAAATGATCTGTGGACACAGTACAGAGGATGTTGGAAATTTGCCAAATAAAACAGAGCAGAATTCTACATGACAGTAAATTCAGACTTGTTATCTATACTGATTTCCCTCTAGACTGGACTTTCTGGTCCCAGCACAGGCCAAACAGCCTGAGGAGGGTTTGGGAATCCAAATAAATTTCATGTTTGTGTGCACTGTGACAATGACTTGTGATCTATATTGCTCCTTAGACAATGTGAGATTTTATGCAACACTGCTGCAGAAGCAATAATTCATTTATTTAACAATTTTCCCGACAAGACATTCAATATAAAGTAAACTGAGTATTAAGCATCTAACCTTCCTCTTTAATATATTCCAAACCTGTATTTTTGTTTGCACTGAAATTGATACATAGAATGAATCATCCTAGACTTCCATTACAGGAGAGGCATTTGAAATTGTTTCTCAGCTTGAAGAACTGGATTTATCATGGAACAGTAACATAGGTGGAAAACTATCACTGCTGACAAAAAAACTCCAGGATGGATGCAAATTAAAATGTCTGAAAATTACAGACTGTAACCTGACGGCAAAGGATGGAGAATCCCTTGGTATGTGTGTCCATTGAGCTGGGCTGAGACTGGCTTCACAAAAATGGAACTTGTTTGACTTAGATGATGGCTGTATTGAGCTCAGTATTAGTGAAAAGTTAATTTATTTCAAGCTCTGCATTATAACAGTATTTATGATGTGGGGATTTAATGCACTTTCTTCCAAAGAAGGAAATTATTCGCTCTAATCGTATGAGGGAGGGTTGAGAAGATCTAAACCACAGTCTGGCTGCCTCAGTGGTCCAGGGTTTCTGGATTCTTTGAGACCTTGAGCAAAAAACATGTGCCAGAATTTCCACCACTGATTGCTTAAAATTAAGCAACTGAATATGTAGTTGGCCATGGGATTGGAAAGAAGGTCTGAGGACTGGGAATTTAGGCTGAGTTGGCAACCACTGACCACCCTTTCCTTCTGTCCTCTCACCATAGCAGCTTAATCCTGTGTGGTCTTTTTATCTCATTGTGTGTTTTAAAAGGTGTTTGCTCAGTAAAGAGAAGCCTCATGGCTCTCATCTCCACTGTAGGAGGAGCCCCATATGTAACACACATTCCTATGTATTTTCAGTAGAAAATTTTCTTTCTCTTTGTATTTCTGCTTTTTATTCCCCTGTATTTTTCTAACAGTCCTTGTATTTTTTCACTTTTATTTTTATAAATGTTTTTCACAGATTTCTTGATTCCTATCCAATCTTTATGTTACTGTGTTGTTTAGGTAGAACAGGAATCTAGCAAGTCTAAACCACACTTACAGGCAAACCCAGGCCACCTCTTCCTGTTTATCATGGTGCTGTACTTTTCTAGAGTTCATCTGTATGTATTACAGACAATTACCAATTCTAGTTTTCTTTTCTTTTTTTCTCCCCAGCTGAAATTCTGAATGTGATCCCAAACCTCGAAGTATTAGATCTCTCTATCAACAAAAACATTGGCTGCAGCATGAAGGTTATTGCTCAGGATCTGAAAAATGTGCCAGGCTTGAAAGAGTTAAACTTGCACATGTGTGGATTAAAGCAAGACAGCCTCCAGAGCTTAGGTTAGACTTTATATTCAGAAGACTTTCATTCTGAATAAATTGTACATCTGAAAACCATTTAAGAAAGGCAATGAGGTGGGATTTTGCTGATGGTTTGGCAGTATTAACGGGCAATCATTATTTGCTGTTTGAGGACTGATAAAAGACTCTACAGGGCCTTTCAGCAGGAGTGGAATTTATCTGCCCTGAGCTCAAGCTTGTGAAAGTCAGTGGGGAGAGTCACCCTCCACACCATTTATCTGAGACACATCTCAGGGCTGTGGCTCCCTGGATGTGCTTCCTCTTTCCCCAGACAGGACACAGACAAAGACACAAACAGGTCAGCTAACTTTTAACAAGCTAATCCTACTTTCCAAATGAAATCCAAATTTTCCATTATCACTTAAAGAGTGTCCAGTGGAGCCCCATGAAATGGGATTGTTATATGTGCCCCTCCCTAGTGGATGTGGCGAAACAACTGGCGTTAATTAGCACATCCAGCAGTAATTTCTGCAAAAGGCTGAGGATTGACTGGACCTGGGGGATGAGCTGGCCTCACCTTCACCTGCTCTCCCAGAGAAGAATGGAGCTGCATGGACAGGGAGGCTTTGCTGTATTACTGTGTGTCTGCTGTGATTATACACTGAAGCTTAGCCCAGGAGCTTTGCCTGCAATACCTTGGGCAAACTTTGACGTTGAAGTAAATAGATGCCAAAGCCCTGACCTGGGCTCTTGTGGCAGCCAGTGACCAGCCTGTTCCCTTTTCCATTTCAGACACTGCTTTACAGCACCTTGCCGAGCTAAGGAAATTAGACATCTCGTGCAACAGAGAGATTGGTGGTGGCTTTAAAGACTCAGCAGCTCATTTGGCCAGCTTGAAAAATCTGGAAGTCCTTGATCTTCACCAGTGCTGTGTCACAGAAGAGGACATGACCGTTTTGTGTAAGGACATGTTGAGGAAATCCATTAAGGATCTCAGTTTTGCCTTCTGAAAATATCTCAAAGACATAAAAGATTCTGCCTGGCAGAACAACTGATCTCAGGACTCTTTTCATCAGGCACCTCTGAAAGTACACTGTGGGGGAGAGCTTTCTTGGTCAATATGGAATGGGGTTTTTTCGCTGAACCAAAGGAAATCTCAGAGTGTCTGATCCCATGTGGAACTAAGGACCTGAATCTGCCATGATTCAGACCCACAATGGGAATGTGGGAACTGCCACCAAGCAGTGCTTTTTCTGATAATCAGTGATTTAGGAAATATCCAGGGACAGTGCCCCAGTGGTATAAGCGGGATGGATCCATGGTGTGTATGTGCATGGAAATATAACTGCCTAAAACTCCCTTGATGAACTGCACACCGAGTAGAGGGTGTTTTAGGAGGTCTTGCATTGCTGCTGCTGTGTGCTTTCTCCAAGTTGAATTGACGTACCTAGAAACCACTATGAAGAAAAAGGCATTTCACAATCAGTTTGTGAGACAGTCTGTTTTTCTCTGTTACCATAACTTTGTCTTTACTCTTGACAACAACAACAAAAAAAATCCCATGACTCAAAGCCTATATTGCCCACATCCTATTTTCCATGACAAACAACTTGAAGACATGATGATGATGAAGCTTTAGGAAATATTCAGTATTAGTGATATCAATCATGATTTAATTTATTGAATAATAGAGAATAATAGCATTAAGACAAGAAAGAAGTTTCAGTTAGCAATGAATGCATTTGGAAATTCCCTACTTCACCTAAAATTTCCAGGAAGCCATATTCTGACAATGCTCCACACAGCATGGAAGACTTAATTTCTGAAACAGTTTTACTGAAAATGACAAGGCTATTTACGGTCTAAAGCATTACTCACCATGAACTTGACTGTAAAAACTTGGTCTTGACTTTTGGATTGATTTATAAAGAAAAGAAATTATGTCAGGCAAATATACAACTACACATTTTTTATGGATTAGTGACTGTCTAATAAATATTTCGTGTTTTCATAGGCCAGGTGATACCTTTACTCTCCAGTCTTCAAGACCTGAACTTATCCTCGAATAAAAATGTAGGACTCTCATCTGATCCTCTTCTGGGCAGGCTCAGGTTTTTACCGAAGCTGAGATCTGTGAGCATCAGCAATTGTGGCTTAGGTGAAGAGTCCCTTTCATCACTAGGTAGGAGTGTTTCTTTAAAGTGTGCCTGTTCTCTGTGTATCCCTGTAGGACAAAGCATTCCCTTCTCCTTTGGCTGAACTCCAAGGATCATGGTTATATTATACCTCAGGTCCCGAGTGGAAATGCCTGTGACGAAACCAGTGCTTTGTAGGACCAGGTTTCAAGGGAAGAGAATTGTATGGCTTCCTCTACTATACCTGAGGGGGTGAAGTTCACTTAGTCCTTTGTCTGATTGTGAGCTTTTAGATATTCCCTAATTTTGGGGGAAAAAAAGAAAAACATGCTTTTATGTTATGTTGTAATCATAGTCTGGGTGTAACACTTTACTCACTGGGCTAAAGTTTTGACTGAGGGTTTTTCACCTCACTGCAGGTGAAAATTTCAGTAGAAACTTTCTGGGTTAGAGTTCAGCATGGGGAAATGGAGGAAATGACTGCAGCGGTGGAACAGATATTGCATAGCCATGAAGAAAAGTCCAATCTAACACAGGACATGTAAATTCAGCCTCTTTTGCCTACTTATTGCAAATCTCTGTAGATTAGTGGCCTTTGATAGGTGTTCCATATGGCACATGAAATCTTAGTACAGAGGGATCTCTCAATTACTGTGTCTTGTGCACTTGTATTTTGTACTGTTTACAGTGACATTAAACCTGGAGTAAGACTTGACTGCCTCCAGCAGAAGCAGTAGCAAGCTAAGCTGGTCAGAGGTCCTTGCAGAAAGAGTATTACATAATTGTAGTGATATAAATATAAGAGTGACACCATGGAAATCAGAGCTGTCAAAAGATAGAGAGCTTTACACCCTAAATAGTGAGTTCACAGCAAAAAACTTGCTGTTTTTAAATTAATATAAAATGGTTTAAAAGCAAGTTATTAAATTAATTCAGTGCAACAAGGCCAAGGCAATAATGTGAACAGAAAGACAAAAAAACCTCTCCTTAGAGTCCTCATAGATTCTATAGGCAGACCCTTCTTATTATCTTTTGTCTGACTTTTATTGGGATAAAAAAATTCACTCTAAGCACAGGTACTCAGCCTGTTAGGATCCTATTTACGGGTGAATTGCAGGTGAGGTGTCTGTTGAGGCCATGTTGTTTTCTCTTAGTAAGCAGAAGTTGCTGGTCTTAATCTTTTCAGCTGAGGCTGCCCTTCACCTTCCTGAACTGGAGATATTAGACCTTTCTTGGAATAAGTGCGTTGGTGGGAACCTAAAGCTGCTTTTGGGAGCACTAAAGCTTGCAACGGAGATTCAAGTGTTAAGACTGAGCAGCTGTAACTTGGTGGCTGAAGATTTGGCACTTCTAAGTACGTATAACATGGTATTTACTAGCACTCAAGGAGCCAGGGCATTTAGACCACAATTCAGAAGGGGCTTGTTCCATGGGCTGAGCATGGTTTTGCATAAATCAAATGAAAACATGGAAAATACAGGAGTGTTTTTCCCAGAAAGGGGTTTCATTTTTCTGTGTGTCCTGGACATGCCCAGTGGAAAAGCCTAAAAGGCTAAAATGCAAAGAATCTTTTAGCACTTTTATGTATTAATACAAACAAAAGCATCATTTAGAAAATGTAGGGTTTGCATCTGTTTTTTATATCAAATATTTAAAGCTGCCTCTGAGGAGTTTTATTTCGCTCGGATGCTGTTTTAGGGCTCAGTACTTTAGAAAAAAAAGTCTGTGCTGACAGCCAGTAATACAGGCACTAGCAGCTCCCAATCCATTAGGTGGGTTTCTGGAGTCAGACTACTTGGGGAGAATTAAACCAGAAAGGTTTTCACCCACCTCTTAGCAGCTGCTAAGAAGTACTGGAAAACTGATAAAGGACTAAATTCTAGGATTTTTTTGAAACTTTCTTATTTTATACTCATCCTTGTGATTCTGTGGGCCTGACTCAGGGGTTTGAGTGTCTGAGATTGGCAATAGCTGTGTGACAGCTGTGAGGCCCTGGAATGTGAAATCTGGTGAGGTGAAGCCTGAATATTTTTTACTTTAAAAACCATCACCCTTGATGGGTGTTTCCTTTGCCACTCATATGTTAAGGATCCCTTTAGGGTATATTAGACCCTCCCACAGTGAGAGGTGGCTGTTGTAGTCATGCAGTCTCACCTAGTTTTGCTTTCCTCTTTCTAAATCTCCCTGTAAAGCCTGTCTGCCTCTTATAATTGGCACTTGATATAGCCTCCTTCCAACTGACTCCAAGGTTTTTGGGTTGCCATACACTTTTAACTCAATACTTTGTTCTTCTTGAACTGTCTGTGCTTTAAGTGTTGTACACTCCTTCAGCTGTTATAAAACTGTCTTTCTGAGATCAGCAGCAAGTGGTTTTATGCTGCTGAGGAGTTAAATCTTGCTGTTTGACTGCTGAAATGAGGTATTAAAATACCATTCTCCTTTCTGAGAAGCTTTTAAAGCAGTTGCCAGGATTTATTAGTTGTGTTTGTGTCTGTCATCTCTTGCAGCATCCCTGAGGCAAGATGGCCATTTAGCCAGATTGCAGAAGCTGGATTTGAGTTATAATAACAACATCTCTGATGAAGGCTGGGCTGTCTTCTGCCAAGGTTTAGGAGCATTCAAGGAACTCTCGGAGCTGGATGTGAGCCTCCGGCCTTCATCCTGCCGGGACTGCGGGCCATGGTTCAGGGAATTGTTGGCAGCACTGACACAGCTGCCAGCCTTGGCAGAGCTGGGCATGCAAAGATGGGCCCTTTCAGAGTCCCAGAGGAAGCAAATGGAAAGCTTTAATCAAGACAACAAAAGAAACATTCGTTTTGACTGTTGATGAAGGTTGGAGGTGTCTGGAAGGCCTTTTGAGAGCAGCACATGAACCAAGCATTATGTGACTCTGACTTAGAAGACTGCAGTTTTTAATAATCTCTTGAAATAATTTCACAATTATAGAAAACTGTTATTTAACCTTCTGCACCATAGATCACTCCATTTAATAACATATTCTTTCAGGTTCTCTGGGCCATGCTTACACTACTTTATCTTCAGGGTCACTGCCCGCAGAGCAGTGCTGGATTCAGAGGGGATGCACTGCAGGTTTGGCCATGGAGGGAAGGGCTGGGGTGTGTGTTAGTGCAAGTGGGTGGGCAGTGTGAATGTGGCCTCGGAAAAATACCTCTAATGTGAAAATACCTGAAACCTCCATGTTTTAATTTTAGTTTCTTTTCCCCCCAAACTTTTGCCTCTTTGTGAATTAATTAAATCATAATTGGGAGATTTGGCAACCATCCCAACAACTCAACATTACAGATTAGTCCAGTAAGGAGAATACAGAAGGAGCTGGTCTGCCTCTGCTCTGGCCCTTGATGCCATCTCATAGTGTAGGTGAGTCCTGTATAGAGGATCAGAATAAAATCAAGGTAAGAAACCATTAATTGGTGTCTTTGCAAGTCTCAGGGGCAAGGAAAAAGCTGTGATTAAATCAGAGATATGTCCTGCTACTTTAAGAAGAATTTTGGACACAAAGCAATCAATAAGTGCCAAATTCTGGCGTAGTCACTTGTGCCATGGAGCATGTTAACACGTGAGCTCCAGGACTGCAGTGGGATTATTCATCGGTAAGGTATTTTAGGAAGTAAAGATATTAGATGTGCCCACTGAGTGAGGAGTCTTAGAGAAATCCTGAGACAGCTTGAGGGATAAAGTACTGCTCAATTAGCTCTGAGCATCTCTACACGCTGCAGCAGTCTCCTGGAGGAGAAGCACAACAGGATCATTCAGTGGCACTTTCCTAACTTGCTAAGGCCCCCCTCAGCAAGTTCTCCCCTGCAGATGCTGATCAACATTCAGCTTTCAGTCCATGCGACCCTTCCAACATCACCTTTTGCCTGTTCAGGGCTATAACCAGCAGCTGACCATGCTGTGCTGATACCTATTGATCATTTAATCCATGATTTCATGTAGGAGTCACCCTGGACTTCCTGGTTCCACTTGCAGTTCCACTTGAAAAGTGCACTTGGCTCCCCCACCTTGAGAAATGGGTTGAACTGGAGTCCCTTGGTCAGAGGCAGTAGGCAATTGCTGTGTGGGATCCTAAACCTCTGAAATAAAGAAAAGAGCCCCCGCTTCATACAGGGCTAACAAGAGATTTTCAAGCAGTGACTTAAGCCAGGACGGTTGTTCTAATGGGGAAATACCATCATGTCTGTTTAGCAGCAGCACACCAACCTGTTCTTTTTATCACTTGTCTTCATGTGACTTTCCTGCTCAAATCTGCCTTTGATCCAACTGGGAAACTGGTCTTTCTTCTGCTCTGTGATAATTTCTCTGGATTAATCCTTTCCCACTTGAACCTCTCTCTCCAGTTCACCTTTAATGTCTACATTCTGTTGAAGGCTTCCTGACTGAACTCAACTTCAGTGTTGGGGTTTCTTGTTCTTTCATAGCTGGGCTCCTCATTCTCATCTCCAGAGCACAGTACAGACCCACTGCTGGCAAACTCTCCCCTGGGCCTGATCCCCCTGCTCAGTCCTTTGCCCTCTTACTATTCTGTCATACCTATTGTGCCACTAAAAACGTTTTGTTCCTTTTATCACCTCTACTAAATGTCCTGTCAATCTGCCAGTCTTCCCAGAAATTTCTCTTCCAACGATTTCCTCCTTGGCAGTTTCTGATTCATCCTTCGATCTGTTCCTCTTTGCCTTTACTTAGGGTGAAAAAATTTCATTAGACATTTCCAAACAATCAAAACAGCCTCAGTTACCCAATGAAATGGAAAATCAGAACAGAGCTGTCCCACTTTCCTGGAGTCCCAGCTCTCTCTTGCCAACAAGCATATTAATGAGATTTCAGTATCAATCAAGAGCCAAACAGAAATGAGTTCCATACCCTGGATGCAGATTCAGAGAGCACTGCCTGGGGATGGAACTCTGTGAATAGCTGTCTCAGTGGCCCTGCCTTCATCAACTCCCTCAGGATGCACCACCTTCCCTGAGGTGAGACAAGGGGAGGGAGAGCAGGACTGCAGTTCTGACCAGCCAGTTAAACTAAGCAAAGGGTTCTGCTCCCACCCACTCTGCATTTTGAACCTGCACAGTGGCTGGCCCCAGTCCAGCTCTGTGCTCTATGTACACTGCAAATAAAACTCTGAGGGACTTAAGGGGTAGCTGAGCAATACGGAATAAAAACTAGACAAGGACATTATGTGTCTAGGACAAGCAGCTGCCTGCGTGTCAGGCAAAGTGGAAAGACATGGTTGCACATAAACTTGGCATGCAAGAATTAGATAATATTATGTTTGTCATGGTTCTTCTTAATGACAAAGGTGTTATGGCGCATCAGAACCAGAATCATGGCAGAAATTGCATCCTGCAGACCCACTGCTTTCGAATAAGCCTGTCATACACAGACACATCACAAACTGTCACCAAAGCATCTTAGAGAGGAGCAGTACCACTAAGGACGTGACAGCTTGCAGTCATTC
This sequence comes from Corvus moneduloides, assembly GCF_009650955.1. Classification (NCBI taxonomy): domain Eukaryota; kingdom Metazoa; phylum Chordata; class Aves; order Passeriformes; family Corvidae; genus Corvus; species Corvus moneduloides. The sequence continues at coordinate 23,896,175 of NC_045485.1, forward strand.
AAAGTGCTGTAACTGCAGATTGTCAAAACATCAGTGAACAGTTTTGCAAAAGTGTGGAGATACTTTCAAACAGCTTTTTACACCGCTGTAAGACAGGATTGACACAGACCAGCGCCTTAATTGTATCTCTCTTGATCGGAGAGGCTTTTTAGAGTCCTTGCTAGGAGTCAGGGAGATGAATGGGATTTCTGTATTTTCTCTGTCTTCAGGTTGTTTATTGTATCTTATCAATAATTCACATGCCGACAGCATAGCACGAAGCAGAGCAAAATACAAAAGGCAAGTTGCAGGAAAGCTCAAGGCTTTTTAAAGGTAAACTAACCAATGGTCACTGAAAGTGTACATTATTTTTATTTTTCTACTAATTATCTAGTCACACAATCAGGAACTGTGGAATTCTTTGTCTAATCATCAACTACTTCTACTGCAGAATATGGAGTAGTAGAAGAAGAAGGTCTGGAGAACAACAACAATCCTCTACTTTGATGTTTTTTGCTTTTATCTATTTATTATATTAACAAACCCAAAACCTCTAAATTTTTCACCCTGTGACAATCTTATATTCTATCACTTAGTTCACACCAGTGTAGATTCTAATTCTTCCCAGAGGGTAGGCAACTTTCTCCATGGACAAAGGTCAAAAACAGTGTTGTCCAAGGGGGTAGAACCCTTCAAAACAAGCAGAGAAATATTCTCTGCACTCTGGGTTCCCACAGGATGGTAATGCAGGTCCTGGTAGAAGTGTGTGTTCTGCCTGACAAGGTACTGATTGTCTCTGGAGTTAAAGTGCATAAGTAAGGTTTATAAACTGTGATATCATTGGAATCATTACTAAGCATAGAGAGTGAACATGAGTTTTAAACTCTGAGCTTTGATATTATCCCTGTTGTGACAGCTCTGGCCTGATGCTGTGTCATGTACCTAAAGAGATTAAGAGTCCCTCCAGCCCTGCATTTGGGAGCAGCTGAAGTCCATGGAATTTCCGTGTGGCAGAGATCTTCCCCCTTCTTTGCTCCACCCTCCAATTTGCTTATGTCTTCTGGCAGACATTTAATTCCTTTATCTTGTCCCAGCTATAATCTTTCCAATGACTTCAGGAGAAAGACCTCCTTTGGAAAGATAGCAAATTGATTTTCAGACAGGCTAAGGCATTTAAAATTTTCAGTTCCTTCACCTCTTCAGGTATCTAGACACAGTCATTAAAAAGATGTATTATGTCAATTAAATAGTAATCTTTGGGATTTTCTTTTTAGGGAAGAAATCTCCTAAGAAAATTCTGTGGAGCTGCATTACTGTTGATAGATGAACACAGAATATTCTGCTCGTTAATGTCCCATTATACCTCACAGTATGGTGGAAATTTTGGCAAAGACATCTATGTTGTTTCCTGTGCTGGAAAGATTTCTTATGGGTTTATTTCTTAGCAGAAACGTTAGTCTGCTTCTTCATTTCCTTTGTATGCACAGTGCAGGGGAAAGCAATTTAAATTAATGAAATCTGAAAGGGAGTCTTTTGCATAAACTACTACTTCTGTAAATGTAACCTTCAAGAAGAAAACTGCATCAGTGAAAAAATCCTTGGGAGAAAAGCATTGCATTATATAGAAAGGAAAATGTATTCTGAGCCCTAAAATGAGGATGTCTATGAATACTCTTACACTTACCATAGCCCAAGGGTGCATAATTGCTCATTATCAAATGAACAGCAAATGTTCATGGAGTTAAAGACATTAACAATATCACATCCATTTTTATATTGCCCTTTGCTCACTTTATGACATATTCATTCTGTGCAAATGCAGCTCTTATTTTCCAGTGTACACAAAAAAAAAAAAAAAAAAAAAAAAAAGGTGCAAAAAAATCTGCAGCAGTCCCTCCAGTCAGGATTCCATCTTTATGATTCAACACAGAGGTCAGTGTTTCCACATTCTTGCTTTTTTCTCCCTGCCTGAATGCTGAGATGCCAGCGTTAATGAGGAACCCAGGCTCGGGTGTGCACCAGTGGAATGTCCCTTCTCCCTGTGGTAGGGAAAAGCGGCACTTGTTTGTAATGGAGAACTTAGATTGTGCAAAATGGAGGCATCAATAAAATAAAAATTAAAACAAAGGAACAGATACATTTTTTTCGTAGTGCGCATTCCTTTAGGAATAGCATCAGAGCGTTTTTCACTCAGATCTAGTGTCCTGACGCTGATTAACCTGGCGGAGAACACAGGTACAATGTGTAATGTGGTATTCCTCACGCAAACACGCGAAAGAGAAGGCCAGCAGCAGAGCTGGCGCGGGATCTTCTCCAGGCTGTCCAGACAGTCTGAGCGCTCTCGTGTCAGGGGGATTCTCCAAACCTGGGGAAAGTTCGTGCAGGAGATTACGAGCCAGACGCAGCACAGCCAGCTCCTGGCAGCGCTGCAGTGCAAGAAAACGGAGCCCACCCCCTCCTGCCTAGGAGGGCAGTGGTGAAATCACCAGAGGGATTTATTTGCTGGAAAGGGCCAGCACAGGAATCTTCGAAGGAGCAGCTGATCCGTGTAACCATGGACAGTTTTGCAAAGGCTCCTCGGAGACCGCGGGCAGACAAATCCGTGCTCTGGGGGCGCGGAAAGGAGCCTGCCCTGCCCTGCCCTGCCCTGCCCTGCCCTGCCCTGCCCCGCCTGCAGGGTCTGGGCAGCACCGGGGGCTCAGCCCCGAGCGGGGACACCGGGGGGCTCCTGGCAGCTCCTGCTGCGGGCCCGGGACACCCTCGTTGGGAACGGGCTCCGTTACCGACCTGGGCTCGGAGCAGCCCCGTTACCGAGCCCACCGCGGGCCGGCCACCGCAGGCTGGGCTGGGGACAGGGGAGAGGTGGTCACCGCTCAGGTAAGGCCTGCGGGGCTGGGGGGCTCAGCTGCCACAGCGATCGCTTCCCTGTTAGCTCAGATCCTTTTATCTCTGAGTTTATTACAGAATATCCTGAGCTGGAAGGGACTCACGAGGACCACCAAGTTCAACTCTGAAGTGAACGGCCCACCTCGGTATTATTAGCACCGTGCTCAACCAACTACAGCACATCAGAAACACACCCACCCTTTTCCTCATGCTTTTCCTGTATCTATTACTCCAAACCAGGAGTTGTAACTCTTTCCATACCAAGCCCATTTATATTGTTATGCAGATCCCTCCTGGTGCTGTTGCTAGGCTACCACAACGATGCAGTAACACTTGGTTTTGTTTTCCTGCAGGTCATGTCGGTTCTTCAAGATCTTCACCTGCACTATGTGCAGGCCTGTCAAAATTTGAGCCAGCCTGAAAACCCCTTCATTGCTCGTGTGCTTCAAGAAGCTAATAAAAATGATGACATGTAAGGAGATAACAAACGCTGTGTTTCAGATGCTTCTGAAAGCCTTAAACGGGGTAGCGGGATGAGGAATTGAAAAATGAGAAAGTTCATGCAGTTTCAGGCTTAAACACAAATCAAATTTAACGTTTACTGCTGAAGTTCTGGTTTGACTCATCTTGACATCATCTTGGCAGAAGTTTGTAGCTATATATCCTTTCTGGGCAGCTTTACAAGCAGTGAAATAAAAAAAAAAAAGTGAAAAATGTACAGGATGGTGCCTTTCTGTCCCTTAAAGAAGCCAAACCCAGTGTCTAGTCATCCTAACTCCCTTCTTTGTTTCTCACTCCTGTTTAAAAAGGCTCAGCTGCATCCAGTTGCCTTCCAGATGGTCATGCTTCCCTGAGCTGTCTCTGAATCCTGCCAAGCTATTAACCACACAAATTCTCTCTCATTAAGGGGCTAGGTACTGCTTCCTCTGGAAGGTACTGGATGGTGCTGGGGTCAAAGTTAATTGTCCTTTGGGGGAAAAAAACGTGAGAAAATGAAATTGTCTGTGTTAGGTTTTAATTCCGAGGGCAGGATAAAGTAAATAAAGGAAAGGGTGCAAGTAAAAGGAAGATGATGAGGTAACCTCTGAGATAATCTTTATTTCCATCTGCCATCCCCTCATCTTGGTTATTTCTGATTTCTGTGCAAGTGTGGCCTTGCAGCTGAGCAGTGCTTTCAGAAAGGGCAGTGCTGAGCTACAGCTTCAATCTCCTTCTCTGTCACGGTGTTACCAAAGCCAGTGGCAAGTGCACCAGTGCGGGCAGCCGCGGGCACACCTCTTATCTGGAGAGAGAATTTATTTCTCTCTATCATTTTACTTCTCCCATGTGCTTACCTTTTTATGTTACTGTAGAAGTTCAAAAGGAATCACATTAAAATTAGCTGGAAATAATCATCTGGTGCCTGTGCTGAGAGTTACAGATGACGATCTTGGAGTTCTTGTCTCTGTCTTAGGCCAAGCTGCCTTTGTCACAGGTAAGGTTTTTCCCTGTGTGTTTGCCATTGCTGTGTTAATATGAGAAAACGTGATCAGTCTTGATTTCAGCCTTAGTTCATCTTTATTTCTTTTTGTTCAGAGATCAGTTCAATGTAGATATGCATCTGTCACATTCCTTATTCTTCATCTTTTTCAGGTTTGGATCTTGCCTATAATGTATTGACTGATGCTGGAGCAAAGACCATGGCAACATTCCTCCAGGTGCCAAGAGATATTCATCTTTCAGCAACTTGGAATTTATTTGTCTGTAGTAATATTTATATGTGGTGTACTGGGAACAAGAATGAGCTGGCTTGGCAAAATTCCAATAATTTTGATTATCACATCCCAATCCATCCTTCTAGAACCTCAGATTGTATTCTCTGTGGAGATTTTTAATTTCTCGTTGAAGACCTTTGGATATTTGGCTGGGGTGTCCTGAGAAAAGAATGATGTAATAAACTATGAGGCTTTTAGGCTCACAGTTCAATTCAACAAAGGGGGTAATGGTTGTGTCAAGTGTGCCAGGGCCTTTGTTTCAGCTATTTTATAATCTCTGTTAACCTTTTTATAGGCTTAAACATAGGGAACAATAATGCAGCCTTTTTGTCACTGTAAGCACTGGGGTACAGGTGGAAAATAGTGAGTTGTCACCCTGTGCCTGTGTTCCTAGAGTGTGAGGGGCACTGTTACGTTCACAAAATGCCTGAATTTGTGTATCTGAGCTTGACCATCTGCCTTGTTTGGTCATGCTGAGCACAGGATTCCTGGGTGGTTCCTGAGGCCCTGTGAGGGCCCTCCCCACAACAGGCTTTGTGCCTTGCCCTCATGACCTGACATAATTTGGCATTCTTTAATCACTTCTCCAAGTCATGAGCTGCCTGAAATGCTGCAAAGGGCAGAGTTTGGGATCTCCTTTTTGGAAAATAAGCTGTGCTTTAGAAAAAACTCTCATTGCTTTCTGCTTTGTTTGTTCCCAAGGAAAAGTCCACTCTGAGGTACCTGAACCTGATGTTCAATGACATAGGTGCAAGTGGAGCAGAGCTGATAGCAGGAGCACTCCATGTGAGTATTTGCCTGGGAGATTTAGACAGTGGCATCTCCTTTGATCTTTCTGCTTTTGATGACCAGTACTGGCTGTCCTGCCAACACCAGAGCTGGCTGAAAGGGGCCTCTGTCTTTGCTCCATTCAGCATGTTGCTGTGTCACAGGGATTGCCTGTTTTCCCAAGGCACACTTCAGAAATCAGATTTCACACAAGAGAAAGTTGCACTGTGCTGCCATTAACATTTAATTATCTATAAAAACACGTAGTTGTCTATAAAAAGCACAACTATTGCAGCTGGGTTTTTCTGTGTGAGAAATGCTATGCTGTAGGATATATGATGACATAATTTTTTCCCTTTTTTTTTTCCCAAAAAAATTAGATTAAATTTGCCTGTACTTTGACATCAATATTTGTCTTGATTCAAGATGTCTGAGACATGTTTTCAAAACTTTGCCTTACGGCAGCACCACAAAACCAAGTTTGTTATTTTTAATGTGGTTTCCCAAGGAAATGAAGCTTGTGTGTAAGATTTGTTGTGTTTGTGAAGGGAGACTCACATGAGCTCTTTCTTCCTCCTTCACATCTTTGAACCCTGAACTGATTTCAACCAAAATTGACAGGCCTCCAAAACACTAAGGCTGTGCAGTAGATGTACAGGGCTGGGCTCATACAAGGCTTACCAGATTTAAATCAGTATCGATGCTATTTGCATCTCAGATGCCAATTTAGGCAGAAATATTTGCCTGGATTATTTTCATGAGTGTGATGAAATTAATGAATTTGGAAGAAACAAAAGTTTTCAAATACTGGAGTTTTGCTTGCAGACTCTCCTGTGTTTGATGTCACTGAGGGGAACCAGAGCCAAGAGCTGAGCTAGTATTATCACTTAGATACAATTCTTCTGGAAGTTTGTTTTGTCTCTGTGTGACAACCAGCAGAATTCACATTAAAAAAAAAAAAAAAAAAAAAAAGATAGTGCTGTTTTTCAGACCATCTTAAAGGATTTTTTTTCTTTTTTTAATTTTGTCTAGAGGAATGAAAGTCTTGTGCACCTGAGAATGACTGGAAACAAAATAGGAAACCAAGGTGGAATGTTCTTTGCTTCAATGCTAAAAATTAACTCAACCTTAGAGAAGTTGGATCTTGGAGACTCTGATGTGGTGAGTAACCCAGTAAAATTATCAGCAATAAGACATAAGTCTTTCAAGGGTATTACAAGGGTCCTGCAGTGCTTAATTAGGGGGAAATGCCATCTGTTGTCATTGATTTTGTGACAGCCAGAGGTAACACTATATATAATATTGCAACATGTGCTTGGAAAGACACATTGCATAAAGCACCTGTGAAGTCAGAACTGGGGATATTTTAGAGCCACTGTGTCTCTCCAGGAATTCGAGTGCTTGGCTTGCAAATTTTCTGAGTTGTTTTTCTGCTGTTCCTTTCTGTTAAGCTTTTTCTGCTGTTCCTTTCTGTTAAGCTAAGTCCTGTATAATTCATGTTGAAGAATGGACTTCTCATTCCCCAGAGAATCTTTTCCTTCTAAAGTGTGCAGTGCCTGTAACACCTGAAGGTCACCCATCCCATTGCTCTGCTGTGCCTCTCAGAGCTTGACCCATGAAGGGCATAAGCACAGCAGTGCTGAATTGAGTAGAAAAGCACCCATTTACTCTTGGACAATGTGGTTCCTCCTAGAGCTGGGCACTGAAACTTCTTACACAGAGCACAGGGAGACTTGGGAAGCTGTGCATCACTTTTAGAAGGCTACATTTGCCTCCTGGAAATTCGGAATTTGCTTCTAAGCCAGAAGGGGAACACCCCTCAGAAAATGTGATGGTGTTAGGAATACATGAACAAGGAAAGTGTAGGCAGTGTAGGATTTATTCAAAAGCTTAGCATGTGTGTGCTTGGTAGGGAGTTGATAGAGAGTTGGTTTAAAACGAAATGGCTTTGGGTACAGACCAGCCTAATTGAAAAGTAGCACAAATATAAAATAGAGGGCAAATTAGGAGGAATTTTTTTTTAAAAAGTCTAGATTTGCCTGATTCATACTAAATATGAATTTACCTAGTGGATAAATGTTAGGGGAACTCACATAAGCTGATTTTGCCTCATAAACCAGGGAAATCAAAATACAGGATCAAATGAATGTACAAGTATTTTTGAGATCCATTATTTTTGCTTTTTATTTTCTGAGTTGCCATGTCATTTGTACTACTTAGTCTAATTTCACTCTCCTATTCCACAGGCAGTTGGCATTGGTATTATCAGAAAATCTGTTACAAGTCTGTAAGCAGTTGCCTACTGTACTCTCATCCCTCCAGAGTACATGAAGGCAGAAATAATAGTAATGGTAATTTGGTAGCTTAATTTATACACTGAACAGGTTTCTCTAAATAGTTTATTTCTTTTGTATTCCCAGGGCCTGCAGTGTCTGATAGCAATAGCCATAGCCCTGACTCAGAACAAATCTCTCAAAGCAATAAACCTAAATCGTCCTTTGCTGTCCAACCAACAGGTATGTGAGTGACTGTGCAGTCAGCTCAGAGAGAGGGGCATAAGTCAAGTCAGTACTGATGTATTTATGGACATCTGAACTACACAACTCTCCAGATTTCCTTACAAACTGGAGAAAATGGTTGCAGGAATATTATTTTTCTCTTTCCAAGTTTTGTGCAGTCACTGACTGCCCCTGTTTAACTAGAAGGTTACATTTTTACAAATTTCTTTGTTGGTACATTCATTAAATAATGGGCTAGTGAAGAGGGATTGGTATTGGAGAACCAAGTATTCCTTCTGTTGTTACAACATGGAGTCTCCTGCATTGTTCAGCAAACTGAGGGAGCAATACTGTGTAGCAGGAAATGAGAGGGAGCACAAAGGATGCTGTTTGCCTGAGCCTACAGAAGAAAGACCCTGCAGCAGTACCCCACATTCTCTGGGCTGGGTGGTTTTGCTGTCTCACCCTGTGCATGGCTGGTGCTGCTCAGGTCTTGGCTGCAGAGCTGGGTGGAGGTGGATTCACCTGCCTGGCAGTAGTTCTCAGGTGTCTGGGACAGGATCAGTGTTTTCCTGATGGCAGGAATGAAATTAAACTCTCATGAAGGCCAGATCCTCCTCAATTCCCAAAGGTAAATTTAACAGTTTGTACAGATTTTAGTTGTTTCTCTTTCAAGGCAGGGCCTGATCTGCCTAACCCCAGCCTTGGAAGTCAGTTTAAACTACTGCTATTGATAATGCAGTAAGGACCTGGTCTGGACCTGCCAGAGACTCTATTTGTCATTGTTTCCACCTTCAGCTCTATCATCTTCTGAGGCTTCTGGGTTTTTTCTTTATTTTTGACTCACAATATTCACTCAGTTATTTTCTTAACTAAACATGACAACTTCAAACAAATTTCCTTTGCCTTAGAGTGGTTGGACGTATTTTTTCCCATAGCAGTCCTGCTTCTTTTGCATAGAATTAACAGAATCGTTAAGGTTGAAAAAGATCTCTAAGATCAAGTAAAAACTTTCACCAATTCCTTCTCGTATGAAAGAATTAGCATCATGACAAAATACTTTCAAATGTTAGCAAAGACTGACTCAAACATTCAGTTTTTTAAGAGCAGTAATGGGGAGGGAAACTGATTAGACATAAACATTGACGCTTCACGGATATTTGCAGGGATGTAGGTCATACTGTAAATCTGCAAATATCTCTGTAGTATTTTTCTTTTTTTTTTTTTCATTTTTAGCTTTATCATAAGATGTTGTTTTGTGATTATTTTTCTACAGTATACAAAATAGAACACTACTGATGACCAGATCTTGCAGTTAGCTGTGTATCTGCCTCCTACTGAAGCAAGACTGTATCTTATCCTAAAGACCAGATTAATAAAATGGAGTGTATGTTTTTAGGAAGAGACCACAGTTCATATAGCTCGGATGTTGAGGAGTAACTCTTCTCTTCTGGAACTACACTTGGGCAAGCATGAAATGAAAAACTTTGGTGTAGAGCGACTGTGTGAGGCCCTGTATGAAAACTCCAGCCTGAGATACCTTGACCTTAGCTGGTGAGAGTGATTAAACGTGACACAGCCCTGACTAACATTAGTAACTCATTTTCTTGGCAACTTTAAAAAAACCCAAAAATTAAAAATATGCATCTCTCTTTCAGTAATAACATAACCTGTGATGGTGTGAAATTTTTGGGAGAGCTACTAAAAAGGAACCAAACCCTGGAGATCCTGGATCTTAATGCAAACCGAATAGAAGATGTTGGAGCCATTTACCTGAGTGAGGCCTTGCTTACATGGAACAGGACTCTGCAGGCGTAAGTATTTGCACAGATTCCCCAGAGACTGCAGGTAAGAAACCTGGACTTTGCAGTGGCTGAAATGGCATCAAAGCTCTGAGCCTTGATGTTGATCAAAACAGGAAAGTCAGGAAGTTTCAAATGTTTTGGCCAATTTTTCCTTCTTGGGGAAAAAAACCCCATGAGTGAGAGATTGGGTGGGATTTCTTTGCTAAGCATAGGTGTCTGCTGCCATGTGAGATGCCCCAAGACCTGTGAGATACCCTGGGGTGCTGGAGGTGAGTGCCAGGTCTGCTCAGAGCCCTCCCAGCTTTCACAGTCACCCTAAGAGGGTGAGGGGAAAGGCAATTGATCTGTTAGTTCTTTCCACGTCTCTGAAGCACAGGTCCCTGTGGCGCACAAACGAAAACAAGAGCTGTAGGTCTTCAGAATTTTGAGATAATCAGATTCCACGCTGGGATAAGGCACTATATTTGTTGGTTCTGATCTTCAACACTTAAGAAAATCCTCTGTTTAAGTTCGCTTCAGGTGAACCCAGAAGAGCTGTAATCTCTTCATCAGGGTGTCTTTTGCAGCCGCGGTAAACCCCCGCCGGCAGGATGTAAAAGCCGATCAAAGGTGTTACCTGAAGCCATTAGTTTTAAGTAGCAGACTGAGGAGGTGGCGGCTGCGAGGTGCTTCTGAAAGCCTTGCAGGTTCATATTTTATATTCACTAATATAAAAATAACTGCCATTCCACAAAGATCAAAGCTTAGTCTGGATAAACGCCAAGGTTTGGGCTTCAAAGCAGACTAGAGATGAGACCTGGCCACCATGCAGCAAAGTCACTGACACTGGAGAGCTCAGTAGTGAACAACCTGGCTGCATGAGTCATGGAAATGCCTTGAGAAACAGAATAGGCCAACTGCCTTTGGCCACCTGATATTAGAGTAGGACTGGCCTTGATACAAATAAATGTTATTAATAAAAATATTATTACTATTATATATAATTATTAATATATAATACATATAATATCCTTACATATAATATTATTGTATATTATAATAAAATATTATTAATATATATATGTAATAATAAGACTAAATAATAGTTAAATTCTTATTTTTAACTAAGAGATGGGAGTTCCATGGTTTGGCACACATTTTCCCTGTTTTCTAGGTTGTCCATAGTAAGCAACAATATAACTGGCAAAGGACTTGTAGCTCTTGCACACACAATGCAATTCAACACGCAACTTTCCCATATTTACATCTGGGGGAACAAATTTGATAGAAGCACCTGTGTGGTAAGTGTTTGGTTCTGAACTCGCCTGAGAAGGTTGAGGTTTGTTTGTTCTAATTTGTCTTTCCACTGTTGGGAAGACTTCAGCAATAAGAAGACACCTGATTTATATGGTCTTTTTTTATTGTGGTTATAATATGGTGGAGCTGGAATGAGACTCCCTGGAGCTCTGCACCCTGAAGGGACTAAGTGCCACGTGGTATCCTGCAGAGCCTTCACCGCAGTCCAAAGCAGTACCACGTGTCATATTCCTGGTTTTATTTGTTCCAGGAATTCTCGGAGCTGATCGAGATGGGCCGCCTGCAGCTGGGCTGCACCGACGTGGCTCCCTACAAGGTGGACGGGAAGGTTTTCCTGGCAGAACTGTCCCACGGGCTGGCCAAGCACCGCTACTGGGCCCCGCGCTGCGCCACCGTGGCCCCCGGCGCCGCCAACGCCAGCCTGGACATTGTCGCTGTCTCGGAGTATTTGTGAGTGAGGCTGCACCCCAGGGCACTCCTGTGCCTGAGCTTTCCCTACTGTTTCTAGTAAAATAGGTTATATCAGTATCAGACTTGCTGCACGTTGTTTCTTTGGGGTTTGAGCCTAGAGGAATCGAAACCAGCTTGAAATGGCAACAGAGGGCACTCCCTGTGCCTGAGCTTTCCCTGCTGGTTTCTAGTAAAATAGGTTATATCAGTATCAGACTTGCTGCACGTTGTTTCTTTGGGGTTTGAGCCTAGAGGAATCTAAACCAGCTTGAAATGGCAACAGAGAGAAAATACTGAAAAAATGACCTTGAAATTCATTACTAAATAATGCCCCATCTATTAAGAGTCTGTAACTATGAAAAGATTCACACCCAGGCAGAGCACACTGACAAAAGCAACACCCAGGACTGCTGCTGGGCAGCAGTTCAGATATCCTGCAGAGTCAGATTCCCGCTGAAGTTGAGAGCTCTGGGTAAATCCATTTGTTAGCACTGCTCTCCATGTACTCTCTCCTTTTCCTTAATAATTGCATCCTTTTGATCTTCTTCCAATAGTGACTTTTTTAAAACCAAGGTAAGTGAACTTAAGCATTAAGCCACAGCCATGCTAGAACTTAAAGCTGGTGACCCCAGTTTGCTGGGATATACATGGAATTTTGATTAAATTGTAGCACATGTTTCTTGTAGTACAAATGGAAACCACCACCAAACCTGCTGCCATCATTTCTTCTCATCTCATGAAAACTGCCTAAAAACATTTCTATCATTATAGCCCTCTGGCAATTCCTACACACGAGTAAGACAACATATGCATGTAATGGTAGTTAAACATTGTTTAATGGTTTGGATACAGACTTTGTGTGTTTGGGAATCACTCTGCTTGTTTCCTTTTTCCATTCACTCTGCTCATCCCTGCAGAAGTGACTTAATTTATGCTCCTAAACAGAAAAAGTCACCAAACAGGACAGCAGAGGTTTGCTCCAAGCCTTTCATTAATGCAATCCTCTGCCCCTCTAAATGTGCCTGTTAAATATTAGCATGAAGTGCCAGAATGATCTGTGACTGTACGTACCAGATCAAAGCATGAGGGGAAAAAGGTAAGAAAGTTATTTCAGTAAAAATAGCTGGGAAGCAGCAATGTAACTGCTGCTACTCTGACTCTGTACTATCACTGTGGTAGTGTAGGAACAGGAAGACATTTGGAAACTCTTCTGCAGCTGAAATGACCAGGGCAGTTGCAAGAGCTGGTGGAGGTTTGTTGTTGTTTGGTTGTCGTCGTTGTTCTGTCATTGTCCCCACCCCCAAACACAACTTATTCAGGCTCTGGTGCTCGAAGAGCCCCTGGTATCCTGAGAGGACTTAGAGCTAAGCCCAGGGCAGGTATGTTTGTTCTGCACACCTGCACAGGGCCCTCCCAGCCTGCAGTCACTGTGTTGAGCACAAAGTCCATACATCACCCTGTGAACACCCAGCCCTAGAGAGGAGCTTCTATTTTAACTCTTGTTCAACAGGAAGGATGGAGCAATGAAAACGAAAGTTGGGGATACACTGAATGTGGTGGTTTGAGAAGAATCTGCACACTATGAACATTCCTAAATTTTGAAATAATTAGGTAAGCCTGTGTTGGTGCTTTTCTGAGTGCTGCTGCTCTGGATCACTGCAGGCTACACTCTGATAGTCTCAGTATTGACACACTGGTGCCAGAATTTCTTGCCAGAAAAACCACTGCAAGATTCAGACAGGTATTTTTCCAGTGTATCTTTCTTTCCCTTGTCAGGTATATGAAGTTCAGGCTAATTCAATGCTCAAATTAAGTCTTAATTTACTTGTAGGAATGACATTTGTTAATCTGAGGTGGTCACAGGTACCCAACTTTACCAACAGCAGTATTTTGTTTTTAGTGATGTGGTAAGATGGCAGCACTATCATATAGATCAAGGATAAATGGCATCTACTTTCAAAAGTGCTGGTGTATGTGTTTGAAGTACTTGCACTCTACCTGAACCCCTGTTTAACAGCTACTTGTTCAGCCCATAAAGCACTCTCCATTATTGACAATATCCATAGAAACAGTTCATGTGTTACAGTTTTCTCTGATACTCCTTTTTAAGAAAGGGCTGCAGAGGAATTCCTACCAAATTCTGTATAAACAGCTTCCTGCAAACTAAGACAATTATTTGTGCAAAACCCTGTATTGCTTAAAGAGGCCTGTGCCAGACTTTTACTGCTTCCTTTTTCTGACCTTGAAATTCTTAGAAGATTCATCTTGTGTTCTTTGGAATGAGAGAATTTACATAGGCTAGAAATTTTTTGCCATGTCCTTCTGAGTTATTCTAGTAGCTAAAGCAAGCATAATCCTGCCCTGAAAACCATTTTTTCAGCTTTTAGACCTCACTGTACCTTGCTGAAAGGCAGCATTTTTGCCCCAATTTTAGAGGAGAGGCAAATGACTGATCCAGCAGGGCAGGGGTGCAGCAGAGGTCCCCCAAATCCTACCATGTCCTCGTGCCAGGGTGGTGACAGGGGCTGTGTCTGATTGGTTCCCTCCTGCTTTTGTTGCTACCCCTTGCAGTTATGAACAGGAGACACAAGGTGAGGGAAAATTACAAAACAAGTTTATTAAAGTCTAACATAAAACACTTCAGGCTAAATATGTACAACTCCCTCCCTTCCCAAGGGATTATAAAATTGAGAGTTGAGGTATATACAAATAACAGAGAAAAAATTGTATATACATGACAGATACTTTAAAAATAATTTAACCAAAAAAATCAGTTATTAGTCCTTATCTGAACTTAATTCTGCAAGGCTTATTGAGCCTCTCCAGGATCACAGCCTTGAAATCCTTCATGTGGAACTTGTCTGTACTTGAAAATTGTTTTGTAGCACATGATTTCAGAAAGGTTGTCATGCTTTGTGCCCACTTAGAGGCACGAATTTAGAAGTAAATGTGATACAAGGAGCTAATCTCACCTAACTACTTCCAAACAGTCAATTCAGAGATTTAGAGATGCAGATAAGCTATTCAGGCAAAACTTGCACCAACCTCAGTGCAAAATTGCCTGAAACAGCAGTGTGACAAATCATGTCATTTTCTCTGTATTACTCTTAATAGAATTATTGAAATTCCTTCTTTTCTTTTCTTTTGAAAGGACATGTATGCCTAAAAAGATTCCATGCTCTCCCATATTAATCCCTTACAGAAATTACCAGTACTGTTATAAGCCTTGTACTTCAAAATGAATCCAGAATCCTTAAGCCTAGGACTTAGATGTGCAGCTGATTTCCATGCATCTATTGGCAAAAGGTACAGTCCAGACCTACAGCCTGAACACACCTACAAATATATATATTTATTTATTTAAAATCTATATTCTAGTAAATGAATACAGTTGGCAGAGATCATACCTCAGCAGCTGAGATATCTTCATGAAAGATGAGGATAAAAATCAAGATTCTCAGATGGGGACTCAAGAGTGCAGGTCACTAAATTATTGCTCCAAGACAAAACTACAAGCCTGTGTATTCTATTAAGAAAGGTTAAAATTGTTGTCTTGTAAAAAATAATGAATATCTTCTTGTCTATAAAGAAAACTAAATGACTAATAAAGCAACTGTTACTGTTATAAGTATCTAAACAAATCCTGTATAAATCTAAGCACTGTATTTTTTAAAAAAGTCTGAAATCTAAGAATACAGTAATAAGCTATAATTTTAGAAATATAAAAACAGTCCAAACAAACACTGTTATGGAATGCATTTTCTATGTAGGAATGTATTTATTGTTTAGGTTTCTTTCCAGAGCTAGTTCTCTCTCCTGGTCGTTTATCCTGGCTATGTTTACCTTGAGCTGCTTTTCCTCGGGTACCAGCAGCATATCATCAGTTTGTCTTCCAAAGCTGCTCAAATATGGAAGTTGTATGATGTTTTCTTTCTCAGTATTCATGACTAAACCTGTGTCTATCCCAAGATTTCTGCTCTACTTTCAGAGAGAGACAGTAAAGAGGAAGCTTAGTACAAGCTACACACAGTCAAGATCCCGATTTTGTGGTTCTTCAGTCTTAAATGGCAAGGCTGAGGAGTCCCTTGGGGGCTACACCAACAACAGAAGCTGAAAGAGACAAGAGGGGAGACAAAGGGAAATGCCAAAAAAAAAAAAAATACCAGAGAACTTAATCCTTTGTCTTTTGCCAGCTTTATGAACATCAGCTGTTCATAAGCGTAGCGGGATAGACAAGCAGAGAAATTAAAGGCCCAGCAATAATTAGGTCCAGTGGGGACAGTGTGAGAGATTCCTGTATTAGGGATGTTCCTGTTGAACATGGCTGTACTCCTGCTGTCCATGGTAGGCTTCATCAGCAAATCTACCATATATTAAAGCATAAAATGTGACCAAGCAGCAGGTTAGAGATGTACCAAATACTAAAATGATCAACACAAAGCAGCAAAAGGTCTATTACTTGACAAATACAAACATGTAGGAAGAGAAAAAAAAAATTATAGTCACACTCAGGAGTCAAGGGACCATTTTCAGACTCTTTAAATGAAATCCTCCAGGAAATTTTTCACAAGTCTGTTTAATTAAGGTGCAGATTAATTATTACTCCATGTAGAACAGAATCAGTTAAGAGGTATCTTCTATGCTCTTCTATTTATCAGTGTCTGGACACAAGGCATCGGTGGAAATAAATGCTAGCACCAAGTAAATAACCAACAAAGGACAGCTTTAAATGCATTGTTGGTACAGTATCATGACTGTTTCATTATTGTTTGATGATTACATAAATAATGCTTACAATTGTTAATGGCACAAGCTGGCACAATGGAGTAGAAAAGTACTTCTATTGTCATCTAGTCTTTTATGACCCTACCAAGACATTAAAATGTTGCTTTTTAAATATGTCTGTTGCTAGTAATAAAACCTATCTTTACATGGGCCTTGCTAGGTACCAGTTTTGTGCAGTTACTGTGGACAAGTGACATGAGAGGTAAAGCAATACACAAAAACTTCAATTAGAACAAATCAGTTAAACTCTAACAATTCCTTGCCTGGAAGAACATCAATCTGCTCTGTTGTATTATTCTTTAATGCCCCCTCATGTAGTGTTCACTTATTATTTTCACAGTGAAGGGCAGGGTTTATTTCCTCTTTTGTACTTCCTCTCTAGCACAAGAAGCAGCACTACAGCAAAGAAAGGATTACGAAGCTCTGATTCATGCCTCACTAATTAACTCACTGCATCTTTCCATCTCATCTACAGCATGCATGTCCCAGCTCCCCTTTTGTTGCTATTTGTGCCAAACCCAGGATGTTTCAGGGATGTGAAAAATAACTCTGGGACAAGATACAACAATGCTGGATTCACTTAAACAAACAAACAAAGGCAACCTGTTGGAAAGAAGACCCAGTAGTATCTATGCCATTAGGACCCTCCAACTTGCCACACTACAGACAAAAATTAATGCTCCTTTACTTTCCTTGTCAGGAAAATACACCCAAACCTTTCTTTCCCTCTGGTCAGGCTTCCCCTGAAGATGGCACTTCTGGCAGCCAGCAGCAAACCTATGCAAGCACCTCAGCAGAGCACTGACCACTCATCATGCACCATTCGAACACCTTGGAGTGCAGGCTTACTAATACATCCAAATTATGATTTCCCCCTACACCTCTGGGTTGATCTTCCTAAACTATCAAATATGGCTTAAAACATCTGTTCTCAAATGGCATTGTGACACATCAAATCAGCAGGAACATGGGAAGAGAACTCCAAAATACATTAACATATGTAACAGAGAATTCTTAAGGCAGGTGTTGCTGGAAAGGAATCATCTCCTGGAAATCAGTGTTAATCACAAACAGAAATTTGATTGTAGATTAGCACAATTCAGCACTGCACAATGGAAATGCCTTACAGGTGTCTTTACACAGAGGAAAACAAAGAACAAGTCCAATTCAGAGAGCATGACTGGTTGTTTGATTGTGTTCATCTTACCAAACATTTCCAAGTTCACTACCAAACTACCTGGATAGCTCTGCACTGCTCTGTCAGTACAACTGCTGCAGGAAAATAAACTGAGGTTCTGAATATCCAGTCACAGCAGATCTCAGTAATGTTTCTGATGAAGGGGACTGGCTCCCTGTCACAGGGAGCAGCATCTGATGGTCTTCAGTCCCAATGGGGAGAGGAAGAGCTAAAGACATCTCAGAGGGTTTCACATCTATGGACTCCGATAATGGACTTTTCTGACTCCGAATGGATTCTTGTTCATTGAAAGAATTATCAAGTGCAGTAGAATCAGGGGGAGTTTCAGGTCCTGTGGAAACAAACAAACAAAAAAAAACCAACAAAACCCCAGAAAGAAATGTTCAAAAGCTTGTGCACAAATTCTGCAAATTCCCTTTCCAAAGACTGTCAGAGCCAACACCTGGTGTGTCACAGGCTGCCTGGGCAGCTGGGATATTGGTGCTTCCATGTGCTGCAAAGCCAGACCAGCTGTAAGTACAATGTCAGCACTGGGAATCACATCTGCTGCTGCTTGTAGTGTGACAACTGGAAGGATGATGCATTCCAACCTGATCTCTACTTGGCATGGTACAGAAGATAACAAACCCTTAACATCACAGTGAACAAAGGATCTATGGAATCATGAAAGTTTCCTTGAGATTTTCCACCCCAGAAAGTCTCAGAAGCAGAGCCACATCCAAGCATCCTCCTTTAAATGAGATAGCAGTGTACGAAGTATCATCTGTCTGTAAACTTCTTTGGAAGACAACATTTGTTAACTTCATTCCAGCCAGCCAGATTTTACCCAGTCACTTGAAAAATTACTTTCTATTCAGAACTGAAATGCCTGTTAGCAGGTTCCTTGCTGCCTTCCTGCTGGAATGCAGCTGGCCACTGCTCTTGGATGGCTCTCTGATAAAGCCACATTGGGTATCTGACCCTTCCTCTACCAAAGCATGCTCCAAAGCCTATTACTTCAGTGCTGAGGCACTTGTGGCTGCCTGCTGTCTCTCCATGAGAGCTGGCCTGCCTTGGCAGCTCTCCCAGCTCACCCCTCCAGCTCTGCCAGGTGCTCTCCACACTCAGTGCTGCTCTGCCCTCACCACTGCCTTCCTGCTGCACTGGGGCCTTTCTAAATTCAAAGCTGTCTCTGCATATGGCTCATTTTCTCACCCTCTCCCTCCCAATCCAGATGTACACAGACACCAATTATTCCCTTTTCCATATGATAGGAGCAAGAGATTTATGGTCAATACACAAGGATGGACAGAGGACGAGGAGTATGGAGCCAGTGTTGAACAAGGCTGGATACAGATGCTTTTGGCCCTAAAAACAACTACTATCCAAAATTCTTTTGTTTTCTAATTTCAGGCCTGGATGAGCAAGAAGATTTATTCAGCATGGCAGGCAAAAGAGCTGATGTGGTTTCTTAACCTTTCTTTGCACAAGGAACTCACCTGTGTGAACTTTCGTTTTGTGCTTCTTAAGATTTTTTATATCTGTGTAAGAATTTCCACACATTTCACAGATAAATGGTCTTTCACCTGAAAAAAATTGGTTTGGCAGTGAGAACAATCTTGGTGTTGAAAAAAAATACAGTTAGAGACATAGGATAACAAATTTCAACGTTCTATTTTGAAATACAACTTTGTAACTCTTATTTTGTCTGTCTCTCTATTCAGAATAAAATTATTTCCAGAATAATAGTTTAAAACAAAGCAACAAGACCCAAACATTTTAAGTAAAACCTCCATCATACATCAATACCTACGCTGTGGCACAGATACTACTCTGAAAAAGGCAATTAAACAAAATTAATGAATATTTTCTTTACATTATGTTAACCCAGAGATACATAAATTAAGAAACTGTTCTACTTTCAAGTACAGCCCAATACAGCGTATTTTAAAGGAAAAAGAGTAAAAGTAGATTATAATTTATAGTGCAGGAAGCAGCTTGTCTGAAAACTGACCTGTATGGGACCGAAAATGTTTATTGAGCTCTCCAGAGGAAATAAAACTCTTTTCACAAATGCCACAGATATATGGCTTCTCTCCTAAAGGAAACAAGAGCACGCTGTTATTTCAATATACAAACCAGAATACACACCAAGAACAACTAAAACGAAACAGAGATAACATCCAACGGGAGAAAGCGCTCCCTAAACCGGAATCAAAGACACAAAAACACGAGCGGGGAGCTGGATGACGACTCCCAACGCGGATTCCCGAGACGTTCCCCCTCTCCAGCCCCGCCAGCGCCCGCAGCGCTCCGTGCCCCGTACCTGTGTGCTTGCGGGAGTGCGTGATGAGCGAGCTGGACACGGCGAAGGCTTTGCCGCAGCTGTCACACACGTAGGGCTTCTCGCCCGTGTGCCGCCGCACGTGGTAGGTCAGCGTGCTGGCCTGGGCGAAGCGCTGCCCGCAGCGGTCGCACACGTACGGCTTCTCCCCGCTGTGCTTCCTGCAACAACGCGCCCCAGTCACCCTCGGGCACGGGCAGCAGCAGCCACGGCTGAGGAACCGGACTCAGGGAGCGCTGGATGCCCAGAGCTCCTCCTGCTACTGCTCTGGGGTACAGCAAAGAGGTACAGCTGAGTCTGGTGGGAAACTCGCGGCCTGGTCCCTCTGGGATCGGCACATCCGTGATTTCCAGGGCAGCTGAGCTGAACCACAGGCCCTGCACAGGTGATGTACACCGTGGGAACTCAGCGTGCTTTGCACTCTAGGGTACTGAAATATAGGATGATGATTCCTAACATGGGAATAGCATTCCCGCTCCTGCCAAAAATGCCAAAAGCCCCACACAGACAGAAGTGAGAACGTCTCTCACTTCCCACCATGGAACTCTCTCCTCTCTGGTGCTACAAGCAGTTTAAAACAAGGACACCAGACCCAGCCTGTACCATTCACCCAGCACAAGCCTCCTCCCTAATGAGCAAGTACATCCATGCAATTTTTCCATTAGGCATTGTGAGAGAAGTCCCATGGGAAAAGGAGTAGCAATGCCACAATCACGTGAATGTGTAACTCTTGCTCGCACCGGAGTAAATGTTTCTATTTAAATAAACCCAAGGATAAGCATTTGCAGGATCTCACTTGTGCCTACCTGGCATGGATCTTCAGGTTGCTCGAGGTTGCAAACTGCAGGTTGCAGACATCACATTTGTAAGGCTTCTCCTCTCCATGGTGCATCCGGCTGTGGAACACTAGCTGGCACTTCTGGGCAAAGCCTTTGTCGCACAGTTCACACTTGTATGGCTTCTCCCCTGGTGAAAGACAACACCCTTGTGCTCTCTATTTACATAAGAAAGCTTTGCAATCCATGACCTGACCAAAGATCAGGAGTATGTTCTAATGATTCTTACAAATAACATCTTGGAACATCCTGTAATCAGTCCACTGAAGAGGAACGTGATAGAACACAGACCATAACAGGACTATTTTTTAACACATTATGTTTGGGTAAAAAGCAAAAGTAATAATGTTTTTAATAGTGCCACCTTCTCCACATTATTTTAAGAATGCTGCTACTTCAGTTTCAGACTCGTTGCTGGTTATGTCTGTTCACCATTCTGAATATTTAAAATGAACAAATCATCTGCATTTTCTTGCTTGTCTAACAGCAACAGGTCTTCAACATACAGTCTAGTGCTCCCTAATTTCTCATCAGTGTCTGCTGCAGAATGTTACAGGTACTTCTCTGACTATCCATGTTCTCTTAGTGGTGAACTCTCTCCTGTAAGGGCTTGTGCAACTCTGCATTTCTATGAAGTATAAAAATGCCTTTCTCTGCCACTCTGTGGCAGTGCACAATCAAACCTCATGAATAAATAATGTACATAAGAACTTCAAAAGTAAAAGTATTAGACATCTAGCATGCCATTTAGCAACCAACACCATGGAATTTCCTCCCCACTCTTGCAAAAATTCCCAGGACAATACCCTCAAAGGTACAAAGTACAGCTGACATTCCTCCCAGCACTGTCCCTGAATTCTGCAGTCAAGCTCCACCTCATGTGTGAATCTTTGGTTAGACCCTGGCTGACAGCATTTGAAACTCTCTCCCTAGGTCACAGGAAGAGCAAGGTGTTCTCCTGCAGCTGTTCCACATCTCCTACCTCTTCACAGCTTCCTGGGAAAAAGCTCCACTGTGACCTCTGCTCAGAGCTTTGCAACATACAGAACGTATGGAAAGACAAGCACAGGACTTCTCCCTTCATCTTCCCAGGCTCCAGCAATTTGTTGCTCATCATCATTTTAAGTCAGACACGCTGGATTAAATTGTTTCAGTGTTCCTAAGTGATTTCTCTTGGATGCTTGATATGACCCAAGCTCCTGGTAATGTTACTGAATGCAGAGATCATAACACCATCACACCTTTCAGCTGCACATCTACTAAATAAAATCCCAAATGTTGTAATAATTCAGCCAACCTTCCTACCTTTTTTTGAAGACCCTATAGAATAAGTTATAAGGCTGATTTTTTTCCCCACTCTTGTTCTCATATATTATGTTTTGAAGTTTAAAAAAAAGCAACAGGAGTTCTAGTATCAAGTACAGCTTGCTTTTCATGCTCTACTGACAGTAGTTTTTGGCCACTCCACAGAGCTGAAGGACAGCCAGTTCTCCTGAGTCTTTCCAGAAATTGAGATGCTCAGACAAATCAAAATGCTCAGACTAATACAGTCCTCTCTAGCTATTGAAAGTACAAACTACGATTTTGTACTAAAAAATGCTGAAACGTTTCATGTTATCAGGATACTGGCACTACCCCTGCATGCACAGCGACAGCAGACAACATTTCAAGAGGAAGAAGTCAGAATCTTTCCAGTTCTGCACTCCCAGGCTGTGTGACCCCAGGCCTCCACAGCCCACGAGACACTGAAGCCAGTGGCTTACCTGTGTGAGTTCTTACATGCGTTTTCAGCTGATTGCACTGGGTGAAGGCCTTCCCACAGAGCTGGCACACGTAGGGCTTCACCCCCTTGTGTATCCTCATGTGCCGACGGAGGCTGCTCGCTTCGGAGAACACCTTCCCACAGGTGTTGCACACTGGCTTGGCCTTGGAGAACTTCTGGTCCAGCTCCTCTCCCGAGCTCTCCAGCTGGTAAGTGCCCTTGTCAGCGGCTATGTTGGACATGCAGTGCTCCTTCAGGGCACAGCTCTGCTGAGGCTTTCCCCGTTTCTGTTTGGCTGCCATGGTCTGGGCCAGGATATCCTGTGCCGCCAGTGTTTCGCTCTCCACCACTGCTGCCAGCTGCAGCTCAGAGTTATCACTGCCCTGGGCAGCCTGTTCTGTTATGTGGGTGGCCAGCTTACTGGCATCTAAAAACATCTCAAAGGATGTGTTCCCGGCCACTTCGTTCTCATATTGTAGGGATTTATTCTCCATGCTTTTGGGGGGACTGAAATTCTTCTTTCGCTTTTTGGGTTGAGGTGATTTCTTTTCTAGAGCTGCCTTCTTTGCCTGTGGTTGAACCAGCTCTGCAGCAGCAGCAGCAGCAGCAGCATCTTCCTTCTCCTCCCGATTATTGTAATCTCGGAGAGTCAGGAGGCAAGTCTGCTGATTCATTTCAACATTCCCAGTGATACTGGATGTCTCTGTGGAAGAGGGATTAGCAATGAAAGCAAAGTCCTCCATCTTGATCTTGCATTTAGTGACCACTTCTTCTACTTTGAGATAGTCAGCAGCCTGGTGAATCTCTTTAACATTCCAGCTGCAAAGAAACAGAACTTGGGTGAAACATTCTGGATAAAGCAAACATTTGTTCTGCACCCACTGTATCACACACGGACACAGAGCTGCAGAAGAGTTATACTGCCAGAAAATGTAACTTTGAGAACATACAGCAACATTTAATTTCTCCGTGCTGTAGTGCCACAAGGCTCTAGAATGTCAATTATTTCTGAACTGAAGGTCCGTGTCTAGTGAGGTCTGCAGACCCTCAAAACTGAGGATTTTATTTTAGTCACATGCCTCTTGTAGAATTTTAAGTTAAAAGTCAGCTTGTAAGGTGATGAAGCCAGATGCGGGCTTGTTGGGTCAAACAGCTCAGAAATAACAGCATGAAGAGATAAAACACTGGAAAATAAAATACATAAAATACCATTTCATAAACATTCTGGCCAAAGTCTCAGGTAATTCCCTAGCAGTGCATTCACCTCAGCACTTCTGCAGCAGGTATTAATCTTGTTTTATAAAACGATTTGTGAACAGTCTTAATTCTGTATCAGCTGCACACAGACACCACTAACACCAAGGAAGTCCTCATTTAAACCCCTACACTCTATTTTTCAGTTCCTGCCACACAGGCAGGATGGTTTAGGAAAAAATGATATGGAAAAGGTGGCAACACATACCATGAGTGCATTTATGGATTTACAGCACTTTGAAGAGAAATTAATGGTAAACAAACTCATTCTAACAATCTATTACACAGTAAATGTAATTGAACAATGAACAACTTGCCACAGTTACTCTCCATATGAATGCAACTGTTTCAGGATCTTGTACCATGGGAGTGCTGGGTTCAAAGTACCCTCCTGGGGTACCCATGCACCCACCGCCTCTGAGGACAACACAACTTGCAGGCAGCTGCAGCAGCCCCAAAGGGACACAGGACAACATGACAGGTGTCACCTGTAGCCAAATAGTTCTCTCTGGGCAAGAACGGTACTTTCACCTTCCTCCTCCTGCAGAGATCCACCTGCTCAGAAAATCCAGAAACTCTCCTGCTGCAGTTCCAGATGGACATCAAGAACTCTGCACAATTCTGCTCTTTTGTAATTGGCAAAGCACCAATCACTAACTTCAGCTCTGCTGCTGATACAGATTGTAGCTAATTAAAAAAAAATACTCTGCATCTATGCACTTAAAATTATCGAGCATGAGTTTCCACACTTCAGTAGAAATGAAGAGTGTTTAAGCCTGCATTTGACATCAGACATTGAGAAAGAAGTAAGAATCCTGGACTTGGTACTTCTAAGTAGCCACACCTCCCTAATGAGAGATAAAATCTCTTTCACTGAGAAAAAAGCACTGCAAAGAAAAAAACACCCTCACTGTATGTGAAGCAGCACAACAGGCACAAAACCAATGCAGTAATGAGGGGACACACTTTTCTGTGACTCCTTTTGGGCAATGTAATATAAAATTTTAAGTAATAGATCATGCAAATTTAAAAATCGTGCCTATCCTCATCCATCCCTCAGACTTTAGTCTCTACCACATTCACAGTTCCTGGGTGCTTTTAAAAAAAGAACTACTGTAATTCACCTCCAGACACACACTTGTCCTTCCCTCTCCTGGTAATCATGCACGACGTTTAATCTCTCCCAACCCAGACAGAAACAGCAGGAGACTGAAACTATCAATTAGTGAAACATCAGACAGCACATCTTTATTTTCGCACTCACATGTCCCGGGGTATTTTAAAGCATACAGATGAACTTCAAGTTGTCAATATGTATCACATCCACTGCTACTTGTTTCTCCACAGCTTATTATGAAAGATCCAGTTCTGCCTTACCACAAAGTTTATTTCCCTATTCCCTTTCCCCCTTTAATAGTGCGTTACCTGTCAAGGTTTAAGTTTCCTGTATAAATAAATTCCAGGAGCTTTTGGAATCCATCAGCTTTCACTTGAGTCTGATCCAACACAACGTTGTTGTCAGATGCATCTCTGTAAAAGGCCCCGAAGTACTCGCTGAAGGAGGCAAGCACATTCCTGTGTGCTTTGAACTGGAATTCCCCGATGACCACGGTACAGTCGCAGAGGAATCCGGCCTCTCGCTGCTTGTTCAGCCTCTCCAGCAGGTGCTCACAGTGATGGGAATACTGCATTTTGAGAACGCGCTGCAGCCGCTTTCTGATCTGCGAAAGCGCAAAAAAAAAAAAAAAAAAAAAAAATCAATTTACTTGCAAGATTTTACTTTTTTTCTCTCCTTAACAGAGTTAATGATTACAGAGCAGTCGAAGTCCGACCCTGCCCGTGCTCACTCAGGACAGTCTGGCAGCGGTGCGAGGGACAGCGCGATGCTGGCTGCTGCTCGACCTGGGGCGCTGCGATGCAGCGGCGGAGCGCGGGGGCGCAGGCGGAGGCCGTGCGCTCCCGGGCCCCTGGGATTAGCCCGGCTAAGCCCGGGACCTGTCACACCGTGTCACACCCGGGCTCAGGGAGCGGCCCGAGGCTCGGACCGCGCGTCTCGGACCGGGCAGCGCTCAGCCCGCGGGGCGGCCGCTCCTGGGCACCGGCACCGGGGGTCGGGCGCGGTCGGCACTCGGTGCGGGCGCGGCCCCCGGGCCCGGGGTTTGGGCCGCCTCGGCAGCGAACGGGGCGCGGAAGCCGCAGCCCCGCGGCGCCCCCGGCCCAGCCCTGACGCCGGACGGGACGGAGCCCGCAGCGCCCTCCCCGCCCCGCCGCTCCCGGCCCGGCCCCGCCGGGGCTCCGCCGGCCCGCGTCCCCCCGCGCCCCCCCGGCGCCGCCAGCCCGCCCCGGCCCGGCCCGAGCGCCGCGGCCCCCGCGCACCTGCGGAGGGGAGAGAGGGGCGACCGCTGCGCTCAGGCCGCC
Organism: Corvus moneduloides; assembly: GCF_009650955.1. Lineage (NCBI taxonomy): Eukaryota > Metazoa > Chordata > Aves > Passeriformes > Corvidae > Corvus > Corvus moneduloides. The sequence continues at coordinate 23,922,187 of NC_045485.1, forward strand.
ATGTCCCGGTGACGCCGCCGCCGCTTCCGGGACGCGAGTTCCGGCCTCCGCGCCGGGGGCGGCTTGGGAAATTGGGGAATAAAACGGGTTTAATGTTCCTGCCGGGCCGCGCCGCGGCTTTAATTAAAATAACTCGGGCAAGGGGGTTGAAAAGCTGAGAATCGTGCCGCGGCCCGGCAGAAAGCGAAATAAAAAGCCGGCCGGCGTCGTGTTTCCGCCCGGTTTCGAACCGGGGACCTTTCGCGTGTTAGGCGAATGTGATAACCACTACACTACGGAAACACCGCTGCGGCCAGCTCCAGCTACTTCCCTAATGCCCTCCCACCCCATCTGTCCCCGCTGTTCCACCCTGCCTGTCCCCGCTGTCCCTTCCGCGACCTCCGCGTCCCCTCCTGCCCCGCACAGCGCCCGGACCCCGCGCTCGGGCGGGATCTGCACCCCACGGACACCGCCGAACGCCCCCGGAGCCCGCATCCTCCCCCTGCCTCCTGTCCCCTTGCAGCGCCGGCAGGTCACCCCCGAGTGCGGGTCTCTCCAGGGGGGCCATGCGCTCCCCACGCACACCAGGAATGACAGCGTCCGTGGGAACGAGAAACTTCAAGGAGAAAGGGAATGTTTGGCACTGCTGGCAGGGCAGGGCAGGGATGAAGCAGCGCACAGGAGAGCTGGGAGCTGGACACGGAGCGTGTGACACCCGTCAGCGTCTGCTCCGCAGGCCTCTCGCTACAGCCGGAGTTGGAGAATGGGGAAGTGACTAATCCTCCTGGATTTTCTAGCGCACTAGGAACTAAAATAACATATCTTGGCAGGAGCCACAGAAGGGAATGTGGTTTTGCCACTCTTTGCAAAGGGAAACATGAGCCAAACTCCAACCAGTGGAAAGATACAACCTATAACATTTTCCAAGATGCTGAAGTTGCCTCGATTGTGACAGGTCAAATGCATTCCCAGAATTTTTTTCAAAACAAAACACATAATTGAAGTGTACACATTCCCAATGTCCTTTACCTGGGACATCCCCAAAATATCTTGACCAAAGATGCTGGTGAGATGCCAGAGATGCTGGTGTTGCCACAGAGACGTAGCAAAGTGCTTATCCAATACCACTGTATTTTGTTTGATTCCTGTACTTAGCAATAAAAGCATGGGATTGTCATGTCCTGGGGAGATGGGAGGCTGTGGGAAGAAATGGCAGGGGTCTCCCTTGAGCAGGCTGCTGTGCCAGCTCTGTGTGTCAGTCCAGGCTGTGCTCTCACTCTGGCTCCAGTCTCAGCACAGGCTGTGTGACAGACTCCAATCACGGTGTCACCCACAGTGACAATCAGTGACAGCAATCTCTAAAGGCTGCTGCTTTCTCCCTGGTATTTTCCAGTTTGACCTGGACAGCTGAGAGCTTACAACTCATGTAACATGGATTCTGAAAGTGGCACTTCACAAGTCACAGGAGCTGAGAAGCTGCTTGTACAAGGCATTAAAGAAATACAATGTTATGTGTGCCTCAGGCATTGGGAAGGGATGGCTAAAAATCCCAGTGATGTGGAAAAACTTTCCACATTCCATGACATTATAGTTCAGAATCAGGGGTTTAATTGTCTTAAAAGCCTCTTCCACCCTCCTGATCTTGGCACAGTTAGCAGGGAGTGGCAAGTCCTGCCTCAAATCTGTCATGAATAAATCATCACCATGTTGGCATAAGGGCTTCCACTCCATTCCTTTCTTGTGTTTTCTGGTGGCCTCTTCCCTGGAATTAAGCTCAATACATGGTTCCGGGTGTTGAGGCGAAAGTCAAAGCTTCTGCTAATAAGATTTCAGTTTGGACAGAAGGCTCCTTGCTTCCCTGGGTGCCTTCCAGCCCATATAGATTACTGTGACAGAGCACAGGGAGGCTGAGCCTAACACAGTGCACAGAAAATGTTTCTAAAACACATGTTCTTACAACAGATTTTCCTTGACACTTCATGGAAAAGAACCCAAGATTGCAGCTACCTGGGAGCAATCAGGGAGAAGTCTGTGTCTGTAGCACACCAGTAAAAATCATGACATCTCATACAATTTATTCCTTCTTAGTCTGTGAGTACATCTTTCTGAATAGGTATAAAATACTTTTTTTGAGAGGCTCTTTACCAGAACAACCCTGCACAGCATACGTACGACTAAAGTTGGGAAGACCAAGAGCTCTACACTATTGTTTCACACTCCTTTGCACTTGCAGAACGCCTTGCTTTTCCATGGAAATCTCAGCGTTGAAAAGCACAAAAGCCTCTCTGGGGAACATGAGGCAGCAGAGGGGTCCGAGGTGAATGCTCCAGGGAGCACCGCAGGGAGCATCCGCCTTGCACAAAGAGAGGTCACAGCAGAGACGAATAAAAACCATCATCCAACACAGCATGGGAGGGGGAGGAGGGGGCTGCTGGGGTTGGCACAGCCCTGCTTTGGGGGAACGGTGGGAGAGGGATGGCCTGGTTCCTCATCCAGGGATCCTCACCTGGGACGGGATGGACCTGAACGCAGGCTCAGGCTCCCTCAATCCAGCTCACAAACACCGGGTCACGGCCCTAAACCCCAGGCACCAGCTCCCAAATCCTGCTACCAGCTCCCAAATCCCAGGCACCAGCCCTCAAATGCCAGATACCAGCCCCCAAATCCCGGGCACCAGCCCCCAAATCCCGATACCCGTCCCCAAATCCCGGTACACGCCCCCAAATCCCGGTACCCGCCCCCAAACCGTAGGCACTGATTTCCAAACCCCAGGCACCAGCCCCCAAATCCCTCTGCAAGCCCCAGGCCGGGCTCCGGGTCGCCGATCCCCGTCCTAGACCCAGGCCGCATCTCCCGGACCGCGGCCGCGGGGCACGGAAGGCGCGCTCCCTTCCAGGCGCGCTCCCGAGAGCACGCGGAGCGTTCCAAACTCCCGCCACCTGCCGCGCCCCGCCCCCTCACCCCGCCGCAGCCAATAGAAGCGGAGGGGGTCGCCCCTCTGACCAATGGGGACGCGGGGGGCGTGGCCACGGGTTATAATACGCAAGGCACGGCGCGCCCGCGCCCCGTGCCGGGGTGGGCAGGTCCTGCGGCCAACTAACCCTAATGGCGGCTGCGCCCCTCACGCCCGCCCGCTGTTTTACTCGCTGACTTTCAGCGGGCAAAGGGAGCGGCCTAAGCAAAGGGGGGGTGGGGGGAAAGAGGTACGGCCTCAAAAAAAGCCAGCGAGGGGGATCTACACCCCGGCCCACTCTGGGGTCCCTATCTCTCCTCCGCAACCGGGGATGCTCTCGCCGTCGCCCCTCGTGGAGGCCGCGGTCGGCAGGCTCAGCGCCACTACCGCCGCGAAGAGCTCGTCTCTGTCAGCCTCGGCGGCGGCTGGGACCGGAGGGCCGGCCCGCCCACCTTGGGCAGCCGGGGGACCCCAACAGAACAAAACGGGCGCGGCGCCGCCGGGCGCTGAGCAGCCGCGGCTCCCTCAGACGTGGGGTGCGCGGCCGGCGCCGCCCCGACACCCCCCAAACCCCCATCCCCGCCGGGAGGACCCGGCCTCTCGGGGTCGGGGTGTCCAGGCGGCTCCCGGCTCTGCTGGGCCGGCCGGGGACCCCGAACGGAGCTCCCGAAGCGTCGGTCCCCGCCGAGATTTGTCGTGTGCTCCCCTCGGAGTGCGGGCGGTGGGACGGATGCGCTCGCCGCCGCCGAGATCTTATCTAGGAGAGCCCTGCGGTGATGGAAGCTGACAAATGCTGAATTTTATTCATCAAGTTCAAGAAATGTTGAGTTTCACTCATCGATTTTGGCGGCAAAGAGCTGAATTTGTGAAAACGTGAGAGATGGAGCACGGCAAGCTGGGGACAGATACTTCGCTGCAGTGTGGAGCAAAGGTTGTGAGGGGAAGGTGTTGTAGCTTGTCTTCCCTTAGCAATTCCTCTCCCTGTGCTCAGGCTTTGGCACTGCCATAAAGAGAAACTCTCCAATGCGTGCCAGGGCACAGCACCAAACCTGCCTATTTTGTGCCAGGGGTACAGCACCAAACCTGCAGTGATGTGCTGAGCCCCAGCCCTGCCTGCCTGAGGGAGGAGTGCCCAGGGCCCATCCTGTGCCATCACCATCACAGGAACTGGCTGTTTGATTACCTCTGCTGTCAGTTCTGACCATTGCCAATCCTCTTTGATATTTCTGTATCTGGCATCAACCATTTACAGAAGGTTCACCAGACCTGCGGGTGCACGTGTGGAACACAGACACAGCCCTACAAACTGCGCTTGGGCATCATCAGTGCTCATTTACCAACTTTAATATCCTGAGCGTTTGACCAGTGCCATCTTGTGGCCTTCTATTTTTTCCTTTGCACAGAGGATGGGAGTGAACTTGGGTACATAATTTTTTGATTCTGTTTGAAAGAAACCTTCTGCAGCCAGAATAAACAGAAACAGGAGAGGCTGACCGCACACACGAAGATATGTAGGGCCTTTGTGGTACTGGAATCTGAACTTGCTCAATAAATCTGATCCAGCTAAAACTAGTGCTGGCTCTGCTGATAGTAATGTTCTTTCTTGGTTCAAACAATTGTGTTTTCACTGTTTTATCTTGTTTCCAAGCAACAGCTTTCACTTTAGCATCAAATACTTCATTTCAAACTCTCAACTAAACGTGCAGAGCCAAGATATTTCATGTGCTTAGGACATTGTTTCTTTGAACGAAACTCGACTTACAATTGTCTCTCTGAAAAAAAGTCTTCCAAATATACCAGGTTTGGTGGCATTTTAAATGATGTTTTTAAGCTGTCCCTTCTGAAAGAAGTGATAAGCTTAAACTGCCACGTTTCTGTGGTCATAAAAAAGTATGTACTCCGCAGATCCCCGTGTCAGAGAGAAAATGCTCAGAACGTGGTCTACTTTTGTTTCTATTTATTTATGGAAGCAAGGAAAACTGTGCAACGTGGCGTTGTTGCAGAGAGGACAACAAACGGAGCTGTAGGTACAGCTTGCTACTGTTTCCGAATAGCCTGCAAGCTGCCCTACCTGCCCCAGTGAAACAGGCCAAAAAACGTGCTAATGTGGCTTTTTAGGAATGCAAACAGAAGCTCTCAGCTACTTCACCCCTGAAGTGTTTAAAACCATTTGCAAGTGTATCAAGGGAATTGTATTCAATGTCTCTCCTAGGAGAAGATAGGAAAATAAAGTCACCCGGCATCCAGCGGTAGTTACCTGCCCCAGTCAGCAGCTCCATCTTGTATCATTCGGCATGAAGTCAATTTTCTCCCCTCAGGACCTAAGTGCCCATCTTAATGTCTCCAGATTTGTTTGATTTAAAAATCTTTTAAAAATCCTGTTTATGATTATGTTTGGGAGAAGAGGAGCACTTGTGCTCAGTAGTTATGAAAGGGTGTTACTGAGGTTCACACTCCGGGCTGGCGTTCTTTTAGCTTGGGATTTAGGGTTGCACATCCTGGGTGACTTGTGGAGTGCCAGATGCTCAGGAGCTAGCACCGAGTGCTCAGGAGCTTCTGTAGCAGATGTTTAGGCTGAGCTTTGAAGGATGGCTGGTTCAGCTCTGTTTAAGGTGAGCATTGTGGCTGTTTGAGGTCAGTCACACGACATCTTCTGTATCAGGCTGGGTACGGGGACAGTGCTCTGGCCAAAGGTGACCCAGACCAGTCTGCCCTCCCAGCAGGATGAAGTGGCCTCACTGCACCCCTTTGTGCCTGGGGTTGCCTTCCTTTTGCACGGTCATCTTCTCGTGTGCTGTTTATGAACACCCCAGAGCTTTCTGTCCCTGTGGGAAAATTGATCCTCTTCTGTGGAGAACCTAGGAAAAAAAATCAGCAGGCCACGGATGAAATCCCTTAGGAGATGCCGTAGAACTGGCGGGATAGCAGGAGGGGTAACATTACAGTGCTTGTGCAAACAGCTCTGAGGGTGTTTTGGGAGCCGACAGACCTGGGGCCCCTGAGGGAACGAGCACACCTCCCCCATTACCACATTTCCAAGCGCACATTTCTCAGGATGAGGTCTCAGCCGGGTTGATTCCAGCTGTGGTGCTGTGCGGCAGGCACGGTCCTGAGCTGTTCTCCACTCCTGGCTCTACCTAGGCCTCTGCTTTCAGTCACCTCTCAATGTCGTTGCCCTTTTTCACTCCCTGTACATGAAAGCAGCAGGATTTTATCTTACACTGCTTTCATTAATCTGTTCCCAGTTTAGGTTTTGTTTTCAAACTAACGCGAGAAAGCTAATCATGGTTGTTTGGGTTGGATGCGATGTGTCAGGGCACAACAAACAAACCAAGGAAGATTTAAACCAGTGCAAGAGGTTTATATGCAAAGATGGACAAGTATAAATTCACATGTTGTTGTGACTTTGTGTGCAAATTTAAAGTCCACTTAGCAATGCCCTTGAAATGACCAAGAGAAAAGCTGGAGTTTTTTCAGTTACTGAGAGTTCTGCTAAACACTTCCCAAAGGTGTTGGCAGAGGTGACAGCACACGCAGAGTTTGTAAGAACAGCACGAGCAGAGTTAACGTTGTACTGAGATATTGAGTCTAAGAAAACAGTTCAAGTTGACCTTGCTTATGAGGCAACAAAAAGTGTCTTAAGGAAAACTAATAATTATCAAAGAGTAAAGAATGGTTTAATTCAAAGGCTGTTTAACCTCCGACAGGTCTGGCAAACATTAATAGAACCCTACCCTAATTCTGTTTGTAGATTGCCTAGACAAGGGGTACCTTCAAAATGTGGTTGGATGTGGTATCTAAGGATATTTATCAGGAAAGAGAACGGAAGAAGCATAAGTCTCAATCATTTTTACGTAAGTAATTTAATGGTGAAGAAGTCTTTGTAAATGCTAAAAACCGCGGACTAAAGATGGTGTAAGAATATAATAATTTTCTTTGCCTTTCTTTGCCCAGTTCTCTGCATTCAGCTCAGCTGGGAAGTTGTTTTATCCAACAGAAGTTTGGAAAAACCAACCCCAGGCAGTGCTAAACCTCTGGCACGAGAGCCTGGGAGAACTGCTCTGGGTCCTGGTGCTGTGCTTGGTGACTCTGCTCTGCTCCATGGGTTAGGTCAGGTCCATTTTCAAGCCAAGGCTCTGCATTGCCTGGCTGTGCTCTGACAGCCGGGGCACGGCTTCTACCTCCCGTATTTACACTTTTCAGGCTGCAGAGGCACGATTGGAACTTGGGCCTAATTTTAAAATAATGCTTTATTAGTTAATTTTTTAAAATTTGTGTGTACTCTAGCTGCAGTTCTGGGTGAAGCCTTCCGAACCCTCAGATCCGTACATAAAGAAGTTGTCCATGTTTGGATTCGTGTTTACTTCCCAGCTGGATCAGACCTAAGAGTCACGGTGGCTTATGAGTGGAAGGGACTTTTTTCTACCTCTCTTTGGTCACTTGAATTTTGTATTTCAAAGATTTCACTAGGGAGAGCTTATCCTCTGTGGCTGCTGAAGCCTTTGTTTCGCACGTCTTATCTGTGCTGTTATCTCTTGCTGTTGATCCTATTTTTCCAACGGTAGATGGCAACAGCCATTCATTTGTAAAACACCGGAGTGGAACTCGGTGCGTTACACAGTTTAATGTGCAAAGAGGGGAATTTAAGTGAAACTATGTGCAAATAGTTGGTTGTTTTGGGTTTTTTTTTTTTTGTTTGTTTGTTTTTTTTTTTAAAGTACAGACAAACTGCCATTAAATGGAAACGTTTGCAATTTAAATAAATTCTTCTTATGGAATCCAATTCAAAGCAAAAATTTTAAAAATGTTATTTAAGCCTCGCAGGAAGGTACTAAAATGAACTGTCATCGCTATGTGAAAAGGTATTTAAAAATGCATTTTTCAATGTATATTCTGATAAACTGATTAAGAAATGTTGGTTAACACTAGACTTTTATTCCCTTTCAAGTTTTCTCAAAACACTACAAATTTTCAGTTTGCATTTGGTTGAGAAAATAATTAAAACATATTTTTGCAAAAATTAAAGAATTTTATTTCCTGTCTATCCTGTTTAGGATTCACCTTGGCGAAGCATTTTGACAATTTGACTCCATTGAAAATAGTGTCAGAGATCAGCATTTGCAAATCTTCAATTTTACTTTTGCCTCTAAGGGTGCATTGTATGATTTGAAACTAGATGTGCAAACGTCAGGCTTTCCAGTACATAGCAATATGTTGTAGGATAAATTGCTTTCCATATTTCTCGTTTATTTAAATAAATATACTGCTTGCTTTTGTGGAATATACACTCTGTTCCCCAAAAGCAAACGTGGGAGTTGTGTGAGTGAGGAAGGTAATCATCTATAACAAAGTTATAACCAAGTCACAGGACTTTTGGGAATTTTACAGCTGCAAACCGAAGTTCTCATGCATTGTCATAGCATTCTGGTTTGCCACGATAACGAGTTTAAAGGCTGGAATTTCTCTGTTTTTATTGAAAAGATAATCAGACTTTTGTACATTAATGATGGGATATTGGCAGCTATGATAATTTCATATGAAACATTTTAGTGTGGCAATTAGTATTTTAATAAGGTTGTTTCTTATTACTGTATTTGGTATTATCTGAATTGTACAGTTGGGCGCTTCACTGCGCTCCACGGGGGACAAAACAAGGCAGAAAGGATGAAAACGGACTGAAACGAAGTGATGAGGGGGGTTTGGTCCCAGGACTGCTACTGACTCCAGATGTGCCCTTCTGAGCTGCTTGGATTCGTCCTGTGTAGCACTGTGGGAAGGATCCCGCCGCCCTTTGGAGGCTGAGGATGGAAGTGCTGAGCTGCGCTCTCCTGCTCTCCCCCTGCCCGGGGCAAGAGACCCATCGAGCTCTATTGTTTCCGGAGAACCCGGGCATAAAACTGTCCTCTCGCTCTCAAACTTCCAGCATCAGCAACATTTACCAAATCAGCATGCTTCAACTTTTTTTCTCTCCGGTTCAGCCTCTGAGCCTCCTAAAGAGCAGAATTCCATCGCTTCCTTCATCACTCTAATATTCCTTTAAACAACTGTATCATGGGATCTATTGTACTTAGCTGTAGTATGTCTACCATACAGCCCATGTTTTTCATCACAGGAAGCAGCTTGAACTGCTTATAACACATGGAGCAGATATTTGTCTTGTTTTAGAACAGCTTTATATCGTTCAGCTGGCTTTACAGCCTCTTCTGTGTCTAAAGATAAGTACGTTTAAGGATAATCCTGAAGTTTTTATCTTCTGCATCACCAGCCCACACTTTCGTTACCATTTCATATTGCGCTGCTCCAGGCAGCTTTGAACAGCCTTAGCTTGACAATTAAGGGAGTGAACTGGCAAAACTGCTAATTTCTCTCCCTTTCCTTTCACTCTTATCTCATATTCTCTAAGGTACACGTCTTTATCTATGCGTTTCCAAGAAGGTGTTCAATTAATAACTCAGACAAGTCAGAGCTGATAGGATCTTTTCATGTATTAATTTAACTCTTCCTTTCAAACGGAGTGCCAGAAAAATCACTGTTTTCATGTTTTCTCTAGTTATTCTGGCTGGATTTTTTAATTGAAGTTGCATGCTGTAGTCCTTTGATTCTGGTCCCAAGAAATTATCAGGGATTACAGTAGTGGCCTTACAGGTAACAGGGGTTCTGACTGATGTCTTGAATAGCAGCTTTCTTCTCTATTAATGTTGATTTTAAATTGTTTTTATTTATAGCAAGAAGATAAACCCACAGACTTAGCCAGGCAGGATACAGAAATATTGGCTGGTTTGTCACCCAGTTGGTTGTGTTTGTTTGTTGGTTGTTTTTTTTTTCTTCTGATAATAAGAATGATGCAACTCAGCTGGTGAGTAAAACAAAACTAATTTTCAGTGAACTATCACAAGACTTGTCCAAAGGCAGAGATCTATTGGTGTGTGTATGTGAACGATTTAGCAGTTACAGAGAATGATGTTTCAAGTTCTCTGTTCGTTCATTAGACATGAAGGACAATATGTTTAGTTTCCACCTGTGTTGATCTTGCAGCAGGTTTAAACTTGCAGTAAGAGCTAAGTAGATTTGGTATAAGGAAAAAAATCCATTTGGCTCTTATCTACAGTTTAAATTGATCTTGTCCTGAGAGGTAACCCTTGTCCTGTGAGCTGTGAGATGCAGAAAAACCACAGGCTAGAACTGGAGATGAGCAGCAGGTTGTTTTGTGAAGATGAAATGAAAGGATTTCCCTGAGAAAACGGGTTACAAACTCACTAAAACATGACGTTCTATACTGAAAAAATTCTTTAAAACCCATTTCAGGGAGCCTTTGTTTGTTTTGTTTTATTGGAAATTAAGATAATGATTCTTTATTGGTGTTTTTAATACCAAAATACTATTGATAAAGTATTTTAGAGCTTTCTATTCCTATGGCTTATGAGTCCATGTTCTATTTGTCTTCAGAGAGAGCAACCACCATGAATTTGAAACTAAATAAATGGTAAATTCAGAAAAATGACAGTACACTCTTTCTCCTGATTTTCCTTGTGAAAGCACAGGAACCTTTATGTGAACAATTTCCCAGAAATAAATGTATAGAATCTATAGGTAGTGTTAGGCAGTACAAAAATTGTTATGTAATACAGAAAAAAAATTACCCACTAATAAACTTTTTGATATCATCCGTTTTTCTACCAAGTTGATTTTTCCTTCTCCAATCACAAGAACTTCCTGTAAGGATTTTTTTCCTCAGAAATGCCATTTTTAATTTACCAAACTTATACCACCAGGATGAAAAGTTGGTTTACATCCAGTGAGGATCATAAACACTTGTGGACTAATAGTTAAATTGCTGATTCTGTGATTAATACAGTGGTTTAGTGGTCAACCTATTTAATGGAAATCTTGTGAGTAGAAAGTTCAAGCTTAATAAGCTCAGGGATACAGTAGTTCTGGAGTATTTCCAGTATTTTACTTCTATTTCCAGGTTTATCTTGGTAGTACCACCAAAGCAGGTGACACATGAAGCCACAGGTGACTCGCTGGCTTGGCAATGTTACACTTTAAAATTCAGTTTAGCGTTGTAATAAAACCCGTTCACATCATGTTTTAAGTGTGTATCTCAACTCCAAGTTCTGGCCAATTGTGTCAGACATATCAGGATTTTTCACCTTAAAGAAAAAATATGCAAGAAGGAACAGTGTTTAAAAAGGTGAAAATCTACTTTCTCTAAGACAAGTCCTGCAACACTTTATTTTCCTTTTTAGAAACAGTATAGTGAGGGCTTCAAGTGTTTTCCATCTTCATGTTTGTGCAAGGCAAATTGTGCTTTTTAAATGAGCCCTTTCTAATATTTAAGAGATATGTACATCATTGGTTGAAGATTTGGGAACCAGAGTGAAAGCCAAAGGAGATGTTACTGAGTGCTCATTGGTATAGAGGCAGATCTTGGGCTGTCCCCAGGTTGCTGCTTGACAAGGAGGAATATATACAGTCAGTGTTCCTCCAAGGAATGCTTCAAGGACAAAATGAAAACATTTCCATAGGGTGCAGTCATCAATCAGCAGGGGGATGTTCTTGTACACCAAGTGCAACCCAGCAGAGCTTTCCAGTGACCTTAACACACTGGCCAACACAGGAGCTGCTACAGTAATTACAGATTACATTAAGTACCCAGTAAAAGCCAACAGCCAACTACCAGGCAAACCTTTTGTACATTATTAAAATCATATCCTTCCCAGAAGATTCAAGCTAATAAAATTGAACTCGATAATGCAATCAGTAAGAAGCAGGTTTAAAAAAAAATGTTCTCCTTTGTTGATAATGTCCCAAGAAATCCTATGTTTTATATAGTGCCTCATATACGTAAGTGTGGAAATAATCCCCCAGGTGTATTAACAGTTTCAGTTGCACATTCCCTGAGACTGTCTTGAATTTTTTATAATTACATTTTATTAAGAAATAATTGTTATATATCAAGTGTGGCTTGCACTTAGATTAAAGATTAAAGGCTGTGGTTACCTAATATTTCAGCAATTAAAATATAGAAAATTTTAAAAAGTGGGAAATTGGAAGGATTTTTCTCATGTATCAAGGAGCTAGTTCACCTTCCTGAGGAACTGCCTGGGACAGTTTGTTACATGCCCTGAAAAATCAGAAATATTAGAGGCTTGACATCAAACAAAGAAGAGGGAAGAAACACTTTGTATGTAAGGAGACCAATATTCCCTGCTAACATTTTTAATAAATCACTTATGAGTGGATATATTCTATATGTGGACTCCTTAAAGGAGTCCAGGTGTGCCTGACTCTCAGACCAAAAGTTTCTGAGAACCTGGCATTTTGAAGGATTGGCTGAATAAGAAATTTTCTTCTTGTTGGCCAAGACATTATATTTTATTATACAGTAGAACCAGGGTCACCTGTGTTTGAGAACTGACACTACACAGCAGCTGCGTTTGTGAGGTTATTGGTCAGCCTTTGATTTCATATGACTCTTAAAATGTTAAACCAAGGTATATACTATTACCATATATCTTATACGAAGTTTAAGAAAAAGGTTAATATTGAAGAATATTCTATGACTGGATTAGTTTTCTGTTTCTGTGAGCCTAAAGGGTCTGAGACCCAGCTGTAAAACTGTCAGCAAATGAGTTGAGTGTGCAGTGAACATCTTGAACATGGCTCAAAGCAGAATGTGGTGCAGATTCTCTGGGTAGGTGGTATATGTCCGGGATAAATCAGCTTCGTGATACATTTTACACACAGAACACAGTAGTTGAAAAATCTCTCCCTTCACTCATCAGCTGGCAGGGTAGAACAGGATGCAGCCATGTCAAGTGAGGACCTACATGTTAACTGTTTCTTCAGTTCTCCCAACATGATTAGAAAGGTTTCAATTTTGTGTATCAGACCACAGCTATTCCCTAAAGCAAGAAGTACAGCCCGCCCTGTTCCTATGGAAGGAAATACTGCTTCCAGCAGGAGTTAACTGGGAGTTTGTCATTCTTAATTTAGGCAGTTAGTTAGTTACTCCAGGTCTGGATATAGTCCTGGCTGTGGCTTTAGAACAAAAATTGTCTCAATAAAGTCTATTTTTACTTTTTAAAAGTCAGATTGCTTATTTCAACAGCAAAGTGTAGATTCCTATTTTTGTAAAAAAACATCCCAAAGCAAACCCTCTCCCACCCCAGCCTGATTCTTTGTTGTTCACTGTCTCAGAAAACTTGTCTGAAGCAGCAAATAGATCAAGGAGTAGCAGTACAACAGACCAAAGTCAGCCCACGTGCAGGTCCAGTGCAGTCCTTGGAGCACTGCCTGCTGAAACTGGGGCTGAATTTCTTCTCTATCTTTGCTGCGTCAGTAGAGATTCTGTTTCAGTTCTTCAGAGGTGCCCAAGAAAACTTTGTAATTGATGTTTTCCACTCACTTTCTTTCTCTGCTGGTTCTGTATTTTGCTAGAATCGTGTTTCCCCAGCTTTCAGATGTATGCTTGAACACTGGCAAAACTCACTCTCATGCATAATGAAAGAGGAAAAGTTACAGAGGAGAAATTTCTTGGCTGGAGTCTCCATTCCTGCTCTGTATCTTGCTCTACAAGCTCCCACAGCAAGTGAGTGGTAGAGCCAAGAATAGAACACCACTTCTCTGACACCCAGTCCAGTGCCTTAACCCCTGTCTCCCGTGAGAAATTTTGTTTCGCTTTTCTGTGCAGTGCAAAGATAAGATCATATTTTATTTTGGTGCCTAAATTGATCTCTAGGGTGAGTGAATAAAGTCGGGAAATAGCCAGAGAATAACACAATGTAAACAGTGAAACGTAAGGAGGTTATATATATAACACTACAGCTTCTCAGACTGCTGTGTGTCTAGATAGTATTAATTAAAAATGTTATGAAGCATGTGAGTTCTTTCAGGGTTGTTTTGAGCACATGAGGACTTCTTCAGTGAGAAAGCAGGATTTCTTTTTCTCAGCTGGATTTTGTTTGAGAGCAGCCAGCGGAGGAGTTCTTTGCTTGTGACATAAAGTGTCTTTCCTCTCTGGTAGCACTTGCTTTGTTTGGGTAACAGCAGGTGTTGTGTTGCCTGTTTGGGGATAGCAAAGGAAATTTGGGAAAAGATGGAGTTAGCATGGGTTGATCAGTTTGTTCTCCAGAAAGAGTTTGAGTTCTGACAAATCAGGGAGGTATCACCTTGCACTCAGTTTCAGGCAGTGTAAGGGCTTCTCTTTCCCAGCCTTTCCCCATATGTGGGCAAGAGGCAAGTGCTAAGTGCCAGAGGTGAAACCTGTATCCCACCTCTCTTTTGAAAGCATATAGGTTTGAAGAGTAAATATTTTTGGAAGATTTATTTCCAAGGTCTCTTCATACATCATGAAGGGGTGTGTAAGTGTATATGCAGGGAAGAGAGATTGCTGTAAAAGGATAGAAAAGAGGTCGCTGTACCTTTCTACCTGTCTTCTTTAACCATGTTTATTGTTTTTATACAGGCATTTGCAATACAAACTGCTGAAATGCATTAGAAAATGGCCCTACATTATTCCAGGTACCTGCAATTGTGGGTGCCCACACAAATTGCTGGGGACAAGATGAAGCGTGACCTTACAGCACCACTGGGACAGGGGCTTCCTTCTCCACTGATGGCAAAACAACACATTTCCTTGCTCACTGGCTGGAAATGATTGGGAATTTTTTGGCAGTGTTTTGCACTTGGGAACTCTTTATTTCTCGCCATTGAAACATTTTGTGGGAACATGCCAGTTTCAGTGAAACTTCTGTAATAAAACTTTGTTTTCAGGCTAGGATCTAGAGGGGGGTGTGCTCTAACCCTGATCTGACTCTCTGAGAAGAAGGATTTAACCCCCAAAGTCTTCACATTCCAAGAGAGTCCAAATTCTTGGTCATGAGGATGTTAGGGTGCTTTGTTTTCCTAGGCTTCTGTAAAAACAAACAAAACCCCCCAACAACAAGCAAATCCCACTTCTGAGGTAATCTTGTTGTCATTGAAAGTGCTTCTCAAATACTGAAAGGATTTCTGGGATGGGAAAAAATATTTTCCTTCTCTTTCAACTTTGTACCTCACCACTCCGTCATGAACGTCATCTGAGATTTTGCTCTTGATGAATGAGCTCTCAGCCATAAAGACTGCTGTGAACTAAGCTTAAGGACTTCCCTGGAAAATGAAAGCCAAAAGACTAAACCACAGTTACCTTATGAAAAGTGAAGAAGGAGAAAAATGCAATCTTTGCTCTCCTGCCTCTTCTGTAGGGTTTTGTCACCTGTTCTTCAGGCAGATTCTCCTGTGCAGAACTGGCTGCTCCTGCTCAAACGAGATGTGGGTGGGGCATTGCTGTGTGATCAGAGAGGGTCTGCTGGGATCTCGGGGGACTGGCAGGCAGTGGCATGGCTCTGCTGGAACTGATCCCGTCATCAACACCAGCCCTGATGCTTCGTCTGAAGGAAATCACAAATTGGCTCTTCACCTTCATGGGCTTTTTCGGTTCCTGCAGTAAGGAATGCTACCTGCATTGTAAAATAAATGTAAATTCCATCACTGTTCTTTCTGGTATCTGATATCTATTGTTATTTACTGCTTGCTGTGGTCGTGGCTGTAATTTTTTTTGTCGTTATCTGTGTGACAGTTAAAAGAAAAGAGCTGAATTTTGACCTCAGATAAGTGTGGACAACCAGTGCTTATACTCTGCCTTCTTCCAGGCAGCAGATGCCAAGAGGCTGCTCCTCCAGGCTTCAGGGCTCTCAGAGTAGTCATATCTTCACGCATAGCTGTATCAAAGTGAGAAGTTTAAATCTTATAAATCACTTCACATATACTCATCCTCCTCTCAGGAAAAAAAATGTTCTAAGAGCTGTTTAGTGTGCTCTTATTATGGTGATGAGTGCAGAATGAAAGAAAGAAATGGGAATATTTTAGAAAAACTTACAAAGACATTTAAAAAAAGAATTACTCTGTAATCAAAGTATTGTGACACTGCACTTGATGGGCTTTTAATATACACTGGGTTTAAGTGCCATGGAATTCTTTGGGGATTCCATATCTAGCAGAAAGTTCTGAGCAGTGCTATCTGTACTTACGTCCCAAGCAGAAGTAGTAGCACATAACATACGAGGGAGTAATTCTGATCTGCTGTGGGAGGAACTGAACACCCTGGGCTGCTGTCAGCTGCAGGCTCTGTCTGTGTGTGCCCTGCAGCGATAGAAGGTGTGGGTTGATGTGTGCCCTCATGAAAGCCTCCACAGACTGACAGAGCAGTGCTCTGAGGATGCTTTCCTTCTTCATGTCTCTTAGAAATCACTTCCAAATCATCTCTGAGTGTAGTTGAATAAAGTCTGGCAGTGAATTCGTGCTTTAATACCAGTGATTTCTGTGCACAAAGTGATTTGGAAACACCTTTCAAAGAGGACAAACATGGTTTGTCTCAGCCAGTGTGGAAGTCCCACAAAATTCCTAGTGAAGGATTGCAACAGAATGGAATATTTGCTGGGTGCTGAAGGGCAAAGGAAGCCAAAAAATTTTACAATTTTTCTAAATTATTCTTGTGTGTACCTCAAATTTGCTTCTGACAAACTGTTTTATTCACTATTAATTTTAATAAATTGAAAACATTTTTCATTTCTAGGTAGTTTCTACTCAGTCTTTGAGCCTTGAGGGTGATTGTTTTAATTCCACAGGGTCTGGAGGATGGGGTCCTTTGCTTTGGCACAGTAACAACACTATAAGCAGCCATCGTTTTCTGTTCCCTGCTCTCTTAACTTTCATTCTTTATGTGACACTATTTGCATTTTAGCTCCAGCAGGCATCAAATAAGATGTTTAATTAAAAATGTTATTGGAGGTCCAATTTAAGATCAAAGATCACATGCTATCAGAGATCCAGTACTTTGATACCACAATAATAGGTACCTTAGAAGTAGTCAGATGGGTTAGATTAGATAGTAATTTATTTTAGCTTGTTTCCTTTTCCTTAGTACTCATTCCAGATACCATAACCTGTTAGAAGTTTTAAGAAGAAGCAGTAATTTTTAAAGCGAAAAGTAAAAGGCTCCCAGTTTAAACAAAACTGATCAAAAAATTATGGAAGTAGGAAATTGAGACCTTTAGAACATATAGGACCAAAAGCATAATAAACATTGACTGGGAGCATAACCCTGAATGCTAACAGAAGTCTGTTTGTTGTAACAACATTTTATCTAATTTAATCTTCAAATGTATTACTGCCAGAAAGAATAGAACTTTCAGGCTGTAATGTGTTGGTTACTCTTGAACTTCGGCTTTAACTACTGGTGCTGGTAGTGTCTCCCACTGCAAAGACCATTTTAATTATTGTTGTCATCCATCTCAGTGAAGTCCGTGCATGTGTATTATTTACAGATCATTCTTTAAACTGCTAAATAGGATATACACCCAGATGGGAACAAGAGATAAAATTAGGCTCTATTAGAGCACGACAACAGTGTGTGAATTTGAGCTCCTGTGGGTGCAGAGCTCCTGACACAAAACTCAAAAGAAAGCAGAGGCCAGGTTAGTTTGTTCCTTGGCTGTGCATCTGCACAGTGAGTGCTCAGGTCTCACAGGGCATTAATCACCTCTGCAAAGATGCAAGAACCCTCCAGTTCTAACCCAGCCCACGGCAGTTAATGGAGCCGGGCGATGTGCCTTTACCTTTTGTTCTAGTTCTGCGTTACTTTGATTTTAGATTAAGTAATCTAAATGTCTGTTTGGTGGAGAACAGCGCCTTTTTTTTTTTTTTTTTTTTTGTATTCTTTCACATTTATAAATTATTCTAACAGCTCTTCCGGCTCATAAATCATAACTAGGTTGCTTCTAATGTATTTGAACTATCAGCCAGTATGCGCAGAATGTTATCAGTTTTCTTGTGTTACAGATAGGGGAGGTGGAAAAGTGGTTTTCAAATGGTGTTAGCTACTGCGAAGATTTTCCATTTGCTTCTGAGCCATTGCCTTTGTGCCGTCTCAGAACGATTGAGTTGAAAGGGAGGGGCTACGATCTGCCAGGAGGGACTCTCCACAGAGCTTCCTTTGGCACCAATGGAATCCAAAATCCCTGAACTGGGCAAAGTGCTGTGATTCCCCCAGACAGACAGGGGAGCAGAACTCCGGCTCCTGCTTCCCAACCCCCAAAAGACTTTAAGTGACTTTCCATTTTTTTCTTACCCCGAAGTGGCTTTGGAAACACGGCAGGAATGCAAATAAACGCGTAAAAGAGTCAGTCTAATCGGGCATACAGTTCTCAGAACTTCATTACTTTTCGTTATCTGAAAAACTGCACATAAGAAGGGAAACGCCAGCAGGGCAGAGATGCATTGTGACATTGCAGACTTTCGTGTTAGGAGGGATAGTTGTGAATGCTAACAGAAAGCCTAACATCCAAAATTCTGTGCTTGGGTTCAGCCTTGTGAATGGACACTATTTTTAGAAATGAATTCAATTGAAAAATCCTTATTTTCCATGTAAATGGACAACTTGTTTTAATTCAGAGGCAAAAAAACCTGGGGTTAAGTGTAAGACCCACAATTCGATTTGCATGTTGAGTAATTCAGACTGTAATAGAAGCTTTGTCATGTTAAGGTTAGGTCTTTCCTGTGGCTGTTCAAGTGGGCTCTAAAGACTTTTTAACGTGTTGCAGGATATTAAGGGGGGAAGGTTTGACCTACATCCATTTTTTTCAGACCCACTTCTGCAGGTTTCATCACACTCCCCGTGTCTCACACGTGGGACATTGCTGAGGGCAGGATAGGTGCCCAATTGCCTACATACAATTTCATCAGGAAAGGTATATGATTTATTGCCCTGTAAAGGGTTTTGACACGAAGCCTGTGAAAAGCACTATATAAATGCCAATACAATATAAAACGTCACACAAATACTTTGCTCATTAATTCCGACCCTGTGCTTTTGTACTGGAGAGAAATGAGAGTGAAATATGAATGTGTTCCTTATGCTTTAAAGGGAAAAATGGGGCTGTGGATTTTATAAAGGCTAATGTGTTAACCTGCTTTTGTGGTTCCTTTAAAGACAAGCAGCAAGAAGCCCACTCTTGCCTGGGAGTGACACCGTGAGTGAAGGCAGATAATGCCCTGAACAAAGGGGAGCCCCACGTTTGTGATGACAGTCCTTGGTCATGACACAGCTTTTACCGCACGAAGAGATGATTTGATTTTTTCGTTTCAAAATTCCATTTATTTCAGCACTATGAGCTCTGGGAGCCTGTCTGCCATCATCCCATTACAACTGTACTCCTCATATTTTTTGGTATTATCTTTAAACAGCTTAATATCCAATTTTTTCCCCAGCCTTCATGGCCTGTTTGAGAACGTGGCTTCAGCCAAAGGAAATGTACTTCACCAGAGTGTTTTGCTGACTTGCTAGAGCTAAGCAGCCCCTGTTGTTCATCTTCTTTGCTTTGGCCAAAGGGGACAACAGCTCCTCAAAGCCCAGATCTCAGTGGTCCCCAACTCTGTCCTTCTGGGAAGCCACTGGGGAGGCCAGGGAGGAAGGGGAAGGTTATGGGACATACTGGAAAATCCCCTTTCATCCTCTACAGGGATTTTCCAGCCTTGTCCAGTTCACTTGGCAGAATGGGAGTCAGCCTGGCCCAGTGGGTATAAATCACAAAACTCTTGTGTCTGATCAGCTGAAGTTTTCTCTCACCTGCTGACCCACCTTCATGGTGGGACTTCAGTTTCTTTAAACGTTCATGCGTCAGCTTTAACTATGACTGTGTACCAAGTAAAATTTGTTCCATTCCTTTATTTTGATTTTAGGTTGCTTTTCAAATTCCTTTCCCCTTCTGTGTTTCTGTGTGATTTCGACTGTTTCTATTTTCACTTTAAATAGGATGTTCACTTTCTGCTGATCTTTGCTGACATTTTTCCCTTTTGATTTGTAGTACTATTAATTCCCCTCTCTTCAATGTTTTGTCTACATTCAGAACATGTTTGTTTTTCTCTAGTGGCCTGTAATTACTTTCCCCCTCCTACTCTTTAATTTTTCCAAATATATTCTCCACTGATGCTCCTTTAAGAGCAAGACATACTGGGGGTAACCTCTTGAGGATATGAGGATATGACATTTTTGGCCAGAAAGTGCTTTCAGTCTCGGAAAAGAGCTTGAGTTGAGGGTATTGATTGCACCTCTCTTTGGTGTAGGGGTAAATGACCTTTTTGGATGCAGTCAGATAATACGTAAGTCCTGTTTCATGCTTAGGTATGGTCCTGCATCACCACCTTCTAGTGGGGCTGGGGACAGAGTAAACAACCCTGCTGTGCACCTTAAAACAGAGACCTCCAGCTTTTGGGTTTGGGGAAGCCTCTGGCCATTTCAGGTGAGGGATAGGGGGATGCAGCCAAATACCAAAGTAACACAGGAAATCTGCCAGGAAGCAGAAAATCAGGTTCAGTTCTCCAGTGTCCCCATTTACCACAGTGGCCTCCACACCGGTCTTTCAATCTTGCCTCTGGCCTGTTCATTTTCCTCTGTTTTCCTTTCAGCCTCAATGTTGTGGAAATCCAGGTCCTTCCTACAGGCAGAAACAAGATCTACTTCATAGCTGGCACCCTGCACCGTTTTCGTAGGGAAACATTTCTCGGGGAGTGTTGTGCAGGGCTCAGCGCTGCGCTGAGCGCGTCTCCCCGCCGATGAATGCATCTCATTCTTCGCGGCCGCGTGTTTTCAGTGGCACTTTCACCGGGGACAGCCTCGCCCCAGCCCCGCTGCAAGCCCCGAGCCAGCTCCGCTTCCCGGCAGGCGCCCGTACCGGACCCTAAACCTGCGTCCCTTCCAAACACCTTTTTTTTTTGGGAAGGTTTTCTCCCCTCCCTCCAGCGCGGGGTGCGCACCCGCCTCCCGCGCCCTGCAGTGCGGCGCCGCGGCCGCGAGGGGGCGCCGCAGACCGCGGTGCGGCGCGCAGGGGCGCGCAAGGGCCGGGCGAGCCCGCGCAGGGGCGCGCAGGGCGCCGCGGGGGCGCGCAGGGCCGCGCAAGGGCCGCGCAAGGGCCGGGAGAGGCCCCGCGGCGGCGGAGGCACCGCTCGGCTGCTCCGCGCTCAGCCGCCGGCCCCGCGGGCGCGCAGCCGCTCCCCGCGGATCTCTCCGCAAGTGCGGCTCGAGCAGCGCTCCCGAGAGGCGGCGGGGGCTCCGCGGGTGCTCCCCAGCCTCGAAAGTCGTTTAGAGGCGGCAGCGCGGGGCGCAGACAGGGAGGCTTTGTGCAGGCGTGTGCGTGGATAACAGCGCAAAGCAGGAAAAAAATAAAGAAAAGGGGGAGAGAAAAGGGAAAAAAAAAAAAAAAAAAGTGGTCAGAGTAGGTTTGTTAAGGAATCCGGTAAGTTATAGGAAGCAAAATTAAATGTCTGGTGCTTACACGACGGCATGTTTTACAAGGGAGAAGGAAACTGTGCAGAAAATGCATGGGCTTTTATTGTTGGATTTCATTGCCTGTATTGTGGTGGATGCTTTATGCTACGGAGAGCAAGTTTAATTGAACCAGATCGCTGATTTCATATAGTAGGGGGCATGGGGTGGTTTTTTCTTGTTTTGTTTTCGGAGTTAACTGTTTCGGGGACTAGAGGCAGGCAGGGCTGAGCTCTACAGCTCCGGATTTCAAGCCAGCAAATAAAAACACATTACATAAAAACAAACACCGAACCCAGTTATCAAAGCCTCAATCTCTCGCTATTATTTTCCCTTGTATTTAGTGCCTTTTTTTTTTCTTTTTTTTTTAATCACATGTGTCGTTCCCAGCCTTTCCCAGGAGTGCAGAGCAAAGTGGACAGCTTCCATGTGACCACCTAGTACAGGAGGCATTTTCTGCTGGGAAACTTTGCAGTGGCTTTCTCCTTTCCTTTCCTTCTGAGAACTCAGAAGAGAAAATGTGCAATCTTCCCAGTGATTAAAGTCTACGTATTTGTCTTCAGACTTATCGGGTTTATCCAAACTTTTGTGTGTGTGTGTGTATTCCCCCGCCCCCCCTCCTGTGCATTTGTAAAGTAGCCCCATCTAGCAATGATAAATATCCCTGTTGATCACTTGATTGATTACCTCTCGGAAAGGTCACGCGGGCTTGCAGTAATTTCCTTTTGCCTAAGGCTCTCTTTTCACTTTTACTCCCGCACGACAGCTCCAAGTATACAGGATCTTTATTTTTGATTTTAACCCCTAAATAGCTCCTCGAAAACAATGCGTTGGTGAAAAGAAGGAGGGAAATCAGCCGGCGGCTCCGCGCTGCCCCAGCCCTGCCGCGCTCTCCCGGGGCGGGTTCGGGGAGGCAGAGCCTCCCTCCCCTGCTCTCCTGTGGACTGAGAATTCGGATTTAAACAACCAGACAAGCTATTAATTTACCCATGCTACCCAGGGTCCTGAACCCAATTAATTTCTAATAATTACAGCCCAAGGGGGCTGGAGAGATCCCTCTGCCTCTTTCTAGCCTTGCCACTTCGCGGCACCGAGGTCAGCATATAATAATAAAGTGTATATTTTGAAAGTGATCAGCAGAACAGTGAGTTATTGCAATGAATGAAAATTGTTTCCATTTTGGCTAATTGAGCCCGTGGCTGAAAGCTGGAGTTCTGAGACTAAATAAAGAGGACTGTTTTATTTCGACGTGGGCTGGAAATCCCTGTATGGCTTTTCGGTCACCCAGCAAGAAGCTTAATTTCTTAACAGCAAACCTGAAATCAAGCGTTGGGTAAACAGTATTAATAATTGCATTACAATGATTAAATTAATCTTACTGGTAGCTAGGAGAATATAGATCGAGATTGAATAACACGATGTAAAGTTCACTGCACAAAGACAATAGCACAACAAATACCTCGATAAAGAATTCCAACTTTTCTCCAAGTAGACTGCAGGGCTTGTTCAATTATAATGTAAGGAAAAGAAAATTTCCTGTTACGGGGAATGCACTGAAACCTGTGTATGAGGGGGTGCCTTTGGTCTCCCAGCCTGTATTAGAAATAGATTTAATTCCACCCCTCCGTCCGGAAAAACATATCCCCAAATTTAAATCTCTGTTTCTGCCCGTGGATCTGCTGAAAGCGACCCCGCATCCTCGCCGCCAGTCGCTTCCCACCCGGGAGGGAGCGGAGGCTGCCGGCGCGGAGGAGTTTCCCGCACGAACGAAACGGAATTCCCGGGGGACTGCCCGGGACCTTTCGGGGAAGGGGGCGAACCTGGCGGGGCCGGGCGGGCAATGCCGGGGCCGCCGGGCGGGCGGCGGGGGGCGGCCGGGGGCGGCCCGGGACGGCGGCCGGAGCCCCGGGCGGGCGGCGCGGCACCTGCCGGGCTCCCGGGGCCGCTGGGACGGCGGGCAGGTGGCGGTGACAGGCGGGCACGGCCGGGGTCAGGGCTGCTCGCCCGGGAAACCCGCATCTGTGCTCCGGGCCCCGCACGGGGCTCGGCCGTCCGGATGCGAGCGGGTCCCCGGGCACGGGGAAGGACGCGCATCTCTGCCCGGACGGCTTTGCCGGGGTCTCCGCTGAACCCGGGGTCGCGGGAGGCGGGGGGAGTTTTGTAAAAAGTTCACGGGCGTGTTCATTTCTCCCAAATGATCCGGTGCCGCAGGTCGAGGGGGGTGTGTGGGGTGATCTGGGGACACCTCGGTGCAGCCCCACAAGGAAAGGCGCTGTTTGCGAGCGAGGTCGGGGGTCGGGCAGTGCCAGGACCCTCAGAGCAGCCCCGGCCCCCGGCCCGGCCCCGTGCGTCCCCTGCGCAGCCTGTGGCCGCTCTCCGGCTGTCCCGGCCCTGCCTCCGCCTGGACAGAGTGGCCCAGCTCCTCCCGGGACAGCCCGGACAGGGCACCCCGAGGGTTGCAGGCGGTCAGGGGAGGCCGAGCCCCGCACAGCTCCCTTCCCTCCTGCCCCTCCCACTCGGGGGGCGTTAGGCGCGCCCCTGCCCGGCTGCTGGGGGGGATATGGAGTGGGCAGAGAGCAGCTGCGTGTCCCTAAAAAAAAAAAAAAAAAAAAAAAAAAATCCAAGTTACAGATTAAAAAGAACGATTGGCATCAAGGACGGCTGCACAGAGCGGGTTCAAGTGCTTGCGCCCGTCTGCCGGGCGTTTGGGGCAGCAGCTTGGGATCCGCGGTGCCCCCGCCCCACGCGCGGGGTTGTCACCAGTGGGGTGCGGAGGGTCCGGGCGGGGGGGCCGGGCCGGGCGGGGGCGGGGGGAGTTCCACGGGCGGTCCCGATCCGCAGCACCGGCAGCCGGGGGGTGAGGGGTGGGATTGAAGGGGGAAGGGGCGATGGTGAGGATTTTATTAAAACAAAAAGTTGAGCAGCGTGTATGTACTGGCGCAGCCCCGAGTCTGAAAGATTGTAATTTTCTTTTATGGTGTCTGGCAGGATTTGCAACAGATATTAATGGGAACATAAATAGCGCATGGAAGGTATTGAACAAAACTGTTTAATGCAAGGAGGTTGTACCAGGGGAAAATCTATACGTAGTTTGGATTGATTCATACCTCGGACACAGCCATCCCCTAAAGGAGTTCCCAATTTCTGCGTGCTCCCTCTTTGATTGGCAAACCCTGTAATTAAAACAGATTAGAGCGGTCGGTGTTACTGTTTTTAAAACGCTTTTTTTCTGCCCAACTGGTGGTGGCTGAGCCGAGTTCAAGGTGGCGAAAAAGTGTGCGCGCCGGGAAAGTGTACGATTTCATGGTACGCATACATAATAAAACATGTAATCAAATTGTATCTCTCTGCCTATATATGCAGAAAGATCTACGGTAATTGCTGCCGGGTGAGAATAAACTATTTAAACGTTGCAAAGACTCCAGAACAGTATTAAAAAAAAAAAAACAACAAAACAAAAGGCAGAAAAAGAAAGGTGTCACTTCTCCCCCCCAGCCCTCGCCCCGCGGGAGCGCAGGTCTCCCCCGCTGTAACCCCTCCCGGGGGCGCAGGCGGTGGAGCGGCTGCCCCGCGGCCGCGGTGGCGCAGCCCGGCGGCGGCTGCGCGCCTCGTCCCGGCCCGTCCCGGCCCCGGTGCCGGCTGTCAGGGTCCCCACCGGCGGTGATGGATCGCTGCAAACTTTTTTTTGGCGGCGCTGAAATGTTGAAGAGCGGGGGGGAGCCGCCCGTGCGCATGTGCGAAGGTGTCCAAACTGACAATGCTGGAGAGATAGCGAGCCGGGATTGAGAGAAAGGGAGAGTGTGTGTGCGGGAGAGGGAGAGGAGAGAGGGAGAAGGGGAGCGAAAAAGGAGGAAAAGCTCCGGGAGGAAAAAAAAAAAAGAGCCCCCCCCCACCCCAAGCCCACGCCAGCATCGGCCGCGGGACTGGCAGCATGCGATCCAAGGGCAGGGCGAGGAAGCTGGCCGCAAGTAGGTGCAATACCCCTTTCTCTTGGCTTTTCACCCTCCCTCTCTGCCATGTTGCATAGACATGTCTGGTGCGGCGCGGAGCTCGCAGGCAACCTGCAGCATCCCCTCCTAGCCGCCCGGCCCGGCTCGGCTCGGCCCGGCCCGGCCCGGCTCGGAGGGCGGCGGCGGGGACCGGGGCGGGGGGGTGCGGCGGCGGGAGCCGGGCCGGGGGCTGCGGGCGGCCGGCGGGAGGTGGGGAAGGAGTTGAGGAAAAGTTCAGTGGAGAGCGCTGGAAGTTGCTGCCGCCGCCGGGGGCTGGAGTGGGGGGGGGTCGGGGAAGGGGGGGGTGCGAGAGGCTCCGGGCCCTATAGTGGGCGCTGTGGGCTGTCGCAGGGCCGGGGGCCGCGGGGGGGGCGGCGAGAGCGGGTGCGCGGAGGTGCAGCGGCGGCTCCGCGGGGGAGGCGGCGAGCCCCGGGCGCAGGTAGCCGGTGCGGAGCTACCGGGGATCCCCCGGGCCCTGCCCCGCTCGCCCGCGGGCTTGTGCCAAAAAGCGGCTCCCAGCGCCGAACCGGACCGCGCGTGGGGCGTGCGGGGCAGCGCGGGGCGGGCGGGGCCGTGGAGAAGCCCCGCGTGGCCGGGATGCCCCGCGCGGTTCGGCGGGGGACAGCGGGGCCGCCGGGCAGCGAGGAGCGCTTCCCAGCCCGCTGGAGTCACCCGCTAAAAGTTGATGTAAATGTTGTAATTTCAGGCGATTTTCCAGCACTTTTTTATACAGTTTGGCCGCCCGAAGGTCTGTGTTCCGCGAGGCGAGGGCTCGGCCGTCCACACGCAAAGCCCGACTTGCTTAATTATTTGTCTTACGCTCACCCCATCTGTTTCTCCTTTATGATAGGGATCTCTGCTTCTAACTGCTGCAGTGTTGGGGCTCTTTTTATTATTATTATTATTATTATTATTATTATTATTATTATTTTTTGTTTAAGAAGAGGGATTCAACAACAAAACTTCGCCAGCTTTCGCGTCCTATTTTTAAAGCAACTGATGTCTTTATTTTCTCTGACACATCTGGGCAAGTTTCGTTTGATATCCATGGCGATGGCAGCTCACATTCCCGAGTGAAAAAAAAAATGGGCAGGGGAAAAAAAGTCAGATGAAATGTTGCATAAGTTGCGTGACGTAAAAAGCAGATGCATATTTACTCTTTATTTGTGAAGGGGGAAAAAATAGAAAAGCGGGGAAAAGGGGAAGTGAAAGATGTCTCTGGATCATCATCAGCTTTTCTGTGAACCTGAACAACAGCAGCAACCTGTGTTTGATTAGGTGATCTTAAAGTGGATAATCCAGCGCCCTCAATTTAAAAACAAATATATTGTTAAATCTCAAGGTTGCCATCCCTGCTTTGGAGCTAATTATGGGAAAAGAAATCTCCCATCCCCGACAAAATCCGTCAGGTTTCCTCGCCTCTCCCTTGCTTTACTCGCTGCGCAGCGATGCAGGGCTCCTGCTGCTGCTCCTGCTCCGGCTCCAGCTCCGCGGGCGAGATCCGATCGACTGCAAACTTTGCGCGTCTTGGCTTTCGCAGCAGCAACAGCAGCAGCAGCAGCAGCAGCAGCAGCAGCAGCAGCACTTTCCCCTCCTAGACAGATGTGTTGCATTAAATAATCCTTCGGTTACAATCGACTCATAAAGGAAATCATATTTAAAAAGCCGGGATTTATTTCTTTTTTGTGTTCCGAAAAACTGCTTCTTTCCCCCCCGAAGAGCGTCTCAGTTTCATGGCAAGTGGAAGGAGGGTTGGAGGCGACCCCTTTAATTTAATCGTTCGAGAAAAAAAGGTTTTAGCTTTTCAGTTCTTTCTGTCTGAGTTAGGAATAGAAAATATTTTGTAGCCTTCACCCTTTTACGTGGAAAAAGGTACAGATCGGGTTAAAGCGCACTTCTTGTATTATTTCACTTTTACTGCTTTAAGCGTGAAACAAAAAATCGCCCCGATTTCGTGACTGTCGCCAATACCCAGGCAAGCTTTTCCCTCTTAATTAAGGGAGAATACCTGAAGGGTATTTTCTTGACCTCAGTGTAAAATTGCTGAAAAATAATTTTGAGCCTTTGCCCCCCCTTAAAAAAAAAAATAGAAAAATAATTCAGAAGAAACAAAAAGAGCCACGCGGGGAATAGCCAGTGAATTTTTTAAATGTCCAGCTGTAAAAATAAGGGAAAACACACGCTGGAGTCGGTCTGCCCGCCACGCTTTCGGGAGCGGGGCGGTGAGGATCGGGGTGCGGGGAGCGGTGCGGGGTGCGGGCTGCGGGCCCGGGGGGTGCGGGCCCGGCCGCCCTCAACCGCGCTGCACCTGCGCGGGCATCCCCGCTCCGCAAGAAGCCAGGACAGGCCCCGGCCCCCGGGGCAGCTGCTTTTCCACTCGGGTGGGTTTGTGCCCGCCTGGTGAAACCGTATCCCCGAATAACCCCCGCCCCAGCACGGGCCGCCGCAGCCCTGCAGCCGGCCCGGGGTAGCCCCAGCCACCCAGTAGCCTCATAAAGAGACAGAAGGTGATCAGATTAGGGGAACACACGTGAATAAGGAGGCACTTGTTACTTTTACACTTTATCACCACTTTTTTACAGGCAATTTAGTGCAGTCAAGGTAGATCCAGATCCCTCTAACCATCTGAGATAGTAAAATAGCACTTTCCTAAGTTTCAGCAGGTTTTCCTGCGCCTGTAATTTGCCTCAGTCTAGTACTTAAAAGGCTTGATTGAAAAACAGAGCCGGCAAGTTTATTTGCCTGTTTAAGACTGTCCGGGAATTTGTTTTCGAGCAGGGAGATGTTTGCCGTGGCCCGCCTGCCGGCCCTCTCGGCGAGTCTGTTTATTTGCCATCGCTTTACCATCGCCTTCTCCTCCGGGCCCCTGCATCGCCGCGGGCACCGGGTGCCGATGCCCCGGGCCCGGCGCGGGGGCGGCAGCGCGGGAGGCCGGCGGTCCCTCGGTCCCTCGGTCCCTTGTTCCTCTGTCCCTCGGTCCCTCGCACCCCGCCCCGCCCGGCCCGGCCCGGCCCCGCCGCCGCTGCTGCCGCCGGCCGGCACCGCCCCGGCACCGGGCTCGGCCCGGTTCGGCACAGCCCGGCCCGGCCCGGCCCGGCGGCATCCCCGGCGCGGCGCTGTCCCCGGGCAGCTCCTGCGCGGCGGGCGCGGGCACGGGGGGCTGCGGGGACGGGCCAGACAATCCCATTATATGCCGGGCACATTTTCACCAGGCGCTTCATTAACCCTTTTCGGGGCGGAGAGCGCGCGTGTGGCTTTCGCTCCCTCTTTCTGCCCTTCCTTCACTCTCTCCACGTCTTCTCTCTCTTACTTTCTTTTTTCTTTTTTTCTTTTTTTTTTTCTTTTCTTTTCTTTTCTTTTCTTTTCTTTTCTTTTCTTTTCTTTTCTTTTCTTTTCTTTTCTTTTCTTTTCTTTTCTTTTCTTTTCTTTTCTCTTCTCTTCTCTTCTCTTCTCTTCTCTTCTCTCTTCTCTACTCTCTTCTCTTTTTTCTCTTTTCCTCCTCCTTTTTTTCCCTCTTCCCCTTTCCTCCCTCTCCCCACTTTCTATCCTTCTCTCTTACTCAGGGCCAACAGCCACCCCTGAATTCAGGAGCAGCTATGTGGTGCCGTGGTAGGCGATGCAGCCCGGAGCTGAGCCCAGGGCTGAGCTCTGTGGTGCCTCCTGGCTGCTCCCCGGCCACACCGGGCCGGCGGCGGTGCCGGGCAGAGAAAGGACACAAAGGAAAAGGGACGGTCGGAAAGGCGAGCTCGTTATTAATACAGCCCTGCTTGTAAATGAAAAATGTAACCCTTGTTAATTAACGCTGTTTACATGGGGTACAAGAAACTTAAGAAATGTTTCTACAAAAGGGAAGGAACTGTTTACAAAACTCTTTCAAAAGTGTGACATATTGCTGCAGTTCCAGCACTAAAAAGCCAAACATACTTACACGCCTTTGAAGTTGGCTGGCTGAGGCAACATTATTTGACTCGGATTCAGATATTGCTTGTGGGTATAACTAATGGCTTTTACCTAGTTAGTGGGCTGGGAGGGGCGAGGGCCTGGGCGCCGTGGCCATTGGGTCCCTCTGGAGAGCTGGAGCTGGCTCCCCGCCAGCTCTGTACAATGTCAACATTGAATATTTGAATTCCCAGACTCTATTTAACAACTTTCTAAATAAATAAACTCATTGTGTGTCTGTGTTTAAAATTATTTCACCTCTTTCATGAAAGCTACAGCGTCTTATTACACCGGCCTCTCGGGCTGCTTTTCCCCCTTTTCTTTCCAAACAAACATAAACAGAGCTGAGTACTTTTGGGGTTTTTTTTTGTTTTTCACTGTCTCCTATCTCTCCCTCTCTCCCCTTCTCACTTTCTGTCTGTCTTCTCACAAAGCACGATTGACAGCTGCTCGGACATCCCACGACGTCCTTAGTGGGACAGCTCTGTGCACCCTGTTATCTAATCATAATTAAAACCAAAGCCAGGTTCACCAAGTCAGTTAAATATTAATCATTTCTAAAAGGAGGCCCAAGTGAGTGCCATTGCTGCAGCAGTGCCCTGTACATACTCAATCATTTTGGCTGCCGTACCCTAGGCGGGCTCCAGGGACAGCTTTCATTGTTGTTTGCTATAAATGGCTATTAGTGTTCATATTCACCTATTCACCTACTTATTTAAGTGTGGATGTGGCTGTGCTCGTGGAGATGTGTGCATACATGTGTGTTCAGAACATACTTTTCAGGTTATGCTGCGGAGATATATTTATCTATGTGTATAATACCTGTGTCTGCGTGTGCAGGTAAATCCATTTGATACTTTTAATTGTGATTAATATATGTACAGTGTGTAGTTTAGAGAGAATTGTGGTATGCACAGGCTCCTGGGGTGCTTCTAGTCCTGACACCAATACCTGTACACCCACAAAGGCTCTGAAACATTCTGGATGCATGTAGGGAACACAGTGTTGATGTGCAGCAGCCTGGGTGTTGTTCCCTGGGATGCTTCCCAAGTGCACTAATTGTGTGCTTCCGTGGAGGGAGTATCCATTGTAAAATCTTTATTGCCTTCCCATGGAAGTAAAGGTGGCTGGACAGAGAAGGTATTTCTGCCTGTCCTGGGGAGCACAGCTCCCTGATAAAGCTCTCTTCTTTCTTCTCTGAAGAAGAAAGTGGGATGAATTTTCTGCCAGGACAGGTATGTGGTGGAAGAAAGAAAGTGTTGGTGGTTGCTCCAGACCAGGGTAGATGCGGAAAGGGCAGTGGGGAAGCAGATGGAGTTTTATAAATCTCAGCTAATGAAACCTTGTCCACAGAATTGCCTTGCTTTGCAGTAAACCACTTTTTAAACATATGTACTTTGGAAGGGCTTGTTCAGACACTTAGGTTTCCAACTAAGAATTCATAATATTTGTTTATTTAAAATTTAACTAGGTTTGCTGTCATTTTTGGAGCAAGTCGGTGTTCTTTTGCTGTAATTTAATACAATCAGTTTTACATCATTTCAGTTTAGTTATGCTTATGAAGAGCAGAAAGAGGTTTAATCCCACATGGTTTTCAAACTAGCAGATGCAAGTGTCATGTTATTCAGTAGACAGAGGTAGAACTGGACAAATGCAGATTAGAAATGCAGTTCATATTTTAAGTAGTGAAGGTATTTAACCAGTAAAACTATTTACTGAGAGCTGGGTGGGTTTTACTATCAGTGGAATTCCTTTGTCTTAATTAAGGTTGGCTGTTTTTCTAAAAAGATATGAGCTAATCCAAACAGGAATTAATTTAGGGAATTCCTGTAGCCTGTGTTATACAGGGGGAGCAGACCAGACCACTCTTCCTGGTTCTATAATCTATGCACCCAGTTAAAGCAGTGCAGTTTCATATGGAGGCATAAGCTCAAGGCTAGGATCACAGAATGCACTTAAAAATGAAATGGTCATTAAAAAACCCAGGTTCAGCTCTGACCACACAGAACCAATGTCTGGCTCGAAGTGTTTTCCATCCTTAGCACTGCTTACCTGGATCACAGGTGCCCTAAAGAGTGCCCTTTCCCTGGGTCTGAGGGCAAAGGCAATGATGGGTTTTTCAAAGTTGGGAAGGAGGAATAGGGTGTAGGAGATGAGGTTTGGATTCTGAGAGCGGGGTCTGAGGTCAGTGTTTTGATCACTGCTCTGTGATGGATTTCCAGTGGGTTCCTGCTGTGTTTCTGTGCAACAGGTTACTGCTGCAGTTCTTAACAGCCAGACAAGACCAGTATAGATCATGATATAGACCAGTAAGCATCAGGAAGCACCTCCAGGACCCCTTTGCTGCAGGAGTTGCTGGAGGGAGGTGTTTACTGGCAGAGAAAGAGCCAGGTAGGGAACGGGATGGAGAAGCTAAGGAGAAGCGGATGTTGTTGTCCCCAGGACTCTGCCCCTTTGCATTGCCATTTTAAATAAAAAAATCAAAATTCTCAGAGTATAAGGAGCCCTGCCTGATCACTCATTGACTTTATGTTCCCTCCCTTTTGTTTGCATTTCAAGGCTATGCCGAGGCATTGCCTTCTCCAGTGCTGCTGGAAGAAAGGGCAGGCATGGATACGTGTGGGAGGAGGGAAGCTAGCCTGCAATGAATATTGTATTTGGTGCTAAATATGTAACAAAGAGAAAGAAATGTAAGTTAATCCAGCCATAAGAGTCGGGAAGTGAAATACAATTCGTTTTATTTCAGGGTTTAATGCTGTGGTCTGTTTCAGTGAAGCATTATCTTTTAAACTGGGATATACGCAACGACATAACCCCCACTACCTTGAGGGAATGTCAGAGTTTGATCTCAGAATAAAGGAAATTCAGAGTTAAGGCTGAAATGTACCATATGGCCTCCAAGTCCCGGGAACAACAGGAGGCAAGGAAGTAGCTAAAGCTATGGGCTGCACTTTAAAATGAGTCCAGCAACTACCAAGCCGCAAGCGCTCGTTGCAGATCCACAGCACGGATTGAGCTGGGATTTGTATTGACTAGACAGAGATCTGTGATGATCTTGAGTCTTTTTGGAAATCTTGACTGATCTGCGATGAGCATGAGAGTTTTATGGTGGAAGGATTACAGTTCTGGGCTTAATTTATGCAACAGAAGCACTCTTGTCTCCTTTGACACCAATAGCTTTTGTTTAGAAAATCTTACACTGGAGCAAAATTTTGGTTCAGAAAATAAATATACCAAAGTTACAGCTTTATTTCTTTTCTGAAAAATTGCTTATATGTCTGAATGGGTGCAGTACATTTTAGCCCTGTTTAAACTCCAAACTAAATTTAAATTGCCTGTAAAATAATCCTCAGAATGGAAACTGCCACACAATCGTAGCCCTTGCTCCCTGACCCAAACCCATATTCCATTGCAAAGCAGTGTGCTGCTCTGTTCCGTGATTACAGTAAGTTAGAAACCAGAAGAGCAAGACTTCTATGAATAGGTTATTTTTGGCAATTGCATCACCAATTATGTATAAAATTTCAAAAAATATGAGTTCTGCCAGTTTGATCTCTGAGAGGGATACAGAAAATGAAAGCTTTGAGACTGCTGTAACATCATACTATTTTGTCTATTAGATATCATTAGATTACCAGAATACTGAGACCTTCATATCAACCAGCCTAACAAAAATTTCCCAGGTGGTTTAAATTAAAAAATTAGCCATAAATATATTTTGTATAATGTAATTTATTATGGATGTTTATTGTGTGCAGTGGGAAAATGTTTGGTTTCGGATGATCTTACCATATAACATGTGCCCTACTGCAACTGTTTATACTGAGACAGCCTGGAAAAACCCCAGTCTAATTCCGAGACCAGCCGGGCTACTTGCTCTGAAAGCCACAGGAAGGCAGAGCCCTTCCCCTGGAAAGTCAAAGGGGCAACAGCATCATGTGTGGGACATGTGCAACGTAAAACTAGGCAGTGAGGAAAGAGCTGAGTGGCAGAGAAAGCTGGAGGATGGCTTCAGGCAGTGTTGTTTATTAGGGAAAATGGGACAGAAATGATACCAGCTTGCAGCAGGTCCTGTTATACTGGGATGGGAGGCTCACCTGTGTCTGAGGGATACTTTTTTCCCACATCCCATGTTTTATCAGGCCTCCTTTTGTTTCATCTGGGTGTGGTGAGCAGGGTTCTGTACTGATGCCCACCCATGACTCCAGATTTGCCCTTCTGCAGCAGAGAGAGGGGACTAACCCAGTCTTAGGCACCCAGGGGTCCCTGTGAAGGACATACCCACCCTCTGCTGGGGTGCTGCAGCACGGAGCTGATGGCTTCAGGAAAAAGATCTCCCGCCTCCTCTCCTGTTCTTTTGCATAAAGTCCACATGCTGGCAGGGGTGAAATCATTCCTCAGCTTAAAAAAAACAAACCCTCAAAAACTTCCCCCCCTGCCCCAAGCTCCTTCACACATGTATTAACACCAAACTGGCAAAGCCAATGGAAAAGGATTTTGCGTTTTGGCAGCAGAGCTGGCTCAGAGCTCACTGCGGGCCTTATCCCAAACCCACTGGAGCTGAAGGAGCTTGTACCGACTTCAACGGGCCTTGGACTGGGTCTGCCTGGGAGGAATCTGCTTCCCTTCATCCTTGGGGGCGGGGGGTTATCAGCAGCTTTTGCTCTGCGGTGAGCCCCAACATGTGATGCTGTAACAGATACCTGGATTTACATCAGTCTAAGTGAATTAGCTTGGCCCTATAATCTGGCCTCATTTAAGAGTCATTTCAGCCATTAGGATGAAATATGAACGCTGCTGATGGGGGGACTGTGGTGACTCTGAATCCCCGTTTCCCACTGTGCCCCATCTCTGCCATGGGCTGAGGACCTCTGAGGGCTGCGGTGGGCACTTGGGGCATGTGGGAGGGGTCCAGCACCCCTGGTTCTCCATTCCAAGGACTGTGGTTCTCCAGACAGCCTGAATTTGTACTTTCTGAACAAATAGCTCTGTTGCTGAAAGTACCTGGTGCCTCCAGTAAGTGCTCCATTTATTGCCTCCCGATTTCATCTCAGACAAACAGAAGGTATGTGAGAGACAAGCACTGACTGCTGGAAAAAAATCACCCCAAACATGTCTAGAGCACAGCTTGAGTCACTGGTGGTGCCTATATTTTTGATTTAAAAACCATTTAACATTTCCAACATTTGACAGAAATGATTAACCTTCCCCTCTTGAAAACTTTGTGATTTGAACTTACCGTGGCACGTTTTATTTACTTGCACCTTGGTGAGGAATTAAGCAATGCTTTTGGTGAGTTTTAATCTTTCCCTTTCTCTTTGTGGCTCTGTATAAAGAAAAAAAAGGAAATATGTTGTTTGAAATAATTTTGAAGTGATGTCTCTTTTACTTTTTTTAGTCTCTTGATGTATTTTTGGCTCCAGGGACTGGCATGGAGCACTGGTCTAAGAATATACAACACTGAAAAGCAAAGAGATATCAGCTGTATCTGAGCTAACTGCACTGCTTTATACTTTTGCTGTTTCATTGTTACTGTGCCATGATAATGATGATTTACAGCAAAAATGAAGACTTCTTAATTGTAAAATATAAACACCATGAGATATTTGTCCTGATTCTTTCAGTTCATATAGAAAGCAGGATTTCAGTAGTCACTGGCTGCCTGTGAAAATGCTATTAAGCAGCTGTGCTCTGCCTGAATAATTACTGTCCAGGAGTTTGTGCTTCCCAATAAAGCCAAGGTAACTGAGAAATGAAGAAATTATGCACTAGGTCACCCAGATGATGCAGATCAGAGAGATCTGAGTGAATAAACCTGTGCAGTGTCTTAATATCAGTGTCTTAATATCAGTGCAGTATCTTTAATATCAGTGACCAGCCTCAGAATGAGTG
Organism: Corvus moneduloides; assembly: GCF_009650955.1. NCBI lineage: Eukaryota > Metazoa > Chordata > Aves > Passeriformes > Corvidae > Corvus > Corvus moneduloides. The sequence continues at coordinate 23,957,303 of NC_045485.1, forward strand.
AAAAGGTGAAATTATCTGTATTGTACCAATGCCCTGAATGAAAACTGAGCTGAGACTGAGCCAGAAGGGGTGGTACAGAGTCAGAACCAGGATGGGATGCAGCAAACCTTCCCAGCTGGGGCTTCTACCAAGCACCAAGCTGAAGGATCAGTCATGGACCAAACACAGAAGATTTATTTCCAACCTGCCATTATTATTTATTATGACTTGAATTAAAACAGCAACCACAGAATGCAGCCAGGACTGGATGCCTGTTGTGCTGAGCTCTGTGCAAACATGGGCAGCCTGCACAGAGCTTGGGCCCTGAGAAATGCAGATTAAACGTGGGGCCTGCTGCCCTACACGTGCAATTACAGCATCATTGGAGGCAGTAACAAAATCCTGAGGAGAAATGGATGCTTTAAGGAAAATCCACAGAGTCTGGACTCCATGGCTTGCACATGGGTGAACGTGCTTCAGCTTTAATCACATCAGCCCTTTCCCCCTACAAGCAATTGGCCCCCCGGCTCTGTTTTAGCCGACCCTATTATTTTTGGCCGTGTCCACCTTCTTGGGTGACCAAGCTGCATTAAGCAATGAGTATCCTTGCAGCATCACCTGCTTGCTTTCAAAGAAAACAGCTCTGAGATTCTCAGGGAAGGAAGAAGGCAACGCCGACGGGTAATCCAGCCCTATAAAATCCCTGGATTGTGGTTCCAGCCCGCTCTCCACGCGGGCGCTGTGAGAGGGACCTGAGCAGTGTGGCTGGCAAGAGCCAGCAACCAAGAAGTCCCTCAAGCCTATAAGGTTTATTAAGGTTCTTTTTAAGTCCCTGCCAATAAAAAGGGTCCACACAACCTCTGAGTGAGGCTCCATAAGCTCAGTTTTATGTTCGGATAATTTGGAGCCAAACCATCACGGAGTTCACATAGCAAAATACCCCACGGAGCATCGCAAACTGCGAGGAAAATATATCGAGGAAAGAGAGGACTGATAATTTTATGGTTTTCCTTGAAGTTAAGCAGTAAAATGGGCTTTATTTAGCAATTTCCGGGCTTCTGATTGCAATTTTGTTACCAGCGTAATGGTTTTAGATATAACGTTTTGTAAATAGGGAGAAATGTCAGGAGCCAAGGTCCTACAGTGTTTGGGTCTGCCATGGGAAGCAGTACCATACACTCCAGATTCCCAAAATCAATCAGACCTGGACTGGCTTCTGGATCAGACCACTGGGCAGGACAGGGCAACAGCACTCAGCTCTGCTGTGGCAAGCTGAAGGTTGAGGCCAGCATGGCTGGGTAGCCCTTGGAAGGGATAATCCTTGAAAGAAACAGGAATAGTTTGACCCAGGTCCAGGGATGAGCAACATACATTTATTTTTGGAGAGTGAAGCATTTCTGGTTTGAAATACATTTAAGAGACCTGGTTTTTACAGGTGAGGTGATCACCACAATCTCCAGGCTCATTTTCTAAACCAGGCTATTAAAATCACTTGTCCCTCAGCCTTTTGGCTGTGTGCAAACCTAGGTCCAGAATTCACAAGACAAGCCTCCACTATGTTTGCTCCTCACACAATAACTGTTTCACACTTGGCATGGCTCATCTTTTAAAAACCTTTTTTTACAATGTAATAATTCACACCCACTTCTCTTTGGGAAGTCATTTTAGAGGGGAAATTAAACATGGCTGGGCATTGAAGGGAGTACTGCTCATACATGCAACAGCTCCAAATGTTGAGGGAAGTGGTCATCAACATGGGAGAAGATGCCATCTTGACCTTGGTGGTTTGTTTGTTAGACACTAAATCACAGACATTTCTTCTTCCAGTTCTAACTGGTCTGAGGACTCAGATATAACCTTAAAAGCCCTTTCTGGGGTTTTGAACAGAATTTAGACCTCATCAGGGCTCAGTACTATTTATGTAGCATGAATGAGACAAGAGAATGCAGAGACCACCATGGGAAATGAAAAAAGGTGAAGAAACTAGAGGGAAAAAAAAGGAATATTAATTCCAATGACCGTATTTCCTTTTTATATGCTGCACTTCCTGGTGCCACAGAGTGGAGAGAAAAAGAAAACATCTGATGTCTTTTTACCCACTTTACAACAGCCAGGAACCATCAAACTCATCCTGCCAAACTTCCTAGAAAGAAGGGCTGTCTCCCACTGTCAGCAGCAAAGGCAGAACTGGAAATGAGGTGGAAGTGACCAGACAGTAGGCAGGGATGGTGGGGGGAAGAGGTCTGGGGGATGGGACGTGTCTGATGGATTGCTGTCAGACCTCCAAGCAGAAGGAGGCAAACAAATCAGCTCTGCTGGCACCTTTCTGCACAGGAATAATTCAGGACATCTGTTTTAAGAGATGATTGGTGCTTTTCAAATAGGCCCTGAATATGCTGTTCTCCTGCCTTCCTCTCCTTCCCCAGTGCTATACCAGTTATATATAAATATATAAAAATGTATTTATACATGATCTCAGCCATCTAACATGGCTAAATCACCTCAGTGCATCTTGACCTCCAGCTCAGTCTCCCGTTCCAGAGGCTCAGTGTAAATTAAGGTGCTGGGCTTACTCTTCAGGTCCACATATTCCCTCTGTGCTCCTGCTGCAGAAATAGCTGTGCTCTGTGGGTCGGTGAAGATCCAGCTGAAGCCTGCGAGGGCTGGAGGGAGCAGTGTTGCTTTAGGCTCCCTGCCTGAGGAGTGACATATCAGAAGTAATAAGTCTGAGCCTGAGCTGATGTCTAACAGCATTGGAGAGTGGGCTGGAAGGCTGAACTCCTGCAAAAATGAAAGCAAGGAATTTAACAGCAGTAAAAAAGAGGTTAAGGAAAGAACAAAAAAGGAAAGGAAATAAAAGTGATATGAATAGCTAGAAAAACAGCTATGTCCAAATATTAACCTCTACTGCAGGTTTTGACACTGGACTGAGTTAATAGAAGTACATGGCTGATACACATTAAGTTGGAAGAAGGTACTTAATTTCAGAAATTATCTGGATCAACTTAACGTGAAAATGTCTTAGCAAAAGATATTTTATGTGTGTCCAAATCTGCCAATAGCTTGAAGACATATTCTGCAGGAGGCTAGCAGGAGAAAGTATGTTTTACTGGTGGGGTTTTCAGCCAAATTCTCTTGTTCTTGGAGCTTCTTATCCCTTTCTTCTCCAAGATACCTTTTCCTAGACCATCAGAGAAGCGGGAGCAGACAGACCTTTTCCCCAGCCTGTAGCTTCTGTGAGCTGCAGGAGCCCCACAGACAGCACTGGCTCGAGGGGGTTTTTCCTCCTAGAATGTTGAAGAAGCAGTCCCAGAGCACAGGAACTAAACTGGTGTAAAACTGGTGTGACAGTAGAGCCTACTTTGGCAGGGGATGGACTCAGTGCTGGCTGTTCCTCCTGGGATCCATCCAGAGGCGGAGAAAGCAGATACAGGGCAATCTTCACTCTGTCAAGGTATTTAGTCTCTAACACTTAGAAGTGGAAAATAGTTTCAGTTCTCTAAAATAAGGGTTTTTCTCTCCATTTTGTACTCCAGTGTGTCCTTGGGGTTTGCATTCTTCCAGAGGTATCATTTATTTCACAGCAAAGAATCATGGTGAGACAGCCTGGGCTTTAATTTCTGGGAATATCTTTATGGGCTTGTTTTTGTGGCTATATAACAATATTATGTTATCTATCCATCTCTCATTCCACTTCCTGATATACAGAATTATCAGGACTACACATCAGTCACTCTTGTGTTTTGTAGCCCTCGGTGCTATATCAGTTTTTAGGATATTTCTCCAGTATTAGAGCTACGCTGATCTTGGTGATTATTAAAAAAATATATAATATCTTTAAAAAACTCTGTTGAGATGTGCAACACCACCTGAGGAAAAGTAAATTTTAGACTAGAGTTATATCATTACTGGCTTCCTGAATGTTTGAGTGAAGAAAGGCAGTTAACTAAGGTATAATTTTCTGCAAGAAAAAAAACAGCAAAAAGCAATATAGAAGAGCAGGACATCTGCTTTTGTAATTATGTACTAACGAACTGGGACTGTGCCCTGCCAATGTTGTCCTCTACAGCCTTTCAAGTACCCAGGCTGTCCAGCTGATTTCATTCTGTGATTGCATCAGGATTCTCAGATTTTCAGAAGCTCACAGGTGTGTTCACTGTGTCAGATGGCCTGAGAGGGGATGAGACACGGGGCTGGTGGGAGATACAGGAGTGAAGGTCATTCAGTACAAAGAGAAAAGAAAGATTTTGAGGGTGATTCTGCATCTCCTGAGCTTCATCTCCATGCAGCTGTGCAGGGACCTGCTCAGCTGTGCCAGGTGAAATTGGGCTCTCTATTTTACACTTGTTTGCAAGTTAATTAAGGAGTAGGAAAGTTGGCTCTGTGCTGGACAGAAGGCAGGTTTCTCTCTTTCAAATAGTTTGCTGTTTGTCCTGTAGGACACCATGTTTTTCATGTGTTTTTCATGTTCAGGGTGTTTTTCACCCTGCTCCAGGTGAAGCTGTGTGTGGAGTCATGATCTCAGGTACTGCTCATTCAGTGGTGGGTTTGGGCCAGGGGGTGATTTTGGGCTTTGGCAAAGTGTGCTGCTGCTTTTTTTGCTGCCTGCGTTCAAAAATTGAGGGTGTTTCCATCTCCTGAGTGTAAGTACATGCTATAACAGGAGTCTCAAGGTGTCACCCTAGACCTGGTGCCAACCAAATGTTATTTCTCCTGTATTTTGGGCAGAGGCTACAAGAAATGGTTTGATGTTTCCTTGAGAAATACCTACTTTTCTTCTTTTTTTTTTTTCTGCAAAGTTTGCGCTTGTTTAGTATTGTGTCTACTGGCACTGATTTTTTTTTTTTTTTCCCCAGTGTTGGTTACAAAATCCCAAAGCAATAGGAGGAAGAGGTTTTTTTTCCTCCCCTGTGTGATTTCAGATCATGTTGGAGATTAGCTCGGGGGAACGACAAAGCACTCTGTTCCCAGCACGGTCTCCCCATCCACAGCTAAAATGTTATGGGAATAGATGTTGGATGCCACATCTAGTTTCACTTTGTGTTGCAGCCTTTAGTGCGCTTCTGCTGTGTCTCCTTCCAGCCCTGTGGTTCTGCCATGTTCTTTGTACTTTCCTTGATGTATAGAAATATTTATAGAAAAGGGAAAAATTAATTAATTTCTGGCTGCAGGTTTGGATGACCATCAGGCAGCAGCAGAATCTGGTGAGTTTCTTTAGTTCCCTGCTGCCCTGGTCAGTCGTGTGTGAGAGTGGAGATGGTTTTAAGGGTGCTCAGGGCCTGCCTTTCTCCTGAACATTCACAATGTGCTGTGAGAGCTTTGCCTGTTGTATTTGCAGCAATGGAGGTGATTGAATAGTACCACCTCGCTCTGGTTTTGGTTAATAATCAAGAAAAGGTGTGCTAATCCTATAAGAGCATCTGATAAAACCAGCAGAGCTGTCCCACAGAGGCTTTGCTGACCACAGCAAGGGTGAGGTGGATGTTGGAGGCTGTTGCTGATGAGGAGCATTCTCTGGAGAGGGTAGGAATTGCTGAAAGGGCTCTCCAGCTTCTTGTGCTGCCCTCAGTGCTGGGCTGAGGGGATTTCCCGTGTTTTTGCTAGTGTTTCCCACATTTATGGGAACCACAAGCTTCCCAAAGCCAGCAGCCACCTCTGCTCTGAGCAATACCAGAAGCAGGAACCTGTTGATCCGTGCAGAGTGGGAGGTGATAACCTCTGTTCCTGATGCTTTGAAGATTTTTCTTTTTCCATATAGAAAGGGCCTTGCTTGTCTGATGCCCCAGGTGAAAAATCTGGTGATGTTGGAGGCAGGTGGGCGCATGTGGGTGAAAATGCGTGTCGGCGTGTGCTCCAGCACCTCTTGGCTGGTGTACCCCAACTGGGGGTTCAGTGTGTGGCACCTGATTGCTGGACCTGTGAAGTCTCTGAGAAACCTGTCAGTTGATTTCCGACCAGAATGAGGCATCATTTGCCATTTAAAAATTGTAAATCCGTGTTTATCCAGCGTTAACAGACGTAACATAAATGAGTTCCTGTGCTGTCTGCTGGTCCACTAATGGCACTTGTTTGTAAGTGCTTTATGTTAACAGCTATTTGATGGTGCCCATTAGTTTTTCCTAGGTTAATGTTATATAATAAACTGAATGCTGGCCAAAAGCAATAGTAATACGATAAACAAAAAATCCAGATTCTGGGTGAGAAATGTAATGGAGCGAGGGCTGAACTCTGGTGGGAGTTTGGTTTAATCTAAAGGTTAAAAAATGTTATAATTTGGGTTTAAGTAAATTGGCTCTTTAGTCCCAGAGGTCTTGCTCTTGTACTTCTTGTGCCTCCAAAGCTCCCACTAATGCCGATGGGAGTCTTGGGCGCACAAGAAATGCGGGTTCAGGTACTGAAGTTACAGATTGGCTTGGACCAAAACCCCTAATCCAAATACCTCCGGCTTTTGAAAGCATTTGCCAATTGGATTTGAATCTGGACACAAACATTGTGGCTTGAGCTCATCTGAGCTCACTTACATCTGTGTAAATCTGTAGTATGGCCCTGATCCAGCAAAGCACGTAAATATGTGCTTAATTTGACTTCAAGGGGACTATTGTGCGCTTAAAGCTAAGCATGTGTTTAAGTGCTTTGCTGGACTCAAGTCCAAATACATGGGAGTCAATGAAATGACACCAAGTAGTGCAGTATAAGTGAGATCTGAAATGAACCAAAATGTTTGCATTTCTACCTGGAAATGAACACCCTGTTCACATCCTATATATCCTGCATGCACTTTATATTTTCATCCATCTGCACATAATGTATTCTTTACAGTAACCTGTCCATTCAGTACAGTAAAAAAAGAAATATACTTTGAATTTTCCTGCTCTATTACTCATATTTCATGAATTGTGTTCTTATGCCAAGTGTCTGTTTATATATATTTATACATGTTGTTTCTTTATTGATATTGGCAAGATACAAGAAGAAAAGAAATATTTTACAGTTAAAAACTTGTAAACAGTTTTATCCCTCATTTAAAACCCTTTTTTAAAGAGTTTACCTGATGCGGTCAAATTACTTTAACTTGTTTTTGGTTTTGCCAGTCTGACCAATATGAAAAGTATTTGTTAAACATATAGGTTTGTTTTTAGCTGAAAATACACATTTTAAACATGTTTGCAATTAAATGACACGTGAACATGCCCTTACACTCCACTACTAAATGCCACTTTTGTACTTTAAATCCCACTTTTAGTGATTGCCACGCTACATAAAGCTGTCAATGAATATTTTCACATGAATACTTTAATACTGTTAAAAGATCATGTATAGCTTGTCGACTGCTGCAGCTCATTGCAAAGAGAACATAAAAGGGTTAATTGAGCCCAGCTCTGCAAAGGTGGCAGAGGCGTAGACTAGAACTGGGAATTAAACCCAAAACAAATACAACAAGAAATAGCCCTCGTGCCTTGGTATGACAACCACAATGCAGACATAAAGAAGTGTAAGCTGCAAATGTCTGCAGGTTATTAATGAGGTAATAGAAGCAAAATTAGGTATCAGCAGGGTTTGGCTCTGTTTGAATAAAACTGAGATCTTTTATCTCAGAATATGCTAGGAAAGACTCATAAGCTGTGATTTGGTGGTCTAGGCTGTGCCCTTCTTGGTTATGGAAGTTGACTCATGCCATTTAAACTCACCAGTGTTTTCCACTCAGGGCAAACAGATGTGGGATCAGACGCAGAGAACGGCTGGCGGGAAGAAGGGAAAAGGTTTGCATGGCAGTTCATGAGGAAAAATGCTTTTGTGTGCTTACTTTTGAATCAAAAGGATATTTTGCGCTTCGGCTTTGTGTGTCTGGAGAGAGGATACTATTTTCTTGCAAAGCCAGTGTGGGGGAAGCACATAATGGCAGTGCTAAAACCCCTCCATGTCCAGCTGACCACTGCCCCGGCTGAGACTGGTTCCCTGCTGATTTCAGCAGCTTCCCTCGGGATTTACTTCAGCCTGGATGAGGGCAAAGTATGGCCACACACTCCTGGTCAAGTTTCATGTTTGTGCCCTCTAAGAGTAAACTTTCCTCCAAAACAATGGAAAAATACTCCTTTCCTGACTCTTGGAGAAGTTGACAGCCAGAGATGCAGCTGATACACTGTGTGGAGTGATCTGCTCTGCCCCGATCCCTCCTCAGCCCCACTGTCACTGAAGTAAGTGACAAAACTCCCTTTAACTTTAATGATGCAGAATCAACCCTAAATGGATAAGGTTTGTCTTTAAGAAAAATCACTGAGGGATTCAATTACATCACAAATGTATTCAGTGGTTGTGAAGTGATTCTGGTGTACGTACAGCCAAACCCTGAATTCCTTCTCAAGTAAGTGTCTGGGTGAGGATTGATTACAAACCCTGCTCTAAGTTACACCCGTACAACTCCCCCGGAGCTGATGGCATTCCTCCCTGTTTCCTTCGCATGGACAGTGCAGAGGCTGAGCTGTACAGAGCCTGCCACATCCTGCTTCTGCTCCCCTTGGTCGGGGGCTGGGAGGGACGGAGTCTGTCCCTGTGGCTCTGCGAAGCTCTTTTTGACCTGGAGCGGCACCTGCGGGGTGGTGGAGGCTTCACCAAGGGCGGTTTTGGCCCCTCAGCCTTTGAAGAGCTCTGGCATGATGTAATCCCAACCCTGTAAGCTGCTGTGGGACCCTGGGGTTGAGAGATGCCCTATAAATCTCCGTCGCTGGGTTTTGTTACCTGCCCGCTCTGTTACATGACTAATGGCTTCAGGTAAAGAATGGGCAGTGGAGAAACAGGTAATTAACAAAAACATCCTTCTGTGTTTTCTGCTCAGCTTCCGTGACTGGCGTTTTCAAAAGCTGGGCAGATATGATTTGTAGTCTCCCTCTTTCACCAACGCAAAGGCAGGGCTGGTTTGAAACCTGGCAATCCTTAAATGCTTCCCCAGTTTCCTGCTATTGCATTTGATGCAGCCAGGGCTGGTTTGCCAGAAAGTCGCTGGTATCTGCTTTGATGTGACGTTTTCATGCTGCAGTTAGATTGTTAGGGTTTTTTTTATTTTTTTTTTGCTGGAGCGTGGGTTGCTTTGGGAGTGGCCTAGTGCAAGTGCATTAGCAAACTATAAAATATTGCTGCATCCAGCTGCCCTGTCAATAGGTCAAGCTATTTGTCCGATCCAGACAGGGTGTCTAGTTCTCCTGGCAGCATCCCTTGCTTTGGCATGGGAAAACCTGTTTTGTTTAGCACTAGGGAAACAATATGTATAAATAGTAATGCTTGAACCTAAACACTCCTGTTGTCTTTATGCATGGGGTACTGGTTATTTTATGACAGGTTTCTTTTTTTCCCCCCTCCCCTCCAAAGGACTCGAGTCCCAGCCTGCAGAATAGCTGTCGTTGAGTGGAAGCATTCCTGCTATTTTCCCCACAATTCAGGGGAAGCAATGCACTTGTTGTGTTACCTTGGTGAATCGAAAGTGGTTTTCACTTCCCTTAATTAAGCCTGCTTTGGCGCTGGTCCCTCCAAGATGGAGAGCACAGCGCACTCAGGAGCGCTGCCGCTGATTTGAATTCCTAAATTCCTCTCCTTGCAAACTTCAAAGGCAAGTATATTGCTCTGTCTAAGAGGCACCAATTATGTAAACCCTGGGCTATTCAGAATGTTCCATAATTATTTATTTTCAGCGAAAGAGGTTTTAACCCAAACTAGACAGAAAACTGGCATTTCTCCAGTTATTAGATTCTATTGAAAAAGGTATTAAACAATGGGCAGGGTAACATGGTAGATTAGTGTCCCTTCATCTTCCTGACCTGGGCATGTGTCAGAGCTGTACTGAGCTGACCAAAATTACTTTGATTTGATGGCCATTAAAGGTCAGGAGCAGAATGAGATCAGATGCCTCGGTTGAGGCTGAAGTACACAACATTATATACTGATAGTAATTAAGTTGTTTCATTTAATAAGCACCATCAGATTTAAAGGCATTGTTACAGTATCGGGTCTAGGAGAAGGAGAGAGGCAGCCAGGATATGGCCTGGGAGAGAGAGAGAGAGAGAGAGAGGAAGGGTTCTGGAATGAGTGAAATGTGTCCCTGGAGTAATTTTTTATTTTATAAACTGAATGCAAACCTGATGGAGAACTATGGAAATGAGCAGTCATGCTGGATACATACACACACTCTCTCAATATTCCTGTACTGTGGGTAATGAAAAGTGCCTTCAGGGATGGGGTGGCCTTACCATTCATCAGTGCCATAGCCTTAAGTGGGTAATAACTAAGAGCTCCCATATCTAGTGTGTATATAAATTCTAGCTCCTCAGTATATTTGCTGCGGACTGTATTTAATTTATACAATTCCTTAGCTTTAAAGCTGTCAATTGATAACATTCAATCTGTGAGCCTGACTGATAAAAGGGAAGGGAAGAAGTACTCTCTAGTGACTAGAGCAGGGGAAGGGTGTGGGGGCCAAAGACGCAAGTGGTGCTTCTTCTAGGCTTTGCTCCAAGGCTGAACGACAACCCCTGCTCTCCCTCCCCAGTTATTCTTTTTTTCTTTACCCCCTTGGGACACAAGCTGGTCCCTCAGCTTGGCAGGTGTTGGATGTATCTACAGCTAGCAGTCAACCATCTGTCATGAGGGTGAAGGTATCTCTCTCATCTCCTACATGAGAATGTGCCTCTGACCCTTGTGAGTTTGGGAGATGTTGGCAATGGTGGCTTCTCTGTCATCTGTATTCCAGAGATGCCTGCAGGGTTAATCACTGTGTTTGGGAGGGTTGTTGATAGAACTGACTGGCTTTTGGAAGGAGCAAGGTAGGAGAGGAGCGCCCAGCACAGCAAAATAAAAGGAGACTGATAACTGAGGGCTCAGTAGGAATTAACTGTCCTGTGGATGCACAGGTAGATGTTGAACTTGGGCAGTGTGTGCTCATGCAAGAGTTGATTCTGCCCTCAGACATGGCAGAGAAGGGGGATGTGAGTCTCCATGACTGAGTGACGTGTCAGTCATTTGAGCACTATAAAGAGAGCCAAGCTCTCATACTTCAATAAATTTGGAAAATTGAACGGAAAATGGCCAGGCAGTTTGGAATTCAGCTTGTGAACCCAATATTGCACATTTTTCACTGCACGAAACAAACCGTTATTAACAGGGTGCTTTGTTCTTGACCCATAATTCAAATGCCCCTGTGTCAGGAAGGGACTGGTCCAGAGCTTGGCTCAGTTTCCCTTCATTGTAAGATGTACTGGTTCCTCCTGACCCCAAGCTGCTGCTGGGCTGCAGAGGCTTCCCAGCACCTGGCTGTCCCACAGGTGGCCTTTCTTTTGGCACAGTGACAACTCGTGTACGGATGGCTGCGGTCACTGCTGAGACTCAGCGCTGGCGAGACTCACAGAGGCGAAACTCTGCAGACACTGGTGATTCCCACTGGCCATCTTGGTGCTGGACCTGGTATGAGGCACAGCAGGCCTTTGCATCCCGGTTTGGGCTCTCTGGTCTGGAGGCAGTGAAATCACATGGTGCTGCTGGGGGGTTTGGCCGAGGCTTTGGCCAGAGATGTCCATTGGGATCCATCCCAGGGGAGGGTGCAGCAGAGCAAGTGCTGGTCAAGGCAGATCTTCAGGAGAGCTGGCATCTGTTTTCCTGGTATAGGGCTACACATCTTGTTGATGGAGGGACCAGGAGGTTATCCTGGCTTTCAGGGTAATTTCTTCCACTATATGGGACTTTGAGAAATGTCATGCCTTGCATATGGAAGCTTTTTAAAAGTAATTTACTGTATGGATTGGAAAGGAACAATAATGAGAGTGGACTGGTTGGGCACTTTGTAGATGAGGCATGCAGAGATGTGTTGTTATGAAAGAGTCGTGGTAGGTGCTGGTGTGGACTTGTGTGTTTGCTGGTTTGTGTGAGAGGAAATCCCAGTTCCCATGGTGCTCAGTCAGTTCACTGAAGACTGTCTTTGCAACCTGGCTTCCAGAATTCACCTGAAACTCCAAGCAGTGCCTTGAAATGCAGTTTGATAAGATTCTTTTCAATTCTGAGCTGCTTCGCTAAAAGCCACTCGATGCTCAGGCTGCAGTGCTGTAATTTGAATAAAAGGAAGAGGAGTAACCTACTAGTAGTGCCTGCAGGAGCAGGACCGATATTCTTATGATTGTGTAGGATGGTCTGAATCCAGATGGTGTTTTATAAGTTCAGCTGTAGTTTTAAATGGCTGGAACTTTCATGTTACTGTTGACTGGGGCTATGGAGCACAGCTCCCACAAAGTTCTCTGGCTTCAGGCAACTGAAAGTGGAAATGATTGCGTGAACTGGGAGGTGCTGGATCCGGCCGAGAGCAGTGTGGGACGAGCAGGAAGCGTGGCGTGGGGCAGGCGTCCAGGAAGAGGATGCGAGGAGGAGTGGGCACTGCGTTCCTGGAAAGCTGGTTGTGAGGAAGCGCTCCTGGCCGTGGGTGGACACGGGAGTGCAGGCAGGGTGCTTGTTTTGAGATGCACATCTAAGCAGAAATGTACTGGCCAGGCTGGATTTGGGTTTGCTTTGGGCTCAGATTCAGGAATAAAACGTTCTTTTGGCTTAGCAATGCCCCATCCATGCTCCTCCCTGGAGACACTGTGTTTCTTTGTGAAATGGAGAAGCTGGCTCTTGTATCCACTGCCTACTTCTACAAAACTCTTATTGCTCCCTGCATCCATGACCCAACCTCTCCAACAGTCCATTTTTCAATCACGACTGAGCACATTTTTTGATCAAAATAACTTCACTAGAAGAGCGTTCCAGCACAATCAATAAGAAATCACAGAGTACAGATAAATAAACTTGAAACAAGCATCATAATTAACCTGCTGGGGGGAGAGCAAAACAATTTCGCAATGTTTCAACATTTGGCAAAGAGGTTTTCAGCTGGCACCTGCTTGGCCCAAACTCTTTGGATGGGAGAAGAATCTCCTGAAAAATTACTCGAAATGGCCCAAATCGCACTTCAGAGCTTGCAATAGTCCAAGACAGGAAACAAAAAGAGGCAACGTTTGCCAAAGAAGGGCTGCAAGGTCTTGGAAGAGCCATGATGGAAATAAACCTGTTGAAAGCTAAACAAAGCCACGTATCCCCAGTACAAAAGAAGGAAGGAAGGTGATCACTGCTAAACTGGTGCGCTCTGCGAAACCCCTCTCCCCTTCTAAGAATACCCTTTGAGTATATGGGTCAGGAAGCAGCGTGGCTTCAGCCTGGATGCCTGGTGAAAAACAAAGCGATTGTTCGGTGGTATGTTAATGTAGCAGGTGCAGTTTTATTTAAACAAGAGGTGGCTATTGTTTTCTGGAAGTGTGGTGATTTACAGGCTCATAGTTTATCCTAGAGGATCAGGGTGTTAAGTCATGTGCGTGTATGTGTGTTTTAGCCCAGGGTGGCCCTTCTCCCATGTCTGCATCTCTGAGCCAGGAGCAACTTAAAGGGAACTGCGCCTGTAAAGTCAGGGATGTTAAGCCAGGAGAGATTGGGGTGGAATAGGTAAATTACTGAATGTGGGGACCTGGATTTGGAATGGGAGATGTGGTCTCCGCTGATGGTCTGGTAGGCTTGTGTAGCACCCCAGCTGACCTCAGTGGGATTTGTGCGAGGATTTATGAAAAGAACCTGGCCTTATAAACACTGCTTTGCCTGGCAAGCTGCGGGAGAGAAGAGGAATTAACAAATATCTTCACTCCTGGCAATTATTTCAACGTTGTACCTCCATGGCTGAGGACAGAAGCGTCAAAAATGCAGTATGGGATCTATCATCTCCCCTCTTCATGTCCTTATTGATTTTGCTTTTGTTGAGCTCCATCCAGAGCAGAGACACAACAGGACAAACCCCTTGTGCCATAGCAGAGACACTGAGCTACATGGGTTGGAGAATGGTCCACCTGCAGCAGGAAAGCCTAGCTGGCTTCTCTTCCATGGGGCTTTAACACTGTGGCAAGGGGCTCTTGCTGATGCTCATTGTTGGGGGTGGTTCTATGCATTTAATCTGATGTGTGAGCTCTAACAGGTCAAAAGGCTAATGTGAAGCCTGTCTTTGATGGTAATGTGTTTGTGGGGGTTTTTTGTCTTCTTTTGGGAGGGGGAGTAAAATAACCCCAGTGCTCTGGGCTGGTGGGGGATCAGTCCTGCTTAACTCCACAGCAGGGTTTTCATCTCAGCTGTACCTGGTATAAATCTCACTGCCTTTGTGCAGAGTGCAGGTATGGATGCAGCCGTGCTCTTCTGCAGCTGCTGGTTATTTATGTCTGTTTGTTTTCCCTCTTCTGCCCTGAGAACATCTTTCCAGAATGATTGGATTGTTCTCTGTTCTATTCTTAGTCCAAAAATTTTAGAGACTGGATAAAACAGTGTATTCCAGCCCTGAAAAACCTGCTGGGCTTTTCTTTTGTTCTTGGTTGGAGAAGGAGGTCTAGGCTTGATTTTTAAAATTTACTCTGCTCTAGAGTGAGAATAACTTCATTGGGTACATACATTTGTACCAAAGTGGAAGAATTTTAAAGAAACATTTAAATGAAGTCAAAATTGTGGTTGATCCACTCATACAGATTATCTTTGTGGATATTGATGTTCTGGAGCAAAAACCATCTGGTTTACCCCTCCTTTTAGCATTGGGGTTGAACATGATGCAAGAGTGGTGTGGATAACAGCAGACTTGCCCAGCAGTGGGGTCTGCCTTGAGCAAGTCATGGCCAAACCCTTGGGAAAATCCTGGCCAGGATGCCATGGGGTTAATTTGGGGTGCTTTGGAGGTCAGGTGGGATCTCAGCTCCATGTGCCCTGTGCCTGTTGGGCTGAGCCCCTGGACCTCCCTCCCTGCCCTATTCCTCACTCGGCTCGGACGCAGAGACTTTAAAATGGCAGCTTGGTGCTGCACTTTCACTTGTGGTGATTAATATTGCTCTAATATTTGTCTGATGTAGCTCCCACTGCTGGGCAGGGCAGCGCCCTGTTGTGCTGCTCATTGTACGAGCTGTAGTAAATGACTCTCCCTTCCTCCGTGAGATCACGGGCTAAAATTAATTGTGATTTTGACATGCAGGGTACTTTCTGACTAAAGGCTGTTGTTATTTTTTTTAGGTTTCTTTTTCCATAGAAACAGAACATTTTATTACTTTTGCTGAAGAAATCCACGTTATCAGTTTCCTTCCACGCAACAAGACACCCTCCCATTCTTTAATAAACATTAAACACTTGAAGCTTGTTCTGTGCTTTGCATGTAGAAAGCACTGCAGAAATGCCAAGTATCCTTATTATTATTTTTCCTCATGGAGCTTCCAATTCACTGAAATCACCAAGCCAAGATAACACCATCTCAGAGGGCCAGTGCTGCGACAAATTTACAGTCTGGGAGCTTATATCTTTCCAGGCAATTGTCTTCAAACAGACAGTGCATTTCTGCGTGTCGGAGTCTCAGAGCTGGAGTTTCTTCTGAGAAATGGTCGAGTCTGCCACCACTGAACCCCTGAGTGACAGCAAGTGCTTTTCGGCTTCTGTTGTGATTTTTTTTTTTTTTTTTTTTTTTTTTTTTTTTAAGAAGGGTTGGCAGCCTGAGCTATTCTCAAGGATTTGGAAGAGAGCCACAAACAGGAATTATTGAACAATTGCTCTGTGAAACTTAAGATAACAGTTTGTTCCACCACAGTGGAATTGCTTTGTGGTAGAAGGAAATTATCTTTTTAGCTCTTGATTAACATTATGTGAGAAAAATAAAATTAAAGCCTGATTGTATCTGTGGTTGAATGGAATGCGTGTTCGTGCGAGAGGAAGAGGGGACAGATGTTTGTGGGTGACACATATGGAGATGAATGTTTGTGACACCTCAGATTGTAGGTGATTCACAGATTAGGAATGTTTTTAATGTTTGGAAAATTCCTTATTGCTTCTTTATCGTCAGACTAATGCTCGCCCTGTACTCAATGTGAGTGTAAATACTAGATCATTAATGAGAGTAAGCACGTAATTTTGAGGTTGGAAAGCATATTTTCTTTTGGTGCAAATAAATATTCTTGCTGTTGTGAGTTTAGGTGCTTTTGGTTAGTTCACAGAAGCAAACAATAACTTGCATCTCCATAGTTACTCTATAAAACAGTACACTTGGCCATGAGTTTATCACTCATGCTTATTAAAAGTAAATAATGTTACTGAGAGCCCGAGTACATTTTTAACATACCAGCACAATCCAGCTGCCTTGGAAGTCAGTGGGAGATTGTCTTCTGTTGGGGAAGCAGATGCTGAGGAGAAGGCATCAGGAGCAAGGCCAGTGTTTGGGGCATTGATGGAAGAGGGCTGCACCTGTAGAGCAAACTCATTATGTGAATGCAGGATTTTGGTTCAGCAAGCTCTGCATCAGATCTCTCATACATTCAACTGGGGGAAATGCATTGAGGGGTGCTCCAAAATGGTGATACTTGGGTTTTTTCATTAAAACCCCAAGGGCATAGGTAGGAGTCGCCCTTTTATATTGAGGGAATGGCTGCATGGAATGGATGCTCTGAAGGCGTGAAGCCCAGGGACGCGAAGGAAGGTGATTTGTGTAGCGCACATGGGGTTTTTAAGGAGCAGTGGCTCCTGAAGCCCCGGAGCTTGGCTCTGCTGTCCCATCTGCCTGGCTTCCTGCCTGCCCCGGGAGCCCCCCGCTCCCCCACAGTGGCAGCTCTGACACCCTGCGATTCAGAGGGAAGCTCTGAGGATGCCGAGTTCCAAACATGAACTTTCTGAGCGGGCCAAATTTCTGTTGTGATCTCCCAGCTCAGTGCCTGTGCTTATCTGTGTTTGCAAGACACGCTGGGAGATCAAAATATGCCCCTTTTGAGGCGATAGGAAAGAGACAAGATGCTTCTTTAATCATGTCTGATAAATTCTCACTTGTAATGAGAGCCCTAATTAAGGGAAATTACCTATTGGAAAAGAGTTAAAAGGGGCCCCGTACTTCTTCCAGCAAACTTAAAGACAAAAGGAAGTTTCTAACAATGGGTCACTGGAGATGCATTTCCGCCCAGCTTTAAAAAACAAGGTACTGTCTAGCTGATGAGCGGTGAAGGCGAGCGAGGAGGCTTTGATGAGCCTTCTCCTGCTTCCTGATATTGTGACCCTCTTAACAAACACTGCAGACGAAAATCAGCATGCCTTCGGTATGCTGTAAGTGCAGGCAGGCTATCTGAAGAGATGCCTCACTCACAGGATATGGTTTAAATCCTGTTTTGAATAAGGTTTACATCCTTGTCACTGAAATAATATTTTTGTACCGTAAAAATCAATGTGAAGAGACGAGCAGACAGGTCCCTCAATATGTAAACAGACTATCTTTGATGTCACTTCTTGCTGACTTTTTTCTTGTCTCAAGGAATACCTAAGAGCTTAGCTGTTTAATTTTACTTTAATGTATCTGTTTGTGACGCCAGAAGGTGTGCACTGTTCTCAATTCCAAAACCCCAGGATGGGAGGTGAATGATCTGGGTTTTGCTTTGCCCTTATTGCTCTGAAATCAGCACTTTTGCTTCCACTTGGGTGGTTGGGGAAGTTCTGGTTTTCCAGTCAGCTCTGTGAATAGAATAAAAACAAGAGGGATTCTCTCTGGGTGCAGGGGGGAGAAAAGAAATAGGAGTCTCTAAGTCCAAGAGTTTTGGTCACTGTGATCATCTGGAATGAGCTCTCCACATATCATTAATTTCTCCTCGGTGGCGCATGCTGGAGTGAGCTGAACGTGGTGCTCCAGACATATTTTACATACTGATCTCTCCTTGGGCTGCTTTGCAGTCTGACCTCAGTGTGTCTTGCAGGGAGCATCGGTGAGAAGTAACGTATCTACTCCCATTGTAGTGCACCAATTTCAAATCCTGGTTGCATCAAAGCTACAGAAAACTGCATAGGCAATAAAAATATGGGGGTTTGCTTGCAAACGCAGTGAGTTGCCGTTCCAGTATCAGATGTTGGTGCCTGGAGTGGATGAACATGAGCTGTTTGCAATCCTTCTGTCAGGACTGCTGCATGCAGAGCTCTGTTCCATCTCTGAGCCCTGAAAACATTTGAATTGACATCCAAATTTTTCAGCCTGCATTGGTTATTAATATAAAGAGTATCATCGATCAAACTGTAACTTTGTTTCGTGTTATACTGTACTTGTTTATTTTTTCTTTCTGTGAAGCAAATCATCAGCAATTTTCCCCATCAGTAAGATTTTTTTGTTTCACAAAACCACAACCACAACCAGCAGTGGCTTGAGTCATGTTATTTCTTTATTGTTAGGTATTTGTAATGTATTTTTATTACTTGTGATATGAATGTGGCTTAGGCGTGTTTAACCACCTCATTCACTTCCCAACACCTCTGTGGGATGGGTGTTGCTATTAGCTCTTGTAAAATAAGAGTAAATTGGGCAGCACATAAATGAAACTATTTTCCTAGAGATCATGGAGGAACATGGGGGGCTGAAATGGGGATACAGACTGCGGTTTGGCCAGTCCTTGTCTTAACCACGAGCTCCTCTGAGCTCTCTGGAGTGAAACATGTGGAGGGGTATGGAGCCATGGGGAGGGATGGGGCATGGGCACTGCTCCAGCTTGGAGCTCCTCAAGTGGTTTGCGGTGGCATGCCAGGAGCTTTGGAAGGACACTGGCCTTTCAAATTAATAGCACACTTGAGGATTTTCCAGGTACTGCTAGAAAATTACGTGAGCACACTCCCAAACATAAAACCAGATGTGCTGGGTCAGACCACAGGTCCCTCTGGCCCAGCAGCTCGTCTCCTGCAGTGGGTGGCCAGAGCAGGGCATAAGGTCAGGAGACGTGAGTCATGGGATGTCCCAGAAAACTCTCCTGTGTTTGGCTCTGACGCCTCCCTGGTGAAGAGGTGATAACTGCACACACTGACTCGTCACCAGGAAACTGCTCTGCAGGCTTAGATGTTTGTGCAGCTTTGGGAGCAGCTCGGTTGAGTTCCAGATACCTTCTGAAAACATTTGGCTGCTCCATGATTTGTTGGCATTGGGGTCTAGGTTTTAATCGAAGCGTGGAGGAGCTGGGTGGAGTGCTGGCTGTGTTTGTGGGCTGGGAGATGCTGAGGTTTGCTGACACAGAGCTCTGCCTCTCGTGTGTGATGGGCATATGTGACACCTTACCTGCTGAGCTGTATCTGAATTACCCCTGGAGTTGGCCCAGATCAAGCAAAATCCCCTTAAACGCACTATTGAACAAATTCTCCTGAAATTTAGGTGTTGGTGACTCTGGCAAACCCCAGGAACAGAGATTGATGGTATCACAATGTCCTAATTTCATGTGATGTAATCCAACCATGGGCTGTTTGGGGTGCAGTCCTGCAGGAATCCTGTGCAGGTTTATTTCTAATGGCCTGGGAATCCATTGCCTCCCAGCAGGCAGAGCTGAGGGGCAGCAAAAGCTGCTGCCCTCCTGGTGGCACCTACTGCCTGCCATCTATCCCTTTGCTGCCTTTTGGAGATCACCTGATCCCTGCCTTCTGGCACCTGGAGCATGATGGTGCTTGTGACAGTCCCATTTCACTGATTGCTAAAATGGGAGAAGAATCACAGGCAGTTATGAGTCCTTGCTCTGCTTTTATTTAATAATAATAATAAATAATATTTATTTAATAATAATAATAATAATAAAATCCTTTGCTCTTTCAGAGCTACTGTCTGTGCAGAGGAGTCATCTGCCACATACATGGAAATGTGGGAGGTGTGAGAGTGTGTGAGCAATGTGTATTTAGATGGACTTTTGGTCTAATTTGAAAATTGGTTTGTTTTATACTGGCTTCAGTTGTAAAAAGGAATGATTAACCCAAACAGGAGCGCCCGCGTTACTCACCTTTAATTATGTTTGCAATACATCATGGTGATATGGGGGAGCAGAAAGCCTTTCTGCATCCAGTACATTTGCCTTGTAGCATATGGTCCGATGGAAACTGTTTTGATTCAGAGCCCCCAGCAGCATATGGTGAAAAATCTGCCCCTGAAGTCAAATTGAAAGTAGAGGCTGGTCCCAGGCCCCAGAGGACCCCGTGTCTCCTGCCAGCCGCCAGGACCGGAGTCAGAGTATGTGTCACTGTTTCACTCATCATGAAGATTTTATATTTGGTTTGGGACGCTGGTGCATGAGGTTCTGGATGTAAAAGTCAGAAGAGATATGGTTCCTGTAATGTCTGCAGAGATCTTTGTGTCGATAAGGTCAGCAGCAAGTTAATAGATTTTTATCTTCTCATCACATGAACTTAATATAGTGCAACTGTTGGAGGGGAGGGGAGAAACCTTCCTGCCATTATTTTCTGATGTGTTTCAGGGGGTTTTAAAAGACAGTGTGTGCCTTAAAAGCCCCTCTTTGCTTAAAATGAAAATCAATAGTTCAAAATTATGAGTAAAAATATTTCATTATGAACTGAAGGCTAAACATTGTGTAGTAACACAGCAAAACTAATTAGATCTGGGTGAAGAGGGATGGGTTTCTCCATTGCAGTGATGGAGTGGATGAGAAGGAGGATGAAGATTTCCTATTCCACGCTCCCAACAGCATCAGACTGAGTTTACTTAAACGATGCCAAAGCAACACTCAGCTCTGTGCTCGTGCTGTGTAGTGTCGCAGAAGCAGAACCAGAGGCTTTACACTATAAAAATAACCATAAATGCTACTCCATGCTGCTCCTAAATCAATGCACTTGTGGGAAGGAAGAGCCTGACTGAGCCCTGGGGTCCTCACAAAAGCTTTGATAAAGGGGGTGAACAGTGCTGATAAATGTGGGTGCTGCTGCCAAGCTGGAGTGAAGAGGAATCAGAAGCAGGAACAACAAGATGGGGAGGTAGAAAGATGTTCTGTGGCCATAAATATCTGTCATCACCAAAATGTGGAGTTGCTCACATTGGAGCCCCTGTGGTGGAGGAGAGATTCTGTGGTGGCTGGGGAGGGGGCTGCTCCTGCACCAGCAGTGGAAACCTGGGGCTGAAATACGGCATCTCTGTCAGGGGCAGAATCCATGGAGGGACACCGTCGGGTCACGCTGACTAGTAGGGCTCAGCGATCAAACGTGTCACACCTGTCTTGGCCACGGGTGCAGGTGTTCTAGGTCAGCTCTCGCTGTGGTTATCAATCGCTGACAGTTGACAGTTTAATTTTACACCACAAGTACCTCATTACTTGTGTAGGCACTTGAAGAACATGTGGGCACTGGGTTGGATCAGTGATCAATGACAAAGGTTGCGCAGGGTGCAAGTGGTAGCAGTAAAAGTGAAGGTCTCCGTGCATGAGTTGGCAGTGGTGGGGATACATGACAAGGGGAGTTTAGCTGACAAACAGTCTGTCAGGGCTGGAAGAATGGAGGCTCGCCGGAGAGCTGGCGCTCCATTATAAAATACAGCTCGCCATTTAAAAGGGGGGGGGGTGGGGGAAGAAAGATAAAAAAAGGCTCTTGCTTTGAAAAACTGTTTAAACAAATTTAATGCATGTGAGGGACTGTAAATTTTTATTCTACAAGCATTTATTTCATGACATGGAAGCATCCAGGTGTTGAGGAATTTTGTATTAAAGGAAAGTGAAGGTGCTGTTTCATAGATGTACACACATGTGGTGCTGCTGGTTTAGGTTGCCCAATGGGTGCAGATTTGGGATGTTCAATATATAACCAAACCCTTCTCCATGAGTTTCCTCCTCTCTGTGTATTGATAGGACCATTTACAACTAAATCTGTTGTGACAGATTTCTTCTGCCACAGTAGGGAAAAATTTGTTTCAACACACTTAAGTGTTGCTTTAATCAATCCCATCCAACTTTCTCTTTTGCCTCCTTTTCCTTTGCAGACCTTCCGACATTCTTTTCCGTGTTGAATCTACCCAGTGGATTTTGTCACTGGGGCGATGATGGAAAGAAAGAGACATATGGCACTAGTTTGGTAGAGCAGTGGATCTTGCACGAGGATGTAAATCTTGTTTGCTTGAGAAACCGCACTGAAAGACACTGCTCGAGGTATAACCTAGCTGCGTTATTGAGTGCACCTTATAATAATTGATATGGCGGGAACGGTATTAATGGAAATAATGGGAATTTCACCCAAACCGTAGTAAATAAGGAAAACACTAATAGTCTTTGCCCTGCGCTGAATTGAACACATCTTAAAAAAAGATTCTTGATTATGTCTCGCACGCTGATTAGGTGTAGGCTAACTTTGATCACATCACCTACGGTTCCCACTGAAAGGACACGTGCAGCATGAGTCGCGGGTTTAGAAGTTGTTAGAATTATTGAATAAGCAGCTCGGAAAACACACGGCTCTAAAAAATGAGATGCACTCTCTGTGTTGGTGTTTTGTATTAATTTAGTAACAGTGCTGGGAGCCCTCACAGTGCCTGGTGTGCAGGCAAAGAGGTCCCTCTCCCGCCATTCCCCAGCAAAGCCAAAGCTGCCATCGTCTTTGCTCTTTTGTAGCCCCAAGGTATGTCCAGTCTTTAGTAAATGACAGTAGAAATGAATCCACCTCATGTTAAGGATGGAAAAAACTTTTTTATAAATTATAACAAAGAACCCAAAAGTCAAAACTGGGATTCAGATACCCCTGAAATATTAATTAACTTTCAAGTCAAATCTGGGTTTCTGCAGTCTAGCAGTATTATGGTCTTTTCTTTTTCTTATTCTGTGCCCCTTAATACTTATTTTAACTTTACTCTAGATGTTAGAGACAGAAGCTTTGGAGATATGTTGTTAATGCATATAGTGATGAATTGATCTTTATAAAATACTAGTGGTATAATCTCACAGCCATCAGAATGGTGATCCTGATTTCAGCTCCATATTAGTCTGCCAGGGTTCAAATAGGGAATTAAGACTATTCTAATTATTTTTTCTATTACTGTGCACAAATAGCATTAAGAAATTTCTTTGGCACATCCATTTTCTTTTTAGTAAAAATTACCTGCCATTCATGAGAGAAGATTCCATTTGATGGATAAATATAGTGCATTTTTGTGGCCTGGTAAGTATATTAATTATCAGTAATCAGATGTGTTGTTGGGACTAGACTGACTGTAAATTTGATGACTTGAAAAGGAATATTCAAGGCAACATGAAAGCAAGTCTCTGGCTTATGAACCAAAAATGCTGTGTTGGGTCTTGATGTTGACTTGAACAATCCCATCAACTGTAGTGGGATGAAGAATGGCCCACAGGGCTGTCTTCATATGGTATCTTGCCAAACACGCCTTAAATTGTCTTGAAATCAATAGATCGATGAACCCTCCTGCTGTATATAGATCTATATATCTAACCAGCCTGCTGGAGAAGGAGGGGAACAAGCAAGTTGTGGGTGTATGGAATCATTGAAATGCTGTGGCACCACAGATGTGAGAGTGGGAAGGGAACGTGGGCAATGGCAGGAGGACAAGGGGAGCTGGGAGGAGAAAGGAGGTGTGAGAGATGAACAGCCTTTTCTGTCCCTGGTTAAAGGATAATATTTCAAGGATCAGATGGGACACAAAGGTCTGGAAGGGTTCTGATGGGGAAATGAAAGAAAAAATATCTTGAGAGACGGTGGAAATTCTGTGCTGTGAGGAGCAGTAGTTTGGGTCACTATTAGGCTAAGTTAGAGAAAATGAACTCTGGAGCAGTGGTGGAGAGGAGCACACACTCCAGCAGAGAGGGAAGAAGCAAAGAAAGGGGAAGCAACTGAATTCAAATAGTAGTGACAGTACAAAGGTCTTTTCTTACAAGACTTTGGAAAACCAAGAGTTTTCTGACTTGTGGGTCAAGCTTGCACCAGACAGATGTTGAGGGAGCATCCAGCAAGATTGCTATTGTATAAAGGAAGGACAAACTTTGCCAGAAATATCCAATACCAGGAAATATCTAGCAGAAAAGAAATCACCAGAACCTGTAGTGATCTAGTCTGTGCAATGCCACTGCCTTCACTGAGGTTTCACAGTCAGTGGAGGCAGGGAAACAACCACCTTGAGCTTTTAAGGAATTGTTGGTCCACGTGTTTCCCCTGGCGACACTGGTGCAAATCCAGGGCAATCCCACCAAAGCTGGAGATTGCTCTGGCTTTCCGCCGGGTACGGGCGCTTGGGTTTGGCCAATGGAGGTCACTCACACAAGTGTGACCTCACTGCAGTTGGTGCTGCTCTACACTTGAGGTGATTGAGTGAAGGAGTTGGCTCAGTTGCTGCTGAGGAAACACAGTGTTCATGTTTCTAAGTGTTACTTTAAATACAGGGGATTTTCTTTTCACATTTGTTATTCAGAGCTAAAAAGGGGCTGGTCTTTTCTAGCTAAATCAAGATGTTACTTTAGGGTTTGCTTTTTTTTGTACCTCCTTTCTCCTTTACCACAAACCATCCACTTTTACATTTCCTAAAAGCTTTCTGGATTTAACAGGAATAAATTCTGTGCTCTTCTGCAAGAAGATTTAGCTTCGTTGCCCACTAAGCAACAGTGCCCATTGTCACCAGTTAGGAAATGGGTCCAGTGCATCCAAATTTCATATAATACATGGCTGTTACAGGGAGGGACAAATGGGCCCCCTTCATGCCCCCACCTGCTTGGTGGGTTCTTCTCTTTTGGTTTATTTTCTGATGGCTCTCATTCTGCCTCACTGCTGGGTGAAGTGTATCTCTGTGTTACACTGCCCTTTAAAATTTTTCATCCACTGATTATTTTAAGAAAAGGTTTTGAAATGAAGAGTTTCCAGCAGCATTGACAGGGCAAAACTCATCCCCTTTGTCCATGAGCTTCCCTTGGTGAAGGAGCACTGGGCAGAGTGCTTAGGTTATTTAAAAGAAGATTTTCCCAAGGTTTTTAGTGCAAAATGCGTTCAACTTTGCATAGGAATTAATAATTGGGGATGTGTGGCTGCCTGTCACTGTGTTGCAGCAGGGATGGTGGGAGTGCCTGCCCCTGCTCAGGGCTTATCCCTCTTGCTGCATCCTGGAACCAGAGGCTGGGGAAGCTGAAGAGCATGGGCTGTCAAAGGGAGAGATGGGACACAAATCAAGGCACATGTAAGGCTTTCCTCTGCTCTTAATCAGGTTATTTGCAGCTTTTTTTGCTGATTTGCATGAAAGCAGAGTTGTGAGTTTATTAAATACTTCTATAATGACTTTAGCACTGCTTAGGCACATCATCTGGTGCCTTCTCCTCCATGCAGGGCCCTGTAGGGAGAGGGTGGCAGTGTGAGAATGACAAATGGGATCAGGATGCTTTTCATATGAATGGATAGTACAGACAGGATGCTCTGGGGAGCCTGGGGAGGGCAGGCAGGGAAATCTGGGACTAGGTGCTGTGCAAAGCAAACCCTGCCTGTTTTGAAAGATGGAGATGATGTGCTGCAATGTTAGCAGTGGGAAAGGATGAGCAGGTGGGAGAAGAATGACAAACACACTTTGATTCTGGAACATTGTGGTGGTTGGGCATGAGGAGTTTGCAGTTTGTTGGTTTGTTCTTGCCCTGCTGCTCAGATCACGAGCCACATGCTTTGTGTGAGGGGGAGCTGCAAAGATTGCACCTTGCTAAAGTCCTGTGAGTCCTCCAAAGACAAGAATAAGTACACTGTCTATCCCAAAATACAAAGATGATGCTGGAAAGCCAGGCAGGATGGGACAGGTGAGGAGGTGACAGCTCAGACCCACATCAGGATGTTGCAATGGGAGCTGCAGATCATCACCCTCTTTGTTAGCATGTTAACACTGCTAACATTCCACCAGACTGCAGAAAAAGGTTTAAAGAAAATGCATTTTGTTTTCTTTAGTGGGTAAATGAGCCACAGGTCCCTGCAGGGGAGGCACAGTGCACTGCCCCAGGATGCTTGGCTCTCTGCAGGGGATGGGATGGAGGGAAGCACTGAGCAATCCTCTGGCCCACACCAGGAGCGCATCCACCCCGGTGCTGCTCCGATGCTCCCCATATTTGGTGGTCTTTAATTTGGCATTACATACTCGGGGCTTGTCTGCAGCTCGTATGATTCAAAGTTCTCCATGGGGTCTAATGTACAAGGCCTGGCCTGTTTTCATTAGGTTTCCTGAGCTCTCCTCCCTTCTCCCCAGTGTTGCTGCACAAAGACACTTTTGTCAGGCGATGTTGGACTCTCCTCAAAATCCAAGCACTTTCAGGAAAGGACTTGGAAGTCTATCTTCTCAGTTTCCATATCCCTTTGCCCTCTGCTCTGGCATTTGGTTTGATTGGTTGTAGAGTTGTCCTTTTTTTCTCCCCCTACTTCTTTTTGTTGATCTGTCTGCTCCGGAGTCTATCTTGCAGAGAAGAAAGTGTATTGCAAATCATGCGAGCCAGCTCTCTGAATTATTGCACATTTTAAAGTATTAACTCCTTCAGTCCTTGGCTGGTTTAAATGCTAGGACCAAAATCATGATAGGAATGTTAAAGGAGTATTATTATATTTTATGTTCACTGCCACAAGTTTAGTAAGAAATTTAATCCCCTCTCTCTTGCTCACACTCTCTCTCTCTGCCTCTTGAGAAAAAAAAAAGAAAAAAAAAAAGGAGGAAAACTGGCACCAAACTTCCATTTGACTTGGCAACTTTTTCACTAATGTGATTTGATATGCTTTACTAGAAAGGGTAACGTGCTAATGTTTCAGAAGAAGCCGATTTTCTATTAGTGAAAGTATGGTATATAAAAGATCAGGCATTGCTATTAAACTCTTCAATCAATGAATTTATAGCCCATTCTAAGTGGTAATGATATAATGGAATGCAATCATTTAATAATGGAAAATATGTTTGGTTTGACGTTTTGGGGATTCCAGGAAATACTGCTATTTATATAACTGCATCTGTGCAAAAATTAAAAACAGGGAGAAAAGGAGGATTATAAAAGAAAACCCAGCCAAATTGTTTGAAATCAATCTATCCAATATGCTTTCATAATACATTATATAAAAACTGTTTGCTCTTCTCATGTATCTGTTTCCTCAGACTATGCATCATGATTTATGCACCCCAAGTACTGATACCAAGAGTAGTGTGGTGGGTGCTACTTTGTTTCACGCATTTCTAAGCCAGTTTGTAGACTACTTTTTCAGGGGCAGAGGTGGAAATATTGTTTCTGCCTATGGGATATAATTATATTACAATTCCTACAGAAGAGGACTAAGTACAGCCCCAATGTTTCAATTAATAATGCACTGTCAGCTCTGAGGGATGATATGAAACTGTATTGGATCAAAGATTGTCAGCATCTGACAGGGCTGTTGCTCTTTCTGCTTTCCTTTTTCCTCTTTTTTATGTGCCTGATTGACTCTGTGCAGTTTTTGAAGAATAATATTTTGTTTGAAAGTAAAATATTACATTCTTGCAAGCCTGATTAGGTTACTTTTAGGGGTGGGAGTTGGTTCCTTGCAGTATATGAGCAGATGTTAAGCTCCTTCCATTATATTTTAACATCTAACATCTTGAATGTACCTTTTAATTGTTAATGTGGTCAGGAAATAAATTCACTGTCTATGGGGAGCTAAGAATAATTTTCCAAATTTCGTTCTCTCTAGCCAGTTGCTCGGAAATGAAGTGCTTTGGTTAATAATGTATTTAAGATATTTGCAAGATCTCAGTTTAATATTTGTTCTGTATTTACATGAAATTCTCAGCAAAAGAGAAAGCGTAATTAAAGTACATTTAGTTTTTGGTAGCATTTAGCACTGGCTTGAAATGCGCTACTAAAAATTAGGAAATCATTTTGCAGACGAATAGGAAAATATTATTTGAAATCTGACAAGGTTTATTTGAAATAATGCTTACTTTAAAAAATAACTCCTTTTAGGTCTTACAATTCTACACTTCTTACTGAAAAATGGTTTCCCAGTAGCATACATATCCTATATCAACGTAACTAAATTTATATTGTTATAAATTTTTGAGGTTGGATTCTTGAGTTTTGAAATTAAATAACCACAGTTAACTGTATTAAACGTAGACTTGAATTTGATCGAAAATAAGTAAAGCACTTATGACAACCTCTGTAAATGCTTAAATACTTTAGTTGTGTTTGTGAGCATTAAATTGTATTATAAGGAGCCAACACTGAGCATACAAGCTCCTGTGGGACAGCTTGGACTTTTGGGAGATTAAAAAATCGTGCATTAATGAAATTCTGCAAGTTTTTTATTTAATAGATAGTGCTTCTCAGGGTATGCAAAATAATTGGTAGTGGAATGCTATATGCATCTTTACACTCACACCACATAATGTATATAATTACTTGGAGAAACTGCTTAACTTTAATGGGGCGTTTCTTGATCATATAATAGGAAAACTAACAGCTTTAATTAAGATTTATGAAGCAGAGAGGTAATATATTCAGCTAAATTAGGTAACTATTGGTGGGTAGTGTATTTTTAAGCAATTAAAGGCCCGATCCTGCAGCTCTTTTGCTGTGCAAGCCATCGCCAACTCATGCAAGGAGTCCTGCTGCCACGGGAGGGAGAGCTGCGGGAATGGGGCTGGATCTTGCCAGGGTGTTTTACCATCCCTAAGGTATGGCAGAAAAGAGCTGTGGATATATGCTGGGTTTATTCCTGGTTTTGGCCCCAGCTTTGAGTAGTTTTTCCTACTCCGAGTACTCGGCATGTAGCAATTACCAGAACGAAGCACTTGGCATCACCCTTGGCGGCTTGTGCGAGTGGTGGATCAGCTCCAAGGAGGTCTCATCACCAGAGGGAAGTGCAAGCAAGGCTGTTTGGAGATAAGTTGGAGCGAGGAGCAAGCAGGGAATTGTTTCCATCTGGAAAACTGTCTGTCAGAGGAGAGGTGCAAGGGGCTCTTGGAAGGGCTGTGTTGTGTGGTGGGGCAGCATGTGGGGTGCACTGCTGGTCATGTACTGGAGAACCCCACAGATATGTGCAGAAAATGGGATTGGGCCAGAATCTTTTGAATTTCCATGGTGCCGACTTCCATTCTGTTTTTTTCATGTGTTGTATGATGAATTTTATTTTTGCTCTCATTAAACCACAGGTGAATATGTGTCTCAGGTCTGAACATGGCCAATCTCTGCATTCCTGCTGCACCCTTGCATGTCTGTAAAACTGGAGGAAGAATGTCAGCCATGCATAGTCCTTATTTCAAAAAATGTTCCCAATTTTAAACCACAGCTGTACACAACCAATCTTCTCTAAATGGTTAATTTCTACCCAAGCACACCTGAGCAGAAATCACTGCTTTTCTGAAGTACAAGCACCTGATCAAGAGATCCTGTGAACTGAATATGAGGAACATCTGAATCGGTGAGGGATTGATTTATTATTTAAAAGTGGACCAGACACTGTAATACAGTTTAATGCCTGGTAGAAATTAAAAGTTCCACTCCACAGAAATCTTTAGAAGGCTTCTTTATAATTGCAAAATGGGGGAACTTTACCAAAACCATGGGTTGGCCACTTTTTCTGCTGGGCTGTGAACTCTTTTTTGGTTTTTCTTATGCAAGTGCCTTTTGAACTCAGTGTTAGCCATGTTACTTGGAAGTTACTTGGACTACAAAGAATAAATTTGTCTTATGGTGGAGTTTAGTTTGTTTTGTTTTCCCTGTGCTCAGACTAGTTCCCCATTTAAACTGGAGGAACTTGCACTATCTGAACTAAGTAGAAACAGAACTGCTAAGGAAATAAGTGGTCCTTGAGCTCTAGGATGTGGGAGGAATTGAGTACATTTGGTATCCCTCAAATATATTCAGTTCCTCTGTGTTGCTGCCCTGTATCTTGCCCCAGTTCCTCAGCTCAGTTCTTGTTGTTTCCCTGGTGATCATTGTGCCTTTGACGAAAGGAAGAAACCTCCCAAATTTTCTTGTTGGCTGCAAGTGTCAGCTGGTGACACCTCTCAGCCCAAAACTTTATAGGGAAAGCAAATGGGGCAACCTCAATTTTCATTTAAAATACAGAGCATTTCCAGTACCACTTGTAGAAAAGCAGCACTTGAAAACATTTCCTGGAGCACCAAGCCCAATACCTCATTAAACAAAAACGATCTCATGGTTTTTGGTCCCCCTTCTCCTAATTCATGACTTTTTCATCCTGCACATTGGCAGTGTGCAGTTTTGGGGTCGGTCCGAGACACTGGCCCCAAACTCGGCCCGTCGGTGTCCGTGCTTTCTCTGCATGCCATGCTTGAAAGCTCACATATCATCCAGGCCATATTTCTAATGAATCTGGCTTGGGAAAAATACGAGCACTAAACAGAAGAGTAGGGCCGTGGGAAGTACATTTTTAAAAGTACACCCAACCAGATAAATAGACTTTTTAAACCCAAAATAAACAGATAGAGAAAACTCACTTAGGCAAAGGATGCATAAATTATCTTTACCCTGAGGATGCAGTAAGTTATTCCCTCTTTACATTCAAAACCTCTGTTTTCCAAGTCAGTATTTCATGTCTAATCACTAAGAATGCCCTCTTTGACTTCACCCGTGCCTGCAATCATGCCCTTTCCTGAGAAGGGCCCATTTGTCATGTGGGGAAAGAGGGTTTAATTAAGTAGGGAAAATGTACCTAAGGTGGAAACTGAGCTCTGGCCATGTTTCCATAGAAAATACATGAAAAAAGCATGTATAGATGAGCCTAAACTTTTTTTTTCTTCATAAAAAGACATTTATTGGTTCCCCACTTTACTCTTCAAAACCCAAAGAGCTTCTGAGTAAGATAGATGGGAGTCCTACATAAAAGAACAAGGGTGGAATGTGCATTTATCCCCCTCAAAAAAATACATTTTTCAAATTCACTTTTTTTTCCTCCATTTCCCTTTTTCCTCTGGGAACCCAGCAAATGTCTCTGTTTTGTGCTCCAAAGAGAGTCAAGGTTTTAACAGGGAGGGGTCAGGAAAAAAAGGCAATTTGCAGATCCCATGCTAAAATTCCAAGTATTCCTTTAAAACAAAACAAAAAATATTGAGAGAAACAAAGGGGGTAACTATCAAGGGAAAGTACTTAAATTACTGGAAGGTTAGGGGAAACCTTAATTTTCATGCCAGCAAAAAGTTTCATATCTGAGCTTTACTTACTGTTGTGCTTATTGCATATGATAACTTATGATGAAAAATGCAGCCACCCGCAGAACCTATACCTTGTCCTTGAGTTGCAATGTATGCAAAAATGCAAAAGGGATCTGCCTGTAGATTTTCCTAAGTTTTCAGGACAAGCAGGGTGTTTTTTAAGCAAATCCATGGTCACAGTTTAGCTCCAGTCCGTAACTCTGGCTCCTCAGCAGCCCAGTGGGTCTCTCTGTTCCCACATGTTTGTTTTCCGTGTGGCTCTTTGCATCCTTAGGCCATTGTAACAATCTTTTTGATTTCTCTAAGTTGGTATTTAGTTAAAGTTTTGCCAGGCAAAGGCAGACAGCTGCTCTGATGGGGCAGTACAGCTGGGTACTGGAAGACAGGCTGGTACTTGGCCAGTCCTTGAATTTCCACGCTGTCACCTTGTTCCCACTGACAAAACATGCCCCAGAGTGGCTTTGCAGGTGCTGGTGTGCTGAGATAGTGCTTTGAAAGAGACATATTGTAAAGGGCTGCTTCTGCTTCTCTTAAAGTTGTCGCAAAACTCACAAACCAGTGAAAAAGAGAACTGGGTTCACGTTATGCCAGGCTTGGTTACAGTCCAGGCTTTTCTTATGGAATTATTTCCTAGGAAATCTGGGTTTATCTTCTGAAGCCATGAATTATTCTTCTCCAAGCTGAAATAAGATGCTGTGGGGACAAAAGGACAAGGGGTAGCAGAGTGACAGAAATGGCAGGTCCTCTCACAGAGCTATGGAAATGTGTCGACACTTTTGCAGAAGGGATGAGAGAAGCCTTCTTTCTCTTTACGTGAAAAGCATGGGGAGGAAAGGAAAAGGGCTGCTGCATTTCTATCATCTATAATCCTCCACTTAACCTATGAATTAGCCCTTGTGTGAGCAAAAAGGAAAGTTGGTGGCTAAACCATAACCCACCCCCCCAAGTGGGTACAAGTCTTCCTTTTCCCATCCTGAGCACTATATATAATGGGGCCCTTGAATTAAGGAGATATATTAAAAAGAATCCTGGCTGGCTTGCCCCATTTTCTTCCTGGCTGTGCATATATTTATGTAATGTCCAATACGCCAGGACCAACCTCTTCAGAGCTGGTGTCAAGGTGTAA
The DNA here is from genome assembly GCF_009650955.1 of Corvus moneduloides. Classification (NCBI taxonomy): domain Eukaryota; kingdom Metazoa; phylum Chordata; class Aves; order Passeriformes; family Corvidae; genus Corvus; species Corvus moneduloides. The sequence goes on from NC_045485.1 coordinate 23,989,405, forward strand.
GGTGCAATTTTAACCTAGTAATTCCATACCAGCTTTAAACTGCTGGCACGAATGTTGGCAGGAGTAGATGCCTAATTATTCGTTTATACCCAAACTGCAAATTAGGTTTAGCTTCAGTGTGCACTGTGGTTCACAGGGAGGGTGAAAATATGTGCAGAGTTACCTATAAGGGAGCCTGAGCCAGCAAAAACAAAGACAGTTCAGAAAGTAGAAAATCCCACAGTGAGCTGTACAGTTTGGCCAAAGACGCTCACTCTGCCATGGCTGATATCATATACTTTAACAGAAAATATGAGAGGTTTTGAAACAGAAAGGATGAGAGGACTTCTCTGTAGATTGCCACAGAGGGTGAGATCCATCTTGACTATCCTGAGCTGTCTGAATGTTTGAATCCACCTTGATATGGCACTGAAAGCCCTCTCAGTGGGTGAGAGTGAGAAGACCATAGTGAATCCATCCCCCTGGGGTGTGGTCTCCAATCTTCCTCCATTGATTGCAGCAAGAGCCTGGGTGTGCACTTGCTCAGAAGTGCCTTCCCTAAAGCTAGGTGACCTGATTTCTGACTGTAGAGTTTGGTAGCTGTAGATACTAAAATGCCAGAGTTTGTGGTTATAGTTTATTTTGTGTGAAGCTGGCACGCAGAGGAGCCCTCACCATCAGCCAGGTCACCTTCTTACCTGGGGGTGAGGTGGGATCCTGAGTACTTGTGTGCTGGAATGCTCTTCTTCCAAGGCTGGGTTGCATCCACACAGGTTGTGGGAGGGTAGGAGCAAAGCAACTCCGTCTGGCCAAAGGGGATTTATCAGCAAATCCATGAACGAAGACAGAAAAATGTGGACTCTGTCATTTCTGTTCTCTTGCTATTTCTGCCAAACTGTGTCTAATGTGTGAACCATTGATGGCAGCTGCTTGGGGCTGGAGGCAAGGAAAATGTCAGTGACAGTAGAAGTGTTTGTTTCTGCAGGCAAAAAGATGATGAAATGGGACGTGTGGCTCTTCCAAGGGAAGCTGTGTGTCCACTGAACACAGTGCATCTGTGTTGTGAGCAAACTCCCAACCAAGAGACTGCTCTATCTCTGGGTAACACCACCAACAAACCATTGTACCATCCTTGCTGAATATCCCGTTTACCTGAGTTCAGGAGTGCCTTTGTCCTGAAGGAGCAGCAGGCATTTAGCCGCGAGTAGCCTCTGTGCCTGACTGGTGCCGGCCCTCAGCCCGACTGGCCGCAGCGAGCGACGTGCCATTTTTTATTATGTAGAAGGAAATTTTGCAAATATGCCCAAGGGTGAGGCAACATCAATAAGCAGGGAATGAACGCTCTATTACATTCATTTGGTTTCGTAACTTCTCTTGGGTCACAGGGGAGCTGCTAAAGAAAACAAAACAAAATCTCTTGTATGCTGGCTATATTTAGTTGTACGGAGCTTTGCGTTTGTTCTGGGGCTGAAGAACAGCATGTCCAAACCTGGAGCTTGAGGTTGAGTGTGTACTTAAGCCCTGGTCTTGCAAAGGCTTATGCATGTTCCTAACTTTGCACGTTTTGAGTACAAATGAGCTTTGGTCTAACGAGCCCGCACACAGGATGTAATGGGAAATGTCTGTAACCTGTGTGGATTATTCCTTCCACGCATCCATAATGCTTACACACGTACGGGAGTACAATGTGTGTTTGTGCTTGTGTGGGGTACGTAGGCATCCTTGAACTGAAGGGAAAAAATGCTGGCCTTTGACTTTCAATTGCCTATCCAAATGTGTCTAAAATAGTATCTCATATAAAATATCTCGATTGCGTGTTTCGACATCAAACAAAACTCCCAGCGGTGGCTGGAGGTCCCTGCAGCGGTGGCCCCTTCTAGTCCATGTGGGCTCTAAAACCAAACAATATGAACCCTTTTCCACCAGAGCATGTGAATACAGCCTCACCATACCTCTACTTCTCCTTTTATTGTAGCCCACAGGTTGCAGGGTGTTTTTGGAGGGGGGACTTGAAATAATTGATATGTTAAGGAAAGTTAGGATCTGTATGGACCTGTTGTCAACAAACAGTGTCAGGATGAATTAAAATCAGAGTAGTTTATGACAGGAGTTTTCACAGGAATTGTAACAGGCTTCCCAGTTCTTAACAATCAAAGCCCATGAATTAGGTGCCTTGGAAGCATGGAAGTTAGAGTACGTGGATTTCTTTAGGGTTTTTTTCAAGGTTTTGAGTTGTCTAAGGTAGCTTGGGTGAGAATTTCAGGCCATCTTCTCTCATGGAGTAAGCTGCTGCTTCTAATAGTTAAAATCCTCATATATTTGTATGATTCCAAGAGCTGAGGCTTAAAGAAAACTCAAATTTTCAGTACTGATGCTAAAATTGGAAGAGTCAGTGGTACACTGAGTTGTGCTATGAATAATAGCACAGTTCATGAGCTTCCAGGGTATTTCTGTTGTCATTGCAGTGTGTTATATATTCTGAGTTGACTACCCAGGTGGTCAGATTCATGATGTACCTACTCAATTGAAAAGAGAATTCAAACTTTGGTAGTGGGGTACGAGCCATGGAGGTGTGTCTCCAAAATGCCCTTCTGTGATTAATCTGGGAGGTTCCTGGTGCTGCACTCCCCCAGCCCACAAGTAATTCCCACAGCAGGGACTAAAGGCAAGGCACAGCCTTACAACAGGCATCACTCTCCTCTGTAGCTGATAAAAAATAGGTGAAAACAATACATAAGTTTTTTTGATTATTCAAAAGTTGCAGCAGAAACTCATGCTCCTGCTTGCCTCCCCATTACTTTACATAAAATTGTTGTGCATTCTAAGTAGTAGCAGCCTGGGCCTCTTGACCTCACAAGAAGAGCTGTTACTATACATTTAACAAAAACAAGGTATTATGTATTAGCCTACACGTTTTGCAATAGCTCCAGCAATCTAGTAACTACAGTCCAATTTAAACCGTGCCTGGAGGCAACAAAAATTGCACAAAATGGCAGCTAATTTATAGAAGGGAGAGAGGAAATATTTGGGGGTCTATTCCTTCAAGCCATCTGATTCGTATTATTGACCCATTTAGAAAACAGAAAGTGAGCAGAGACAAGTTTTTAAGGAGTTTGGTTTCACACAAATGACTTGCAATTGCAGCCCATTATTTTTATACCAAGACTTCATTAGTCATATCCCCGTCAAACCTGTGAGCAGTGTCAAATGTTTTCAGAAAACACACCAGGACAGGTATGGAACTCATCAGCCTGTGGCAAAGGTCGCTCTCATTAAGGAGTCAAAAATGAAAACTTTCAGTGTCTCTAACACATTGCACAGACGTTCCTGCCCCCACTTCTGAAATGCGGGGCCGAGCGAGCACCTCCTGCTCCCCAGACATTCAAATAAGATCAAGATGACAGGGCAAGAAAATGAATAGGATTCTTAACTGGCTGTACTTTATAATATGGTACTGATTGGAAACAACCAGAAAGTTGTTTGCCATGTCTATAGTACCATTTCCTGAGGTTAAACATAACATCTGAAACGAAGCAATTAAGTCTTCTTAAAAGAAAAAAAAAGGAAAAAAGAAAAAAAGAAAAAAAGAAAAAGATGGGGTGGGGGAAAGAAGGAAAAAAGGGGAGGACGTGGGTCTGCGTGCTGCTGACTCGGCACGCCAGCCATGCTCCGACGAGCAAAAGAAATGTCTGTGCAAACTTCTTCCCACCTGGGAGGTTGGAGAGGAGACAGGAGAGCTGTGACACCGGAGTTGTTCGGGGCTGGCTCTCAAGCTGTGCCGTGACAGATGTGTTTTGAGGAATTTTGAGGCGCGGAGATAAGAATAACAAAAAGCCATTCACTGAAGCACAGTTACACAGGCTTAGCACAAAGGGGTGAAGAGAAAATGTGTCAATACGCTCCTTATTTGTGGAAGGTTGGCCGTGTTTCTGCAGCACATTGCAGTCTGATCTGGGGGCTGTCGCTAACAGCAGCAAGGGCTGCAGTCTTGCCCCTAAAAATTTACTCAGAGTGTCCTGGCAATGAAAAAGGCTTCCCTTTAGCTGCTTCGTTCTGGGACACAACAAAATCCTTCTGATGTAGAAAATGTTTGTCTTACAGAGGGTTTGCTTATTTAAAAATAGTGTCCGTGGGGCTTTACGTAAGATGACAGAAATACTTTTAGGAAGTTTTTTGTTTTTTGACCGCTCAGCTCATGTAGACTTGGATTTTTTTGTTGAGCTCTGAACAGGTCCTTGGGCAGCCAAGGATGCGGTTTCCAAAATGCCTTGATCTTAGCTTTTTCAATCTTGATATTCCCCACTGGATTGCAACAGCCTTTGGTTATGGGTATAACGTTTGCTGTGTTCCCTGTCAAACCAGGATGAGAAACTTGATTTCCGTGGGTTAGTCAGTATTTGCAACATTAATTTGTGAAGAATTAAATTCTGTGTTGATTAAAAGGAAATAGTTGAAGTTGCAGGTTCTTTTGTATGTAGGAAGATGCGTGTATGGATAGCTTAATAATTATTTGGAAATCTTGGTGTCTTGTCCCATGCACCAGAATTTGTGCAGCTTAGTCATTCACCCTTTACTATATTTGCCTCCCCTGCTTCCTTGCCTGCTCATGCCTACTATTGTGTGCTCGAAATGCTGAAGTGCTTAAATGCCCTGCAGCCTGACAGCTGGGGGCACAAATCTTGGAAAAGCAGGGAGAAATGCCAGTGCTGCTGGGCAGGTTGCGGCCGCCTCGCTCTCGTGTGGCCTCCTGGTAGTTCACCTCTCCCAGCAGAGAGGTGACTGAAACTGCAGGTTGCTCTTTGAACATGGAAAATGGAGCTGATGTGATACACAAATAGGTTATAGCTGTCTTTGACCACTGTTATTGGAGTGTGCATGGGGTGAGCAGAATCCCTGAGCTGGCTCCTGTCTCCTTTGGTTGTGTGTAGTCCACTGGGAGGTCCCGTGGAGGAAGAGGAAGGTTAAAATTTCTGAGGTCAATCATTCTACTGCTGCGGTCTCAGGCAAATCTGATTCTTAGTTGCTTGATTGCCCTCTTTGCAAAGCAAGATGAGTTTGACCCTCTTTGTGAGCGTTGGGAGCTCTCCTGGATGGAGCTGCTGGTGGGCAGAGTGCTGCTGTCAGGGTGAGTGAGAAATGCTGATGCTCATCACTGATAAGCAACTCTTTGGCTGGACCCACTTAATAAAAAGAGATTTCTGACACATATTACCTACCCTGGGCTCACACCATGGAGCTTTCCCCAGACCCAAGCGCGAGACACGTGGGGTTATGAACCTCCCTCTGCTGAGCAAGTGTGTCTGTCTGCAGAGATCAGGGCTGGGCTTTACAGGGGTGTCTGTGCCCTCACCTGCCAGCCCCCGGTCAGCCCCTGACCAGAGGCCATCCTGAGTGCCAGCCCTGTGATTGATGCACTTGGCCGAGAACTTCCCTCCTGCCCGCTCAGGAAACAGGAGGGCTTGGGAGATAGCGCTCGCCTTTCTTTCACAGTCCCTGCTTCCGAACTCTAATCACCTTCTGCTGTGGGAAAAGAGATGAGATGCTGCCTAAAAAACAGATCATTGTCCGCCTCCTAGATTAATGCAGAGAAAGCAGTATTGTCTGCTGAATGGATAAACCTTCCTCCTGTCACTCAAAACCTAAATTCAACGCTACTTCATTTCTAAGAGGCTTATCTTCCTTGAATAGACCCTTGCAGCTCAAGTAAGAGGCGATGTAATGAAGCGTGTTTTTTTCTTAAGTGAGAAACCTGCTGCAAAGAAGGGGTGAAGCCTGTGCAGCTGTTCTAAAGGGCCTTTGCAGACTCTCGAAATACTTGTCATTTATCTGGTCTTGCCTGACAGCAAATGAGAGAAGATCAAGTTCAAAATCTGCCGGCACGGCTTTCAGGGCTTCTTCATCTGTTAATTAAATAATGGTCATTAGCGCACAATGCCCCCCGATAAGGGCGGATATGATGCCGAGATGGAAATATGGGTTTGGGGGTTATGAATAAGCAGATGGTCCCCAGGAATTTTGCTGCTTTGACCCCTTCAGCGATGCCTCGGTATGTGGCTGGAGGAACTGACAGTGAAACAGGTGGCATTAGGCAGAAAAATAAATTCATAGAAGCATGCTGAAATCATTGTAGAATCCACTCCTTTTATGTGGGGCAGTGATTAATTCAGTGATTTCCCACAAACCAGCCTGTTTTTGGAAAATCACCCACACCACCATTGCCACAAATAATGTCCTGTTTGCTTTCCTGGAGCCTGCTGTACTAAAGACTTACACTTTTAATGTATTTTGGGAAATGTACTCTCTAAATTAAGATTGGTTGCTCAACATCAGAGGGCCAAATTCTGAGGTGTTTACTCAACTTCTGATCGGTCAAAACTTACTCTGCTATCAAAGAGCAGCTCTGAGGGTTGTTGAGATGGGATGCAAGATCTGTCTCTGAATAGCTACAGGTGATACAGGAATTTATTGTAGCTATGAGAGGTTAGTTCTTCTTTTCATAGTCAACATATGTTTAATTTTCACATGTTTGAAGTCAGATTTTACCCAAAAGCAGTGATGTTGTGAATGCCTCTCTCTTTCATCACCAATAGCATGACTTTTCCAGTCTCACCATCACCCTGTGGACTGTGGTCATCCAGTTTGTGTCTCTGCCGTTACAGGCCATGTCCTGAAAAATCCTTCCTTGGCTTTTTCAGACACTGAGGTAGATGTGGTTTTATTTCAGCTGTGACCATGTAGGAATTATGTGACACTGAGTTACCCAGGATTGTATCTGATTTTTCCCATGAGCTGCTGGTTTTCTTCCTGGGGTTATTTGATGGGACAAGGGAGGAGACGCTGCATGGTGCTCCCAGTGGGGGCAATGAAGGCTCTGCTTGTGCCAGAGCTAAATGTGCCTGAATGTCCAGTCTGACTTGGACAGGAAAATAAAAATCTTTAGGAAAATACTTGAGGAGATTGGCCATTGGCAGGGTGGTGGGCAGCTTGGGGGGATTTGGCAGGCCCCTGTGCTAAGGAGAAGTGTAAAGCAGTTGGATGGTGATTTATAGGGGATTTTAAGCAGTGTGGAAGAAAACTCAGAGCCTGGATTGCAGACCCCTGTCATGGCATGGAGCATTTCCAATGCTGAAATGGGTGCTCAAAATCCCACAGGGCAGTCAGTGTCCCCAGGATGGGTCCCTGGTGTGGCATGACATGGCCTGGACCAGTGTGGAGGCCAAAAACATCGAGAAGTGGGGAGTGGCTGGGAAAAACATGAAATGTACAATAAATACGCTCGTGCAACAAATCTGTGCTAAAGCAAACATTATGCTTGTGACAGAAAACAATAAAAGTAAGGAAATTTGTAGTTAATGGTAAAACATACCATATGTCCACAAATGCCTCGGCACACCAGGGCACCTCTGTAACTGCTTTCTTGATGTCAAGGTGTTGAAGACCAGATGGCAGGTTTCACCCCAAATTACAGATTCTCAGGCTGCTGCTATGTTTTTTTGTCCTTGGTTGCCTTTTTCATCATGTCTGACCTATTCCCACCATGTGCTGAGGTGAATGTTTCTGAAATGGGCACGACCTGCAGTTCTGCTTGGCAAATGTTGTTTTTCAGGTACTTTGGAGTGGGAAAACCTTGTGGATAGTGCCCTGAGTAGATCAGTCAACGCTATTGCTAAACGTCCTGTAGCACTAAAATATGGTACCTGGTCTGGGGGAGAAAATGTTGACATCACAAATCACAGGTTATTCCTCCAGCCCTACATCCTGAGACGCTCTTGACAAATATAATGCTATATTTCTTGGATTAATAGGCATCAATAGCCAAATTCCCTGGACTATGGAAAATTAACAAATGCTTTCATCTCTACTTTCATTACAGGGATTATTTATGGGGATGTTTTGGTAGTAGGTGCTGTTTGTTAACTGTTTAGGGAGCTGGCTGGAGGCTTCGTGTGTGCAGATACTGACCTTTTGCAGATTTTTTTCCCCTTAGCTGATGTCTTCGTCAGTAAGGAGACACCTGCATCCGTGCAACCCCGGCGAGCAGAGCAACACAGCACTTCAGTATTTCCCCTCCTTCACCAGCTGGATAGGACCCCTGATACAAAACCTGAGAAATGTGCCAAAAGCCTTCAAAGTTCAGGCCAGAGGTGTTTGTGCAAGATAAAAATGGGACAATATAGCATCCCTGGACAACTCATCCGTTTACACATGACACTCGTTGTGGTGTCTGATTAGCTTGTTAGTGAGGAGGCAGGAAGAAGGGCAATCAAGTTTTTATGATTCATCATTTCTGTTCCCTGTTTGGGAGACAATGTCAGTGCTCTTTGCCAATCATAGAAGGTGGCTTTCAAGTGCCTTAGGGAGATGCTTTTTTTAAAGATGCTCTCTGTGTTTCCGAAGGCTGAGCCACATTTCTAAATAATAGGGAAGTCCTGGAGTTTGTTTTGTGTTGTGGGTTTTTTTTTTTTCTAATTGTATCTACTAACAATGCTTTTATGTTTGCTGCACGTAAACTAAAAGAAAACCTGCTGCCAGTTTGTCTGTAATCCTGTTTTCACTCAGAAGTATTTATGCAGAAATAAATTAGAAATGGTACCTGGAATATTTTCCACAATACAAAAGGCAAATGTAAGTTTTATTAAGTTGAAAAGGATGCATTCTCTTCTCCTGACCTTGATTTTTTTAGCTATATTCTCTATACCCCTGCTTTAGAAGTATTATTCTTCATCCCATCCAATTACCATTTCTATCAGCTCTTCTGAAAGATTATGCTTTTTGGGTGTTCTTCTGTAGATGTCTTTCCAGTGGCTTCACTTGATGAATGTGACAAGTTTTGTGTTTTCTCCCTCCCCTCATTGAATTGAAAAGTTTTTTGATAAATACAGGCCAATAAGTGCCCAAAGGCAGTGTTTCAATGGCTGCTAAATCTTTCAAGGTTAGGACTTAACCTCCGTTCTCCCTAATTCAACTGCAACCTTCAGTCTGGAGCCAATCAAGAATATCAGATGATACTTAAACAATGAAGGATTTCTGATATTCAGGTACAGCCTCTGTTCAATAGGATTGCAAATTCTTCGTGTGAAGAAAGTCGGTTTTGCTCTAAAGTACTGTCACAAAAAGTGAAATTACCATTTGCTTGGAATGATGCCATTCATCATTGTCAGAATACTAAGCATTGTAAGTAGCTAGGCCTCTCCAAATTAATGCCTTGTTTTGCATCGGCTAAATTTCCCAAATCCTCGAGGATGGGTCATACAAAACTCATCTCACCGTTTTAATTTATCAATCCAATATGAGTGCGGTGAAAGGGAGCTTCATTCGGTCTTAGCTCTTTTATTTACAGTCTAATTCTAAAAGAAAAGGAAATAAGATATGAAAATAAGTTGGAAAATAAGATAAATCTCTCAGTGAAATCACAAGATCTACTCAGTCCTGTAGCAAACCCTCTATAATTCATTTGTAGGTCAGCTCAAGGGATTAGCCATGACGTATTTGGAAATTCATTTATTTTTATTTTATTTTGCTGTTTCTTATGCATAAGGGTAATGCTGTCCCCAAGGCTTTTCAGGTAGCCCTCAAATCTTGACAACATTTGCTGTCTCTAAGGCCTAAGCCAAAATTAATTTTCAAATAAACAGCATAAAAATGTATGGAGTTGTATAAATTTGAATACAAAATGCATTTGTTTTGCTTGCTCCTATCCACACATACATACTGTTGGCTCAGCCAAAAATCATAACATGACATGGAAATTAACGGCCATATGTACATCATGAAAGTCAAAAAAGTTTCTCAGTTTATTACAAACACCACAGTGTGGGGTTGGTTTTTTTTTTCCCCACCCACTTCTCCCTGATATGCTGTGCTGGGGAAGCACTGCATGTTAAATGTGCTTCTCTCTCTGGGAGCCTCTGCTCCTGGACCACTGTCTGCCTCCTGCATGGCACTCGGGATTTTGAGGGTGTGCCATCTCGAGAAGCATCGAGATGTTTGCAGTGAAAGTGAAATTAAAAGGGACTTGGTATCTCTTGCAATTTGTTTTATCAGGGTAACAGTGAAAGTGAGAAAGGCTCTTGGACAGCCTGCAGCACAGGCTTGGAAGTGCCTCTGGTCCTGCAGCAAGCAGAGAGTTGGTCTGGAGGGCTGGAAACAAGGCTTGAAGGAAAATCCCCAATTTTGGGCTGAACTGAAACAAAAAACTCAACCAGAAGCCCGTGCTGAGGGATTGTGGAAAAACCATGCAAACGTTTTGCTGGTGTTTAAATATGATATGGAGTCGAGTCTTCCGTCAGGCTCCAGTGCATCCCGAGGCGTACCAGGAGTTGCTCCTGCCTCAGGAGCCTGCAGCACCTGCGGGATCAGCCCTGTGGCAGCTAAAAACAACTCTGTGCTCTTAAATTAAAACAATGCCTCTTTTCGGCCTCATTCCACAAGGGGGCTGCAGGCACGCTGGAAGTTTAGCAGTTGGCAGGCTGGGAAGAACCTGGGAGAAAGGATGCCCGATCCCACGTGGAGGTACCCAAGCACGGGCCAAATCTCGAGGGAGATGGTCCCTGAGGCAGAGCAGAGCCTATGCACGCCTTTTTCTGAAGGTGTGACAAGTGGCTCCCTGACGAGGTCACCTGGGGATGGTGGAAAGCAGGAGGAAAAGCCTTCAGGGGTGGGTTGGGATGCAGAGCTGCATCATCACACTCCTGCTGCTCCTACCCCAAGGTTCTCCAAATTAATTGGGTTAGCAGAAATATCCTTTCACTTGTGCTTAATTAAGATAAGTACGGCTGTGTGAGATCTCACTGGTGCATTGCCTGAAACTTCATATCTGGAGCAGTATCAGCTGACCAATAAAAAGTTGGTTAATTATTAATTTGCTAAAGATTATGTTTGGAAGGGTAGATCACCTTGAAATGTTGCTTTCTATTATCTTTCCCGGCCAGGCAATGAAAGATTTCAATTTAATGTGACATGACAAACTACAAACAAGTGTGTTTTAGGCTTTGGTAGGTGAGGACACTGGGGTCCGGAGGGGTGCTGCCAGGGGCTGGTTTTTCCACACCATGCCTACCCAGCATCAGGTGTCAGCCTCCTGCCTGGCATGTTTTGTTTGTGTATAGATCGTCTGTTTAGCAAATAATTTTTATCCTGGCTCATCATGGAATAACTTTAGTATTGAGTGATCTTGCACATTTCAGTATTTTGAAGCTTTTCTTTTCAGCGATAGTAGCTCACCCTGCTGTGCACAGTACAGAGCCTTCTATCCCAAAAGACATCAAAGTGTGCTTTATAGATTATTTTCCAACTTTATTTAACCCTCCACTGAAATGCTGTTATGCTGGACTCTGGGGTAAAACACATGTGGACAAGTTCTCACCCTGCCTCTGCCCGCTCAGGGAGCGCTGCTCTTTCCCAGCCTGGAGCATGTCCTTGATGTGGATGGTGCAGCTCAGACCTTCCCACCTGGCTCTTCCCAGCTGCTGTTTGCAGGCGTGAATTTTCCCTCCAGGCTGAGTGAAAAAGCTGAGGCCAGTTGCTAAATGGATGTTGCTCTTCCCATCCAGCACGAAAGAGCTGCCCAGTGGCCCTGGCTGGGGAGCAGCTGTGGGCTCTGAGCCAAGCTTGGTCTTGGCTGGAGATGGAGAATCTCTTTCAGCTTTTGGTCTCCTTCCAGAATCTCCTGGGTTTGCTCATCCTCCATCACCTGGCAGATTTTGCCAACCAGGCTGCAAGAAATGCAGGTGGAGAATTGTTCACCTGATGGCCAGAGCTCAGCCCTGGGTTAACAGGGAGTGGGAAGGGGAGCATGGACAGCAGTGGGGACCTGCTGCCATCCCTTGCAGGGATGTTCACTGGGACCTGCTCTTATCAGCCCAATTTGGCTTTAATGGTTACAGGTCAGAAAGAAAGAAAGAAAAACAGGAGAAAGATAGCTTTACTTGCAAGTAAAAGATATTTGATAAAATGTGCTTAAGAAACTGTGGCAGTCAACATGAATGCTGCCATTCAGCATGTCTTAAGACTGGCAGGTGGATTTTAAAAATGAATAATCCCCCCAAATATCAAAGACAAAAAGGAATTTGGTTTGTATGTGGTTCTAAAAGTGGAAAAACACAGATATTGCTTATCATCTTCTCTGTTTAGTGTATCTTTTATGATTTGACAAAAAATCACTGAGGGTTTTTTTGTTTTGTTTTGTTTTACGTACTTGGAATCTCCTCAAGTCAAAATCCCAGAGGAACACAATGCCTTACTCTTAATATACACCAAATACAAATGGCTTTATAATTCATAGCACTTCCTAATTGCTATTTTAGGCGGTGTTTGTAGGACAGCAGAGTAGAATACTGTGCTTCTGGTTGAAAACATATTTTTGATAAGTGAACTGCGTGTCTTGCTGTCCCGAAACTCTGTCAAACCAGACACACCAATAATATGTTTAGCCCTGTAAATGTCTTTCCATTGTGCTCATCACCCTGTTATGGCAATTGCTTCTTAGGTGACTTTCATTCCCTGCCAAAGCGTAAAACACCCCGTGATGCATGAAATGTGGGATTTGCATTCCCATTTGAAGCCTCAGATTCAAAAGTATGTTGGTGACTGGTTCCTCGAGGGCCTGTGTACGTCAGTGCAGGGTTCTGCAAGGCTTGGCAGAGCGGTGTCGGGGGGTAGTGGCAGTGTTGATCCTGTGGAAGTGTGGAGAAACAGTGGATTTTGGTTTATCTTTGGAAAAGGTGGCTGTTGGTCTCCCTGGATGTGGGTGGCTGAGCGCTTGCAGCAGCACCAGCTCTTTGCTTTAGCTAAGCAGGGCACACGGTTAAATTAGAGTGCTTCCCTCCTAGCTCCCTCCCTTTTGCACTCCTGGAGAGCAAAACCCCTTTGCCTGGTCTCCCTGCTGATGTGCCACTGAAGGGATGTGGCTTTGGCACCATTCCTGTGTCCCCATGCTGAGGCCGGTACCTCCCCTGTGCTCCTGCTCTCCCCAGGCTAAGGCAGGAAGTCTCTTCTGTTGGCTTCAGCAAGGTGCATAGTTTTCTCTCCTTTCCTCCAACTCCCCTACAATCTTTTTACCCTGTGGTATTTCTACTTCATATTGATAAAGGAAAAGGGTTGTGTAGTCCTATACATATATCTTAAGTGACTGCATACATTTTATGTTATCGTTGGGAAGTCAGAACTGTTTCAGTGCTTTGGTTAAATCCATTATTTGGACTCTTATACAAAGTTTTCTGTAAACTCTTCCTGTTTATACCAGGTGAGGATCTGGCTCCTTTTTTTTGCTTTCAGTTTGGCGCTGCTGCCAGCTCTAAACTCCATTTGCTGTTTCTGCTAGGAGAAGAGCAGCGGGGGAAGGAAACTTTGAGGAAAAACTCCAACTTCTACATTTATGAGAGTGATTTTAATAACTTTGGGATACCCATGCTAATCCTTTAACAGGAAGGGGGTTTGAGAACTGACCCAACCTCCTTTCCTTTCATTCGATCCCGAAACACCTGCAACTCTCAGCAGAGTAATCTATGAATCACTGTGTCTGTCGTCTACTTATTGTCTTGTCTAGTGCACTCCACGGTGGAACTAATCAACAGCCCTGAATGAAGCATTGCTCCTGAGCTGAATTCCTTAAAGCTCCTGAAGTATTCAGCAAGGAGGAGAAATCTTTTAGTATGATTTGCTCCACATTCCAAATTCATTTATAGAAAGAGAATAGATGATTAACAACGGGTCGAGAGACACAGATTTAGCACTGCTTTGCCCTGACCTGCCCCGAGTTACTCCTTCCACTTCCCAGGCTGCTCTAATAAGATGGGCTCAAGGATTGGGGTGGCAAAAGCTGCTTGAATCCCCTGCACCCAGCCGTCTTAATTTGGTTTATTTGCCTTAATGAAGAAATCTGGTTCCTTAATCACAGGTGAACGGAAAAGGTCACTTGCCACTCTGACAAATGGGTTTACCCTGAGCTGTTTGTGTGGGGCTCTCAGATAGTGCCTTCTCCCCCTTTTCTCCCCTGCCACAAAATGCCAATGTCTCCGCGGCACCTCCTGTTGCGGCCATTACCTGTGGTGCCTGGGCTGCCTGCCAAGGAGCACCCTCGGTAGCAACAAAAGCATAATCATTTCCAGTTGGAAAAGGCTGAGCTGTAGTAATTTTCCTCTTTGAAAGCCGCAGCAGCCGGGCTCGGGTTAAGCAGGAGGACGCTTGGTCCTGGGACACAGCACAATGAGGGTACAAAATTGGTCATCTGCAGCAGCCATTTGGAGAGACTGTGAGGTCCCCAAACATATTCTTCATCCTCACCTTGCAGTGTCCAGCTGACCTCGGCAATGGGGTGCCCAAGGGGATGTTTGCAGTTTGCAAACACCTCTCTTTTAGCCAGGTTATGGGTGGGAAATGCTGATAAAATGTGTGCAAAAGAAGGAATTAACATTTCCTAGGTGAACAGCTGGCCTGCAGAGGAGTTCAGAAGAGTGAGAGGTGTAAAAAGGACACCCTGCATCTCCCAGAACTGGGCAGCAGGACACTTTGAGAGTGTGTTGCAGGCCCTTTTCCAACCAGTGCAAGACCCTCGCTGTTGACTTTGGTAATAAACTGTAGCAATAAAGCCACGCCTCCATCCCGATGGACCTCCTGGAAAAAGCCAGCGGAGCTGTCTCACACAGTCCTGGTTTGTGGCTTACTCCAGGAAATCCTTCTGCAGCTGGTTCAAAAGGGAAACCATTTCAGAAAGCAGCTCAGGAGCTGTGTAGGTACGTGCAGGAAAACCATTGTTTCTTTCAGGTAGAGCTGAGAACCTCTTGATGTGTGTGGAAGACTGAGAGCACTTGGAGCACATTCCTGGTGATGGATGGTTGTCACCACCTGTGAGCTTTGTGGACATGTGGGTTGTGGAAAATAAAACTTTTGAGGAATGGCCCGGGAGCTTTGCAGACGTATCACCCGTGTGGAGTGGTGTTCAATGTCAGCTGAAGATGAAGCTCTTCTCCAGGTTCTGGGTGCTCACAGACAGCCTTGCTGGCAGCCTGTTTGGGTCACATAAAAAATGAGATGGGTCAAACCCCAGATGTGCTGACTGAGTGTTGAGATGCACCGATGTTTACTTTGCTGGAAAAAGTGATGTCTCTTTTACTTCACACTTCTGTTTTGAACCAAAAAGTGAGGTGGGAGTTGGTCCAAAACAGAGCTTTCCAATTTTATTTGGCATTTCAGTTCTGCTATTTTTGAGTAATAGTCAGAAAGATAAAGCTCTGCCTTGCAGGAACGTCCTTGGACGTGGAAAAATAAAGCAGACAGGTGACTGGCAGGAAGTGAGAGCGGCTGCTCCCACACAGATGCAGACGACTAAATAAGTTTTGAGATCATCGTTCCTGTTCAGGTCTTTTCCTTTGATTCTTCAGATTATTTTTATGTCAGAGGAAAATAAGAAACAAAGACGAATATGCAAAATGATGAGCTGGAGCTTATCGGAGCAGGAAAATAAGCCATTCACACAACTTCCCGGTTTGCCATGAAAGGCAAAATCATTCACAGTGGTGAATCACGGCAGCTCGAGCAGCTTGAAATTACTGCTTTCTGGAGTTAAATTGCTGCTGGCATGCATGGGCTAAACAAAGATGTTAGTTCAGTTCATTTAAAAGAGCAAGTTTTCTTTAGCTTTGATTTCACATGTGCTTCTGTAGTGTCAATGGATGGTCTGATTTTCTGACAGATGACATTTGAGAGCATTTCTGTGTTTCCTTTGGGGAGCTGTGTAGTTTTAAAGAAAAAACCATCAGAGGTGATAGAGAAGTGCACTCACTCCCATCTCCAAGAGACAAAATGGCTGGGTGAGGCAGGAGTTGTATCTCCTCAACAACAGAAAACTGCTGCAGGTAAAAGTGACTGATTCTTCTCCCTGACAGAAACATGGATTTTTGGAAAGAAATCTGTTCCTTCTGCCATCTGGGTGAAGGCATTAATTCACCCAAGTTTTCTATGAGGATCTCTTTTGTAGTGGACTTTTAGAGTCAGCCAGGTACCTGTAACTTTTAGAGATATTAAAGGTACAGAATGTTACTTTCCTAGAATGTATTTTTGGCAGGTCTTCTTCCTTCCCAGGTGTTGGTGACAGGAGATAGGTGCTTTATTACAACAAAAATGTAGCTGCTGAAATTAGGCTATTTGGAATGAGCTAGGTGGGAGAAAACCTTTTGAAGCCCAGATTTAATAGCAAATAGGTGCTTCTCCAGCGTGGCAGTCCCTGCCCTTCTGGCTCTTCCTGCTCGTGTTGTTTCTTGGATTTTCATATCTTTCTCTGGCTGCCAGGGAGCAGAACTTGTTCCCTGCAACCCAAAAAAAATCTCTCACTTTGTCCTACCAAATTTGACATTGGCAAAACATCTGACAAGACCATCTGCTGTAATGTGTCCTTGTGCCAAAGCTTTTCATTTCTTCCAGTTCACAGACTGTCAAGGTGGGATTTATCTGCTGTAGGTGTCTCTGAGCATGCCCACCTCTGAGCAGATGGTTCAGATTTCTGTTGTACTTGACAGACAGTTTATAGGATGGCATTTCACCTCAAATTGGGCATCTAAACTGAGTCCCATACGACTCTCTTCCAGGGCTCAGTTTCTGCAGCCTGTGTGAAGCTGGTGAGGGTTTTGTAAACATCCAGACTCGCTGGTGGTGGATCCTGGCGTAGGATGTGTGCAGACAGCAGAGGGTGCTGGAGTTTTTTCCCTTTCAGTGCACCTCCAAGGTTGTGGGATCATTATAAACTAAAATCAATTGGCTCTTACTCTGATTGCTGAACACACAGAAGCCAGGCAGGTACAGCAAGAGAGGAGGTACTGAACTTGAGTTAAATGGACACTGTCACCTTCAAAGTCACACCTCTGCCAGAACTTCTGTCCCTACCAAATCAGCAAGTGAAAACTGAGACTATCATGATACAAATCAACAGACTTTAATTTTTAATGATTTTTTTAACTAAGATTTTCTTCTCTTAAACATTTTTAGAACTTTTTTTTTTAACAGGAAATTGAAAACAAAAGCTGCTACAATCCTTTATTTCAGAGACATGAGTCCAGAAAATTTTGTTCTGTCAGAAATAGAACTTGCAGATATCACCAACCTCCAGCAAGCTGCCAATACAGACTTTTATAGAGTAACAATGCTGTCAGCTGGCACCTTACAGCCACGTCCAGATCGGTACAACTACAGAGCTTCTCCCAGGACTGCCAGCTCCACGGGCCAGGGCTGTAGGAAGAGCTCCTCTGTAAATGTCACTAGTAAGACTTTTAAGAGCAGGATTTAAAAGAAGCAAGGGTAGCAAAGCAGGCTTGCCAGGCTGTAAGACTTGAATAACTCCCTTAAGCTCAACAGAGCTTAAGCCACTTAAAATTATCAGAGCCAAGCTTTCCCCATCAGGACATGGATGCACTGGTTGGTTGAAGAATAAGCCTGAAATTCAGACTTGCTCCTCAGGTCCAGCAGTGGGCAAGTGTGCTGTGGTTGGTGGTGGTGCTCATGGAGGGGAATGGGAGTGGGTGTAGGGCAGTGGCCGCTTCACCTTCCAGTTAATGCATCCTTACATCCATCCCTGCTTAAAAGTGCAAATTTCACACCATGGGTTCCAACTCCAGCTGATGTCATAGCCAGGATTAAAACTTGGGAGTGACTGGCTCCTGGCCTATTTATTAATCTATTAAATCACACAGTCTCTCTCCTGCTAACTCTCACTGGTTACTGGGATTGCTTGGCAGCAGCAAGCCCAGCCCAGTGTCCATTGCTGGCTCTGTTACCACTCCAGCTTGGTTGCCAGCTCAAGGGCATCCAGTCAACAAATATCTTATTTTTGGATTCTCCCATTCTCCTGAGACCATTGCTATGAAGAATGACCTCCCTTACCTCATTCACCTTGTTTGCTGTTCCCGACCTGGAGAGTGCCGTGGCTGTTGCATGAGTCAATCGTCCCGTGGAGAAGAGGCCTCGCTGTGATGTTTTCCTTAGCATTTGAACCAGAGCTGTGGCTGGCATCCACAGGACAGTCCAGATGAACATAGAAAAGTCTATATTTTAGTCATGTTAAAGCTATGACTAAGCTAACAAAAGTCAGGAAATCCAAAGTGCAGATTGACAGGTTGTCCTTGGACTGCCCTGCCACGTCTGGGCATGGGATGGCAGCACACCCGGGATGGAGTGCTGCAGTCCACGGGGAGGTGCTTCACTGTACAGTGTGCTGAGGGTGGAAGAGCAGCTACAAACAGTTAGAACCTTGATGGGTTTATTTCTCTTCCTTTTAAGCAGTTAACTTTATGTTTGTTTGCAAGAAAGTCATTTTGCAAGGGTACGTGGCTTCCTTGCATTGGAGTGGAAGTCTTGGTTTTGGATGTGAACATCAGGGTGGTTTCTCCACCTCTGCAGGGTATGTACATATCTGGCTGTGGCTCGTGGGTCTTTCTGCACAGTAACACAGAAACCCCTTCCCATTTCGAATGTGCCATTTCCCAGTTGCCTTTTTCTGTAGCTGACACCACTTCTTGGTTTGGATATTTTTGAATTTATCTTTTCCCCCCATATGTGTTTAAAAATGAGAGCCATCTTTAGGAAAGGCACTATGGGAATCCAGAATCTTCCAGCTTGCCTGCAATACAAAGATTATGAAAAGTAATAAGAACTCACATATTCTTATGCTAAACTATGTTTTTTTATGAAAGCCTCATCTATGTTTTTATTAGAACTGGGAAAATTATTCAGATCAAGTTAATTTTCATAATTTAAAAATTTTGGTTCTGTTCCACAATTTAATTCTTTAAAATCTTTTTGCTTCTCCCTTTATCAGAGTAAATGGGTCACTTTATTTTGTAAATTGAATTGCAGCGTTGCAATATTCAGTGTTTATAGCTTTTGCTGAGCAGGCTCACCCAGTTTTAGCGTGGAATGGCCGGGCAATTTGATGCAAAAAAGAATGCCATTTAAATATAGGATGGGATTTTGCAACCCGATAAGCAGCAGCAATCCCAACTGGAGTATTCCCGGCTCGACGCTATCTCTCGGGGCGGCTGGGAGTTACAATCGCCCTGCAACTTCCTCCTCCCTCCTTGCAAGGAGAGGATGGGAATTTGCTGAAGGCTTTTATCAGCAATATGCATCTGCCCCCATTCTCACTCAGCGGCTCTCGCCAACCAGTGGGAAAAGTCGGGCCAAGGCGTAATCTGCTCCCAGCTTGCTTCCTGCTGCCGTGCCCCAGGGATGGAGGAAGCAGACGAGTGGCCCTGCGTGCTCTCTCCTTGCCAGACCCAAAAGTTCAAGAGGCTCAGGGAGACAGAAGAAAGTTTCTTGCTCTCTTTTTCAGGGATATTGTGTATTTAATGCTGGAATATAGTGAAAGTCTGTAAAGATGAGACAAAACCCAGATGAGCCTTATGACTTCAAGCTCTTTGGACACCTGTTGAGTGAATTTTGTTCACTTGCTCTGTACAGTCTGATGTGATATTAAGGTGCCATCTGAAGAATCTTTCAGCTAGATGAGGTGTGTTCTTCAGGTTTCAGTCTGTACTCCTGCTTCATCTGTAGTTTGAGTGCACCTGGGCCCACCACTTGATTTTTTTCTTTGCCTGTTCAAAAAAACTTTGCGTCAAGAATTCCTCTTGCGTCTACAAAAGTTGTTTTGATGAAGTGTGAGGTGGAAGGGATTTTTCTGCTCCTGTTGCATGTAATTTAAGTAAGCTTGGTAGGAGCTTCTGGATAAGAAAGACTGATGGATAAGGCCAGAGGGGTGAGCACAGGGAGCATGCTGGGGTCTGAACAAAACATGCTGGAAACTCTGAACTCTGAACAAAACATGCAGAAACTCTGCAAAGAACCATGAGTCCTCCAGACATGGACAAAGGCTGCCTTTTCAGTATTTACCTGCAGCCATTGGTGCAGCATGGTCTTGATCCCCAAATAAAACCATGGGTTGAGACCCTGGTATAAACAGGAGGAGCAGAGTATCTTGCATTCTCTGGTGTATGAACGGGAGAAAACCCTGCTTGAGCCAGAACAGCCATGTTTGCTCAGAACTAGATCATTGAACATGAACTAGACATTTGTTTCTCTGTTTTTTGAAATATTTCTTCTTCCCCAAACACCATAATTGGTGAAAATCTTGTTTCCATTTAAATCACAGGAGTTTTGTCATGGACGTGGTGCCAGAATTTCTCACTACGTATTTTTTGAGCACCTGAGCTTAGGTAGGGTTCAGAAGAACACAGCTGCCATTAGAAGGTTGCTCCCAGCCTTCCTGTGTTGTATCAAGGTCTGGAGTTAACAGGGCAGTCTCAAAACGTGGCACATAATGCGTTTCTACATTAAATACACCCACATTATCTTACATCCCGAGCAGCCCAGATTGTCAGTAGACAATTATGGGTTTTGCTGGGTTTATTTTGATTGGCCTGCTCTCAGTTTTCCATAGTGGTACTCTATTTGTAAAAACAGATCATTAATGATAACAACAGATGACATGTGTCTGAAATATGGGGTGGACGAGGGGAGTTAGTTTTTCTTCCTATTTTTTTTTTTTCCTGAGTGTCTGCACTTTGACAGCACATTTGCCAGGCTGTCACTTGCTTGAGAGATCCACAAGATTAGGACCTCATTGTGTGAATGTTTTCACAGCACTTGTTGCTATAAAGAATCTTCACACTTCGATGGATGAAATCTGGACTCCTAGACACAAACTGTTAAGAAGCAATCATAACAATTAGCTAATGTGTCAACAATTAGCACTTTCCATCAACTGGCATTGAGTGGAACCTTCTTCTTATCCATACACAGACAAAAATGCAATGATGTAGTAAAGAAAAGCAGTGAAGTTGGCTGCTCTCGTCCCTTGCTGTAGCCAGCAAGCTCCCATGGGCATTGTTTACAATGATTATTCTTCCATTATGATGTTATTGCACAGGTCAGGGGTGGTAGCTAGACTGAAAATAAGCTTTTTTTCCCCCCCCCCTTTTTTTTCCCCTTAAACTTTTGGCTGCTTTTACAAAAGTACAACAGAAACAACTGCTGTGAAAAGGTCAGCCAGTAACAGTACTTTAGTGTTTAACTGGTAAATATTTCAAAATAGTATTTCTAATATTTTACCATTTGGAAGTTTTTCAATGCATCTCCAGCCCAGTGCGACTCAATCATTGTAAGATTTCTACAGTCTCCACTGGGAATTCTTTACAATGGGCACATTATAGTCTGTTACTGTATCTACCACCAGTTGGTCAGAATTTGTTTTAATATCTTTTTATATTGCATGTTACTGGCAGTAATAGAAAAAGCACTGTTTTCTCAAGTATTTTATGTATCTCCATATGTAAGTACTGAAGAGAACTGAAGATAGGTCTTCCTCTTGCCCACACAGTAGCTTCTTAGGGGACAATACATGTGACTGGAAAGAAGATCAGCATCTTCTCCAAGGAAATGATTTTTGGGAATGTTTCCTGTAATGCGTGGCATTCATATCAGGCTACTGTGAGGCAAGCACTCAGTACTGCAGCATCAGTGAGGGTTTCTTTGGTTAATTGTGGAGCTGGAGCCAAAGTGAAACCATGTTAAAAAGAAGCAGCACAGTTTCTAAAAGTAACACTCTGCTTGACTGCAAGCCAGGGCGACTGATTTAAAACAGGGCACGGGGCTGGAGCACAGCCTCATCTGGTGCAGCACCCTGGGAGCCACATCTTGGACCATGTGTGCACGTTTAGGAGTGGTTTGACAGCTCCATAAAGAAGGTGTGTTAATCTGAACAAAGAGGTGGTGGTAAGGATGCAAATGAAAACAACAGTAATCAAGGTTTACCGATTTCTCTAAGTTCAGCAAGTGCTGTAACATGGGAAAAGGACAACTCTGTGGCTTAGGGGCAGATGCACCATCTGCCCACCACTTCTGAAATCTCCCTTAGATTTGTCTTTGGGTGCAAACTTAAGACTTGAGCATACCTTGCTTGCCTCCTTTTAATCCCAGTTTTTTCCTGTCCCCTCCTTCCAGCCTGGGACATTGTGATACTAAACAAATGTTTGAGATTTTTGGAGTGGCAGGGAGTGGGAGTAGGGGAGTATAATTATACTGAGGGTTATTAATATGGGAAATATGGTCAATAAATGCGAGAGGGGTTGAGTAACGTAGGAACATTCTTTACAAATTCTTTAGTAACAGAGTAGGCAGAGTGCCACAGACAAAGAAAATCCTCTGAATTGCAAGTGTGTTCTTATGGCTTTTGCCAAGATGATGACAAAACCCTTTCTTTCTTCCCGCATTAGGACTCCTATTCAATAATACACTTAAGAGTGTTTTTAAATTCCATTGACGTTTGAAAGCACTGTTGACTTTAATAGGACTTAAGCACCTGTTCATGGTTAATTGTGTACTTTCAGGACTTTTCTCGAAGGAAAAAAAAAAAGATGGATAGACTTAGGCATGTGCTTAAAGTTAAGCAGGTGCTTAAGTTCTTTGAGAAGCTGAGGCCTTAGAACTGAGTCTAATCCTCTCTGAAGTCTGAGGATGGCTTTCCCCTGTGTACCTGCTGCAGAGGAACAAGTTTTTAAACCGATAGAATGAAGACAGGAGAAATATCTAAAAGAATATTTTTTTCAATAGCTCCCAGCGATGGCTGTCAGCTGCTGACACCTGAATTATAAAATGGATTTACAACCAGACTAAATGTACTATACCAAAACCTTTTCCAAAAACATTTACAGCTATGGGTACAGACAATTTCACTGGGTAACTATAATCATACCCTGAAAAAATCTCATTTTTTCATTAGTACAAGAGTTGCTCCTGGCCAGCGCAGAGCTTGATCCCCCAAGTGAAGAAGGATCTACTGCTGTTGGGTAAGATGGGAGAGGGAAAATATTTTTTTTCCGCTGAGGAAGGACTGTTTTGGTGTAGACAGGGATTGATGATTTAGAGAAAACAGTGCCAGATATCTTTCCTGCCTCTTAGCCTGGAATTAGGCAAATAGATTTTGGGTGACGATGGGAGTACAGTGTCTCTGCTTGAGAGCTGCCTTGGATGTTTCTTCATCTCCACTCCTTGTGTGGGTGGAGAAGACAAGGCCTCTCTTCTCTTTCCTTCTCTTGGTTCATGTTATGAATTCCATCACAACAGGGACTGTCTTGCTGGAAGTTGATGAGTAATGCTCAGTGATGCACCATGCCAGGGCAAATCTGAAAACACCAGTGCCTTGGGGAGTGAGCAGCTTCTCCACCAGCACCTTGGCCATGAGTCTGGTCATATATGGTGGTTTTCTTAAAGCCTCATTTCCTTCAGTACTGTGAGTAAGTGACAATGATGCCTTCTGTTTAAAGAAAAAAAAAAAAAAGAAAAAAAGAGAAGAAAGAAGTTTCAAGCCCTTGTGGTGACAGAGATAAGATGGAAGGAGAGACCCAACACCATTCCCAAATAAGAAGGCAAATAATTGAAATCCAGCATGCATTTGTAACAGCAACAAAACATCCCTAGCCCAAAATAAACCCATAATTCAGCTGTATTCCTTCCCGAGTGAGTTTGGATGGTGGAATCAGCAGCACTGTCTTGCTCATGGGAGGTGAGGGATGCCCAGAGCAGGTTCCCCTGCCTGAGACTCCTGGTGAGATTTAACCTCTCCACCATAAAACTGATAAAATTAAATGCAGTTTAAGTGGATCACAGGGAATTATGAGACTGTGGCAGGAAGGATGAATTCCTTACCTGGATGTAAGTGTTTCTGGAGAGCATGAACATATATAAGCTGGACAGGAGGAGTTTTACCTTTGGTCGGGAATCTGGTAATCAGAGCAGAGTGTTTCACACAAGAGCTGCCAATTCCTATCCACACCATATCACAGATGACTAGGAAAATAAAAAGATTGAAAATTCTATTTTTTTTCTTATTCAGCTTATTTACCAAACCTTCCTATGGGAGAATGGCAAGCAATCCTCACCACTGCAGTCAGGAGAGCAAAAACAAGGAGAGCCAGGTGCTCCAAATAAGAAAATGTCAGGGAGGCTCTACATCTCCACTGAGCAGCCTGAGCTATAAATTTTGGCAATGCCACCACTGTGACCGGGAGCCTGGGGGAAGAGAATAGTATAAAAATGATAAATCACAGCCAGAGTTCCAGATCTTAATCAGACAAAGAAAGCTGGTTCCATTATCAGACAGATTTATATAATCGCTTACTAATAATGCTGTCTTCTTCCTCCAGTTTCTTTTAGTAAGACCCCAGATAGCAATCCTGAGGTCACATCCATCCTGGCATTGGAAGGGACCAGTGCTCTTCCATCCTGGAATTCTGTGTCGTGCAGGCAGTGTTTCCTTGCATTAATACCTGCTTTAACTAGAGCACCTCTCAGGGACGCAGCGAGTTCGGGGGCTGAGTGAGCTCAGCATCGGGGGAACTTTCCTAACAATTATTTTTGGTTGCATTCCTCATTGCAGTGTCTCCAGCTCCCAGCCACTGCTCTCATTGTGCATCCATTTACTTCAGCTCCAGAGATTTCCATGGTCACTGTGATCTTCTTTCCCCTTTCTCGCCCAGCAAGCTAACAAGGCTCTTCCCCTCGCTTTTCGGCACAAAAGCTTTTGGATTTCCATCGCTCCTCTCTTTTGAATCCTCTCTAACATTTCACACTCCTCTCGAAGTGGAGGTGCCAGACTTCATGGCAGTTTTCCAGGAATATTTTCTTTGGTACCACTACGGTGGCATCCCCACTATGTCCCAGGCAGGTTGGCTGCTGCTGCCCATTTTTAGGGGAGTCTGATCCCTCTGCTGTCTTGGTGATTTCCCTACTCTCAGCTCCTTAATTTTTGCATCTTCTGAATGTTTGTCGTGTGTCTCTTCCTTACCATCCATTAAAAACTGTGGTTGTGGTAGACAGTAGCTGTAGTAGTGCCAGAAAGTCATTCTTCTAGGAGTCTTGGGAAATTATAGTTGCTTGAAAACGATTTCTTTTTGCTGTTGCAGATTTAAATTTGTCTTTCAGTTGTGTGTTAGAGTAATTTTATTTGATTCCATTATCAGAAAAAAAAGTAATTGTTTACTAGTAGTCTTTGCCATATTTCAGTCTCTAAAATATCATCCAAGGATTTATACTGTAATATAAATTAATAATATTATCCAGCCAAATACTTTGAATAGTTTAAAAATATTATGTGACCAGCACTACCTTTTCCAGGTAAATTAAAATTTGAAAAATCTGTTTACTTTGATAGAGACCTATTATCTGTAAATGCAGATTAATTAGCATTAACTCTAAATGCATTAATTTCTAAGGAAGAAAACCTTTTTAAGGAAAGAACGTCAATATAATTTGCCTGCTCTGGTAGTGATCCAATTTGACTCTACCTGGCTGCTGCTTCTGCCTCATCTCAGATTCCAAAACAAGGCTGGGGTTCCTTCAGTCCTCTGAAACTGTCACTTCTTACAAATCCACAGTCACGGGTTGGGGGATGTCTCCTTCAGCTGCTGTAAAACCCTTGCATGCCAATTTTTTGGATAAGTTATTATAAAAAAATAGTCTGGTTTTCATAGCTGAAATTCAATTCCCTTCTGTGTTATTCTGAGATTAGGTCACTGTTGAGTGTGTGTGTGTGTGCTATGACATTTCCCCCGAAATATTTTGCAGAGGAATCTGAGCACTTCTCGCTTTTGTACCTTATTTTTGACAATTAACCATTGTACCATAATTCAGATCATTTTTGTTCCTACTGAACTTGAGTTTTTCTTGTGTCATTATTTTCCTCTGGCTAATGTCTGTAATTTATAGCTTGAAATTAACATTTATGGCTCTTAGCTTCCCTCTTTTCTGTCATATTTATATCAGCTCCCACTTCCCCTCGAAGTGACACTGTTTTATAGGTTTTTCTCTTTGGGTTTTTTTATTTTTTACTTTTGTGGCAACTTACTTTCTCAACTACAGAATAAAGCCTTATAAACATCTTGTAAAATTTTAACTGATCCCAAGTATCATTCCTATACTTCAATTTAATTTGCCCTTTTCCACTGAATGCTCTGATAATTGCTTTCAGCTTAGTAAAACCATCCCTTAGAGCAGTAAGTGTGTTAACTGGTGGGAGTTTTATTCTTATTACACATAATGAGCGTAATTAATGTGATTTCACGAGGACTGGGTGTCATCAGCAAACTGCTGTAATCCAGGTCATTGCAGTGTGTGAATCCCAGCTGAAACTGTATTTTCCCAAACCCCTGTATTCCTCTCTAATTAAATTTGGGATTCTCTGGTTGCACGGTCTTGTTGCTGAGGCCATGCAGTCAGTCAGGGTAAGAACATGTATTTGTAGCAGCTCTGTAGCCACAAAAACACCACTAGAGAAAGATCAGGGTGTTGGGAGCCGTCTCTGCACCATCCTTGTTTTCCTTGGCGGAAGGAGAAGCAGTGTGGGGAAATGTGTGCCCCTGCGCTGTGAAGCGTGCTGTCCAGACACCTGTACATAACGTGGAGTTAAAGAGGGGAAATAATGGGGGAACCAGTTCTGTTGTCATTTCCATTTGGATCATCCTCATCATCACATTTCAGGGTGACAGGTACAGAAATAATGTGTGAAAGTCTCCTTCCATGGTGCATTCTGAAAGGCTGCACCTGCGTTTGAGTAGAGGCGTGAGATAAGGATTTGAGCTGTCTGTGGTACGAGGGGACTCCTGCATCTGTGGAAAACTAAATTATGCTTTAGTACCAAATACATTTGAGTGGATTGGGAAAGACTCTTGGGAAGATGCTGAGTCTTTCTGCTATGATATTTTCTGGTAATTAAACAGTTCTCTATTTTATAATAGTTAGTGAAAATGAGAGTGGTTGGAAGGGTTATTTCTGTCTGTTACTATTAGATTCTCCAGATTTGCTGACCCTGAATAATTAAATGTTTTTGATCACTCTGTTTATATTACCTAGAACTGAAGTAATTCTGATCCTTCAGCAAACTTGAAGCACAGCATGGAACATACTGAAAGGCGCCAAAAGATGAAACGTTTCAGTTTTGTGGTTCACATCTGTCTGTCCTGAGACCAGGAGACCATTATAATACACTTAGAGCATTTAAAAGCTCCTCAAGGTTGAAAGCCCTGATTAGGGCAGTATCTGTTCACGTGTGGGAGCCCTGCCTGTGCCAAACCTGGGAGCAAGGAGCCCTTGGGTCCCTTATCCATGGGAAAAGATGTTAATAGCTTCGGGTAGTGGGGGAAAAAATAAGGGGAAAATGTAATCAAGGAGACCCTGACACTGAAGTGGAAATAACAATGTACACATCCATCAGTTCTTACTGTTTTTACAGAGAGTATAAAATATTTAAACTGAAGCCATTAATCATCCTGCTCCTCCGTTCTAATCCATGGGAACCACAGGAGGTCACCAAATATGCATTTAATATAAAAGAATGAAGAATATTTGAGGGAAGAGTAGTGCAGTCTAAGAGCTAGAAATGCTAAGAGAAAAAAGAAAATCTCAAGCTGAAATTTTGCTAAAAAGTAAAATATTATTTTTATAATGTTCTGTTGGAAAATCATTACATTTTGGGCAGAAATTCAAAATGCATTTAGAATTAGTTAAAAAAATACCTAATATGGAAATTGATTTAACTTCTTGATTTTTTTTTAAGATACTGCTGGATAGGAACATTCTCTATTTTGTTTATTTTGATAAAATCCCAATATTTCTCATGGAAAACAGATGCTTCTTGCAGCAGCCATTGCCAGGTTCACATTCCAGGTTTCCATCAGGTAATTTTGATGGATGTTTTAAACCCCTCACACCCTACTGGCTTTTGTGCCCTGGGCTGATATTTCCCCCCTCCAGTTTCAATACCTGAAGGTGAGAAGGGATGGGGGTGCCTTTCCCTGCCTTCACTGGGTGTCAGTGTGGAGAGGAAATCCAAGGGCTGTGGCTAAGCTGCATCCCTGTGATTTATCCAATATTGTTTGAGTTTCCTGGAGTAGCCTGGCTATTGATTAATTTATTTATTTACTGCTACAATGGTGCGTGGAGCCAGAGCTGGCGCTGCTGGGAGGGGATACCTTGGTGTAGGGAGAAGAGGGGTGGCAGAAGGAGACTTTTACTGCCCAGCCAAGGGCTGGAGGGTGGAAATATTTCCATTATGTTCCCAGGTATCCCACGCCTGCTGTAAGAGCTCAAAGAGCTCTGCTGTGCCTTGTGCCGCTCGGGAATGCGGGAGGGACGGAACACACGGCACAACCGTGGGCTTCCAAAACCTGCATTCAGCCTTGGCACAATACAGCCACTGTGGAAGAAGACATTAGGAACAAAAAATAAAGCTTGAAGCTTCAAGAGCAGGCTGCCAGAATTATTAAGAAAAACATCAAAATGATGCCATTAAAAACAGATGGGGATTCTATAAAGTATTGAAAAGAAAATGTTTAATTATGAGCCTTATGCAAAACCCATCAAAGTTGGATTAATATTATAGTGCTGTTGCTGTAGAGGGTTTAAGTAGTCCGTGGTGGAACATTAATCTTTCACTCCTTTAGAAATAATGTTTTCCTTTTGTTGATGACAAATTCCATCTCTTCACTGTTGAAATCATATATCCAGATTAATAGCATCTAACATAATGAAATCAAAAGGCACAGGTAATATGGATTAGTTTAGAAAACAACAACAACGAGGGGAAAAAAAAGCCCCGAGGGGGAAAAAAAGCATCACTGGATGAGTGCTTTTGTCAACATCACTGTATTTTTTCCTGTTGCTAAAAGATAAAGGGATAGTCTCTGTTCATAGGTATTCTTGTCTGTCTGGGATAGTGTGTAATGGATGTACATCTATACTGTCTCTAGTAGTGCGTCATACATAGGATGCTTTACAATTTTTTGGGGTGAGGGAGCCTTGTCTGTCTCAAGTTTCTGCCAGATTGCCTGTGGCTGCACAATCTGAACACCTCTGGCAAAAATTGCTGCTGTGAACTTGCCCCTCCCAGCTCAGCTGGCTGGGAAAGCCAGAAAGAGATTTTGGGACGCAATTCAATAAATGTATCTGAAGTGTGGCCTTGGTGGTGTGCGGAGGGTTATTTTGAGAATGTAGGGCTGCTTTTCCCAGCTCCCCTTGACATGGCATTGCTCTGCCCCCTCTCCCTGGGAGGATTTTGGAGGGTGCTGTGCCCACACAAACCTGTCACTCCTTGGCATTCCTTATTCCTGCCAGGATCTGTGTTGCCTCCCTGCATGAAGAGATTTGCACCCCAGGTCAAGAGTTTCAGACTTTTTCCTTCTTCATCAATTAGGTTGGGCATTGGAGGAGATGGCAAAATTTTTTCACATGTGTCACAATGCTTTTGAATTTCTGGAAGTGTCCAAGGCAAGATTGAAAGGGGACCTGAGCAATTTGATCTAGTGAGTGGCACCCCTGACCATGGCAGGAGATTGGAACTAAATGATCTTTAAGGACCCTTCCAACCCAAACCATTCTGTGATTCTGTGATCTCTTTCCCTGGTGGAGTTGGGCACAGGTGTGAGCTGCTGTTTTGGGTGGGAGAAAACTCCAAAATTAACCTTTCCCTCCAGCCTCTGTCATCCTGGTGTCTGAGCTTGGAACTCTTACATAGGGAGAGGAGATTTTGTTCCCATGTTTTTCTCCTTGCCTGTTCTCTCTTTAGGTCGGGGCTGTAGTTCTGGGTGCATCAAGCCATGTGTCGGGATTCGCTGCCCTGGCCCTCCATCATGTGTCTTTCCAACATTTCCACCCAACTCTTTGTGCACAAAGCTCTACCTGTGCTGCTTAAAACACACCTGCTTTCTCAATGAACCACAGGGTGAAAAAACCTGTTGCTGTATTCACTTAATACTACGGGAACAATTTTTCTTGTTCCCTTCCACCCCCTCAAAAAAAAAAATTAAAATAATCTGTGCTTTATTGAATCACCAGGTACACCAAAAGCAGGCTCTTATTTTAGTAAAAATATCAACACTGACTGCCAAGGTAGATTTAAGGTATTCATTACAAAATATTTTGTCCTGGGCTTTAAGAATAATGCGCTTTCAGTACAAAGAAATGGTTATTCCGAACATTGGACTTTTTTTTCTTTTAGTTATTTACAATAGGTTTCAAGATTTAGAATTACCATGAAAGATTTACTTATATTGCAGTTCATGTAAAATTTAAAATCAATAAAGTAAATAAATTTAGCTTGTCTGCCTGAATCGATTTCCTCCTATGCTAACGCGGCCCTGTAGTGCTGCACTTCCTTATCTCCCATGTCATCTTCCAGTGACAGTCTCGGGCTTGAATGGTGCTGTGTTATCATGTCCTTTGCAACACAGTGTTCCTCTGAGCCTCCTGCCACTTCAGTATTTCAAACCTGGGTTTGGAGCCTCACCTCCCACTGGGTGGGGAGCTGCCGGTGCTGGCAGCCAGGACCCAGCTTCCTCTCCCTTGGAGCAGCCCTGTGCTCTCACAGCTGGTACTGGAGAAAGGGAATATTGCTGCCTAAATAGTGGCAGGTATCTGGGCTTGGACACAGCCAAGATATGCATGGAAAAGGGCTGAAAGGTTCTTCAGCAGGGTAACCCCACTGGAGAGAGAAAAGAACTGCTCCTTGTTTTTCCCACTTTTTTTTTCTCCAAAAATGCCAATACTTGGGAACAAACAGAGCTTCCTTTTTGCTTTTTATTATTTTTATTTTGTGGGTTTTTTTTTTTTTTATTTGTAGGATTTTAATGGTGATGAAAAGCAAATGTGCTCCTCCACCCTTTGGATTGGTATTCTCCTCAGCATGAGATGGGGCAATTGCAGTGTGCACAGAAAGAGGAGAGACCCTCAGTGATGGATTTTCATCGGGTTTGTCCTCTTTCTTATACAGATGCCTTGGTCAGTTGTCAAAACTGACACACCTGTGGGAGATGCCCTGGCATGACTGAAATGCCAGGTTGCAGGAAAGCACTTGATCAGGAGTGCAGTAGCCAGTTCTAGGTTTTTCCCTTGGTTAGTCCCATCAGCATTCCTCATGGAATCACAAATGATAACATAAACCACACACCTACCTTGCAGTGCTGTCAAGTGCACTCAGCAGTCACAGCTGCCCCATTCATAGGATTTGCAACAATAATAATCTAAAACTGATGAACTTTAAAAATATTGGATTTACTTATTAAAAAAGGAAACACATAAATACAAATGCTTTGATTCTGGGTCTGGCAAAAGGGTAACTTTTTATAGCCACGCAAACAATGTTCTTTTAGGGCAGTTCTCCAGTTTCATGTGTAGTGAAATGTTCCTTTTTTATTACTTGTGAAAGAAAAGAAAATATCAACCCCGTCTGTCAGTGCTGCTGTTGAGTTTAAGATGGAGCACCCTTCCGGAAGCTGCGAGAGAGATGTCTATAAAATGTTAGGCTGACTTTAAAGAAAAACAAAAAGGAGAACAGAAAACAGAAAAAGAGAGGGCATAATGATATAATAATAATAAAAAAGAGGAACAGATCTCTTTCTGGTTTAAGTTGGGATAAATTCAAGTGGAACCAGTGATGTACTGTATTTATACCAGCTCAGCAGCAAGAGGTTTGTGTATGTCCAAAACTCAGGAGTTTGAGCAAATAAATACAAGCTATGTAATCAGTTTTATTTGTTTTCTGAGTCATGTCTGCTGCATGGAGGTGAAGAGGTTCCAGCTAGAGGAGTGGATTAGAGGAGTGGAGTCGTCCTTCTGGCTGGAGCTGATGGTGGACTTGGAGCATTAAGCCATAGGAAGTTCAGGATCGCTGTTTCGGCTCTGTAGCTGCCAGCAGGTTTGCAGGTGATTTTGAGCATGATGTGGTTCTAGCCCAAATACAATTCTTGTATCCATCCTGGCCAGCCTTGGAGAAAACAGGACGTGCTGGATTGGGTATGTGCATTAATGACCAGCTTTCCCAGATGCAGAGCTGTACAACTCCTGAGCCTGTTTCTCACTAGAAAACTTGGCTGAGATGTGGGGAATTGGGCTAATTAAGAAGATGTTAAACACAGCTCTGCAGTAACAGCAGCTGACTGGCACGCTGTCTGGAACAGGAGGCTTACTGAGCCTGACTGTCACGAAGCTGGGAAAGGGAAGAGCCTGTAGTTTTATTAACTGCAAAATCGTCTTTGATTGCATTAGCAAGGCTCTCCCGCAGCAACGAAGCCTAATTTTCCGGGGAAAGCCGAGTGAGTGCCTGCAGGAGAACACTGTGCCCCGAAGGTCAGCCCGGGCTTTCAATTCTTCCCCCTGTTTTTTGATAAAGAGCTCCATGTTGTCAGAAATGAGCAGTGGTGGTTGCCCTCCTAAGTACCTACGGATAGGCTTGAACAAGTGCTTAGTCTAAAAACTGCGGAGCGTCAAGTCAAGAGACTCCTGTCCTGTTCTGCACTGCTGGGAGCCAGCGCTTCTCCTGGCGCCGAGATACGGGCAAGAAAAGGGCTGTAGTCACCCATTCAGAAATGGTTCAGAAATGCCAGCCCAAACTTTTGAGATCTTTTTCCTTTCTAATTTGTCTATTTGGTAAATAGGTAAAAAAAATTAATCCCATACAGTGCCACTTTTAATTCTATTATCTGCTGGTTTTCCACTGGGGACATAAGCTGTGTCCCTGTGTGAGGTGGGACTGAGGTTTAATTCTGCACCCAAGAAGTGGCAATGCTCTGCTGCTCTGCAGGAAGAACTCGGTCCATGCAAAGTAGAAACACTCAGGATCAGCTAGGAATATTTCTGAGCATATGTAATCAGTGCAGAGCTTGCAGACTGTATTTAAACCTTCAACTTTTCTACACTTAGACTGTCAAACATTTTAAGCGTATCCACCAAGTCATCACTTCCACTCCTTGTGTTTAGATTTGCAGAATTTGATTTTGAATTTTTTTTTTTTTAAATAGAGGGTTTTTTTTTTCTTTTCAAGCAGTGAAAGCACCCTCTCCTCCCTGGGGCAGACAGGGGCACTGGTATCAGAGAGGTTTTCCTGTTCAGCCTGGAGATGCTGAGCTGGCTCCCTGATGCTCATTGAGGTGCCTTAACTCAGCCACACAGCGACTTCTGCCTGTTGTTTTGCAGAATTCATAGGCATAACAGCAGAGAAATATGAAGCTGACTAATTCACTGACTAAATACCATATGGTTATTCCAGTATTTCCTCTGGAGAGGGGGTGATATGGTAACAGACTGTGGTTTTAATTTTAGTGGCTACTAATACATGATCCTGTGCAGTTTGGGGTGCATTAATTAGGATGTGAGAATAGCTGAAAACAGATAAAGAGGTGGGTCAGGATAACAAGCTCTTATGTTATTGACTTTGCCATATCAAGTATTTTCATTGATCCAGCTGCTGGACTCTTGTATACACTCCTCCACCTTGAGTTGTAGATGAGATTAAATTCGTGTCTGTGCTCATCTTTCTCAAGACAAGGAAAAAAAATACTGGAGGAGGGACATGGTATCAAATGGGCAGCCTTGGTTTACAGAGGTGCCTGGTTTTCTTGTTCCCATATGCATAAACCCAGCTGTGGATGTCAAACTCTCCCAGTGTTTCACCTTCTGGGGTTTTATCCACACTGAACGTTGAGAAGTTGCTGTGAACAAAGTGTTTGTGCAAACCATGGAAACATAAGGTAGGATCTTAGCCCTGGTTAATTTAATGGTGTCTCCAGAAAGCTGGAAAGCTACCCACACAAAAAACAAACAAAAACCAAAACCAAACAAACAAAAAAAAAAGCAAAAAAAAAAAAATTCTCTCCAGGCACGAAAGAGCATAGAAGTCCATTTCCATAGTGCAAGGAAAATATGAGAGGATAGAGCAATGGGACATATGGATTTGGGGCAAACTTGGCTTGACCCCACTCAGTCCTTGGTTTCCCTGTGGCTCGAGGGGATGTGAAGGACATCCCCATCCCTGCAATGTGCTCCAGAAAGCAGGATGGAGGGTCTTAGTGATGTCTTAGTGTGGGCCAAATGACAGGGCTTGTTTGCTGTTTTTGCTCTTACAACACAGAGTTTGGAATGCAAATAGATTTAGAAGGTTTTAAAAAATTATTATTTCAGTCATTTTATTGGTCGGCTCCAGCTGCTGCCATTTCAGGTTGATGATGGCTGTTTTCTGTCCTCTCACTCAAGTCCTGTGTGATCCCAGGTACGAGTGCATCCCGCAGCACCATCGAGCTCCCCGTGGCCGGAGGGGCCGGAGCTCAGGATTTTGCATGGCCCCAGCGTGGTTTCTCTGCGCTATCTCCAAAATCAGCCCCGCACCTCCTCCTCCTCCTCGTTTATCAGCCAGAGCACACAGATAACATCCTCGTGACGTGGCCCTGACCTTTGTCAACCTTTGTTAAGGCTCCATCTGAAGTCCGGCCGAGTGTTTGTAAACAGGATGTAATTAAGGCTGGGAACTGACAGCGCCTGATGGGAGGACAATGCGGAGCTGGCGGGACCCGGGCTGTCAGATGTCCGCCCGCATTGTGCTGCCGGTGCCGTCGTGGTAATTGGTGTCCTCTGGCCGAAGGAAGTGCACTCAACTCGGATTAATCTGCCGCAGCGCGGGGGCCATCCCTGCGAGCGCGAGTGTTTCCTCCGATAAACCCCCGAGCGGGGCGGAGGCAGCGGCAGGAGCTGTGAAAGTCGAGACCGCGCTGACAGGTGCCCACCGAAAACTGGGAACAGGAAAGGTGTGGGGCGACAAAAGCTGGCAAAGACACGGCGTCTTCGCAGCTCGCCTTATCGGCCGGGCGAGCGGGGCAGGTTGAGGGCTTATCGCGGCTCGGGGCGGCTGGAGCGGGCGCAGGATGAGCCAGAGGAAGGGATGCGGAGAAGGCCGGCTGCGGGCACGGCTGGATGGGGCTGCAGGAGCGCCCCTGGCAGGGCTGGAGCAACAGCTTTAGTCCCACGTTTTGCCCAGGACAAAGTTTAAAATACATACATACGTACGTACATATATATATGTGTGTATAAAGGGTATATATGCACGTACATCTACACACATACATATGAAAATGAAAGCCCGTAATTGAAGGAAAAATGATTTTCTGAGTTTCTGGTTATCAATTTTTTAAATATCCTGTCCAGGTTTTGTAGCTCATTGTACAAACCTGAACTTGTTCATAAGCGAGGGTAGAAGTGACTGAATGCAAGGCTGATACTGAATGCAAGGCTGATACCAAGTATCCCATTTTGTTTGTCTGCTGCTTGTCTAGGGATGAGGAAGAAGCTTGATTTTAAAATTTGTTTTTCGTCACCTAACATAAGCAGACGTGTTTCAAAATAGATCCCTTTATTTTTTCATATTTACAGACTGACAGATGTCAGTCCATGGTATCTACCTAAAGGCAGATAAATATTCATGGATGTGCATTGATTTAAGAAAATGTACAGCATTCTCATTTTTTTGGCATACAGGTGTCTAAAAATGTTATGGTATGCTTTTTCCTCATAGGTTTTAGATGATATCATCACCTTAAGGACTGTACTGGTTGCACTAATCCTTTCAGGTTTATTCAGTTAGTATTTAATGCAACACACTGGATTCCATATTCATTAGGAATTTCCGAATTGCCATTTTAATATGAAAAATAAGGTGTCCGTGAATCAGTGAATATGTGAGAAAGTGTATGACAAGATCTGTCTTAAATATATGGAGCAAATGCTTCAAAAATTCGTGTGACATCATGGCAGTTTCCCGGGGTGTCATCCTACACAGCATCCAAATGCAGAGTACTCATTGAATATTTTAAACCCTGTAATTTGGGGCTGGAGGAGTCAGATCACTCTGCTTCGAAATCAATAGTTAAATTCTTGTTCTACTTTGCTTTAAGGAGAGGTGATCACTAGGAGGGGCATTCCCCATACCTGAGCCCAAGAGCTCTGCTGTGTCAGGAGGAAGAGGAGAGGTGGCTGCTGTATTGGGAGTGGCTGTACATCCAAACGATGGTGACTTGTAGGGGAACTAGGAGAAAAAAGGGCTCTGGTAACTTTTCCCCACTATTTTAGGTCTGCTCAAAAAGGAAGCCTTAGAAAGAAAAGAAACGCTAACCAAAAATCCACCTGTTCCCAAGGGAGAGAAGTGATTCCCAGAAGCCCAAAAGGAGACTAGAAAAAGTATGGTTTATATATACACTCACATATATTTCTGTGTAAGAAGACAAATGAATGAGTATTTTTTTTTCTCAATATGAGAAGGAAAACAGAAAAATATTCTTTGGCAGCTTTGAGTTTACTCAGCTCAGAAATATGCCTCAAAGTTCAAACCAAATTTGACCAATCCTCCAAAGCTGCTTGTAGCTGCAGATAGTGACATTTGTTTCCAGATGTTAATGGGAGTAAGGCAGAAAAGCACAATAATGCCTGGAGCCCATCGAATGGAAATGCCTGTTTTCCTATATTAGATTGTCCAGAGTTGTCTGACATCCATATCCCAGCGCTGGGAGGACAGGCAGGGATTGTGGTGAAGGTTTGCCAGGTTTGGGTTTATGTACATGTGTGCCTTGTCGGCAGAACGCAACGTGAAGCAGAGCCCTTCACTCAACAGCAGCAAATAAATACAAGGAGGCAAAGGGTTGAGTACAACACCTTTGGGAGCAGAACAGGGCAGGAGAGGAGGGGAGGATGGACACAAGCTGCTGAGAGATGCAAATGTGCTCATGGCTAAAGAGAGATGAGGCAAACCAGGGCAAAACGGTTCCACTTAACCTACCTAACCTGCTTAACTAAATAAACCCTTCCTGTGACATGCAGCGGGGTTTCCCTCAAAGACCACAGTCATTAGATGAAAGAGTTAAAGACAGAACACTCTGAAAGAATTAACTTTGATGTTTAAATATGTTTTTGGCATGTAAATACACCCGTCAGAGGAAAGGGAACAAAATACCCAGTGCAGCAAATATAAGGTGTTTTATTTTTTGTTTGGGAAGGGTGGGTTAAGTTAGGGTTGTGGTTGGTTTTTTTTTTGGGTAGGTAAATCATTTTCTTTCTAAATGAAATTCTGTTTGACTGCATGAAATATGAACAGTAATTAAATGCACAGTCTGTGGGCCTTCCATAC
The DNA here is from genome assembly GCF_009650955.1 of Corvus moneduloides. Classification (NCBI taxonomy): domain Eukaryota; kingdom Metazoa; phylum Chordata; class Aves; order Passeriformes; family Corvidae; genus Corvus; species Corvus moneduloides. Next base: position 24,026,360 of record NC_045485.1, read on the forward strand.
TTTAAAGCTCTTTCTTAAAAAAAAATCCCAGCATAACTGCTCACCTCAGACAGGCCAATTACCCAAGAATGATGGAGTCAAGAGGAAAGTAGCTAAATTTCTTTACTTGAATGATCACAACCACAAGCCAGTGATTAGTCCCTGCAGCACCAGCGGGGATGTGGTGGGGACACTCACATTGGAAGACTTCAAATAGTCATTTCCTTGGTTAAAATAAAATCTGACTGCACTAAATAGACAGTTTTTAATCTCAATTGGACATCTGAAGATTTCTCAAGCTGTTGTTGGCTGCAGCAGAAACAAATTTTTCTGCTTTGTTGATTAAACCAGTGGTCTCCACCATTGCTTATCGGCCTGCGACGAGCTGTTCTTTTTAATTAAAAGTGAGCCACCACGAGAGAGCAATTAACAGCTAGTAATTACTGTGCTCTTCAGAACTGCAACATTTTGCCTTTCATTCCAATTATATAATGGACAAGTGGCTTTTTGATCTTCAAATTAGTGAGCTCTTGTACTATTTGTTTTGAGGCAGATTTGGAAGGTTAATGATGGCCTGTGGTGGCACTCTTTCCACTGACTGATGTAAGACAAGAAAAAAAGGGGAAGGAAACAGGAATAGTCTATCAAGAAATGCAAATGCTGCCTTCATGATAATGAACAGGAGAAACACAGGCAACTTAATATGCAGGTTATTTAATACAAACCAAATAAGCCCTCATTTCGGTTCTAGCTCGTGCTATGGAATTCTTTTTTCTTTTTTTTTTTTAATAAAAAAAAAGTTTAATTAAGCATTTCAATATAGATTCTTTAGAGAGTGACACATAACATTTAACTGTTTGATACTTAATTGTGTTTGCCTTTGATTGTGGCACCTATAGTTAAATGTTGTACAACATTACTGAGGCATTGAACTGTCCCCTAGGACACGGGAGGCATTGACTTTGTCTAAAATCTTTTAAGTAATAAGTCTTAATATATTTAATGGCCACTGTGCCCTTTGAGTACAAGGAGCCCTTACATCACAAACAGTTGTCTAATTTTAATTAATATTGATTTGCATCTCTTAAATAAAAACTATAATTGTTGCTCTTGCTTATGGCTCTATAATAATCCTAGAGGATGGACATGGGGAATATGCTGTGCATATAGGAGTGTGTGTTTTAAAGAACAGATCAATAACGCTGTTATTAGGGCAGATCTCTGCTCTTTTGATTAGAACTGCTGCAATCAGCTGAGTGCTGCTATGCTGAATTACACCAGTTGTGGTCTTGGCATCTGATGTTTTATAATTGTTATTATTACTGGTATTACTTTTTCATGTACAAATACAAATAAGATTTGTGCTGGTCTTGGCTACCCTGATTTTTAGCAAGAAATCAACAGCTATAGTATTCTGCTGCTTCCTGAGTGGGTTAAGAATTTGGCACTTTACTTTTGCTGTGCATGGCTGGATTATGCATATCTGCACAGCTTAACAAAACCCCACCTGCGAACAGAACAGAGAAATTACAGATGTTGTGGAAAAAGAAGGTGTCTTCAGTGTGATGAATAAAGCATAAATCTCTTTCTTTGGATTGCTGAAACAAGAAGACCTGTGTTTAAATTTCTTCACATCCATTGAGTTGGTTTTTCCTTGACTAAGCACAGTCATTAATTACACAAGTAACACTAGATGTGACAGAACATAGACAAACCTTTTCTTTCAGGAGTTAAAGCTTTAGTCTTGCAGTTGTTCCTTTAGGAGAGAAATGGACTGTTGATTTTCTTGGAGGCAGAATCATGTTTGAATTACTCAGCAGATGCTGAAAAACAGTGTAAAAATCGTGTTTTTAAAAGTGTTTGCATCATGTTTTCAAGTGTCCACCTAAAACCTGAGCTGGAGTATACTATACTAAAATTAAGATTTTAAAAAAGGCTCTGCAACCTGTGTGCCAAGCTGGTTACATGGCTTATGGTCTGCTGGATAACTGCAAGCTGAGCTCTTGAAAATGTACATCAAGACTCTCTTCCCATGCCTTGGCAAACAAAGCTTCCGCTGACAAAATTTTGGCCTGTGAAGACTTCAGGACTGAACCCACACACAGGGCTTGGGAGGTGAAAGCTGGAGAGTGGGAAAATAAAGAGTCTGAATTAAAATATTTCAGGCAGGAATAGGGACAATATACATACAGACAATTCGGAAAAAGTAGTTCAGGTGCTTGAAAGTTTAAATCTCTTTAGAGAAAACTGTTATGCTGAATGGGACAAATGTTGACTTTTCAATTACAGGTTTGTTAAGGATCATGGACTGTTTTGGTTCACTGTGTAGAGCAGTCCTCCCAAGAGGTTCCAGAGGTCTGAAGAGGTTTGAAGATGAATGTGTGCTCTTTGAGCAGCATGCAACCCCTCACAGTAATACTTGCCATGGGCTGAGATGCCACCAGTGTGGTGTTTGTATTGCATGGATGTGGAGGAAGTAGCAGGGCTGCATTCTCATCTTCTGTCATTCAGACAGTCATTTGAATGGGTCACAGCAGCTCTCCTTTGTTTTCTTAATTCACAGCATACTGGGGTTTCTCTGGAGATGTGAGCGGTAGGCTGAGATGACCCAGGATCTGAAATGAACTGGGGTCATGCTGGGGAAAATGGATAGAAAGGAGTAAAGACTCAATTTGAAAATTTAGGAAGGTAATGTCAGGAGAAGGTTAGAGAGCAGGACACCCTTGAGCTGGACTTATTGGAGACGTACAGCAAAAACCTTCTCAATTTTCCTTTGATATCAGCAAGCCAGCCCATTCCTTGGGTCCTGGCCGAGGGGAGGTGAGGTGTGTGCATTCCCAGGAACACCCCTAACAAGTAACTGCTCCCATGGGGAGGGTTCCCTCTCTCATTTCCTAATCATTCCATATCCATAAACACTGCTAGGTAGGAATTTCTGATGACTATTGCTGGTGGTGATTTCTACACTCAAGACCAAGTACCAGTTTTGTGGTCATTTTGCCTATTATCTTTCCATGCAGCGTGGCCCTGATATGGTAAAGTTCTGTATTTCATAACATCCTGAGGGGGTTCAGGAAAATGTTAAAAGGAATCAGCAAAATCATTGAGATCACTTCTGTGACCTGAATTTGAGCATTTATGATATCTAATTCGATATAAACATGAACTTGACTGTGGTCATTTGCACATAGCCCACAGGGCAAAGGCCCAAATGTTAAATGCAAACAGGTCAGGATGACGCCCAGTGTGCACAGATATATTTACATACTCAGGTTGCAATGAAATATAAACCAAACCTGAAACTCTGGTGTGTTTTAGGTGTTAAGGAAGAAAAGGAGTAACAGTTCCATCAGTGGCAGTGCTGTTCCTCACTGCAGTGAAAGGGTCTGAGAATTTCTGAATTATGGTTATTAATGTTGAAACCACTCATTTTTTGAAACCAGGCAGTGTTCCCCAGCCCTTGTGCGATGCCCCTGGATCCTCAGGGACTTCACCCCAGCTTATCCTGATGGATATCTGCAGGAGAGGATGATCCAAGCATTTGCTTCCACTCTTGCAAACTCTTCACCATATATCTACATCTTGGAACCTGAAAGGGAGCCCTGGCAGCGGCACCTGCCTTGAGGTTCACCTCCTTAAACAATCTATTCCCTTGATCTGCACACATGTGTTGACTCCAGCTAATGGGAGTTGCACATGCTGGTAAAAACCTTTCCTACATTTTTACTGGTGAAATACTGGAAATGGGATGATGGCAGCCAACTAGATTGTGAGGACTCTTGTCAGAAATATGATTAGGAATTTGTTTCCGTGTATCTCATGAGGTAACAGACATGAGCTTTGAGCCAGATGAATAGTAGGTAATATCTAGAGAAGGCAAAGTGTTCTCTGAGATGTTTAAATGAGAATTCCAGAGCAGATGAAAATTGGCCTCTGAGGGAATAACATTTTCTTTTTCATCGTAACTGCGGATAAAAATTCCAAATAGATCATCAGTATGTATATCGAGGGGAGATCACATTCCTGTGATATTGCTGGAAAATTCAGTAGCAATGTATTTTTCATTTTTGAATTTTTTTTCTCCCTGAAACTTTTTTCTTGGATTTTTGCCATATAATGCAATAAAATGCACTCATGAGATACAGGAGATTTAAAGTCTGTTGGTGTTCATTACATTACACAGAGTCATACAGAATTTAAGGTCCTATATGTTAGTCTGCTTCTGAATCAACACAGGCAAGTACATCCAAGGTAGGAGAAGCAAAACCCTGGATGCCTCTGCTGTAGCTGGAAATATGAGAATAAGTCTTCTGGAGGTGTATTTATTTTGGAGGCTCACAAAAACCCAATAGAAGTAGGGCTGCTTTATGTGAGTCTTGGAGTGAAAGAATACATATATTCACCAAAAAAAAAGTGTGATCAATTTAACTTTCATCCTTTCTGCCTTGTCCTGTGTTGCTGTCACATCTCCTAGACAGAGCAGAGCAAGGCTCCATGAGGGGCTTGAAGGGAATTGAAGTATAAATCACTATATTGCTAAAGAAGAAGATAATGTAATTTTAAATTATAAGTTGCAGTCTGTAGATTTTAGTGAGAAGAGCTCTACTCGAGCTCAGCTGGCCTGTTCTCCTCTGCAAGGTTTTGTTCTCTAGGATTTTGTCTGGTTCTGTTTGCTATTGCCAGGCAGCTCTTCTCATGGTCATATCCTGCTTGGATATGGCAATACTTGGGTTAAACTCAGTGGTTCTCACTGCAGAGTTATTTGAAAATTGTCTGCAGATATATCTGAAAAATGGCAATGTTGAGGCAACATTCCTTTAAGAATATTTTTTTTCTCAGTAGAGAAAAAGGAAGTTTCTTCAGACAGTTTTGAAATGTTCAGTCTTTCAAAAAAAATCAAAAAGATATCTTTAAAAAGATGTAATACCCATCACTCATTTTGTGATACACCTTGATTTTTAATAGTTGAATTATAAAAAAAAAAATTCCAAAGTCCACCAAAATGTTTGGAGTCCTGGCTTTGACATCATTCTTTTTTTGTACTCTTTCTTCACAAATCCAATCCCATATTATCAAATATAGTTTTTTTTATTTTTTAAATTGCATTTTTGCTTAAATTTCCTTCAGGTTTCAAACATTCTCCCCATAATCAGGTTCCTCCACCCCTTTCTCTATTGCGGGTATTGTACAAAGAGATACTGAGATCTTCATGGTTTACACTAGAAAAACCGTAATGGGTTACTTTTTTGGCTGGAGCTAACAGTTATTAAATCCCTCCTGCTTTGCGGATGTCTCTCCTCCAGTGAGCACCATGTGCTAATCTCCTGTTCTTCCAGTGTATGCATCCATGCTTAATGTGGGGAAACAGGCTTAAACCTGTTAAAATCATGTTAAATGCTTGGAGCTGGCTTTTACAGCTGTCCACATCCAAAGGTGGGAGGGCATCCCAAAGCCTTCCCAGCACTGCCAGTGATGCAGAGTGTGACCAGGCATGGAGCATTCTGCATTCAGCTGCACATTCTAAGGTTGGAGCTCTGGCTTTTGAAGTTACCTGCTGATACCACCACTCCTGCCAGGTTGCTTTAAACCATCATAGAATCATCCAATGCTTTGGGTTGGAAGGGACTCTAAAGCTCATCTCATTTCAACCCCCCTGCCATGGGCAGGGACACCTTCCACTATCCCAGGTTGCTCCAAGCCCCATCCAACCTGGCTTTGGACGCTTCCAAGGATGGGGCAGCCATGGCTGCTGTGGGCACCCTCACAGGGGGTAATTTCTTCCCAATATCCATCTGATCCAGCCCTCTGTCAGTGTGAAACCATTCCCTCCTTGTCCTGTCACTCCAGATCCTTGTCCAAAATTCCTCTCCAGCTCTCTTGGAGCCCCTTTAGGCACAGGAAGCGGCTCTGAGGTCTCCCTGGAGCCTTCTCCTCCCCAACTCTCAGCCTGTCTCCATAGCAGAGGTGCTCCAAACTCCATGTGATCATCTTCAAGGCTTCCTCTGGACTCACTCCAACAGATCTGTGCTCTTCTTATGTCAGAGACCCCAGAGCTGGATGCAACACTTCAGGTGGGGTCTCAAGGGAGCAGGGTAGAGGGGAAGAATCACCTCCCTCGACCTGCTGTCCACGCTGCTTTTGATGCAGCTCAGGAAGGTGAAAGGGAGTGTCGCCTCCTCAGCTGGATCCAGGCTGCTTGAAAAGTTCCTCTTACCTACCTGTGAGATAAATGTCTGCAATAAATAAATTCCCAGTTTGAGGAGCTTCCCTTTTAGTGAAGTCAGATGCTGTATCCTCTCTCAAGACTTGTCTGTGGAGCTGGCTGGTGAACAGGAGTGATGCTGACCTCTTTGGGGAGTACAGAAACTATGTCAGCTGCAGAGCATGTTTGTGCTGTTGCCACCATAGCCTTGTTTTCTGTTAAGGGCAGCAGAAGCCAAAGGATCCCCTCTGTTTAGAAACCCACGAATTTGGTAGCAGTGGGAGCTACCTGAGCTGATTGTCCAGGGAGCTGCTGGATGACATGCCAGGAGAACGGAGACTATGCAGTGGACTGTAAATTAATTAAAATTTTGTGTAATGGCCACTGTTTTTTGCAAATCTGAGTTTCATCTAGTGCAGTGACTCTTAAAACATGGGTAACTTTTGTACTGTACTGCTTTTCCTTGCTATCTGCATAATGGAAGATAATGTCCTGGTTGCCCAGCCCCTTTTCCAGTAAATTAAGGACGTTTTGTTTGCATGCTGATCACTTTAATTTACACTGTTCTAGGAATATAATGCACATTCCTGGGAAAATACTCTTTTTCCAATAGAGGGAGTGTTAGTGCCAGGCAATGCCCTTCTTTCTCACTCTCTTTGCATCTTGTAAACCTACCTGTAAGCAAATAAAGACTATCTTGTGGCTTGGTGCTCTTCGGGCTGAGTTTGCTCCCCACTCTGCACCAGCCAACTGACTTCTCTGAGCCGTGACACACACACAAAAAAGATCAATCTATTCATAACAGCAAAGTGAAGGGAAAGTTGGTCCTCCCAGAAACCTGCCTCTGGATGGTAGGGCTGAGTCCTCGTCTCTGTCACCCTTTGCATTCGTTTGCCTAATCTCTTGCAGACAAAAAAGTCATGTTGGCATCCAGAAGTCCTTTAAAGAAAAAAAAAAAAAGTAAAAAAAGAAAGAAAGGAATTCAAACGTCTAATCCCTGTCATCTTCCCCTCAGAAGGCTGGGGGTGGTGTGGTGTGGGGAGGAGTAGAGCAGCCCCAGCTCTTGGAACAAAACTGATCTAAGCCCTTTGCACACCAGACAAAGCCTGGGAAGGGGATGGCTGTCTGGGAGCAGCAGCTGGGCTGTGAACCCCGAGAGCCCTCTGCTCTGAGTCCTTCTGTTGGATCCCTGCACTGCTCAGCCACTCCCTGGGGAGGTGGGATGCACTGGGACATCACCCTCCCCAGGTTTCCTTAGATAAATCAGATCCTCTGCCCCCAGGCATTTGAAAGGGAAGGGGATGCTTAAAGGCAGGATGTGGAGTAACAAGTCGTCATCCAGCAGATATTTGGGATGTGATGGTGAATGCAATGAGTTCATACAGCTCCTGGTTGTGGAGAGGGTCTCCCATCCCAAGAACATTCCTTTGCTTTCCCTTCACTGTGCTTGCTGTGCAGGTCTGGGTGCTCATTTGAGTGTGTGGGGCCAAATCCAGCTCCAGACTCAAATGACACTGGAATCTGCACTCCTGCTGCAAGTGAGATCAGGATCTGATCCGACCTGAACTTAATCTCTAGCAGCTGCCCTGATTGGGAGTTTACCTTCTGAGCAAGACAGGCAGCCACTGATTAAAACCCAAGTCAAGGGGGCAATGACCCCCAATTTACTGCCTGCCCTTCGGCAGTCGAGGGGGTTTAGATGTCAACCCCCCAACATCTGAAAAGGCTGTGGGAGTGAAGGAGACTCTGGAGAAGTCCCTGGAGAAGCCGGGAGCACCGCAGCAGTGTGGGGAGGCAGAGGAGAGTGAGCAGAGCAGTTGAGAGCTGGGCTGCATCTGCCCAGGAGAAACAAAGGCTGTAAATCCAGCGTGAATCATGGAAACGGAATTAACTTAAAATTATCCTTTCAAGGTGAAATATTAGTGGTTGTAACTGTTTGTTTTTGTCACACGGGTGTGTGCCGCTGTGCTTTTTCGGAAACTTTTCCTGGTAATTTAGCTTCAGGATATATGTCATGTGCTGTGATGTCTTTAATGGGGAGGCATAATAGCGTGTGCTGAGGGACCTGTGGGTTCAACGCTGAAGCAGACAGCATGTATTTAAAATGTAAAAGGCAGATTTATAATGTTTCCAGTGACACAGAATGATAAAAGCCAATGACTAAAAAATATGGAAAATTAATTTAGATCGAAAAGAAGCATCCTTCTGTCTGTCTCACACCTGCTGTTCTGGGATTTCTGCATAAATCCATATGTTTTGGTTCTATTTAGTGCTGTGGGTACTTTGATTAATTTAGCTACATGTTACTGTCATGTTGGGCACATTCATCTTCTGTCTTGAAACATGTACTCCTCAGCCTCTCTATCATTCCACCCCTTCAGGCCTTATTTTCATCACATTTAAGAGAACTCTCCCCTGCCTGTCTTTATCTTGTTAGGCTTTCAGCAGCTTAAGTTGAATCTTCATTCTTTCACTCTTGCTGTCAAACCTCCTTTACCAAGTTATCTCATTTTCCTATTCATAACATCTAACCCATTATATTTAATACTTAGACACAATTGCATCTGAACATTATGTAGGACTTGCCAGCACAAATACTTGTAAATGAAATCAGACCACCCCTGGAAGGAGCAGTGGTGGCTTTGCCTTGCCAGTGTGTTTTAAATTGAAAAATGCCCAGGACTAAATCTAGTCCTGGAGTAAGTGAAGTCAGTAGAGCTTCATCTGCCGAGCTGAGATGGATTTGACCCTCCAGTACTGAAAGCTGGAAGGTTAATAATGATCACATAATCTGATATGAAGCAGAAATTAGTGTCAGAACTGTCCCAGTGGGGGTGTGTACATCTTCAGATGACAAAGCCCTTTAAAAGGATGGGTAAATAATAATGTTCATACTGCAGCTGGAAAACTGAGGCAGGAAAGTGGAGGGACCTCCCAAATCTCAATAAGCCTTTAGTGCTCAGGCCAGATTTTTGCAGGAGATGATCCAAATCTCCTTTCATGGTGGGAATCTCTGGGTCCTAATGCCAGGGTGGGAGGCTCATCCCCATCAGACAGGAGAGTTCAGGTTATCTCCCTCTTCTTTTTGAACTGATGAAATGATGCTACAGAGGAGCCCCTTCAGCAGCAGATGCTTTGAAAAAAGAAAGGGGAGAAAGAAAGAGGAAAGAGGATGACTTCTGGGTTAAGCTTTTTGGTAAAATTCTGTTGCTCTTGCCCCTTTGCAGAGGTTGCAGCAGTGGGGAACAGGAGCTGCAGAGGCACCACTGGCCATCCCAGGGGCTCCTGCTCAGCTTTTGAGGTGGATCCCGACATTTCTGCCTGTTGCAAGAGCCGGGTCGGTGTGTGAAAGATGATATATGAATTAGTTCCTTCTGGTAGCACTGGACAAAACTCAGTGACCCAGGAAATGTTTTCCTCCCCTTTATTCCTATAACTGCCTTCCTTTGCTGGCAAGCTGACCTTTTTAAATGCTTCATCCTTTCCCTCCCAAATGTGGAATTTCCTCCCAAAAAAATCGTTCTGGCTCAAGACCCAAGGCTGGTCAGACTCAGCACAGGCTAGAAGTGGGGTTTGATACAGGAAAGCATCATGCTTTTGGCAGAGTGTCCTGGCCTGGGAGAGCAGCAGTGGGGAACTGCACAGTGCCGGGGCTGGGGGATCCCTGCTTCTCCCTGGGACTGGCCTCACACTTCTCCGTCGCCTCGAAAAGGGGTCCAAGTGTTTTCTCTGTGCATTGCTCTATTTTTAGGAGGAGGAAGAGCTATTTTAAGCTACGCTAAAATGTTTTTATGGCTCTTTCTGAGCCTTCTGTAGCTAGTTGGTCTCATGGTAATTAAGGCATTTGGCCTTACAAGTGGAAGGATTATGAAAACAGTTTCAGCGATTTCTAGAAGTGCTCCAACATATTCCCAAAATAGGATTTTTTTGCATGTGTGTCTGTTTGCTTTCATTTTTTTTCACCAATGAATGATGCTAAGTGAAAACACAGTGTCTGCCACTTTCACTGGGGTGCTCTGACCCAGCCCTTGAGCACGAAGAGCACTATAGAGCATTTCCTAGGCATTAATATGCACCACTTACATGAGAGTGCATTATTTTTATTAAGGGGAGCAATTAAAATATCTTTGCTTAGCTTCTACTTGTCCTTACTGCTGGCAAAAGCCACTGGAAGATTTATATGGGAATTTTTCTTGCATAGAAGTGGGGAAAGAGCCCATATTTGGGGCTTAGGGACAATCCACTGCCTGTGGGATCATGGCACTGAAATCACACGGCAGTTTGCTGCCAGCTCCAAACTTTTTAAAGGGATGATTAATGTTTTACCTCTGCTCTTCCCGCTAGAACCAAGTCAGCTAAACCAAACCAGTTCCATTAAGAGTGAATGTTTTCTGTGGTGCGTAGGTGATGTCGAAATGCTGTACAACCGCTGGGTTTGGGATGGTATCAACCACAGTGTTACGGGATCGTCTGCATTTAAACGGATGTGTGAAGGAGATGGATGAGGCAGTGAGAAACAAAAAGTATCACTTGAAGGGCTGGCAAAGGAAATGACTCCTTGTGTTCCCAAAGAGATGTGTGGGGCTGCTTGGCCGAGTAGTTGGTGCAAGCCAGAGCTGATGCTGTTAAATTTAATATCAAACTGGAAAGAATGAGGTTGATGATGGCCCTAATGGGCAACAATTTGCTCTCTGGAACATATTTCTAAATTCTCTGTGATAGAAACAAATAGAGGTTTAATAATGTCAGATGAACGTGTAAATAGAATAATGTCTTAAACAATCTCATTATGAGTCCTAGTGCAGTCAATATAATCAGTTTAATACCTGGCAAGTGGATAGAAAAATACCCTTTTGCAAAAACTACATTTATTCATATATTTCTGGAACTATTAATATCGTTGACTTGAGGCTAGTTGACAGGTTAGCGCCTTTGGGCCTGGGTACCTTAAACACTAAAATTTATTATTATTATTTATTTTTATTAGCTTCATGTGGCAGAAGATTTATAATATTCTAGTTTTTATTAAGTACTTGCGGTTTTTAAAACTGATCATAATTGTTGCTGGGCAAATCTCAAAAGGGGAAGAGGATTGGTCGGTTTAGTTTTGATTAAACTCTCAGAAGTTTGGGCATTTGTCCAAACTATCTCAACCTCCTGCATTTCTAATATGGGTCTGCATATCTTCAGAGGATAGACTTTATTTTTCTCTTTATCTTTTCCTTTCCTTTTTCATTTCTCTTGTGAAGGTTCCTGTCCTGGTGGTGTTTGGGTCAGACACATGGTAGAGTATTTTGGTATATCTGCTTCTGAATGTGACCTGGGAAAGGCAGCCAGGAAAAGGGTTCAAAAATTTTGTAGCAAGTAATTAAAAAGAAGTTATCTGTATCCCTCAGCTGTTAACCCTTAAAAACCAAGTTCAGTTTGTAATTTATGCTATAAAAAAATCATAACATCATAGAATATCTAGAATCAAAAGGGACCCACAAGGATCGTTAGATCCAAGTCCATATTTGTCTGTATTTTGAGCTGCAGACACATCAAGGCCTTTCAGAGGTAAATAATTATATAAATATTTTCATTGGAAATATGAATAGAAAAATATGAACAGGTCATTTTGACAAATATATAGTAAATGCTTTTCCTGCAATGCTACCACAATAAATTACAGAAAAATAAGTCAGGAAATGTCCTACTACTGCTCCCTTTTAATTCAGTTCTGTAAACTGAATCCTGTAGCTTCACAACAGACCTTTTTTTTTTGCAGATGTTTAGTATACACATGGAGATGCATGAAATTTATTTGTCTTGTGGTTTTCAAAGTAATTTAAAGGAAAATGTCAGTGCAATTAGACTTGTGTGGGTGTAATTTTTTTTATACAGAAGAAATGACACTCAGTATGAAGTTTCAGGGTTTTTACTGCAGTTTGTGAAAGAATCTCTGCTGAAATCATTTGCATCTGGCAGGAATTAGGCACCTGTTGCAGCAGGTTGTTACCAGGGGCTTGGTGGCACTGTCAGAGTCCCCGGAGGCCCAAAGGAGCATCTGGGGCTGTACAAACACAATCACAAAGCATGTCTGTGTGCACTGCTCCAGAATGTTTTGCAGTGTCCACGGCCACATCCTCTCAGGGTGATGGAGGCTAGCTTTGAACAACTGCTGGTATTTCCCTTTTTCGAACTGGCTGAGTTGATGGAAGCAGCCTCGTTGAACTGATGGGCTTCTCTTGCAACGCTGGTTTGGGTACAGACAAGGTGTAGGTGCATGGCTGGAGCAGTTTTTATATGGATTGTGTCCATCATGTTCTGGAGAAGCTGTTTTTTTCCCTGATGGAAAACCAAGGCGCTTCCTCCCCTTCTGGAGGGACAAATGCATGCTCAGTACCGGATCCTACCATGGAGCACAGCCCTGGTTTTGATCTTGGGTTCCAGAGCTGTGCTCAGCTCTCCTCTTTGTGTAGGATTTTTGTGGAGCACTGAACAGACCTTTATTCCTTTCTTCAGCAAGAAAAACTTTCTCCATTTCCTCTCAAGCACAGGCTTTTGCTGTTATAATTGTGCAATTCCACCTGGCTTAAAAAAGCAAAGTGTTTCTAATTGGATCCAGGCTAATATCAGGCCAGCACGCCGTGGTTTTCCAGCGTGACTGAGATATTCCACCCTCTGCCAAGCAAAAGGACACACTTTTTGCTGTAAAACCCCCGTGATTTTCACTTGGAAAAAAATACCTTTTTTTTTTCTTAAGAAAACCAGAATAATAAATGTAATAAAAATATTTTATACAGGGCTGTATTTTGATAGTTTGGGAATGATGCTTTACTAGACCAGTTTCTGGTCACTGGTAGGTGTTGGTGGTGCTGAGAGCTCTGTGCACAAACCCACCAGGGCATGTTTGAGCCATGACCACCAGCGTTTGCATTCGGTCACCTTCTTCCAGTGCTGAGTTTTAAGTGCTGGAGCATTATGTAGTTTTATTATTTTAATAGATGAGAGAGGCCCGTGATCAATAGCAGGGATGCTTTTATCTTAATCATCCATCCCTCATTCACAAATATGGAGATTTTCAGCCTCCTGTAAGGCTGCTTGTGATTTTCTGTGGGATGGTAAAAGGTAATTTCACCGTTCCTAAAATGTCATAAAAGGAGTAATCAGGTTATATTAATTTTGCCAACTGTACTATTGTGCATGTCTGTTTAAAAGGTGTTGGGATGGCTGTAGTGGGACTATATAAGATCCTTTTTTCCCTCTGGCATTATTCTGCCCCTAACCCTTGTGGTCAGTTCAGGATGACACATGAAAAGTGTAACCTACGTGCAGCACTGAGTTAATACATAGCCAACCTGTAAAATACATCTGAGAATATTTCCTTGACCAAACTAGAACCAGTGACCTTAAAACGCCCTAATTTCACTGGA